>NC_045546.1:38510787-39710787 GCF_009769535.1 Thamnophis elegans
GCTCATCAGTGTCCAAGACTGCGATGAGCATCCTCTGGATTGATTACTTAGTACTCCAAAAATTTGAGTGCAAGGCAGGGGTGAGATTAAGCCTTCTTCACATGTTTTTCTTCTTCTGCTTTGATCTCTTCTCTAGATAAACATAGGATTTTACTGAAACCTCCAAATCCTACACTACTTCATCTTACCCTGATTCAACCTGCCTGAGCTGCTGTTCATTATTCCAGTTTGGACTCAGCTCTGTTCTTATCAATACCCTCCAGGACATTTTCTCTAGCTGCCACAATCTATCTCTCCTCCTATTTGTTGCTGCCCTCCTTAATGAACACACATACACATTTACAACATGAAATGCCTCCCCACATCTCTCCTAGTTTCCTCCACACAGCCTGTCTTTCTATCTTTCTATCTTTCCCTTTTTTTCTGAGCAGCTTTTCTTCCTATTTCACCATCTTTCTTGTCTAGGTCTTGTCCAGGTCTTCTTCCTCAGTCTCCTAGTCCCTTCCTATTTCAGTTGTCCTTTCCAAAAGATAATGGTAGTGTAAGGATGAGCTCCTTTTAGCAATTGGAGGAAAAAGAAATGCACATGCTTTTATATACAAACACTGTAAACCTTGTTCACAGAAATCATAATTTCATGGGGTTAAGTTCATAATTATATATAGTTACATAATGGCAGCAGCCTTAAAAATAGAAGTTGGTAGTAGATAAACCAATTTTTAATAAATGCATGGTCAATAAAATCTGCTTATAATGAGTCCCTTTGGAAGCAACATCGGGTCTGGTATTGTAGTCAACCTTTCAGTATAGCTAAATTTGAGATACCACCATAATTCATTCACGGGTTTGCCTTTGAGAAAGGTTGTCCAAAGAAATTAGAGGTCATTTTTGTAAATTCACATGAATTCTGTGAATTATTCCTAAGACAAAAGCTAGTCTTTAAAATGTCATACTGGGGAGGATTCTAACTAATATCCATTATGTGTTATTGCCATGATATTATGTATCCAAGCTAAATGTCTGACCCAAATAAAGTGCTTTCAAATACCATTTTGAGAGAGACAGAGACAGAGACAGAAGAGAGAGGGGGGGAGGAAGAGAGAGAGAGAGAGAGAGAGAGAGAACACAGAGAGAAAGAACACACACACACAGAGACAGGGATAGAAACCATAAATGGTGGTTTTCAATGTATGACTATGTAAATTATTTAAAATTTATTAGCTGACTATATTTCCAAATATCAGTGTATTTAGGTCCCATACATCCTCACAGCTTGAATTCAGCATCATATTATATTTCAAATCTACCTTTCTCTCCTTTAGAATTTCACATGCTATTTGTTTTGTGAATAGAGCCATAATATATTCAAATTGCAAATGGTAAGAACAATCAAACTAAGAGCTCCTACATTAAATGGAACAGAAATGCATTTTTTATCCAGAATTTGTGAACAATCCTCTTTCTGATGAGTGCAATTCTACTGTCATCAGTATCTTAGTCTTTCCATATTTTATGCCAGGGCACAAATTGTTTTATTTAAATACTTGTGTGTGTTTGTTTGTTATAAGGAGCAACAAGAATATTCATAGTATAGAAATTAGGAAAGATTTATGATAAAGTACATTTGTCTTAATTTAGCTCATGTTTGCAAGATTCATTGTGGATTTCAAAACAATGAATCATCTCCAAAAGTAATATAGTTGCTGAAGATTATCAAGTGATTTGCACTAACCAACTGCAAAGTAATTTCCTCAGATACCCATGGGCTATGATACTCTTGGGAGTGAAACTTTATCTTTGAATCTAGTCTATATTAACTTTTCCCCCCTGTGACTTCTAAGACTACTCAGGCTTCTATGCTCAGATGGTTTTGTACAGCAGAGACATAAAATGCAGCTTAGGAACAGCATTAAAAATCATAATCTTGTTATCATAAAATAAAGCATATACCTGCAGTGCAAAGTGATGCCACATATTGCATTCATATCCAAATAAGATAAGCCACATCAGCCAACTACTGGAGGAAATCTGGAAAACAGAAAGGTGATCAATTATAAAACCATTAGACATTTAGTAATTTTTTAAATCTCCATGTTCAGAAATATTAAAATCACTTTGTGTATAGCAAAGTGTGACATTATCTAGGCATTTGCTCTAGAATTTGAATGTGGTATAATCACAATCCATCCATCCCACTGCTATTTCTTAATTTTAATGTATTGTTTTACTGTTTTAAAATTTTATATTACATTTTTATTGGATTGTAAACTGTCCAGAGTCACATGAAAACAAGGTGGGTGGAAAATAAATTTAATAAATTAATGTATTTATTGTCATCATTTTTTCCCAGCATCATACATGACTATCATTCAGAGAATTCTATTAGGGAATAATTCTATACAGAAAATATTATTGCTGCTCTGATTCTTTTTGCTGTGTTTCAATGGCATCACAATAGCTTTAAATGGGACTGGGAAGAATAATGTAGAATCCCAAAAAATCATGAAATTCATTTTGAGAAAAGTGTTACTGAGCTTCTATTCTGAAAAATGCAGATCTGCTTGAAGGTATTCACACCTTTATTAAAATGCAGTCTTTTGAAACTTACCTGACATCAAATATCAGACAGAATCCTGATATTCTGTCTTACACACTACCTTCATTTTCAAAACACAGTTTTCTCCAAGATCATTGGGTGGGAAGACAATGGTTCAATTTACAGAACAGAAAAAACAGTCCTGATCAAGTCATACTTCTAGAGTGAAGAGAAAATACATTCCTGAAATATCTCAAAACATATTTCAAAACCTTTAACGCTTACTTACCAATAATATTTTAAAAAAAAACAGTAATAAGTTGTAGACTTGAATTGGAATGGCTATTTGTCAGGATTGTCCCATTCACCCATATTGTTTTCAAAGGATTTCACAGGACGAGGACCAGGCAACCTATCCTAATTCTGGGTTGTATTATGATAAGTGTAACATTTTGCTAGATACAATTCTTAGCATTTTCAAGTAAAGGAATGATAATTTATGTTTGACCTTCTTTATTGTCAACTTCTGTTTCACAAAATATTTTAAGCTATGGGTTTAGTATTTCCCTATTGATTGTTATAACTAAATTGATATACATGGCTGGCTAAACATTACAAATGAATTTTAGTTAAAATAGTACCTAAAATTATACCAAGTTCAAAAGATATTATTTAACCTTCAAAAGTGCAGTCTTCCAAAGAGTGCTTTTCAAATAGTTAGATATCTCCTAATATGAATTCACACAAGAATGAGTTGGAAAGACCTATAAAACTCTTTCACCTTGAAAGTGTACATTTTCTTTTCTTATAGTAAGTAATTAGTAAAAGTAGAAAAGCTTGAGAGTTACCCCAGAAGTTTAGGAAAAAAAACTGTTATATAAATAAATATATGCAGGTAAAGTATAAAAATAATCTTTGGAATTCTAGACAACATCTTTCCCATATCAATAACTGAATCAGAATACATGATACAGTTCTTATAATGATTGTTTTAAAAACTGAAACCATTTATGAAAAGCATGCACACAAAATTGTGTATGTTTGAGAAACAGGTGAAATATGTGAATCTATGAAAAAATATGGTTAAAATGTTTAAAATCACATTTATGTGACTTTAAAAAAATGAATCACTCAGTGGTGCAGACTACCAGAATGAATTGATAAAAAAGGCATGACTATAGATTAAAAGAAAAAAGTAATATCTATACATACAGTACATGCATACCAGTGATGGGTTCAAAAAATTTTAGAACCTATTTTGTAGGTGTGGCCTGTTTTGTGGGAGTGGTTTGCTGGACATGTGACTGGGTGGGAGTGCTTTCCAGTCTTGTGACCGAGTGAGAGTGGCTTGGCAGTCATGTGACTGGGTGGGCATGGCCAACTTGTAAAATGTGGTGAAACTCACTTAACAATGCTCACTTAACAAAGCTTAGCAACCAAAATGTTGGCTCAGGAATTCTAGCATTGAAGTGTGCAAGTCTTAAAGCTGTCAAGCTACAAGACCCTTGCACCCCTAACCCTTTAGAAAAAAAACCCAGGGGTGTTCAAACTTGACAGCTTTAAAACTTGTGGACTCCCAGAATTCCTCCTCTCGCTCATCATCTTGATGATGTGCAGACGGGAGCGGGGAGGGAGCTGGAAGTGGTTCTAAATGGCACTGTAGATTTGTGGAACCTCTTCTATAAAATAGGTTAGAACTGGCAGGAGCCCACCCCTGATGCATATCTACATATACACACAACCATTGTTAATCTTTATGAAATTGCCTTTGTTGAACTATTATATTCTACCACATAGAATGTTTTCAAAAACCTATACATTTTTATAGTGACTTATTTTAATAATTGTGTACATAAAATAGTGCTAAATGGTTCATTTAGTGGTTCACAACTGAACATTCTCACAGCATTATTTTTGGAAGTGGATGTATTTTAGAAAATCTGCCTAACCATACATAGAAACATAACCTATGTTATGCAAAGAACATAAAATAAATGCATTGTGATGTTTCTACGTCAAATTTGCAGTATTAAAATGAATATCCAGTTGAGGGAAGGTGAACGTTAATATGTAAGAAAGTTCACAGATTTTAGAAAGCAAGCAGTCCGTAGGCCAACCAAGAATGTAAAGATTAGTATCCACTTAATCCAGGCTTCATTTCCATAGTATGTTAAAATGTGTTTGAAAAATTTGCTTTTCAGTGTATTGTGTGAAAGAAGTCATCACCATAGCATGCTATGTGAAACAGATCATCATATTAAGCCATAATAAATTGTTTATACAAATTGTTTTAGGCAAGCTTTATTAACCTGGATTTAGGATATAATGTGAATTAATGGCATTTGTTTTGGGGAATCATGAAGAGATTGGTGGTAGGCTCATGGTGTGGGTTAATTATTTCACTCATTCTGCCTTATGATACTCTGTAGTCATGTAAGATTGCTACTGAAAGTAGCCGCATAACACATCTAGGTAACATGTTTATGGTCTCTGTATTAATTACATGATACTTATACAGTATAGGTAAAGGGAATTCCATTCTGTATGGGAATTGAAATCAAGTACATCTAAAAGTTGTTCAGCTACTTCCAAAGACTTCTTTCCATTCTGTGTTTATATATAACACATATGCATGGCTTCTTTGATTATGTAGATTTCATACTTAATTATATAGCCTTTTTCATGCTGCATGGCCAGCAATTAAGTTGTGATATGGAAAAATGTCATCATATAGTCAGAGCTTACAATAAAAAACAGTGGTTCAAGGTACTGGAAATAGAATCTAAACATTTAAGGATTTTTTCCCACTAGTAGTACCAAAGTTAACCCATCAAATCTACTGTGTTTGTCTGTCTTGTTAATAAATATATGTGTTTACATTATATTGATTTTAAAATACAGATGCAGTTATAGCTATCTTGAATTCTGTAAAATATACACATTCAGTGCATGCATGTTTTTGAACTTTTAATTTAAATCTTCTGTTTCTAAAAAGAGCAAGATGATTTGAAATTCAATTCATTTGCTACACAGAAATATAAACAGAAAAATATAAAATTATCTTTAAAATGTGTACTAGCACATTTCTGATTACAAAGTTTGACTATATCCTCCCATAGGCCACTGATATATTCATATATTAAAATTTTATTAGATAAAACAGGGAATTGTATTACTTAGGGCAAATAGTTTAAGATGTTTAACATATAAACTACTGTTGTGCAAAATGTCAACCATACTCTAACATTTTTAACATTTTCTTTCAAGGTGTTTCGCTGCCTCATGAGGAAAATACAAAATAGTGAGGTTTTTTTTACATATGGCTAGCAACTTGTATCTCTGTTTGTGTGTCTGTTTATATATCATATTATTAGGTGTATAAGACGCACCGTAATATAAGACGTAGGAAGGTTTTGAAGTGGCAGATTAAAAAAAGTAGGTAGGTAGGTAGGTAGGTAGGTAGGTAGGTAGGTAGGTAGATTGATAGATTGACAGACAGACAGACAGATAGATAGAGATAGATAGATAGATAGATAGATAGATAGATAGATAGATAGATAGATAGAGAAATACAGTAGGTAGGAAGAGGGAGAGAGAGAGAGTAGGCAGGTTGGTATGTAGAGGGAGAGAGAGAGAGAGAGAAAGAGAGAGAGACAGAGACAGAAATACAGTAGGTAGGTAGGGATAAAGAGAGAGTAGGTAGGTAGGTAGATGTTTCTAGGTGTATTTATCCATGTGCTGGAGAAGGAAATTGCTGACAATCTGCAGCACCTAAGACTTTGTTTCTGCTGGCACAACACTTGATCAATCTAATTCTCATCAATCACTCCAACTAAAGAGCATTCCGAAAGGGAAAAAAGTTTTTGTACTCTACAAACCTCCCAAAAATGGTCTGTTTATCATGAAAACAGGCCTGGGATTTTTTTAAAGGCATGAATAGCATTGGGGGATCTTGCAGAGTGCTCCTGGGGGGTTGAAGGGCAAAAATGAGCAAAAATCAGCCCATTTTTCACAAAAATAGGCCCGTTTTCTGTCAAGAAAATTGCATCTATAGCCTTATAGAGGCTTATAGAGTGCCTCTGGGGACTGGGGTAAAATTGAGCAAAAAATGGCCCATTTTTTTGCTCATTTCTGCCCTCCCCAGCCCCAAGGAACTCTCTTAAAGCCTCCTACAAGCTATGCATGGTCATTTTGGTGAAGTGGCGAGGCTTCGGGAGGCAAAAAATGCTGTATTCTATGTATAAGATGCACCCAGATTTTCAGCCTCTTTTTTCAAAGAAAAAGCGGCATTTTATAATCCGAAAAATATGGTAGATATTTTTACTTTATTTACTGTAGACCAAAATAGATTAATAACATTATTATTTTATGTTAATGTAGATTTTTTTAAAAGTTCAATACTTCAACCAGATCTTATCCATAAAGTGCTTGGCATTGTTGCATTAGGCAGCATTAGATTGCAAAAGTTATTGCAACTTTATGGAAGAAACTGTAATGTAGTTGTTTTTTTTTATCACCACGGATTGTGTGTCAAGACTTCTTTCTTCTCATTGCCTATGCCCAACTCAACTGAACATAATCACCATTTTCATATAAGATGTGACAAAGCCTCTTGGGTATTCATTCTGCTTAGCATCAGAATCTCCCAGATTAAATATATACGGCTCATTAAACAGCTGGGGAGGAGTATATTGCCTTAGAAATATTGCAGTTTGTCAGGACTGCCTCATCCCAGAACAGAAACATATCTGTAAAACCTGCACACAATTACATTTTAATGATTTTCATCTTGGCTCATTAGGAGAGCAGTCACCACTGAGACTTTAAGAATAATCATGCAGATGGACCAGCGATATAGCTACAGCACATCTTTTGAGAACATAAGCGTTTAGTGGTTAGACTAAAATTATAAATCATGAACTATAAAATGAAAAAAAGAAATAAAATATGGTTGTAATGTCAGGGTCACCAGAAAGATAGTTTATTGCAGCTGGATATTGCAAGTTTATTGCAAGTTAACTCAGAGAGTTTTCACACCAATCAAAAATCAAATGAAGTTCTATTGGCTCCTCAGTCCATCTGATCTTGCTGGACCAAAGGTGTAAAATACTTTCCCTCATTAAAGAGGTACCTGGAAATTGGACAAAAAAAAAAGGAGAGTAATAACATCTTGATTCTAACATCAGCCAAATAGATGACAAGTAGTGTTATGGAATCTATTTGTCACTGAGTACAACATGAGCAGTTTATCAGGTTATCAACAAAGGAGAATATTTGTAGCTCAGGGCTGCAATGAAGAGACCTTGGTGCTCTCTGAACCTGGTTGTTGTCTTGCAGATGTTTCATTACTCAAACTAGGTAAAGCCATCAATGCTGATGTTGTTACATAATTTGGGTAATGAAACATTTGCATGAAAACAACCAAGGTCAGAGAGAACCAAGGATTTCTTAACAGAATATGTGATACCTATTCAATCTACATGTGAGAACATGCACATGTGCAGTTTTCATAAGGAAGCTTGCATATCTGCCTATTGGATAAAACATTGATACAGGCCAGGGAGAAAGATCTTCTATGTATGACATATAAAATCTTGAAAAAATGTTAGGATGTGCAGAAAGGCATTGTGCTGCAATGGAAATAGAAAAATCTGGTTTTGTCAGTTTTAATGTCTTGGTCCTTTGTTTAAGTTAGTCCAAGGTTTTGTCATGGCTAAGAGTAAATATTGATGGAAGAGATAGACAGCAGAGGTTCAAACTGGTGGCTCATGGCCCAGATGCATCACATGAAGACCACCCACCCCAGCTCCGTAAAGGGAAAAAACATGATGGCAATGTAACACCGCAAGTTTGACAGCTGTGGGCTACAATATGACAAATTATAATTAATTTGTCACCTATCTAACAAAATAAGATTGGCCAAAGAAATTCTGCTAAGATTTTGCTTTCAACTAGAGTCTAAAGCTTTAGATAAGATTTAGAGGACATTCAGCCTAATTCTAGCTGTACAGTTGTATTAAAAGTTCAGTAAGAAAGGTATATAAGAATTTAAAATTTTTGATTAATTTATTTCAAAGCTTGTGGTATCTATATAAGTGCACAACAGTACACCAGTTATCAAAGTCCACAGCCCAAATATTTACTATTTATATTTCAAGTAATTTAACTGCTGCTGGGACCTAGTTGGCTTGAGTATTTAATAATGTTCTTTTAGCTCTTATATTAAGCTCCTGTGCATGGTTAATCTATCTGGTGGAAGATTGAAACTACCTAGGTAACTGAAGTTTGACCTTTTCAATAAGCCTCTAATTGATCTTCCAATTAATTGGAATCTTGAAAGGCTATATTTTACAATAATTAATTTCAAGGCATTGCCTAGAACAATATGATTGAAGAGCTTTAAGGCATTTATGCAGAGATCCAAGTTATGGATCGAATGACCATGTCATTACATAGATGTTATTACAATAGCTGAAATTTTGTTTTTCTTGGACAATTATCTATTAATGGAACTACTTTGTGTGTTGATGAATTTAGTCCAATATGAGATGTATCACTGTAGTGATAACTTGCACAATCAAGCAGAAAGCTTAAGCAAATTGAATAAGTATTTCTAAGTAAAATATAGCTATTTTTGCTTACAACTTGTATTCTACTAATACTTCTAAATTCTAGAATACAACAGAACTTGAATTTACTAAAACAATTTGTCAGAAAAACCCAAGCCAGCTATTTATCAATGGAATGTAGAATATATTACCCCTCACAATCTTAGAGACAGTGATTCTTCCTGTTTGCAATATTACTGCAAAGGTATTATTTGGCAGGAAATCATTAAAAAATTAAAAAAAACTTTTGTGGAGGCTTTGATGTTATCAGAGCTTGCTTGCTTGCTTCCAGATGTTTCATTATCCAATTAGATAGCATCATCAATGATACTAAGTGTAGAGTTTGCTAGTGCACTGGCATTAATGATGTTATCTCACTGGGTAATGAAACATCTGTAAACAAACATAACAGCTTAGTTAGTACCAAGAGCTCTACAATTCCACCCTGAGCTACATACAGTATATTCTCTGCCATTGAAAAGAGAATCAGATTGATCTAGTGGTTAGAGACTAGGTTAGAAAGTAGGAAACTATGAGTTCAAGTCTCATTTTAGCCTTACAAGCCAGCTGAGTGATCTTAGGTCAGTCACTGTCTCTCAGCCAAACTACCTCACAGAATTGTTGTTGTGGAAAAAAATAATAGGAAGACGTATGTTGGATATGTTCACTGGCTTGAATTATTTATGAAAATAATCAGGGCAGGATACAAATAAATAAAAATAAAAAGTTCTTCACTTGGGGACTATAAATAGTATATTGATTAATGTTATATCAGTTGAAACTAAAAGTTTATAGAGTAGTGGGTAAAAATAAAAAAAATAAACCAATTGGAAAAAAATTCAATTACTGAAATTCATTCATACTTATTTGTTATTGTTTTCACCATTCAATCATATCCAGTCTTGGAGATTTTATAGGCACGTGGCCTCCCTGTCAAGCACAGCTTCTTTCAGTTGTTGGATGTTTATCTTTATATCAGTTTTGATGTATCAAGGCAGCATGTTCATACCTATTATGATTATAAAATAACACAGAAATTTCATCTGTATATTGTAAAAAACAAGATATGATATTTATACCAAGTTATTTATACCACTTATTCCAAGTTTAACTTGGAATTTACCATGGAAATTTTATGGTAACATTTATATAGATAATGTTGCTTCAGTGTTTGCAAAAAGTAAGGGACTTGTATCATTAATAATAAAAATTAATGGCAATGTTATAGCAACATATTGCTTACTGCTACAGAAAGCATTGGTTGCAAAAGCAATTAACCATGAGTTGAAAACTGGCCTAAACAAAGTTTGAAAATGTAACTATAGGTCACTTAAGTCACA
Organism: Thamnophis elegans; assembly: GCF_009769535.1. NCBI lineage: Eukaryota > Metazoa > Chordata > Lepidosauria > Squamata > Natricidae > Thamnophis > Thamnophis elegans. Next base: position 38,521,272 of record NC_045546.1, read on the forward strand.
TCTGTCATTGCGCTTTGTGAAGAAATTGAAACAAGTTTCATTTTCTGCACAGAGGTCAGGCAGTTATGAAGAGGAAAAATGTCACAAGTGTATGAAGTGAAGAATGATATGTTTACTTTCTTTAATCTTGAGCAACAAGAACAATTTTGAAAGTTATTGGAAGGTGCTTGGTTTTCAAAGTTACCTTATTAGCAGTTACCTTTCAACATTTACAAATCTTAGCATACAAAGCAAAACTGAAAATGTTTTTATCTTCTTTATCTCTCTGAAAATGGAGAAATCATTGGACACATAAGACAGTGAATTATATATGAAGTATATTTTTGGACGTACATTCTTACTCACAAATCTGGGCAAGAAGGTAAAAATGCAGTGGCAAACAGAAACAACAGCAGGAAAATCATCTGGGTACTTGAGAGACCGCCTACTTCCAATTACCTCCACTCGACCAATTAGATTCCACAGATTAGGCCTCCTCCGAGTTCCATCAGCCAGTCAATGTCGACTGGCAACCACGCGGAGGAGAGCCTTCTCTGTGGCAGCTCCAACCCTATGGAACGAACTCCCCGTGGAGATTCGTACCCTCACCACCCTCCAGACCTTCCGCATAGCCCTTAAAACCTGGCTGTCCCGACAGGCCTGGGGCTAAAGACCTCACCGTACCCGAATAGTATGAATGTTGTGTTTTTTAACGAAGTATTGTCCTATATGTAACTTGGTTTGTACCCCCCCCTCCTCCTGAACTGTGAGCCGCCCTGAGTCCCCCCAGGGAAAAGGGCGGCATACAAATATTAATAAATACAAATACAAATACAGTCTAATACTCTGGTAGCCTGCAGTCCAGATTGAATCCTTTTTAAAAATATTGCCAAAAACATTTTAGTCCAAACTAGTTTTTAAAGCCATTTTACACTTAAACTGCCATTAGTACAGTATAAGAATGTAATGTATATATAAGCATAAACGAGCATGAAGATATGGCAGCAATTTTCTAAAGTTATCTTTCTATCTAGAAAATCCCCCCACCCTGAGAATATTTTTTAAATGGAGTGGGGGGGGTTGTTTTAGAATAACTTGTTTTTAATTTTTCCAAAATAAATCTTAGTACATAAAAACTACAAAAACCACCATTTAGTTTCATATGAAAAGTCATTTACCATCCAAAGTCCAGTCTGTTGTTTTTCACATCAACTTTAGGTTGAAGAGAAATGTGGACATTTAACAGCATCAGCTTCCAAATCACTTGATTGAATTGTGCATGAGAAAAGTATCTATAAGCAAATTAGTTCTGCTTTCTTTGTTTTTTCCAAAGGGTAACCAGCAGATCATAAGCAGACTGCAGATTAAGAGTTAAAACTATTCAGCACCAAGTGGACCATAGCGACTAAGGCAGAGATGCAATCATACAGTATGTGTGCCAATTAATCGTAGAAGTATTTTCCTGCACAGATGCAGCCTTGAACTCTGTTCTGTATGTTTGCTTGCTTTTAACAGACTTTTTTATTTAATGCCAGTTTATTTCTGTAAAACCTTTAGATTTGATCTGTTGGCATGGCAGCATATTGATTTCCATTCAATATTTCCACAAACATGGGAGTGACTGACGTATACCAAGTATCCCACTGATCAAGAATTGCCCAGTAATCCCAGAAGTTATTGGCAGGCTAACTAATTGCCAATCCAGTGGGAACTCAGCAAAAGAAAAATTTCCTTATCCTTTCACTTGTACATTAACCATTCTGAGATGGCCAATGTAGAAAAGATTCAGTATAATGTTAGTCCTAGGCATTTTCCTCCTGTGGCATTTTGGTTGCCAAGGGAGGGAAAAATTATGGTCATGAAATCAATAGAAAGATATCTGTATTTTAATATGAAAGGAGCTTTGATGTTTTTATGTTTCTTGTGAACAATGACAATATGATTTCTATGTCCTTGATATGGTGTGAATAATATTAATATTCAGCAGCCATGGTTCACCCAAAATTTGTCATACGCACCTTCCATAGAGATAAAGGAAGCATTTTCTTTTAAAAAACATGCACTTTTCAGCATGATACCAGCAGTGGGTTATATCTGATTTATCCGATGACTTACAACAACTCACATGGAATTTGTCAGTACATTATAATTTACAATTTCATAAGTAAATAAATTATTAATGACATAATGTTCAACTGCTGTAAATAATTTACAACCTGGAAATGGTGTGATAGACATGCTCTTAGTGGAAAACATAAATTACTGCTGTCTGTTTTTGAATACTTAATCAGAATATACTTAACAAATCAAAGTCTATTATTAAAACTATCCTTATGCATCTTAGAGTTTAGCAATGGTATTTTTGTTTATAATAGAAACTCTGATTTGACACACCAAACCCTTGTTTTATTTTATACAAGACTAAAAATTATATTAACTTTTTATATAATGAAAACAGCATTTGGATAACTCAAAATGGTCAAGGTGTTGTTATCTGACAGATCAAACCAAATGTAGCTGAATAAATATTCTGATATCATTTCTGCAGAAATCTTTATACTTCACTTAAATTTCATGTAGTTTGTTTAGCTAACATTTTCTCATTTGTCTCGGAACTAATTTTATGGAAGTAATTCATATATGGGAACATTCCATTAAGGGCAGAGGTGGGATGCTCTCGGTTCAACAACCAGTTTGGTGAAAAAGTGTCTAAAGTGCTTGCACGCAGAGCTGAAAATTGAGTATTTAGAAGCTCAATTTCTTACCTTCCAAGTCAGCAAAGGTAAGTAAAGCAGCGAGGGAAGGAAAAATCATGATTGAGATGAGCTAGAAAGCAAAGGACAGGATAGGACAGGAGCAGGTGGACGGGGACAGCTGATTGTCAGCGCTACTGGTTCACCTGAACTGTTCCGAGCCTGCTGAATACCAACTCTGATTAAGGGTAAAATCCATGAATAGGTTACTGTGCTTGGGATAGGAAAAAATATTTCCCATCCTAACATAGTCCCTTGTATGATCTAAAAATCATCTCTTGCAGATCCTCAATCGTCCAGAACAAATTCTAAGAACATGTAGAAAAACTATAAGATAAATGAAAGGGCTTATCCTCTTATACCAAAACCACTGCATCACATGCCTTCATTCCACAAGCATCGTGAATTATATATCTGAGCTTGGCAAATAAGTATTTATCTACTGGCTGATTAATATTACTATACTAATTTATTTATATACTGTATACTCCCAGGAAAACCATATCACAGTGATTTAAGAAAACCCAATATAAACTGTATAAAAAAACTATACCATGTATATTGGTGTGAGGAAGTAACATCGAAAGGAATTTTTCTGCACAGGACACTGCTCAGGTGAATAGCAACAGAAGTACTGGCACCAGAAAACAGTGCCGAAGCATGTGGAACAACAGTAGAAAATAACAGCACTTGCTGTTGAACAGCAACAGCAGAAAGATGAGCCAATGAGCTATGGGTTCTATGAGTGATCTGTTGCTGGAGGTGACTGACTAGATTCATCAAAAGTACTCAATGAGGGAGCACTTATGGCATGCGTGACCAGATAGCTAGGAAGACCAGAGAACAATGAGTCAATTGACAACAGAGACACAGGATAGTGCACAATGGTAGTGTAGACAAGGGGAGCAAGATAGTGCCTAATTGTGAGCAGTAAGGCATTGATCAGAGCCACACAGTTGCTCTAGTTAAAAACAATGGATGTAATTGCTTCTACCGTTTCCTCTCCTAACTAGCAGAAACGACGTGGGGACACATAGAAATGGATTCCAGTATTCTGGGTTGTCTGCCAGAACCTAATTTAGGCTTACACCAAATGTTGCTGAGTTTTCCTATAATGAGAAACTCTACTGAAGACTTTGTAAATTTCCAGGATTATCTAGTTATTTGCTTGGCTAGTGATAAAAGAGAGATTGATCTAGAGGTGGGTTTCTCCAGGTTCGGCTAAACCAGAAGCTCCTCCCACCCACCCGGACATTTCTGCACATGCGCAGAAGCTTCACACAAGAGAGGGGGGGGGATGAGTGAACAGTAGTAAAACTGATACAAACTCACCACTGGATTGATCCATAATAGTACCCTTCTTCTGTAGAATTGGGGTGTGGCCAATTTTTTATATTTGTGAGAATAGGACTAACAGGTGGCTGAAGAGTAGAGTGTGTTGAGTGGGGTTGTCAGTATTACAGGAACGTGATAGATTGATAAACTGCCGATGGAGCCCCTTGGAATATCTTTGTCAATAGTTTGGGTGTAACATTTTAGGTTTAGGAAGAAATCTTTTAATTTCTGGAATTGTGGGGTATGGGGATCTGTAGAAAACAAGAGACTTTTGGTGTAGAAGTTATGACTGGAGATGGGATTTATTGGGAACAAGATTTAACTTTTCACACTGATGCCTATTTTCTATCCCCAGTTCCATGATCAGGTTTTCATGGCCTGGGCTTTGGCACTTGCTACCTAATATAGTTCAATCTGCAGAAAATTCTTCCTCAACTGTAATCGTATAGTGCATGACCAGATAGACCTGCTACATATTAAACTGGTTGAGTGCCCAAGAAGATATTCTCTCTTGAGAATGGATCCATCTGTTTTTCAAGTTTGGCATCATGCCACTACTTCAAGGTATGGAAGATAGAGCAGATATTGTTATTCAAAGGGATGTTGTGATAGTCAAAGGTATTGTGTCATAGACAATCAGGTGTAAAGCTCTTCTTGTGAAATTCAGCATTAGAGAAAAATTTGGATTGCTGCTACTATATCTGGCCTGTGGTGTAGTGGTTTTCAAGGTCAAGAATGCATTGAAAAAATAAAACAGCAGAAACCACCAGCCTGCAAATTGGCAGGGACATGTTATAAGTGATTGTCTGCCTCCTTTGTCATCCTTCTGTTTCATGTCACAGCGCCAAACTATTGTGCCAAAAACTTGGCTCACCTAAAGCCAACAAATAACTTTGAAGATTCAGCATACATTTATTAAGCAGGCAAGGACGTACAGTGGATACCGAGCTGTCCACAAAGCATTGGCAGCTCACTCTGCAGCCCTGGGCAAAAGCAGAACCCCAGCTTTCATGCCTTTGTCCTACCACATTTCAAAGGCAAAACAAAGCAAAAGGCAAGAGACTTTAAATTACAGCATAGCGTTGAAGTGTTTTTCATAAATTCATCTTGGTGACATTCTTATTATTTATAGGTCAGCATGGCAGCTATACTATTCCCAAGTTATGGTCATATATAGTGAATATAAACAATTTGGTTCAATGGCCCATTGGTCCTTTTCAGATTCCTCTCCCTGTGGCCATTAAGGGTCAGTTCAGCTAACTTCTTACAAAAGCATTTTAAGCTGTTCATGTTTATGGTGTGTGGGGGAGGGAGGGAGATGGTTGGCTTAGCAGTGAATGTATCTCACATTTGTACAGGGTAAATACTTTTTAACATCACAGTTTATATTCCATATTTATATTGTCAACTCAAGGTGGCATATACTTAATGCTCTATCTTCATACTTTCCTCACAATAGTAATCGTGTGAGGTGAGTTGGGCTGAGAGAAAATGATTGGTCTTTCATTGTATTTAAGTACAATGACAATAAAGATTATACTTATTCAGCTGGCTGTTAGATCAGTCTTCTGATCTGCAGTTGTCTGTTCAACCAAAGTAACATAGTCTCTGGAATGAAGCAGGAGTGCACCTGAGCAGTGTCTTTGTTATTTTCTGATCTCAGTGGTTAGCCATGATCTTCTAAGGTGCACCTGAGCAAGTCCTGGCTATTTAATGAGCCATGTTTTCTTGATTCTTTCTGTCAGACAAGTAAGGTCAGAAAGACTTGGTACATTCTAGGTCCCAGCTATAAAGCATTAAAGTAGGTCATGGAAGTCACAACTTCTCAGTAGCCTCACGTTGCCCTATGGAACAACATTCCTCTTGTATTCCATAAGACCTTGGCCCTATTTGAGTTTTGCAGCAAAGAATTGCACAGTCCCTGGGATGGAATGAAGAGATTTGCTTCTTAATAGAGGCATGGGATAAAAATTATGTTCTTTTTCTCCATTATTTCTCTACATACTCTTTTGGATTTGTCTGATGTTTTAATGATATATGGTCATTCAGTATTAAAGATAAATAGAAGTTAACTAACCAAATAAATATACCATAAATAAATATGCAGTAAGTAGTAGTTTATTGTAAAGTTCTTATCGTGTAGATCATGTAAGACCAGACTACTTAGTAGGTATAGTATGTGATGTGTACATATGTGTCTATGTGATGGAAGAGGTAGAAGAAAACTGAATTGGCTGGTGTGAATGTGGCTCTTGAGATAAAGTCCAGCACTACAAACTGTAATATTTTATTGTAAATTGATGTTTTTAATATTACATTCCTCTTTATTGAATATTCATGCTTGTGTACATAAACAAAGTGTTCACAGATAAATCCCATAGGTAGTGATGCAGAAATAAGTCCTGCAAGGTTGAAAAGGAATACCTTACCTCTATTAAATGTATTGCAAATCACTTATTTCATTAGAGAAAAAACCCTAAGGTTGTTAGCATACTTAGTTCTTACATTCTTAAAAGAATTATTTCCAAACTGTGACAGTTCTACCTGAAAACAGTCTTCTGCAGTAAGCTGAAGCCATTTTAAGAACAGTGATTACTATTTCTGCCCAATAGGCAGAGATCTTTGAAGTGTGAAGGTGAGACAAATAAAGAAAAAGTGCAACAATGGTGAAGTCTAAGAGTCTATGAGCAATTGTACTCTTCGTCCAGTGATTAAAAAGTGTGAAGTTCCATTCAATTGGTTGGATTTACTGCCTGACACTGAAATGAAATTCTGAGCATGGTTTTGTGATTCAAAAGAAAGCAGATGGTGAGCTTTTGCCACTAGGATCAGGACATAGCCTTGGATATGGGATCTTTGATGTGGATCAACAGAGACATGCAATCAAATTTAATATATCCCTCCTTAGAAGCTGATGTAGAAAAAAGGAGGGGGAAAATGCAGAGGAAGTAAAGTCCTATAAATAAATGAAAATAAATAAGTAGCACGCACATTTATTTTTATACATGATGCAAAAAAGAATGATATATTTTATGGAGAAGAAGTCCTACTGCAAGTACTTACAGTGCTGTCCAAAATTGCTGCATTTATGGTCTTTTCTACTATTCACAAAGAACCAACAAGGAAGAAAATAGGATTGTGCATTTCTGTTCCTTCTAATTAATTGTAGAATTAAATCCCATGAAGGACAGTGACAATCTATTCTGTTTTTGTGAGATTACAGCTAGTCCTTGACTTATGACCACAATTGAGCCCAAACTTTCTGTTGCTAAGTGAGACATTTGCTAAGTGAATTTTGACCCATTTTACAACCTTTCATGTTAGATGAATCACCACATTTGTAAATTAAATAGCGTGGTTGTTAAGTGATTCTGGTTTCCCCATTGACTTTGCTTATCAAATGTTCGCAAAAGGGGGATCAAATGACTCCAAGACACTGCAATACTCATGAATATGAATCAGTTGCCAAGCATCTGAATTTTAATGATATAACCATGGGGATGCCGCAAAGGTTGTAAGTGTGAAAGTTACATAGTGTGAAGGTTATAAGTTATGTTTTCAGTGCCATTGCAACTTTGAATGGTCACTAAATGAACTATTGTAAGTCAAGGACTACCTGTAATTGATTTGCAAGTAGTGATTTATGAGGTTTTCCCAGATTCAATTTAGTACAGGTACATAAAAATGATAGAACCTCCTGATTCTTTCAGCCAAGACATTTGCCACTATTAGTCTTCAATTGTGAAAGAATGTAGAACACTTACAAAGCACAACACTTTTATGTAAGTGTGCCAATGCATATCCCAAAATTTATAAATGAAAATATGACTGCAAAAAGTGATAGTTCCAGAAGAGTATATTTAAAGGGAATACAAGCATTAAAAGGCCCCTAATGTTCATTTTATTTTTCATTTGAAATGTACAATTTAAATATGATGATGAATCATTTGTCTATTTTGTGTTAATAATAATCTGTTTACTGCATGTCTTTTTTCTAAGCTCATGCAAGACATTTTCAGCTTTAGTCCCTTTAGTCCCTCTAGTGGTATCCTATAAGAAAATGATACTGTATTTATATTTTATAAGTAGATCACAATTTTATATTGCAGAAATCTATTTTATAAAGCATTATCCGTATAAATATCCATATTAATCCAACAATTTTTATACAAAATGTTATATCCCAGATAGTTCATGCATCCATACAAGAATGATTTGTATCAAAAGGGACAAAATGGTATATTTTGTACATTATGCATTATTTTGCTCATAGAGTAAAATTATTACAATGTTGATTAAATATGTGCATTGATAACAATCGGATACATTATTATTCAGCCAACGAAGCTCCAAATTTGAAATAAACATGTGCAAAGCAAAATATGTATTTCAGTTGGGGTAGAGGTGGGGAACTATGGGTCCTTTATGATCTGTGGACTTCAACTCCCATAATTCTTGAGCCAGGTCATATAGGGGCCATAGTTTTTAACCTCTGAATTAGTCTGTCAATAAATTATCATATTGGCTAGATCTAGTGGTGGGATTCAAACATTTTTACTATGGGTTCTTTGGGCATGAGTTGGTGAGCATGGCTTAGTGAGCACAGCAGGAAAAGAACACTGTAAAATTTCCATTCCCACCCCACTTCAGGGGAAAGTTACTGCAAAATCTCCATTTCCTCCTGATCAGCTGGGACTCGGGAGGCAGAGAATAGATGGGGGCGGGGCTAGTAAGAGGTGGTATTTACTGGTTCTCCGAACTGCTCATAATTTCCACTACTGTTTCTCCAGAACTAGTCAGAACCTGCTGAGTGCCACCTCTGGCTAGATCCTAATATCAATGAACATACAATTATTTTTGTTGCATATATTTAGGTTTAGCTGGGAAGTGGCAAAAAAGAGGCTCAATCTGGAAAAGGCAGGTCATCCTAAAACTAAAGAGAGGAAGGAAGAAAAGGATAATGTTGTAATGAAAAAAGCAGAATTAAGAAAATATTTTTTCTCTAAATTATGAAGATTCTTGTGCAAACAAGTATCAGTTACAAGTATAATGGACCAAGTATATATAGGTCATTCATCCGAAGAACATTTTCTATAATCGATTAGAGTTGAGTGACACAAAAATCAAATAAATTTAATTAATAAGGCAGTAACTCACCAGATTGCTTGGCAGTTATATTCCTTCAGGCAGTTAAAACTGCCATCCAATATCGTAACTAAATTACACTTGAAACAAGTTTCAAACGAGGTGAAATAAACTATTAATTTAAATTAAAGTGTTTAGCATGATCATTCAAAAACATAAGTGGGTTCCTTATAATACGGATCAAATATATTTAGGACTTAATATGGTGGATGAAAGGTGAATTCAGACTGAATGGTGGCTATATGGATTGAAAAACTATTTTTTGAAAGATCCCCGAAATAAAGAGAAATAAGAAATGGTTAAATAAATAAGCAACAAGGCCTTTTAGGGGTTGGTTTCAGTTCCTTTGTTGTAGAATATGCAGTTTCAATCCTTAAAAACAATTATATGACTATGTGTTTGGCAAAAAAGTGTCAATATAAAATTATGTCATAAAAGTCAGCATAATATATCTTTCAGAATATCAACCACAATTTTGTTTAAGTGACAGCCAACTAAACAGCCAAATAGTTTTACTATTAACAATGTGTTGTAATAAGATTTTTGTACAACATTACTCCTTCACTCTTAATAAAATAAATTTTTATTAAGTTTGTGGAAAGTTTGATATTTTTGAATGCTATATAGATTATACTATTATGTATATATATTTTCTAGGTCATATCAATTCAATTCAAATTGGAGATCTGAGGGTCACCTGGATTAACTCAAGGTGTTTACAGATTTGAGATTAGATTTCAAAAAAAGAAATGAAAAATAATGGAGAAGCAGTAAAAATACAGACAGCTGCTTCATAAAAGCAGGGATTAATATATGATATGATAGCTTAGAACTTGACCCTGTCACTTTTTGAATATATAATTTTTTCACCATGACAATATTTTAAGATATTTTCCACAACAGTAGAAACTTTAATTGTTTTTATCTTTGCTTGCTTTTTTGGAAATTGGCATGATATTAAAAATTAATCATTCAATTCCTTTTGTAAAATTATGTGCTTTCATACTCTGACTGCTAACATAGGTATCTGGTGAGATTATTCATTTTAGATATTAAAATCAGTTTTCTTCATCAGTTCTATTTGATTTTATGCTTCCATAATTTTTGTTAGCATCTTCATTTTCTGGTTGTTAATCTTAAAATCTGGTAAAGTGCCAGAGTATTCTAATTTTCACATTACAATGAATCCTCAATTTATAACCGATCAGTTAGAGACTGTTGGAAGTTACAACAGACCCCCTCCCCCAAAAGGCACTCCCCCAGTTCTGCCCACTACCACCACCCCGGTCAGATGTTTGCATTTTTGATGCTTGGCAACTAGCCCATATTTATAACTGTTTGCAGTGTCCCATGATGATGTGACTGTGATTAATAGCTTTTTTTCTGAAAACCAGCTTTTGTTTCTAGTTTTTGGCAAAACCTACCCATAGTGAACAATGAGTTCACTTAACAACCACAAGGTTCACTTAATGACCATGACAGTTGCTTTACAACTGTCACAAAGAGGTCATAAAATTAGGTCAGCCATGTGATGATTCATTTTATGACTGTCATGATTTACAATCATAATTGCCAGGCTCAAATATTGTCATAAATTAAGGATTACCTATTGCTTCTACTCCACCTAATGGATCCAAAACTACCAAGAGGTCATCAGCAAAAACCTTTAACTTATACATTTCTTTATTAATATTAATATTAATTCCCACAATTCTTGTATTATATTTCTATTCAATACCTCATTAACTACAATGAAGGGGAATGGCCAATGAGCATCCTTGTGTTGTTCCTTTTTGTATTATCTGTAAAGTATAAATCATTATTAGTCATATAATAAAATTATCTCCAAAAATTTATATTTTCCAGAATTTTAAATAAAAACAAACCCAGTTTAAATTATCAAAGGCCTTCTACACACCTAAGAAGATCAGACACCACCGCATATAGCAATAGCTTTTATACTTGTATACCACTTCACAGTGATTTATGGCCCTCTCTAAGAGGTTTACAGAGTCAGCATATCGGCACCAAAAATTTGGGTCCTCATTTTATCTCAGAAGGATGGAAAGCTGAGTCAACCTTGAGCCAGTGAGAACTGAACAGCCGAACTGCAGCCAACAGTCAGCAGAAGTAGCTTGCAGTACTGCATTCTAACCACTATGCCACCACGGCTCATATCCACACATTTCAAATAAAGACAATGTTTTAATTATATTTTAGGTAAAAATACAAATTGATTTTAATGAATAAAGTCCTGAAAAATTATTTTCAACTTTCAGCCTTTACCAAATCATTGTAAACAACTTATACTGATTATTCAACAGACATATTCATTGATATTTTCTTGTTAAAGTTAGATCTGTGGCCTCTTTTGGAATTAATACTATATTGGTTTCTTTCTGTCAGGAATCTTTCTATTCTGTATAATCATATTTATCATTTATTCATTCTGAAAACATTTATATTAAGAGACTGAAAATACACCAGAGGTCTTTTAATCTTTTTAATACAGTAGCTTCACAAACTTCTCTATATTAAATGTATATGCTATTTATCTATTATAAAAGTGACTCTGGGTGTCTCTTTTAGGCCAAGCTTGATTCCTTCTGGGAAGGAGCTCCTCTTCACTGACAAGAATCTCATCATATTAGAATTGTGGTTGGTTGGCAACTCTAAACAGGCTGGCACAGAGAAATTCAAGGTAATAGTGATATGCCACAGAAAAACAAACTGCCATTAGAAAATTGGCATAGTGAATCTTGCTAGATACATATGTGTACATGGGTATATGCATGTGTGTTATAATTGTTGAGACATTCAGCTGTTTGTGTACACATACACACCAACTTTGTGGTCTAATGCCTATTCATTGATTGGAGATCATGCATAATTTAAGAATAATGAATACTTTTGGCTAGCTAAATCTGAACCCACATCAAAACTGCATAGATCTGTGTTGAATTCCTGGATGTATAGCAATAACTAGAACATTATCATTAGAAAGAGCAAAATTAAGCTTTGGGTGTGTGTGTGGAATAATAAAGAAGCTAAGACATGAGAAAAATGTATGAATCCCAAAGCAAGGATAGTTTTTCTAACCTCAAGAGCTTTTGTGGTCAAAGGCTTTGCAAAGTGTTCATCACTATTTGATTCTCTGACAAAACTGAGCAGGTAACATTGTCAGCCATTATATCATGTAATCTCTCATCATTGTATTTGTGGCTGATCAACTATGGTAAAATAATGAAGAATGAAGCTGGTAAGGTTTTCACCAATGGAGTCACATAGATGTGGGGAAGAAAGTGGAAATGGGCAAAAGAACTGTAAGGATGGAAATGTTAATAGAGTTGATATGAAAGAGAAGAAGCAGACCAGATGGATTCAGGAAACCAGATGGATTCAGGAAGTTTCTGTAAGTTCTTGGGTGGACCAACAACACCGAAAATATATAGATTCTCGGTGGAAAGAAAGAAAAAAATCATGGGAAATAGAAGAGAATCAGACCTTGAGAGATTTTGTTTACCATGAATAGCGAAAAGAAGAAAAGAATTTAAAATGCTAGTTTTATCTGAAGTGCTTGATTAAGGAGAGTGTATCATGAGTATGAATGTCACAATAAATTGGATACACTGACATATGAACCTACTTTGCAATCAGGGAAATAGCTAATAGTTGAATGGCAAAGCCATTAACATCAACTACTTATGGGTCTTATAAGCTGAAAATGAACATTCAGCACACATGTGACACCTAGTGATACCGGTGGAATTAAGAGCATTCCCTAGCTACACACTTGAAATTTTATTGAAAATGTTATCCTATTCAGATATATTATTATTATTATTATATATTATTCAAAATTTGTTGAGAGATCTCAAACAAGCACTATGTTCAAGGGGATCTAAAATATTTCTTAGCTAAAAAGGTACGGCAAAGATTTAGAAAAAAAACCCAAAACAAGAAAATAAACTCTTAAATTGTGTGTAGACATTAGGAAGCTCTTTATTACAAACTACTGACTAAAACAGCCTCTGAGCTTGTCTCTAATATATGCATTTTTTAATTCTGTAAAAATGTCACATAAATAACAAATATACTTTCAAATATCAAGAAAAATAGCAAGCATGATTTTCCAGGAATACAATTCAATAAGTACTTAATCTCAGCTATAACTATTAACATTAATAGAAACTCATCTGACTACAAGGGAAAATCTAGCCTAATTTTAAAATTATCATCTGTCTGATTTGACAATCAAGTAAAAGGCATGCCCCTCTGCATGACAAGAGTATATTGGAATAACTCTGCATGGCAAGAGTATATTGGATGATAATCTTGCATAGGCTAAACATTACTTTTAAATTTTCTGTGTATTATTTGTTTTCAGTACTAGCATGATCTTTCTGTTCTTGTTACTTGAGTGAATTGTATTTGGCAGAAACAGTAGAGTTTTGGAAAACTTCAAAAGAATGATTGCACTTTATTAAACTTATATTGGATCATTTGATTGATAAATCCAAATGTGGAGTCCTTTGAAGCAACAAATCAATTTAGGCTGCTTTGTGAACTACTTTAAAATGCAGTGGCTTTTCAGCTGTTTCTGGAGTTGTAATGGATAATATATACTTAAAGGAAAATAGTAAGGTGGATATTGTGGAGTGATGGGTTCATAACATTGATATAGTCAGCTGGCCAGTGGGATTTATCACCTCATTAAATCCATTAGCTATTAGAATACTTTTGAAGCGACATAGCTTTCATTTTGTTTAAACTATTTCCACATTCTCTACTCACAATTTCTTAATATAATGTTACACACATGCTCAGGTTTGGCTTAGGTTCATTCATTCATTCACATTCACAGCCCTGGAAAATAGCCATATTCAAATCACTTTCAACCAAACACTGAGGCACAATCAGTTCTTTAGAATACACAGAAACTGAATGAATTTTTTTTTAAAAGTAAAAGCTTACTGTTTACAAATTATATATGTGCTCCAATGGTGGGTTGCTAATTTTTTTACTACCAGTTTGGGCATGCTCTTACATGTGCGTGTGTTCAACTCTTCTGTGCATGCTCAGAAACATCTGGGTGGGTGGGTGGAGTCTCCCACCACCACTACTACTGGTTCAGCCAATCCAGGCCAAACCAGCAGCAACCCACCTCTGATGTCCTCTTTCTCACATGCACACATATATACTCATCAACACTCATGATCTTCTCAACTAGGTTGACAGACAACTAGCCAGAGGATTGGAAGTTGCCAAGTCTGGATCCAAAGATGACTCAAAGAGTTACCAAACTTAAAGGACCTCTTTTATTCCCCAAAGTCCTTGCTGTTGATTCATAAAACTGGCAGCTACTCTAGCCTTGGGGAATTTTAAGTCTGGTAACTGTTGATGAGGTTTGGTGAGGGGGTTACCCATTTGCTCAGGTCCAACTTCTTTTGTTGATGCCAATATTGTGTATTGGCCCAAATATTTACAGCACGGGTATCAAACTCACCACATCACATTGCCGTCATATGAAGTTTTGGGACTTTTTCCCCATTTTTGGAGCTGGGTGGATGTGACCTGTGCATGATGCCAGCAGACCACCCATTTGACACACCCCCCCCCCCCCCGATTTACAGCTCTGAAAACTAGGGTCTGACAAAGCATACAAATGCCACAATTTCTTTACCAGCCGTTCTCTGTGGTAGGCTTATATACATGAATTTTATCATATTAGGTAAGTCCAGGTCTGTTACCTAAGTATTGCTGGTAAATATTGAACCTGACACAATTGAATTCTGTAACTGTCCCAAGTGCTTTTTCAAAAGTCAACTGAAGAAGCTTCCTGTATAAGAAGCCAAACATATTTTTTAAAAAAACTAAGTCCAGTTACCTCTTGAAAAGGTACCTTTCGGACAACAATGACTTGTATGACTGAGACTCTTTATAGACACTGAATCTTATAAGTGATGAACACTTCCTTTCTAGAAGTGTAAGTAGTGTGCCTGCCAGTAATGTTAATCTTCCTGATACCTCATAAGACGCACTGATAGAAAAAGCAAATTGCAAAGATAAGTTAAAGGTTAATTTTTTTTTCAGAATTCTGCCCTGAAGAATTATGTTTTGCCAATGTGCCTGCTTAACCTGGCATGCAATTGAAACCAGTAATGAAGAGGATTTACCTAACACAGGACAAGATTGTCAACCAGTTATTATAACCTACCCAACACAATGGATAATCTAATGATCATTCAGTAATCTTTACTATTCGTGTAATAGTCATGCAAAATCTGATCCTTTAGAACACCAAATAAAATATAAAAGCTTACATTTAAAGACTTAAAAAATGGAGTAGGAATATTTCAGATTTTTTAAATTGTTTTGGTCTAGTTTAGACTGTTTGGTGCACAGCTTGGAATCTGCTTTGCTATCCTTTCATTATCCCTACTTTATTTCCAGAAGAGGTATAAAGATAATATTTCAAACATTTATTACAGTTAAATCCTTGAAACTTGACAGGATTAATGTACACTCAAAGGTCTTGTCTTCTTCCTATTTTTATTCTATTTCAGCAAGCAATAAAGCAGTTGCAAGCATTTCAATGGTTCTCCATAATAATCTACAGAAAACCCCTTTTTAAATTGAAGTTTTGATTTCAAAACATTTTAAATTGACTTCTTGTAAAATAATACATTGCAAATTTAAATAGAATAATATTCTATTTGAATACTGGATCAAAACTATGCTAAATTATGCTAAACCAATTAGAACTAAATTTATGCTAAAGTCATTCATCCAATCATCACATTGACTTGTAAGAAATCTTCAAAGTAATCTTACCAGCTGTGATGCTCTCACTGACTAGTTATTACAGTTCCTACCAGAACAAACATTTTGAAGTTCAGTCAATGAAAGTTGCAGTGAAAGTGTTGTTTTCTTTTGTTTTTCTGTCTGAGATGGATATAACAAGATGAAGAGTACAGATCAAAAACTGAAAAGTGAAATAGGGGTAACACTTTACTGTAAGCTAAAATCAAGTTAAAAGTTCCTTTTTAAAAGCCATAAATTTCTTTTATGTTCACCTTTCCCCTTGTTAGTAAATCTTTTAGGAGTTGAAAAACTGAGAAAAGTACTTGAAAAAGATACATGGAGGGAGGGAGGGAAGAAGAGAGAGAGAGAGAGATTTCCTCTTCCATCAATTAAGAAATTTTATGTTGAATACGGATATCACTTCAAATAAGTAAAACTTACATTTCAGATCATTATGATCAATCATGTCTAGACAAAATTTAGAAATGAATTTGGATTTTTAAATGTAATTGTTTATAGGTAATGGGGTTACAAAATTGATAGCAAATTGAGTAATAATCATAAATATTCTTACCAGCAACTTCATATCGAGGAAATAATGTCACCAATAATTTTTTTAAACAATTTACTTTGGAAAGATGCATATTGTAAGTTTTCAGAATAAAATCATCAGTTTTAAGGAAAAGTTTGATTTATATATAATTGTGTAAGTAAAAAGCAAGTCCATATAAATGAAGTCTGTGATCTCTGCACAGTATATTTTAATGTGTTATGCTTAACCCTGTTAACGGTGTGTTCCACCACCTTCTTACTATTCATGAGGAAGACCGAGAAGTCATCATAACTTTTGGAATCTTTTTTCCCCCACTTATCGTTGATCCTTCTAATTAGGATGGTAGATTAATTTTCCAGTAGAAAGAAAGAAAAAAAAACCCTTTTTTCTCCCCCATTTTCTTTCTGGAAATACTTCTTTCAATTTTTAAGAACATTGGTATTAAAGTATTAAAACAAAAACAAAGAAAAATCGAGTGAGCCAATACAGATGCTGTTCCATATTGGTTGCATATATATTGCACTAGACTTTGTTTGACTTTGCAAGCAGACAATACTTCACACACAAATATTGTTAATGCTGAATTTGTCTAAAAGGTTTAGTATGTATGTATTCAGTGCTTTTAATATGTATGCATTCTTGTGCCTTCTTTATTTAAATTTCAAGAGTGAATGTAAAAATGCCAAGAATGAAGAATATTGCTTGGCATTGACAGTGAGTGCCTGCTCTTCCTTCCTACCCCCTTTTTGTGTAATTTTGCTGATTCTACTCCAACTGTGAGTGATTGCTCCTTTTGTCCTTTGGGCTCTTCAGATTGTGATTAGGTTGCTGATTGTAGAGCCTTGGGTAGTATTGTATGTGTGCTTGCTGATACAATATATTTTGAAATGCAAGAGTCCACAGTAGAGACTAGAATTTAATTGGCTACTTCTACTTGTTCTTCCCAGAAAGGGGTGTGGTGAGATTGTGTTTTGTTGTTTTATCTGCTAAATAAGTGCCAATTGAGATAAATTAGCAATCATGTGTTGCGTGAATGCATATTTGTTGGTTAAGGACTGTTTAATAGTGTAAAGTAAGCAGCCTTTTCTAAGAACAAACCAAAGCTTTACTTCAATTCTAATCTTATGAAAATTTTAAAATAGTTAAACAAAAAATTGAAAATATTGCACAGTGCAATCTTTCTGTAAGTTAATTATCTCCAGAATGGACCTTCATTTATTTCCTCTTACAGGTTTGAGATGACATACAAGAGAACAGCTATATATTAAATATAATTATGACTTATTTTTGAAACAGTCAAAATGCCTTGAATTTTGTTCTGACACAACACTAAACACCAAAACTGTTTTGAAATTAAATATTTTTGAAATAAACGACATTTTTCATTTCATGCATGCTACTATTCCCAAATAAAGATGCAGATTTTTTTAAGGTAAATATTGATATACTGTGTTTCTCCGAAAATAAGACAGGATCTTATTTTCTTTTGACCCACAAAATATGGCTTCGGCCTTATTATCAGAGAAGGACTTATTGTTTTGGGGTTGCTGGGCAGCTGCTCTCTTGCGAGCAGGCTCCTGAAGAGCCAGGGACAGTCTCAGAGGTGAACGGCTGTATTGCACTGTTGCAGCAGTGCAACACAGCAGCCATGAAGTTACCACACTCATGAGCAGTCACCCAGCAACCCCCTTTCCAGCCAGGCACAGCACCATTCACTGACCTAGGGGTATCACCAAGTCGTGTGAGTGCCTGTTGGCCGCCTCCCTGCTCCCATGGCTTGGCACCTTCGGAATGCCACTAGATCAGTGAATGGTACTCTGCATGGCTGGAGAGGGGGGTTGTGTGCGAGTGGCTGTTGTGAGGCTGTAAGGTTGGGTCAGGGCATTGTGAGGCTGGAAGGCAGGCAAGGGGGAACAGAACATCCACTCATGCAACCCCCCTCTCCAGCCATGCAGAGCACCGTTCACTAACCTAGGGGCATTCCAAAGGTGCCAAGCCACAGGAGCCGGGGCAGTGAACAGGCGCTCATGCAGCTTGGCGATACCCCTAGATCAGTGAATGGTGCTGTGCCCAGCTGGAAAGGGGATTTGCCAGGTGGCTGTTCATGAGCCTGGTTACTTCATGGCTGCTGTATTGCACTGCTGTGACAATACAACCCAGCACAACATAGCCCCTGAGGCTGTGCCTGGCTTTTTTGGATCCCACTCACAAGAAAGAAGCCACCTAGAAACCCCCTCTCCAGCTGGGCACAACACCACTCACCAACCTAGCGATATCCCGAAGGTACCAAGCAACACGAGCACCTTTGCCCCCCGCCCCCGGTTCCTGTGGCTTGGCACCTTTGGGATACCACTAGGCCAGTGAGTGGCACTCTGCCTGGCCGGAGGGGAAGGTTGTCCAGGGGGCTTACTTTCAGGGGAGAGCTTATATTTTTGCCCAACCGAAAAATGTGCCATGGCCTTATTTTCAGGACATGCCATATTTTCGGGGGAACATGGTATATACATGCATTATACATGCAGACACCAGGGTCAAGTCTAATTAGTATGAACTCATGTATACTAACCTAATCTTCCTAATATTCATAGTATATATGAATAGGTGTGAATATGATATTATGCACACACACAAACTCATACACATACACATACACTTACAGTGAAAAAATAAATATTCATGGAATCCTCACTTTTCTTAGCTGATTAAAATGGCTAAGCATGAATTTTAACAATAATATATTTAATATTGCAGTTATTGCTATTATTGTTATGTTCTTATATTCATTCCTTTTGGGTTCAAAGGGCAAAAGTTATTTTCAGATAAGTAATATATTAAGGTTACATCCATTCTTTATATTAATTATTTAAGTGAAAGTATCAAGAAAAGTGCATTGAAACAAATCTTTAGGAGTTATGCATAATGTGTAAATATAGCATTACTAAACATTCTATTGATCAATTAAACTTAAGAATCAAAATGTTATTAAACTGAAAATAATGACATATTATCTAATAAAAGGCACAATTTGTAAGATGATACAATAAAAATATCATATTTCAAAAAAAAGCTTAACAAAGCTATTTTTGTAATTTGCTAATACAGTTGCAACAGAATAAGTGCTCTGAATTCAGTGAAAGTTTCTGATCAGTAAGCAGACATATTCTGATCAAGTTCAGTTGGTGTATTTCCACCGCTTCATACAGTCAGTGATGTCTCCATTTATTTGTGGCCCTGTTTCACATATTATACATACATCAGAATAATCTCAAAGCAAATGCCATTAAGCGTAGCAAAATCTTCTGGATGGAAAATCAAAGCCAGATTGAAGTTCAAGTCCCTTTTCTCTAATTTTTGAACTGGTCTATATAATACAAATCCATTCTAAATGCCTGTGAATGGAATCAGCCATGCATTCAGCGAATTCTAGTAAATCCTTCCCCACATTGTTCAAATGCCCTCCAACATGGCATGGATTAGACTCAGAGGCCACCAGTTTAAATACAGAGAAAACAATTTGTAAGCAATACCCAACTAGTAACTCTGTAGCAAACAATGATAAATTCTGCCACTAATAGAAGCGCTAATCTTTCTAATAACAGAACCTCAAATGAATCATAATTTATTTACTTGTTGGGCTTTTCGGAAACTATCCTAATCTTCAGCAGTGCCCTGAAAAGATGACTTTAAAGTGGTTGTTGCATTGTGATGACCTACCTAGAGCATAGGAAATAGCTTTATATCAAGTCAAATCATTGATCTGTCTATCACAGTACTGCTGACATGTTTGACAATGCTTTTCCAGTGGGTTTCATGTCTACTTGGAAATTAACCTAGGACTTTTATTTTTGAAGCAGATGATCCAGCTTTGAGCTCCATTGTGAAATTTGATCTAAGCAATAGGATTTGTAATTTATGTGTATGAGTCTACCAGGGTTACTATGTTAAGTATTATATTTTTTTTAAAAAAAGAACAGATACAACAGATAATGACAGAGTAGAAAGGAAAGTTTATAAGAAATTCTTGAATAAGAAGTGGAGAACTATAATTGATTCAAAGAAGAGTTAGCAAATGGTTTTTACCAACAGTAAGTATAAATACATATACCAGGTTTACTGACGTCTTCTGGTGAATAATGACACTTTTTGCCTTACTGTTCACATGCAGTTTATAACCAAAGGTTTCCATGTAATTGTAGAAACTCACAATATATCTGAAAAGTAAAAGGTTGATTTAACTTCATTTGAGATAACTATGTTTTAAAAAACCTGGTAAATAATTACCAATAATTATAGGAAAAATAGTCTACAGTAATAAAATGTAATTCCGCCCCACTCCAATTATTTTAGGCAGTTTACATGTGCTACATTTCAAGCTATTTTTTAATCAAATGACAAGTTTAATTAGTTCAAGTTTAATCATAGTTTTGAAAAATTAAAAAATGAGTTTAATTACAACTTTTCTTGTGTTCTAATATAAATGTAAATAAATATTAAATTCTCTGCCAGTATAGCCATTTTAGTATCCCTGTTGGTGTGCATATGCTATTGTATTGGTATGATCTAAAAGTTTTAGAACAGACCCATAAACCTTAGAGATAAAGAAAGTATCCAAGTAATCTACAATTTATTATTTACATATTTTTTTGTTTTATTTTTGCCTAATGTCTTGACAAAAATGATACTTCTGTGCTCCCTTGCTTAAGAATAATCTGAAAATACTGGGTGCAATGAACTCCAATAGCTTTCTTCTAAAAAGGATATTGTATAGACATCTTTAATTATTTGATAATAAATGAAAAATACTGTATAATGTATCATACATGTCAAATGTAATTTGCAGTTCTGGTCACCCCTTGGACCAAAATTACTAAAAAATAAGCACAAATGACAAATAAAAATATATCAGGAAATCAGAGCATTTGAGAAGGAATAGCTAATATGTGAGAACTTTAAAGGGGGGATTTAAAACTAATGGATAATAGATGTTTCAAAATCTTTAGTGCCTCAGTATTCCTATAAAAATGAATGAATACTTTGAATACTTTTCAAAACTGTTTAACTTACTTATTTCCTTCCTATTAGCTTCAATAGGATAGCAGCCAATGTATCATATGTACATGTTGTATATCAGTTGAATTTATCCCTATAAGGTCTTAAATGGTTCTAATAAAGGAGAATATTTGCAGCCCGGGGTTGAAATGAGGGGTCCTTGGTGCTTTTTGAACTTGATTGTTTTCTTGCGGATGTTTCATTAGCCAAACTACGTAATATGGTCATTGCTAGCATTGGATAATGAAACATCTGCAATAAGACAATCAAGTTCAAAGAGCACCAAGGGCCCTTAAATGATTCTGTTTTGATTTTAGGCCTGGATGCTTCCAATGCATTTTATTTTATTTATTATTTTTGATTTTTCTGATTTTGTTATTGCTCTTACCTTGAGAACCTTTTTAAAGGATTAATGAAATTTCTGCAATCAGTCAATAAAACTCAGGAAAAATGCTGATGTGGGAGGATATAGCTGAGGATCTGTCTGTCACATATGAGGCAATCACTGGTTTTGTACATAACTGCAATAAGGTGAAATTTGTGTGTGAAAATAACCCAAAAAAAATCAACAAGATAAAGCAAATGCTATGTAGTTATGCCATGCCCAAGAATAATTTGTTTCCTTTTTATTTCAAACAATGTCAGCAAGTCTATGCAATGTATCTTATAATGACAACTGATATGATAATCAAGCATAATATGAATGCATGCACATTGGCTGGACAATTGTGCGAGCTGAAGTCCAGACATTTTGAAGTTGTTAAGGTGATCTAGAACAGGGGTGTCAAACTACAGCCCTAGGCCAGATGTGTCATGTGTAGGCCACTCTCACCCCAGCTCCACAAAGGAGAAAAACATTATGATTGTAACATGATGGTGTGAGTTTGACACCCGTGATTTAGAACAATGAAAGGACAATCATTCTTTGAGCACAATGTCAGCTTCTGTACATACATTCTGTTTGCTTTACTTCGATAAGGGCAAAAATCTATGCCTTCATGTATTCAATTTGGTTGTTCACGTTATTTGCTTTTTGTTCTAGCCTTACAGTCTCAATGCTTTCTCATTTTCACCTCTGAGATACTTGTATGGAAAAGAAGGAGAGAAAAACAATTAGGAAGATTAAAATCTCTCAGCAGATTCCATTGTAGCTTATGTCAATCAACCTCTAGCCAAATGCTTCTCTTGCAAAAGCAACATAAATCACATAAGCTATGATGCTTCATCATTATTTCTTAAAGTAACAATACCATGAAATTCAAATAGAATATATAACAATGGTTTGAAATAGTCTCCAAACTTTACAATGAGTTCAGATTTTTGATATGATTTAGTGGCCATATACTTCTTGAACGCTTCTTCAGATATAATATTTATTGGATTAAATAAGTCTTCTCAAAATTAAATTTGATAGAACTGCACCATATAATAATACTTTATATTAGGTCTTAACTTATTTCATTTGATTAATGGTCTTGCTTTCTTCTAGGATTCTAAAGCAAATATATAATACCCTTATTTTAATGTAATAACAATCTTTTTGAGAAGTATGATTGTCTAAGAAGTCGATAGTGACCCAAAGTAAATCATTAGGCTTCCAGTGTTGTCTTGAATCTATGACTTCTTTTTTCCAATCCCAGACTATTTTTGCAAGTCTTCTGTTAGGAACATAAGATACAACTTAATATTTCAGATTAATATTTTTAAATCTTATTCAATTTTTTTTTTGCTTTCTTACAATCAGAGCCAAAGCAAGAATAATTATATTGGCTATGAGAGATTTACTGTCAAATGAATCTATATAAAATTATTAAGTAGTACCTAGCTTGTATAGTTTTACAAATTTACTAACCCTCATAATTAAAATATAAGCTCTTTGCTGCTTTGTCACTCTTTGAAATGTCATATATGCTGGCTGTCTTCTTCATCATCAAATAGCGCAGGTGTTCTATTTCAACTTTTATGAAGATGAATTGCAGAAATATTTCAATGGATGAGTTATGTTTCTATAGAACATTACAGGTGCCTATTTATATTAGAAACATTATTCCAAACAGACTGTTAAGTTTTAAAAGGTTATTAATCCTTGAATACCATTTGAAATTTCAATTAATGTGTGTTAGTGCATGCATGTATTTCTCATGGGAGAAATATATGCATGCATGAATTTCTCCTGAAAGATAAATGGTAAAATGAAATAATGCCACTTCTTTGCACAAATTTACAGTAAAAGTTAGATTTTAAAAATTCATATTTTGCTGTTTTTTTAACTTTTGCACAAAAGTATAAGTATAAATCTTTATTATGGTCAAATACCAGCAATACACATTAGTTTTTACAATATGTTAAAAAGTACTGACATTAAAATATAATTAAAAAATATTGACATTAAAAGTGGAAAATAACATACATGTTCTCAGATTGTTCGGGTCACTCCCTGGTTTACCTGGGCACAACACCATTAAGTATAGGGATAAATACAATGGTCCAAAGATTGTTAGAGATATGTCCAGATAATTGGTACAAGATGGCAACTATACTTCTGTAGCCATTTTTTTTCTTATGGACATTGCAGCAGCACAGAACTTTCCCACTGTATACGTGGTAACCGGGTTAGTATCCTGGAGGAGAAAGCCTAGATAAAAATTGTCTGCCCTCCCTGGCAATCTCTCTAATAACAGGAGAATATGTGCAGACCTACAAGCTCTGTATAGCTCGCAGTATAATAGAATAGTGAATTATCTTCCACTTCTCCTTTACCACATATACAAACCCGTTCTGCTATTGGTGTTCTCTTATACTTGCCCTAGAGGAGTGCTGAAGGAAGGAATGTTAAATCTCGCTCTAAAGAAAGCTATTCTTTGTTTTGGGAAGATCAGGTCATTTAGATATCTTGCCGATTCCCACACACCCTGTTTGATTCCGTCCCTATTGTGTTTTTTTGCACAAAAGCATGCAATAAAAGTTTTAACTGTCAGATGGAAAACTGTATAACAATTCTCATGTTTCCATTTGTGAAGGGAAAAAAAGCTTTTATGGACTCTTTTGCAAGACATGAATAGCCATGGAAGAAGTATTTAAGATTTAGTTTCATTTTAGTTGTAAAAGATCCAAGCCATAAAAAGAAGAACAATTCCATGACAAGAAAATGTGTGAATTTAAATCTGCCTCATCACATTCAATTTCTATTATATGCTTTTTAAAATAATTGTTTTAAAAGTAGAGATTTGAATTGGGGAAATAAGTATAAGAGATATAGTATAAGGATAAGCTGAAGGAATTGCCACTCATGTGACACTAATTAAAATAAGGAGAAAGTTATGTTCTCCATCCACCTTATTTCAGAAACATACTGGAATATACAGCAAAATAAATTGATGTAAAATATTTTAACTATGCACAGAAGGGAATAATGAAAGGAGTTATCATGAAAGCTATTATTAAAGCTCTGGGGTTTATTGAAATAATTGTTATCCATGATGCTAAAGAATCACAATAAACAGAGACAGAACATGTACACCAAGACAGATTTTTACATGTGTGCATATATGTCATCATAACGTAGGGAATATACTGTACATAATTAGATGAATCTACAGCAAAATATAAAACAAAGTATCAGGAAATTAAAAATTGAATATTAAATGCTTTTGCAATATGTATGCTCCTTTTATTAACTGTTTTGTCATGCCGAATGACCTACTGTAAAATATTCTTTTGTAAAAGGAACACATTTAAAAATAAATTCATAACACATAAACTGCATTGTTAGAATTGTAGGCTAATCATTATCTGTATGACTTTTAAGTTGGAATTTAATAATCACCTTTCTCTAACTTTATTCAGTTTGAATTTGAAATATTGAATTGTCTTATTGTCTCAACATTCCTGAGTGATTCATTAGAATTTGGAATTGGACTGATATATATGCCTTTATTACAATTATTTATTTTCCATATTTCAAAGTATTAGCAGTAAATAATGTACTTTAAAAAATAAATTATTTAACAAATATAATACAATGACATTTTAAAGAATAAAGTGTATTCATCTTTAAAATATCAAATGTTATTAAACATTACATTCTAAAGAGATGTTTATAGAAAAACAAGTCATTTTGATTTATATCTTTTATAAAGAATTAAAATGGCCCTTCTTTCTCTTCAAGAGTAGCACTACAAAGTGTCTTTGCCAATACATGATGTACATAAATAGTAATGGTGTATACTAGTTAGAAATTACTGCTTTGATGAAATTTCTATATATTATAATAAATAAGTTGTGTTCTCCTGACAATAATAAAACCACTTCATTGGCATCCAAATAAGGTTTTAAAATAATATTTTATGACTGTTAAGATAGATCTAGTGACTAAAATTTTCACCTTTGTTAATTAAATAAAACATTGTACAGTGTATATATTTTTTGTAAAATGTAATAAATTGTTATTGCTAATAACATAGCATGTAATCTTTTATATTCTGTATCTAGAGCTTCTGTTAAAAAATATAATTGTATTAATGGTTTTAAATTTTTATTCTAATTCCCAGCACAGACCCCCGCTTGCTCTTTCTGTGTGTGTGTATGTGTGTGTGTGTGTGTGTGTGTGTGTGTGTTCTCAAAATGATTATTATGCTTATATACTATGTTTATTTATACAGTTGAATTAATATTACAATAATATAAATATTAGTAGCATCAACAATTATTGTTTGAAAATAAGAAACCAATCAACAAAATAAAATCATATACTTGCATACACCCCATTGAATGTTACTTCTAATTATTTTTTTTGCATTATTTTATAGATCTTCTCTAATTAATAGCTATTTGGAATTCAACCACTATAGAAGTTGAAAGTGAAAGCAAGTTTCCTCCATGTTGCTGGTCACCACTTTGTGAGGAATAACACAGAAATAAATTACAAATGTCTTAAATCTGTAGTTGGTTTTGGACATTATTTAATAGAAAAATAGAAAGTGATATTTATAGATTTTATATTCCACTTTGTGACGGAAACATTAGTCACCAATTTTTCATTAGGAAGGGTCAAAATATAAAAAAATAGCTTTGAATTTCCAAAACACAATAATCTTGTATTCCAATATTGTTATATTTTCAAAAGTAGTCGAGAGATTCAATTAGTTGTGGGTTTAGATTCAGAAGTTGCTCATTAATTGCAAATGAATTTCTTTTTGAATTTTTATTTTTATTTTATATTATTATTATTATTATTATTATTATTATTATTATTATTATTATTTTCCTTCTACAACACCTTACAGTCATTATAACAACACTATTATGTCATCATATCTGTACATGTAAATATTATTTCGGTTCTATTTTTATAAACCTTTATACACAGTTCTCTCTCTCTCTCTCTCTCTCTCTCTCTCTCTATCTATCTATCTATCTATCTATCTATCTCTATCTATCTTTCTGAAAATGATTTTTTTTGTCTAAATTAAAGAAGTTTTTACCAGAGACCTGGATGCCTTTTACAACTTTGAGTGGTACCATTACTCAAAATTAGATAATTTATTATGCTTATAACAACTCAGTAACACTCTTTATATGCTATATCTTACATGCCGATAGCATTTCATTTTCATTCTGAAAATGAAACAGTTCTTTCAATTTTCTTGTCATGTTGTCCTTCAACATTGATTGAAAAGAATAACTTGTTGTGAAGAAAAGTCTACAGGCATAATTATAATCTCCTTGACTGTACAGTAAAGAAAATGCTATCCAGTGCTACATATAGACATACCAATTTTTATTATACAAGTTCAGTATTCATTATATTCTATTGCACGTATTCCTCCTAAATATTCGAAGTGTTTCATGTTTGCATTACTCATATTGAACAAAGTTCATTCTGAAATGTAATTTAGACTGAAGATTTCTAGATTATAGATTGAACCTGTATCACTCTATTAGACAGTCTTATTACAATACTGATTTCTAAACTCTTTCACTGTTCTATAGTTCTATAAAGCTCCTATACAGTGTTTTAAAAACTTCATTGTATCTGCAGTTTGACTTCAACTGCCATCGGAAAGGGTATCATTAAAAAAATCCTTTAGTTTATTATCTGAATGTATTCTATTAACTTTAAATTATAACAAAGATTGATAGAATAAAAAGAAAAGATTTCAAACTTTGCTAAATAATCTTGAAAAGGCAGAGTGAATAACTTTACTGTATGCCTGAAAGTAAACTTTTTGATATGTACAAAATGGCATCTGATGTGGGTATTTCCATATTAGCTCAGTTATAATTATGTAAAGTATAAAATATAAAATGGATGATATAATTTTATTTTCTTTTTGTATTCTTTGCCTCTAGATTTATCAGTTGAAGAACATATCTGTGAAGGTTCAGCACTGCTATCTAATCATATGACCCAGAGTTCAGGCTCAAAGACAAATATACCAATTCACACAATAAGCTAAATAATGACCCATACAATGGAATTTGTGAGGTTCTTTAGCTTGCATTTAATGTAAAAGAAACAATTTTATTTGATTTTCCTCATATTTAAATAAATTCAATTCATTTATTTCTTCCAATTGATGCACTTTCCAATAGCCCTTCTATGAAATCTATTTTTATAAATGTATTACATACTTTGATTAGGGGCCAATTACATGAGTTACTTATATAAATGTTTTAAATGAATAAATACATTTTGTATTTCTCTGCTTACAAGACAGACTCATATATCATCTTTCTTGGTCTCTCTTCCTAGCTACCTACCCGCAAAATACTATGTTAAATCAATTAAAGATGTATTTTTGTTATATTATTTTCCCTCTCCTCACTTGTGATAATGGGGGGGGGGCTCTTAATTCTTTTTTCACTCTCCAACTTTATTACCTTTGGTAATAATATCTTATCTACCTACAAGTTTTTATATGAAACCTTCTTAGCCCTTGTTTATTCCTAACTTTCTAGACCTAGATTCTTCTCTCAGGTTGTGAGCCTTGGTCTTTTTTCTCCTTGTACTCTTCATACCTTTATAAATTCTTCCACAGCATTCTGAGGTGAGGCCTTTCTGAGTTCCTTTTTCTCATTTTCCTCTAAGCCTAGAATCAACTAGTATGATCCTTTAAATATATTTACTACTGCTTTTACACAACAGTCTCTGCCTTTCTAGAGGTTGAGTTCAGATCCAGAGTGATGTCTTCCTGGGCAATGTTTCCCACACATTACTGCGTTTAATGTATTCCCCACACATTAAAGCTGCTGCTGTTGTGAGCTAGGAAGTACTTCTCAGCATCTCCTCTGCTGCCCATCTCCTTCTCCATAGTACTGTCTCAAATGCTAACACTGCTGACAACATGAAAACATGTTTTGGGTTTGTTTATTTCTGTTCTATTACTTTAATTCACCTTCTGGCTAGCTCCTATAATAACCACCCGACAGGCATTCTCATCTATCATTTCTTCCTCTGTTGGACATGTAAGAAAAAAACTGATAGGTTTAGTTCACTGAAGACAATATCATGATTTCCTGACCCAACTTTGAAACTTATCATTTTGTATATGACCTTAGCCTGCAACATCCCAACCAGACTTGGGAAATCATTATTCTACAGACCAGGAAGTTGCTCGTCCCCAGGAAGGATGAAAAAGCTAAAGATAGCAAATTGCCACTATGCCCTATGGATTACCAGTGTCTTTTTATCTAATGCAATTTTAAAGTTTAGCTGCTACTGCCTTCCAAAAGCCAAGCAGAGCGATTTTATTTATTTATTATTTTATTTATTTATTTTTATCTTGTCAACTAACCCCCTCTAGTGCCGAATAGGCTGCATTTGACCTGCAGGCTGCTCACAGCTACCAAGCTGAACTAGCTTCTTTCTTCTTCCTCCTGCTCTTCCAAGAGCTAACCACCAATCTTTCACCTCTTCTCAAAAGAACAACCGAGCAGGTGAAAAAAGCTCCAACCTCTCTCCTGCCTTGCTTCTCTCGCTTCTTTCCCTCCAGCCCCCTCCCCAAACCTTTAAAGATCCAGTGCAAATGTAATTTCTCCTCCCACCCGTCTTTTGGCAGGGAAGGAAAGAGAAACACGAATCGGGAATTTTTTTGCAGCAAACAGTGGCTGCTGCTTCCAAGGGTTGCCGGCTCAGAAAACCTCAGCAGCCCTCTTGCCGCTTCGGACGCCAGATAGCGTATTGATCCTGCTCCTCTGGAGTGTCTCCGAAGGGCTGCTTGGCTTGATATACCACTGGCACGCACAGTCCTCCAGAAAAGAAAAGGTGGGGAGGCAGGACTCGTTCAGTCCCAAGCAAAAGCCGATGGGGAAAAAACGGAGATGTCAGTAGGCGGGAGGAAGGGAAGCAACCCAACTGAGTCTGATTTGCGAGTGCTTGGCGTCAAGGAGCCTCTGTCCCAGCCAAGGGGAGTCCGTCGCGGCGGCTGGGAAATCCTGCTTGGCAAGTTTTCCTGACGACTCAGGAGAAGCGGGGAACTGTCCAGCGTTTCAGCACCTTCTAGTCCGCAACTGGCGCAGCTTATCGTGAGCGGGGGAAAAAAAACCTTTCGCGGCTCGGAAATTATTCTCTGTCCCGGCACTGTCCCTTATGGTCAAGCGCGGGGATGGGCAATCGACCAAAGGGGTGGAGAGGCTGCTCCCCAGGCGGTGGCTGCAGTCGTTCGGGGGGTCGTCAGTGAAACGATTGCTGCTGATGATGAGAAGCTGAAAAGGAAGCAAAACGGAAGAAGGCAGCCAGGTGGACGACATCAGCCTGGGTACCCTTCTTGCATACACACACTCACGCACGCACATACACATACACACACACAAACACACACACAGCATCCGAACCGAGGAAAGTTTTCCGGCTAAGCTGTTTGCCTTTCAAGTCTTACGGGCTCAACGATGTCCTTTGCCCTCCAGCCTCTGTTTTAGAGGGGAAGGAAGCTCTTCTCGGGGCAATTTTTCCCCAACCCACTACACCTCCCCCCTCCTTTGCTATTTCTTCAGCTTTGGCAACAACTGCGAACCTGATTCTTCCTTCCTTCAGGGCTTCCACACTGCTTATTAACCTGGACAGGCAAAGAACCTGACACCCTCAGTCCTGGTGTGGGACCAAGAGAAAGGTCTGAGGTCCCAGCCATGGACAGCAGTGAAATGAAGGGCTTCCTTTGGAAATTTAACCTGTTCTTTCCTTTGGTGCTGCTGCTGGTGTGCCTGGGAGGCTGCAGTCATGTTTCCAGCAACCAAGGTAAAAGAGAGAGGAGAAGAAAGAGAGAGGGAGTTGTTGGGAGTGGGAGGGGTACTGGATGGACTGATAAAGAATATTATTTAATGTGCAAAAAAAAAAAAGCAGGTTCTGTAAAGTCTGCAAAGTAGCTGCTGGGAAATACAATTCCCATAGGCATGAAAGGATCACTTGTCCCTTTCATGGGCTAATGGAATGGCCGCTCTGTCTCATCTGGCTGTGTCAATTGATTTGCCCCACTTAAGTGACAGATGGAGGAGAAAACATTTTCATGCATGGTAGAAAGGAAGTTAAGTTTCTGCATTAATTCAAAGCTTCCTGGGGCCCAGACCAGACCAAGGACGCTATGCCACTGATTAAACTCAAAGAAGCTTTAAAAAGAAATGCCCTCTTGATTTTAGCTTACCGAAATATTTTTTGTTTGGTCAGGTAAGCCCTGCTAAACAGAACAAGAATATGGACTTTTAGCTTACACTTCTGGTTCAAAGCATGTAATTTTGTGTAGCTAATTGTTGTAGATGGATGAATGGAGTTTTAAAACTTAAAGGGGAAATATGCATTAAGTGGGGCAATCTGAAAGATAGTTCCTATGCCTGGATTTTTCCCCCCCTTAATCATGAAATCAAGGAAAGCTGTTATTCACTAGATTGTTTCTATAAGCTTATTTTGACTTTTGTGTCAAAATGGCCTACCTCCAGAAGTTGTGGGTCCTCCATCATGTGCGGTTTCTAAGAAAAAATTGGACAACCAGTGAAATAATATGCTCCTGCTTGAGCAGAAGGTTGGACCTGAAGACCTCCAAGGTCTCTTCCAACTCTCTTTGTTCTGTTCTGTTTGAGGTAATTGTATTGTACTATTAAGGAATGGATATTGCTGTCTATGTAGGGCTTCTGAGGCCCACCAAGAGTCTGAAGCTCTTACAGTTCCTCTAAAGTATCACCGAGTATGCATGTATTTGACATTCCATGAATCTTGGCCTTGGTTACAGACATGATCATTTGAAAATAATAATATAAATATAACGAGTACTATTTAAATAATACTATATAAATATGAAAGATTTTATTTCTTCTTTGTCCTTACTTTACACCTGCAAAAGGAAATTAAGGCATAGAGATCATGTTTTATGATCCAATAGTCTATCTAAAACACCTCAGGGTCTCCAAATCTGTTCAGATGAAAGCTTAAAGGATCATCTCTGCTGGCTGAGTACAATAGAACAGCACTTAGGAGATCTGGGCAAATCAAAAGCTTATCTTTTGCTTTACCTGCATAATCATTTTAATAAGTAGTGTCCTTGGACTCATTCTTGACCCTGCTTTTCTTCTTTGGGGAATATCATGGCAACTAATCTTGTTACTACTTAATGATCTGTGGACACTTATGCTGACAGGAAAACCACAGAATGTCAACAAATGAACTATTATTGATTTGTTCAAGTGCAAAATGCTATTCCTGCAGGAAATTAAATATGTGTATGTCCATATATGTGTCTAATCTTCAAAATAATATACAGCCATGTATAATAAAACCTTTTTACTTGGCTATGAATGACAGTGCTTGAGCAGACATATAGCTAATATAAAAGAAAATATCAACCGCTACTCCTGCAAATAAAGCTGAAGGCAGTTTCTTCTTCTTCTTCTTTTTTAAATTTAAAGAATTATTTATAGATTTTGTAATTTAATAGCCAAAATGATTCTCAACAAAAGATCAGGCTTTCATACTATGGAAGCGTTTGGTACATTTTTGGCATCAGATATTGATTTTACTAGAAATGGATTTCCTTATAAATTAATTCAATCCTTACCCTGAAAATATAGTTTACAGATTGGAATGACTAGTGGCACCTTTGAATCCTTGTGTTCCAAACAAAAACCATTAATTCAATTTATCTGTATTTTACGATCCATGTATGATTTCCATGTTGTTATGCTTAGCTTAATTACAGAGAAGAATTATTCACTAGCCACTGCCTGATCTGCAGAGTCCTTGTTCTAAATGCATGACATCTCATTAGCTTTTCAGGCAATTCCTTTACTACACCTATGGGTGTGAATATGTGTTTCATTTCTGTTTATGTATAGGGAGAAAAATGATGATATTGTGGAATTTTATTTCATGAGCTATTGAAAATGATAGTACAATAAAAATAGAGAGTGAGTGAGTGAGTGAATGAGTGAGTGAGTGAGGTATGAATAAATTATATTATTTTGAGTGTCTTTATATTTTAGGGTTTGAGGATGTCATCTTTTAATTAGGCTAAATTTTGTATGCTATTTGTCATCATACTAGATCCAAAGATATGTGTGGATTTGTGTGAATGTACATATATATATACACACACATACACACAGTACATACACACCTGTGTTTATCCCAGGTGATCTGCTTAGCAACTTCAGATTTAGTTCATTCATATTTATGCTTACCAACATAATCAGCATAAAATCTATCAAATCGGAATTAATTTTGCCTGCATTTACATAAGTACATAAATACAAATATGTCAGATAGAACTTCATTAATAGTTCACTTATCTTAGCTTCTTTCTTGTCTCATTGCTAAGAAGCACAACAAAAAGTATTTTCAGTAATAGTAGAGAAATGTAACCAGAAAATTACTAGCAAGCATATTTTTTGAATGCTAAGATCTGCAGCCATCTATGTTATCTTCAAGACTAGTCTTAGCATTTTCTTACTCTACAGATTCATTAACAATTGCAATTCAAATAAAATGATACCTTTAAACTGCAAGCAATGTGCCATAGCATATATAAAAATACATTGGTATCTTGATTACATTGACTTAAACAAATGAATTCTACATTGAAAAAAAACCTATATGACTAATTTTAACTATCAGATGTATAGAGCTTTCACCTAATATTCCTAAACACTTTAGATATTTTATTGTTAGGCTTCATCTTAGGCTACTAGAGGACTATGATTACCATATCCCTTTATCTTCACCAAATATTGTTTCACAAATAGCTACAGTATATACAGTAAAACAAATTGTGTGGTTGCTTTTTATGTAAGCAATGATCATTCTTCATGGTCCAGTTTTCATGATATTGTTCTGTCTGCTGGGTCTGTTGCATTCAGAAGACCCATTCGGGCATTACAAATCTGGTGTGCTCATGACAAGAGAAGTTCAGGTGACTCACTGCTTCCAGATAAACATTTAATGATACTGGCTTCTCTGAAGACATTCACCATTGAGCCATGGTAGCTGCCATATGAGCCAGGACCATAATACAAACTTTTATTTATCTAATGTTAATTACGCAAATGCAAATGCTGAAGAAAAGCTGATTTCACTGAATAATATGGCGAAAGTAGTAGGGCCTAATCTGATACCATTTAATGGGGCTGGAGTTTAATCCAATTGCTAGAAGATGAAGTTGCAGACAAATAGAAACTGTTGTTCAAGTCCTTTGAGGTGAAGGCTTGGTAATTCAAGCATCAACCCTACAATATATCACAGCAAGCAGTTCTGTCCTCTGGCTTGAAAGATTGCTGGCACTCCAAAACTGCTGGATTGCGAGTAAGCAATTGTTTTCCTTCAGTGAACTGCTATTTGATTTAGAAGCTTACCCTGCTCATATATTTAAGTAGTACTATTATACTTATTGCTAAAAAGTATTCCTTTTTATCATATATTATATAGATAACACCCACATTCTTTAAATTTGATACGTTGTGTTAGTAATCCATATTGCTGTCATAACCTGAGCTTTAATTTACACAAATATTGAGTGAAAGCTCTCTATTGACATCACTAATATTGGTTTAAATAAAACCACCACTATACAACAAAGACTCTTGCCAGACAGATTTAAGTGGGTACATTGAATCTAATTATATCATAACAAGAGTTTCTATCAGGAGTAAGTGTTCTGGATAGCATAATACCTGGGGAAAAAATTAGTATCAGATTGACTCAGGTTGAAATTGTAAAGAAACTGGCTAGCAGGTTGGAAGTGACTGGTTTACTAATAGAATACAGGTAGCCCTCTACTTACAACAGTTCACTGAGTGACTCAAAATTACAATGACACTGAAAAAAGTGACTTTTTTTCAGACTCCTCATGGTCATGTGATCAAAATGCAGATGCTTGGAAGCTGGTCCATATTGATGACAGTGTCCTGGGCTCATGTAATCACCTTCTGACAAGCAGAGTCAATGAGGAAGCCAGATTCATCTATCAGCTGTATTATTAACTTAACAATTGCAGTGATTCCCTTAACAACTGCGACAAGAAAGGTCATAAAATGGTGCATAAGTCACTTAACAAATGCCTTGCTTAGCAACAGAAATGTTGGGCTCAATTGTAGGGATAAATTGAGGGTTAGCCGTAGTTTTCTTTTTTTTCCTTACTAAATGAAATTAGTTTCCTTTTCATTAAATAAGTGAAGGGAATTAAGCTAAATCAGATCAAAGACAGGCTAATGTTTTCATTCATCTGAGGGCACTGTAGATCCTTAAAATGTTTGACATAAAGATTTCCCCCTCCTACCTTGTCTTTCTTCCATTTTTGGTCTGTTAAGGTTGAATACATAAGATTAGGAAAAGTCTAACCATGTTCCTTAGAGAACTGATGGGGCTGATGGTCTGTTTTAAAACTCTATGTCTTTGCTTGAGGTTATTCAATGGTATCTGGAATTCTACCGTTAAGATTATAGGATGTCAGTCTTCACCCTACATGACTGATTTAATAAGTTTAGGAGCATGATTAATAAATAATTAAATTAATATTTGTTCAAAGTTCTACTTTGTTCCTTTGAGGAACTGAAAAACTCTGTAAATATTGATGGTATATCATTAAATAAATACATAACAATTGAATTTTCAAAAGATAATAAAATATTGTAATGATTAATTATCCTTTGCCTTTTTCATTCCGAATTTTTTTCAGTACTCTCTGAAATGCTTCAGTGGAAAATTTATGTAGCCATTTTCAAATTTTAAATATCTATCTATCATTGTTAGAACGACTGTAAAAATGCAATCGATTTTTTTTTTAAAGTCCACTCAAAACAACTTCAGCAGAAAATATTTTTTCCAAGTATTAAAAATAGTAGATATGCTTGAGGCATAATAATGTATAAAGAGGAGCACTGAATTTATAGAACTACTGGTGGCAAAACTATTTTCCTTGGTATCTTATAATTATGCATATATTTATGTGTACTTATTGTATTTTGAGTATGTGTACAAGTGTACATGTGAGATATATACCACATTTTTCAAACTATAAGATGGACTGGAATATAAGACACACCAAGATTTCAAAGAGAAAAACAAGAAAAAATAGTTTTTGCTCTCCCCAGCCCCCAGGAGCACACTGCAGGTCTCCCAAACCCTCTGCACACACCATTTTTGCAAAAAAATGGGCCCGCTTTCATGAAAAATGGGCCCATTTTTTACTTCCAAAACCCCCCTCAAATCTCGTTTTTGTCGTCCACAGTCCCTAGGAACACTCTTCAGCTCTTCCAAACCCTCTGCATGCACCATTTTTTCAAAAAATGAACCCATTTTTGGCAAAAACAGGATGTGTGGCGCGGAGTTCCAGGAGGGAAAAATGGCTGTATTCAGTGTATAGGATGTACACACACACATACACACAGAGAGAGAGAGAGAGAGAGAGGGAGGGAGGGAGGGAGGGAGGGGGAGAGGGAGAGGGAGAGGGAGAGAGAGGGAGGGAGGGAGAGAGCGCGAGACATACACATATAAGTTGATTTGTTAAATGGGTTCCTTGAGGCTATTTTACCAATCAATTTATTTCGGAAATGGTTTGGAATTCTTCTGTATTTATCTTACTCTTTGAGCTATAATAAAAATTTGAATTTGACTTTGCTCAGAAAGGACATCCAACATCTTTTGCCTCAATCTTCTTTCTTTTGTATCAAATTACTTGCTAACTGTAATAAATTAAAAGTTGCCCCAGAGCAGCGATGGAGAACCTTTTTTGGCTCATGTGCCATAAGGGGGGGAGCACAAGAGGGTTGTGCGTGGGCATGCTGCACCCATAATGCAATGTGCGACATCCCCATAGTGTGCATGTGCACATGAGAGGTACTCCCCCCCCATTTTTTCCATGCTCACCAGATTAGGTGGTGCAAATATTTGTACCCATGTTTTCCCCAAAATAAGATCCTGTTGTTGTTTTTTTGCCACTAAAAAATGCACCAGTTCTTATTGGGGGGGTTGTCATCCACTGACTCACCTCACTTGAGTACATTGCTTCCAGCCACCTTTTCACTGTCAGAGGCCTTCAGGAACTTCTTTTGAGGTCGACAAGGCTTTCTTGAAGACCTCTGCAGCCAATAACAGAGCTCTGGATGGATCCTGAACTCTGTTATTGGCTACAGAGGCTTTCAGGAAAGCCTTGCTGGCCTTGATGGCTGCAGAAGAAATGGGCCAGCAAGGCAGGTGTCAGGGTTTGTGAGGCCTGGCTGCAACTGTCTGAAGGTAAGTATTAGGGCAGCTCTGCCCCCCCATCCCCACCCTAGCTTAATTTTCACCCATCCACCCTGAAGTGGGTGGGGTCTAAATTAGGGCTTATTTTGGGGTAGGACATATATTGGGCACACATGTAAAAATCAAGATAAGATTTACTTTTGGGATAGGTTGTATTTTCAGGGAAACATGGCATATGTTATCTTCTGCCTCTAAAGTATTAAGATACCTTTCAATAACTACATCAAAGGAAAAAAGATAGGAAGAATGCATATTAACAATGTTTTGTGCACTAAGTTTCATTTTCTGTCTGAGGCCCTTTAGGAAAACTCATGTTTTGACAATCCTCTATTTGCTCTGCTTCATAGCTACTGAAGGTCATCTACAACTTCCCAAATGAGAAAGACAAAGACAGAGGAAGAAAGAGAGATTACAGATGTTTTTATTTATCATTGGGAATTCTTACTGTTGTATATATCAAAAATAATTTCTGCTTGTTTTAAAACTTTGTTGTAAAATTCTATTTTACTTTTTTATGAGAAGGAATAACTATTCACTTATCATACAACATAATGTCTGGAATTATCTTGTCAAACTTGGAAGCTGGATCTATAAATTGGGAGGCAGACTGGGTTAAAGATGAAGAGATCACAGATTATTCTACATCCTTTGTGTTTAGTCATTTCCAAAGTAAGAAAAATGTTCTACAGTTTTCTTTCTTTTTTTCTTTAATTATTACCAAATGTTCTAATTTATTTGGCACAGCCTTATAAAAAAAACTTGCTAATATATTTGTTTAGAGACATTTTTTAATCCTTTTAAGAGTTGGCTATATCTTGAATTCCTTGCATCACAATCTTATAATAGATATTTGTCTGTGGAAATCTGTTATGATCTCCATGATAATATAATATAAAATAATATTCTCTGTGTGGAGATTAATTCAACACAGACTCTATTGAAATCACTTGCACAGTTAAGAAAGTTAAGGTGGCTGTTTGGGCTTGTATATCTCTGAAATTGTGCTTTACTTAATTGAAACCACTCCGATAATAACCCATTAGTTTTCATTAGGAGAGAACTACTGTTAATGGGCCCAAAGAGGTTAACAGAGAGCATGAAAGCTGAAATTCCTATGTTGTGTGAGTGGAAACCAAAGTCTTCTCATTCTTTCCTATATTTATGCTATTTGCAATGTATATTTGGAGCATGGAATATTTGTGTGTAATTGTGTTAATTAGCAAACATACGTAGTTAATAATTACTGAAACTGGTGAATAGTATAGGTATCATTTGTACATTAAGGTATTTGTGGTAATTTCTGACTGTACATTACGGTATTTGTGGTAATTTCTGACTGTAGAACAAAATTCTGAATTAACCTTGATGAGGTAACTTTTCAAAATATTTGAGGAGTTCAACAAACCATAGACTCAAGCACTGTTGAGAATAGAATTATGTATTAAAAAGAAAGAATTAGGAAGTTGATTAGGACAGTGGAAATGATGCTTTATAATTAATACAATAGAAGCTGATAAAAAATAAGCATCTTTAGTCTTGAAAAGAGAGGCCGAACAAGGACATTATACAATGGTTGATGGAAAGATACATACCATGGCCAGTCTTTAATATCAAGCAATACAGGATGTGAAGTAACGGTCTAAAATTACCTGAAGGAAAATACTTAACAATAATGTCAGTGCAGTGGAAATTTATGGAAAAGGTGAAGTTGTCTTGATTGGAAGTATTCAAGAACAGTATGGTTTAATTGGGATTTCTGCACTAAGCAGGCATTTAGACTTAGTATTTTAAATTGTCCCTTCCAATTCTAGCTCCCTTCCAACTTCTGGTAGGTTCAAACTGAGATTCTTCATTTCAACTACTGTCAGTGAAAATTATCCGTTAAATGACTGCAGAGCATAATAATGCTTCAAAGATGGGAAGAATTTTTACACGTATTAGGAAGCCCCCAGCAGTCTCATTAACTGTACTTCAAGATTATTAAAATGCTCTGTACATTGAAGACTGGTTTTCTGCTATAATTTCCTTGAATAGTTCCACTCACATTTGTGATAGCTGGTAATGAGCTTTGTGTTTCATAGCTAAAGCCTTAAAATTGTATTATATTTAAGGAACTAAAACCAAGATATAGAAACAGAAAGAATAAAATTAGATGAATGAAATGAAAAGAGTTTGAGCTATGCATCTCTGTTTCTAAATGTTTCAGATACATTTACTAACAGAAATTTCAAGGCATATGTTTACAATATTTGAATATCATGAACACTAACTTGACTGTATGATTTTAAAATACTATTTTTATTCTTCATTAGTTCAGGTAGGCCTGAATTGATTTCATAGACTACTTCTTGCATAAGAAGTCCCGGTTCATTTCCAGACATTTTAAGTTAGATGATAAATAACTTTCCTGATGCTTAAATAACATGGCTCTTATATAAAACAGAATTTTATGTGAACTATGTATTAATATATTATAATGTTAGCATGCAGCATTGGAATGTGAAAAACAAAATATCCAATCTAATAAATCTGCACAGATGAAAATAAACATTTTATATCCTACAGTGTGAGTGTGAGTCCAAACCCATATCCCATTTATAAACATCTTAGGAACCTGATACAAGGAAAGAAGCCATTACAAATTCTATTAGTGTGTGCTTTATTGCACTTTTCCTTAGAATAGAATTATAACATTACATTATTTATATTCTGACCGCATAAATCTAGATCACCTGTCAAGTATTAGTAATTTTTAATGTAGACCAAATATACACAAACTAAGAACCCAAGACACACTGATTACCCTGGAAATGGTTATTTTCAAAAAGATAAAAAGTGGTGATTGAAAGATACATGAAACCCATGCTAAGTTAGATTTGTAATTAGGAAAATAAGTTATAAATGAAGCAAATAAAGAATTAAGATGTTTTAATTAAAAATAAATGAAATGTCAAGAGCAACAGCATCTCTTCTTCCATTCTAAAACTTTCTGCTTTTCTTGTTTTAATAGATGACTGCAATTTGTAAGAACACCCTTTTGTCTATTTCAATATAAAATGTCAAGAGGAAGGTTTACAGTACCATATCTGCTTAATGAAAGTAGAGAACCAGTTGTATATTTTCCAATGAATATGACAGAATCAATAATAAATTAGGTTTGATTACATGTTGACATTTAGTACTCTATACACAGTATGTTAACATTTATTGACACCACCCTTCCTTCCCCCATTCCCTTATCTGCACAGATCCGTTTATTCTTGGTTCAGATACCGAACACAATTTGCAAAGGTTAATGTGGATATGATGCTAAAACTAAGCAGATGAGTCAACCTGCTATGCTGACTAGTTTAAAACATGATTGTTCAGATCTACACCTTCTTGGCCACATTTGAGAGTATAACTGAAAATTGTGTTCCTAATATTTGTGTCACAATACATCTTGTAGCAATAGATTTGAGAATCATACCCCATTTCTATTAACAGAACTAGCAGCTTAGTTTATTGGTGGAAATAGCTGAAGCTATTACCAATGTTATTGCTTTCTCTTGCACATCATATTTTCTTAATCATATCTTTCCTTGAAATGTACTTGAAATGTGATAAGATAGGAAAACATTCTAAATAAGTGATTATTTATGAAGACAGGATAATTACATATAACCCTTGGCTAATTAGAAAAGTGCATGAACAGCACAACTGGTCTCTGAAAATATCACAAGAAATATTAGAAATTAAAATTCTCTTTTTACCCAATTAGGTATTCCAAATTATCCTTCTTTTGGCTTTAGAAAGAATAGAAGTTTACCCAATTCACCCTAACCATTTCAGTAAGATGAATCATTTGAATATTATGAATGTACATGAATAATATATGTTTCCACTCTCTTTAGCTAATGATAAATCCCTTTTAGCTCTGAATTTTCCTCTTCTTTTATAAAGCTTGACTATGTCCTATGTTTAAGACAGTGACTCTTAAACAATGCTCTATGGCTATGGATCTTTAAGTTTCTTGCTGGCACTCCATTGTTCAGCAACATAAATAGTAATTTAAAAAAACTATAAGATTTTGTCCATTTAAAAAAAAAATATTTTATTAGTGTGGATGCTTTTAAAAATACTGGAGTACTGATGAGTAACCTTCTGTCAGTCCCATTCTCTCTGCCCTAGGAAGGATGCAAAGACAAACCTTTTTTTGAAAAACTTTACCAAGAAAACTGCAGAGACATGTCCAAGAATTCTCCAAAAGTTGAAATTGACTCAAAGCCATTTCCCCAAAATATGTATGTGTATGTGTATATATTCATGTATAATGTATATGCATATATCTGTCTGCCTATCTGCAGCTCTTCAGAAGCCTTGTAAAAAGTCTCAGTGGCATTCCCCTTGTTTCACTGGCTAATAAGGAGCACTTAAGATTGAAGTGGCCCTTTAGAGAATTACTTTAAACTAAGTCACACAAAAGGACATTATTTTCTAGAATAGCGATGCAATGCTTCTGTTATATTCTACCTGCTTAAACATCTTTTGCTGAGACATATTCATGTTATGGTATTGTATATCTCTGGAGATTTGATATCTAATACTAGCTAGTATTATTTTAAAATTTGGTAAGAAAAGTTTTTTCACTTTGAAGAAAACTGAGCAATATTCTGAAATACTAAATATGTAATAAATATTATTAGTGCTGAAACTAGACAAAGTATAGAAAACTGGCACGCTTTGAGAAAAAGTGCCTGATTTCATGTGATCATAGTTCAGTGACTTCTGATACAAGTTATGTCTTGCTAACTGAAAAAGAAAACTGGTTTCCTGAGCATTTATACAACAACAGCAACAACAACAACAACTAGAAAAAAAGAAAAAAGAACTGGAAAAAAAATCACAAAATACCACGACCTGGCCATCGAAACTACCCGATTATGTATGAAACATGTAATAGTGTTACCTACTGTCATCAGTGCACTTGGTACCACATCCAAGAAATTTGCAAGATACATCAAGAAATTGCAGCTTCCCGCAATAACACCAGTGGAACTGCAAAAAAATGTGCTACTTGTAACATTGTATATTTTAAGAAGGTACTTGATTGATACCTAGAATGCTGGCAGTAATCCATATCAACCATTAGCACCAGTCAATTTTATTTATGATGCATTTCTGAATGTTCAGTTAACTGTTTCATGTTTAATGACTAAATAATAATAATAATAATAATAATAATAATAATAATAATAATAATATAATAATAATACTAAGCTGCTGTAAAAAAAATCACGCAGACTGATTATAAATTGCGGCACAATTCAGTAGCACAAATGATCTATTGGAATTTGTGCAAAAATTATAATATTAAAACAGCAACAAACTGGTGGGAACATCAGCCTGAAAAAGTCACCGAAAATCAGATGGTCAAGATCTTGTGGGATTTCCGTATACAAACGGACAAAATACTGGCACATAATACACCAGACATCACACTGGTTGAGAAAAATAAGGTCACAATCATAGACATCGCAATACCAGGTGATAGCAGGGTCACCGAGAAGGAACATGAAAAAATCGCAAAATACCAGGACTTAAAAATCGAAATTCAATGACTATGGCACAAACCAGCAGTGGTAATTCCAGTGGTAATTGGCACACTGGGTGCTATTCCAAAAGCACTGGAATTACATTTGAAACAGTTAAAAATTGACAAAATCACCATCAGTCAAATGCAAAAAGCCGCACTGCTTGGATCTTCATGCATATTATGAAAATACGTTATGATGTCCTAGGCCCCTGGGTGGGGCCTGACTAATAACCAATGCCAAATCCGGCAAAACAACTGGCCGCTGTGATACAATTGTATAATAACAACAACAACAATAATAATAATGAAAAAATCGCAAAATACCAGGACTTAAAAATCGAAATTCAATGACTATGGCACAAACCAGCAGTGGTAATTCCAGTGGTAATTGGCACACTGGGTGCTATTCCAAAAGCAGTGGAATTACATTTAAAACAGTTAAAAATTGACAAAATCACCATCAGTCAAATGCAAAAAGCCGCACTGCTTGGATCTGCACGCATATTACAAAAATACGTTATGACATGCTAGGGCCCTGGGTCGGGCCCGACTAGTAACCAATGCCAAATCTGGCAAAACCACTGACCTCTGTGAAACAATTGTATAATAATAATAATAATAATAATAATAATAATAATAACAACAACAACTCCGCCGTTGCCGGTCCCAAGCCCGGATGAGAAAGGAGGAAGGTTGGGATCAGGTTGGCATCTGGTCCCGTAAAAAAAAACCCCGCCAACCCATACAATGTGGTGAAAAAAACGAATAAGAATTCCATACCGCATCGGTCGTCGCGCGGGTTAACAAGGGCCGCGGCGGATGTTGGGGTCCCTGGACATCCGTCGACAAGTGGGCTACAAGTGGACCAGCCAACAAAACGACAAAAATATAGTGCAGATGAAAACCGTGCCATAATGGCCTGTTACTACAACTCAGAGCCAGAAAAAAGAGGATATTTAAAGCGAATGTATGAATTATGGAAACAACAATATCCAGATTCAAATGTTAGTGAACAACGACTAGCAGATCAAAGGCGATTTATTATACGGAATAAAGTGTTTAGTGAAGTTGAACATGAGGAAATTCAGGCAAATTGCAAAACCCAAAAAACAATATCACAAGCGGAAATAACTGATATTCAAGACACAACTAAAGACACTATAGTAGAACTCCCAGAAGAAGCTCTCAGGGAGGAAATAACATCACCACCACTAGAACCAGTTATCACTGAACCAACTGATGAACTAACTCAAAAACAAAAAGAATTGAAGGATAAGATCATGGAGCATTTTCTGCTTAATGAGGAAAGGCAACG
The DNA here is from genome assembly GCF_009769535.1 of Thamnophis elegans. NCBI lineage: Eukaryota > Metazoa > Chordata > Lepidosauria > Squamata > Natricidae > Thamnophis > Thamnophis elegans. The sequence continues at coordinate 38,565,498 of NC_045546.1, forward strand.
TTTACCATCACTAAAAACTGTGCCTAAGAAAATTTTGGCCCCTATCATGAAAATGGTTAATGCAGTGTTTTCAACAATTGAACCGGGATCCATCTTGGAAACAAACCAGTTAATGTACAGCGCAGCTGTAATAGTCACTAACGAACTAGGCATTAAAATTAAACTACCTAGTCACACAACAGAAAAAGCATCAAAGCCAAAGTGGAAAATCCGTCTAGAACAAAAAATCAAAAAATTAAGGGCAGATGCTAGTAACTTAAAGAACATGCATGAGCAACGGCTTAAAAACAACAAAATCATAGATCGGCTAATCAGAAGATATAGATTGGATACAAGAAACATCAATGAAGCTGTAGAGATTGTAAAACAGCAGATAACAGCAACAGCTAGAAAAATTGAAAGATATGAGGCACGAATCATCCAATATAAACAAAATCAGCAATTTCGATCAGACCAACGGCGTTTTTATCAAAGTCTTAATGTGAATGGTGACACCAAAAGTGAAAAACCAGAAAAGCAGGCCACAGTTGAATTCTGGAAAGAATTGTGGGAAAATGCAAAGGACTACAACAAGGAAGCAAAGTGGATACATGACTTTGAGAAAAGCATTGGCAACAAACAAATGCAAGTATTAGAAATAACAACTGAGATGATCAAAAATCGAGTTAAAAAGGTAAAGAATTGGACATCACCTGGAAAGGACCAATTACATGGTTTCTGGCTCAAATATCTGACCAGTTTACATGCAATATTGGCCAGGCAACTGAATGAAATTTTACAAAAGGGCCAAATTGATGAATGGTTGACAACTGGAAAAACATACTTGATTCAGAAAGATCCAACTAAAGGAACAACACCTGAAAACTATAGACCAATAACATGCTTACCAACAACCTTCAAATTACTCACAGGCATTATTGCAGATAACATGATGGATTATTTGGAAACAAACAACATCTTGCCAGTAGAGCAAAAAGGCAACAAAAGAAGGAGCAGGGGCACAAAAGATCAGCTTCTAATTGATAAAATGATATTAGAAAATTGTAAGAACAGAAAAACGAACTTGAATATGGTCTGGATTGATTACAAAAAGGCATTTGACTCACTGCCACATAGTTGGATCATAAAATGCTTAGAAACAACTGGCATTAGCAAAAATATTACATCCTTTACTGAAAAGGCAATGAAACAATGGAGAACTGAGTTGGCAGTAGGGAATGAGAGCTACGGAATGGTTAATATCAAGCGAGGAATTTTCCAGGGTGATTCACTTTCACCTCTTCTCTTCATCATCGCAATGATCCCACTATCAGTAATCTTAAAAAAAATGAAATTAGGCTACCAAACAGCCAAAAAAGCTGAAAAAATTTCGCATTTACTATATATGGATGATTTGAAACTCTATGGAAAGTCAGAAATAGAAATCCAATCATTGACAAATACAGTCCGAGTATTCAGCACCGATATTTCAATGCAGTTTGGCATGGAAAAATGCGCCACTGTATCCATAAAAAGGGGCAAAATCACTGCATCTGAGGGAATTGAAATGCCCAATGGCCAACTAATTAAATGCAAAGAAAATGAAGCCTACAAATACTTAGGCATTCTGCAGTTGGATAACATCAAGCATGGAGAAGTAAAAACTATTGTCAGGCGAGAGTACACCAACAGAGTTAGGAAAATTTTAAAATCTAAATTGAATGGTGGAAATACAATCAAGGCCATAAATACCTGGGCAATACCAGTTATAAGATACACAGCTGGCATAGTTAACTGGACACAAGCTGATTTGGACCTTTTGGACCGAAAAACCAGGAAACTAATGACAATACACTACAGTTTACATCCACGTGGTGATACTGATAGACTATATCTGCCCCGAAAATCAGGTGGCAGAGGATTATTACAAGTGAAGCAAACAGTTGAAGAAGAAAAACATGCACTGGCTGATTATTTAAAAGACACTCAAGAACATCTATTAATCGAAGTAAAGAACAAAAATCTACTGAAGGCCCAACAGACAAAACAAGAATACAGAAAAGATGTGATAAAATCAAGAATGGAGAGTTGGCAGAACAAAGCACTGCATGGTCAATTTCTGGAAAAAATAAAAGATAAAGTGGACAGTGAACAAACTTGGTTATGGTTAAAAACAGGTACATTAAAGAAAGAAACAGAGTCACTAATCCTGGCTGCGCAAGAACAAGCTATCCGCACAAATGCCATTAAGGCCAAAATCGAAAAATCCTCTGATGATGCCAAATGCAGACTTTGCAAAGAAGCTGATGAAACTGTTGATCACATACTCAGCTGCTGTAAAAAAATCACGCAGACTGATTATAAATTGCGGCACAATTCAGTAGCACAAATGATCCATTGGAATTTGTGCAAAAATTATAATATTAAAACAGCAACAAACTGGTGGGAACATCAGCCTGAAAAAGTCACCGAAAATCAGATGGTCAAGATCTTGTGGGATTTCCGTATACAAACCGACAAAATACTGGCGCATAATACACCAGACATCACACTGGTTGAGAAAAATAAGGTCACAATCATAGACATCGCAATACCAGGTGATAGCAGGGTCGCCGAGAAGGAACATGAAAAAATCGCAAGATACCAGGACTTAAAAATCGAAATTCAACGACTATGGCACAAACCAGCAGTGGTAATTCCAGTGGTAATTGGCACACTGGGTGCTATTCCAAAAGCACTGGAATTACATTTAAAACAGTTAAAAATTGACAAAATCACCATCAGTCAAATGCAAAAAGCCGCACTGCTTGGATCTGCACGCATATTACGAAAATACGTTACGACGTCCTAGGCCCCTGGGTGGGGCCCGACTAGTAACCAATGCCAAATCCGGCGAAACAACTGGCCGCTGTGATACAATTGTACAATAATAATAATAATAATAATAATAATAATAATAATAATAATAATAATAATAGCGGCGATGAAACAGTGGAGAACTGAGTTGGCAGTAGGGAATGAGAACTACAGAATGGTTAATATCAAGCGAGGAATTTTCCAGGGTGATTCACTTTCACCTCTTCTCTTCATCATCGCGATGATCCCACTATCAGTAATCTTAAAAAATGAATTTAGGCTACCAACAGCCAAAGAAGTTGAAAAAATTTCTCATTTATTACATATGGATGATTTGAAACTCTATGGAAAGTAGAAATCCAATCACTGACAAACACAGTCCGAATATTCAGCACCAATATTTCAATGCAGTTTGGCATGGAAAAATGTGCCACTGTATCCATAAAAAGGGGCATAATCACTACATGTGAGGGAATTGAAATGCCCAATGGCCAACTAATTAAATGCAATGAAAATAAAGCCTACAAATATTTAGGCATTCTAACATCAAGCATGGAGAAGTAAAAACTATTGTCAGAGGAGAGTACACCAACAGAGTTAGGAAAATTTTGAAATCTAAATTGAATGGTGGAAATACAATCAAGGCCATAAATACATGGGCAATACCAGTTATAAGATACACAGCTGGTATAGTTAACTGGACACAAGCTGATTTGGACATTTTGGACCCAAAAACCAGGAAACTAATGACAATGCACTACAGTTTACATCCATGTGGTGATACTGATAGACTGTACCTGCCCCGATAATCAGGTGGCAGAGGATTAATACAAGTGAAGCAAATAGTTGAAGAAGAAAAACATGCACTGTCTGATTATTTAAAAGAAAGCCAAGAACATCTATTAATCGAAGTAAAGAACAAAAATCTATTGAAGGTCCAACAGAGAAACAAGAATACAGATAAAATCAAGAATGGAGAGTTGGCAGAACAAAGCATTGCATGGCCAATTTCTTTATTATATATATATATATATAATTTGTACATTTGGGTACAGTCCATAACCTTTCTTATTATTTCATCTTCGTTTGGTATTAATCTATTTTTCCATTTCTGAGCGAAGGCAATCCTTGCCACCAAAATTATGTGTAAAATTAAATACTGTATTTCTTTTTTATATTTCTCAGTCATTATTCCTAGTAGAAAAACTTCTGGTTTCCAATCTATTTTGACTCCTGTTATTAACTCTAGCCAATTTTTAATCCTTTTGCAATATTTTTTAGCCTCCTCACACGTCCACCGTGTGTTGATTCACATTTCCAACATTTTGGGGAGGTATTTGCTGATATTTTTGCTAACCTTACTGGTGCCAGGTGCCATCTGTAAAACATTTTGTACTTGTTTTCCTTGTATGCAACCCCCAATTTTTGTCCCCCCCCAATTTTCCCCATTTATCTAATTCAATATTGTAGCCAAAGTTCTGTGCCCATTTTACCATTTGTTCTTTCACAATTTTTTCTTCCATTTTTTACTTCAGAAGAAATTTATATATTCTCCCTATTATCTTTCTTTCTGAGCTATGAATTATTTTATCTAATTCATGTGGTTCCATTTCGATGCCGTATAATTTAGTATTATTATTGTGTTTAGTTTTGATTTGCAAGTAGGTTAGCCAGTCCACTTTCATGTTTTGTTCTGCCAATTCTTCGATTTTTAAATTTCCCTGTCCGTTAATTAAGTCTCTATATCTTAACACATTATTCATATCTGTAAAATTTGGGTGTGTCATCCTTTCTGTCAGGGATAGCCAATTTGGGATTTTCACATAGTAGTTTTTTAAGAAATTTGGAGCCAATTTTGCAATAACGTATTTAAAATTAGATGCTTTTTAAAGTATTTGTGCATTTTGTTTTTATCATCCCATAGGAATGTATGACAACCTGCTTGCATATCATGGCCTTCTAAAGTCAAGAATCTTTTATTCTTTAAATCTATCCAGTCCTTCACCCATGTTGTTGTTACTGCTAATGCGTATAACTCCCAATTTGGTAATGCTAAGCCTCCTCTCTCCTTGCTATCTTGCATTGACTTTAGTTTAATCCTAGCTTTTCGGCCTTGCCAGATGAATCTAGCAGTTAGTTTGTTTAATTCCTGAAAGAAAGTTTTACTTGGATTAATAGATGTGGCTTGCAACAAAAATAAAATTCTTGGTAAAACATTCATTTTAACTGTGACTATATGTCCTATTAGTGATAGCTGAATATTTTTCCAGTTTTCTAAATCTTTCTTTATTTGTGTCACTAGTTTATTATAATTGTTGTCTTTAATTGTAGAACATTTTGCCAACACCCAGATCCCCAAGTATTTCACTTTCTTAGTTATTTGCATTTTAGTTACTAATTCCAATTCCTCTTCTTACTTTTTTGTGATATTATTAGTTATCAGTTTTGTTTTGTTTTATTAATTTTTAGTCCTGCCACTTTGCCATATTCTTCTAATTTTTGAATTAATTTCGGACTGGATTCTAGTAGATCTTCTAAAACAAATACTAAATCATCAGCATAGGCTTGGGTCTTATATTCTTCATTTTTAAGTCTTAAACCTTTTATTCCCTGGTCCTTCCTAATTTTATTTAACAATATTTCCAGAGTTAGTATAAACAGTAAAGGAGAGAGGGGAAGATCTATTCGATATTCTCTGTTAGTTCTCTGTTCATCAGAACTTTGGCTGTCTGGGTGTTATAAAGTTTTTCTATAATTTTTGTAAAATTTTGTCCAAATTTTATCCTATCTAATTGTGTTGTTATAAATTTCCAAATTACATGGTCAAATGCTTTTTGTGCAGCAAGGAAAACCAGTACCAATTGCTTTTCTGGATGCGCCTCATAGTATTCTATTATGTCTAGGATGACTCTCTATTGTTTTTAATGTGTCTGTGAAGTAAAAATACGTTTTGGTCTGGATGTATTCATTCATTTAAAACTTGTTTAATTCTTTCTGCCATAATTGGTGCAAATATTTTATAATCAGAATTCAATAGTGAATTTGGTCTGTAATTTTGATTTCTTGTAAGTTGGTTTCTTCTTTCGGGATTAGAGATATTATTGCTTTCATCCATGATTCCAGCATCTTGGCTTTTCCTAAGACTTCATTAAATATTTCCACTCCTAATTCTTCTAATATTATTTGATTATATTTGTATAACTCCACTGGGATTCTGTTTGGTTCTGGGGTTTTATTATTTTTCTGTTTTTTCAGGACTAATTCTACTTCGGCTATTGTTATTGGCCTGTTTATCACCTCCCTTTGTTCTTTTGCAATTGGAATTATCTTTTCTGGGTTTAAATATTGTTTTATCATATAGTTTTGTGAAGTATTTTTAATAATATGCTACTTTTCTTCCGATTTATGTTGAATATTTCCCTCGTCATCTTTTAATTGATATATCATCCTTTTTTCTCTTTCATTTTTCAATCTGTATGCCAGCCATCATCCAGGTTTGTTGGCTTGTTCAAAGTAATTTTATTTGGCTGCAATTAATATGTTCCCTTTTAATGTGTACTTCCTGTATGTAGGTTATGTCTGCCTTCAGTTTCCTAAGTTTGTTAAACATCTGAGCTCTTTTCTTTGGTACGTTCAATCCATTCAAGTTTACCAAGATAATTATTATTACCTGGTCCATCTTTAGATGTGGTGTTTTTTTATTACTACTGGTTTGTATCTGACTTTTCCTCTCGCACCTTCCCTTTCTGTTCTCTCTCTTTCTTGCTTCTGTTCTTCTTTCTTATTTCTTTCCTTGTCTTCTGCTGTTTCTTCTTCTTGACTTCTACTTTCTAGGTCCTCTTTACTTCCTTGTTCTTCTTCCCTTATGAACTATTTTTTATAAAAATTTTATGCTTCTTCTATATTCTCTATATTGTATCTTTTTCCTTGCCAAGAGAACCAATATTAGTTAAAAATTGGTACCATCTATGTTGTTCCCGGACTCTGCATGGTATCTGTTTAAGCGTAATCAACTCTTTTCCCTTGTATGTTATTGTCCCTTCTCTGGTTTTTTGTACACTTCATCTCTAGTTGTTTTTTTGGCAAATCATACATGCACTTCTTTTACATGCCTATGTCTTCTGGCATAATTGGTATGCACACGGTAAGACTCATCAATATCTTCTCTCAACTCTTGTTCCTTTCTCTGTAAAATTTCAGCGAAGATTTCAATCATTTTTCCTTTCAGGTCTTCCTCTTTTTCTTCAACTATGTTTTTGGAATCTTAGATAAAATGAAGCTCTTTCATTTTCAAATTGGATTATTGATTCCTCTAACTCTTTATTGACTTGTGCATATTTCAACTCCATTCTGTTTGTTCTATTTTTGTTTCAATGTTCTGGATTTTCTGTTTGTTGATTGTTAAGGCATTCTGTATCTTTTTAATTTTGTCATCCATGTTTCTAATATTTCCTTTCAATTCTCCCATTTAGTGTTTAATTTCTTCATGGTTCCTCCTCGTCTCTTCATGATTTTTGGCTATCGCTTCTTGGGTTTTCGTCATTGTCTCTTGTATCATCTGGGGCATCAATTGCATACTTTGCATTGTTTGTGCTAGCCCCATTGTTCCTGCCATTGCTCCGCCTTTCTCCTGCCCCAATGTATTCTCGATAGATTTTTGATTTGAGGGTGAGGATGTTGCTGAAGCAGGGTTGTATGATGTTTTTTTCCCTGTCTTCACTAAATTAGTACTAGTTTCCATCTTTATCCTTCTATTTATCATCCCCCACAATTGCATACAGGTTCTACTTTACTTCTACTTTATACAAATATCAGTGGTTATATATCTCAATATTTAACAATAATTAACCTTTCTTAATATCACATTTCAATATCTAGACAATCCTATATATTATTTTATTCTATTTTTAATCCTTAACTATTATATATCAGAGAATTATATATCACACTATTATCTTATGCAAATAAATATCTCTCAGTTATATAAGTTGTACAGATATTCAGTTCTAATAATTAGTTTCACTATGGTTTTCTTTAATTCACCTTATGTCACAGCCAATTTCTCTTGCATCAGCCTTCGCAGCTCAAATTTATAATCCACTAGATTTGCCTTCTCCTCAGTATCACTGTCCATTCTGTCAATCACAGTAAGTAATCACAGAAGACCCGGGGGCAAAGGCAGAACAAAGGGGGGGGGGGATAAAAGAATTATCCAACTGTTCCAAAACAGTTCTTTTCCTACTATCCCCTATCCAGTTCCAACTCCCGAGGAGAATAAGTAGAGTATATTTGTAGAATATCCCCCACAAAAAAAAAACAAAAAAACCTTGAGCTCTTCGTTACCTGGATTTATTGTTCACGATTGAAACTTTCTTCACAGTTCAGATATTCTTTGGAAAGAAAAAAGAACAGAAAAAAGAGCAGAAAGGAGAAGGGAAAAAAACAAACAGCCGGACTGTAATACGATCCTTGAGTGCTTTCCAGATCTTCTCAATAGCCAATATATCCCACTCCCATTGTGAATGCCAGCTTTTGGTGCTTTCTCCTCCCTCTCCTATCAGGTTGTCCTCTGTGGCCACTCTCCTTCTATTATTCACGCTGCCACTTTCGGCTCTCTGCCTCAGCCCTCACTGTTTTTCAGCAAGAATCTGGACAATAAAAACAGTCTTCACCACAGAGCCTTTTTCTTCCTGCTCTGCCAATTTCACATTGTCCTCCTTTTGGGGGGGGGTTGTTGATGATAACAAAAGCCTCAATTTCAACTTCTTTCTCTATTTGCTTCCCTCTTATGCGGTCACTATTGCTCCAGTCCTGTCCAAGTGACAGGATAGATCCTTGTCCGTTTAGTGGGTTTCTCCTACCCACTGGGAGGTTTGCCTTACCACCCCAGTGTCTTCAGAGTTTCCCCATGAATCTGCTGATCTCTTCAGGTTCTGAAGTGCTCAAAAGTGAACCCAAATGAAGAAGTTTGAGTTACTGGTTACAGGAGCTGCTGTTCCTCAATCCTAGCATGATGACATCACCGCCGGAAGTCTGGTTGCCTTTTTAATGCTGTTCAGTGAGGATAGAACAGGGATTTTGCATCCATCCTTGTCCTATCACACAGTGGCTTTCAATTTCATTACCCATTGCATCCTTCTGGAATCAGTTAGAGGATTGAGGTTAGCCAATATAGTATCTGCAGGTTCACCTCCTTCCTCCAGGGTCAATTCCAGTTAGTGGTGGTTGGGGAAGAGTTCCCAATCTCAGTCCCTACTATGTGGGGAACTGCACAGTTTAGTATTCTCAACTTTCCTATTCAACATCTACACAAAGGCATTGCATACGGTCATCTGTTACCATGGAGTGAGATATGAATATTCTGTTACCATGGAATGAGGTGTGATTATTCCGTTACTGCAGGTTGAAATGATTGGGGATAGGGTACAACAAGCTTCAGTTGAACCATGGCAAGACTGACTTTGGGTTTTGGCACTTGTCCATTCTAGGACTATGTTATCTTTGATGGTAGATAGGGTTGCACTGGTTTAGTGCACAATTTGAGGATCTTCCTAGATGCATAACTCTTCAAGGAGCAGGTGGCACTCATTATTAGGAAGGCTTTTGCACCATTCATATTGTATCCAGTTGCATCAATCCTAGATCAGGAGGCTCTGCTCACAGTACCGACCGTAGTTACCTCCACATCGGATCACTGCAGTGAATTGTATGTTGCCTGGAAAGCATTTGGAAAGTTTGCTAGTTCAGACTATAGTGGCATGAGTAGTTATGTATGCTTTTACAACAGGACGTCACACCGGTGCTGTATGACCTTCATTGATTGCCAGTCTGCTTCCAGGCCCAATTCAAAGTTGTGGTTTCAATCTTTAAAATCCTTTATGGCATGGGACTAAGTTATCAGAGGGACAGCATCTCCCCAATGACACGTTCTCTTTCTATTAGACCTGGCGGAGGGGGCATGCTTCAGGTCCTGTCTGTTAGGGGCTTACATTTGAAACGTTCCAGGATGTGGGCTTTTTCTGCTGTTGTGCCGATCTTATGGAACATTCTTCCACACAAAAGTATTATCCTGTCCCTTTTTATGTTCCATAAGCGTCTCAAGATCTGTCTATATCATCAGGTCTAGTGATCTCAAGAGATTGTGAACATCTTATGAAGGCTCTGGCATTGCATTTGATTCACTCTTTCCTGTACCATATGGTTGTATTTTTATGAATTTTTAATAATTGTCTTTATATATTTATTGTTGTATGTTGCCCAGAATTATTTTGTGCAACCTGGATGACTATATGAATTTACTGTATATATAAATATTTTTTCTTTAGTAGTGGCTAATCAGTTATTGTTCTGATATGGGAAAAGATTGGCATATTAATTTATATTTTTGCTACTACAATAAAGACAATTATGCAGCACCATCAGTGATTCATAGTAGTAACAGCAAGTATGCTTTAGCCTGTTAAGTTTATTGGTAACACAAGTCAGTACAGAAGTGGAAAGAAGTCTAATATATATTCAGGGTGGCGATTGCAGAAAGCTGTAATAATATAACTAATCTCATTCAAGAAACCCTAATTTGAATTTCACTTCATCATACTCTTAGTTTAAGTAGCATTTATAATGCTCCTTGCAAAGTTGTTATAAAGCACAGATGAGTGCACATCAGCTTGTATGCAGCTTCTTGAGACAAAATTGCAATTTAACTCATAACTTGCAATATTTTTATGATATATATAATAAATATGCACACACGCACATATAAACAAATATATATATATACATACACACACACATACACACACACACCTTTCTATTTTGACCGATTGCCAAGTACAATGTAATTTAAGAAATGAAAACCGTACTCTCAAATCTGACTCTTTATTGTATATCTGTGCTTATAAATCTTGTATACAGAAGAAGCAGAAAGATAGGGCAGAAAGTTTAAGCAATTTTGGGTGTGGGAGTTTTGCTGTTAATCAACAGACCTTGTGAAGATCTAAAATTCAATAGAAGACAATATTCAGTGGTGAGCTGCAACTGGTTTAACAATTGGTTCAGTGATCATGAGCGCTAATGCACTTGCATGCAGCATTCAAAATACAGCACTTTGAAGCTCGGCTGCTTACCTTCTAAGGCAGCCCTGGTAAGTAGAACAGCAGAGGGGCAGAAATCAGCTGTGCATTGTGAATCAGCTGAGCCAGAAAGAAGGAAATATATGACAGGATGGGGAGGGGGGAGCTGTCATCGGAACTACTGATTCTGACAATCAGTTGGATATTGTCAACTACCACTGATAATATCTATAGCTCAGGGTCGAACTATGGAATTCTTGGTGCTTTCTGAGTTTGGATGTTTGATGGAAGATATCTTATTACTCACCTAGGAAACATCAGCACTGATGTTGGATAATGAAGATCTGAATTCATTGGAAGGATACTTATTGGCTCAGGCTATTTTTAGACTTGTAATGTTACAAGGGTAGGAATATCCACTCTCTCTCAATAGGCATCCAGTTGTATTTTTTTTTTTGTATTTGAAACACAGTTAACATGATTCAGAAATAATAATTCTGATCATTTGATTTCTAAGCAAAATGTACAGAGGGAACATTTTCTTCTCCATATACAAAATAGCTGATCTTGTGAGAAAAAGTTTCTTTATTTTCATCTTTCTTTTAAATTATCAAGATGGTCAGCGGAAACCAAATGGAACAAGTAGATATAAGTAGGCAAGTGATAGCTGGCAGTGTGAAATGTATTTTTAAAGCCCACACATTTTAGCATACATTAGAAACAGAAGACTGATTGTTATTTTGGAACAATAACAGGATAACAGACTGTGCCATAGAGAATGAGATTTTCAAGGCTTGCTGTTCTCAAGCATGTACTTCAGTTTGACAGCCTGGCCATGCACCTGTAAAATGCACACGCTGCTAAGGCTTGTTGCTTAACATTGTAAATAATAAATGAACAGTGAGTGCAAAAGTGTCAGACTGGATCAGTTAAGGTATTATTATAAAAGAGAAAACATCAGACTGCTTAGCTGTTCAAGCAGTTAAAAAGACATATGGCTCAGAAGTAAATAAACCTTTTGTATGATTTTTATATTGTTTTTTTAATATTACTGTTTATTTTTATACAAGTTTTTAATTGTTGCAAGCTGCCCAGTGTCATGAAGCCATATGCTAGAATGATAAATAAATAATAAATGAAATTTCTTTCTGCACTACTATTATTATAATCATTATTACATTTGGTGCAATAGCTCAAGTGGGAGGCTGGGCAGGAGGTTATCAAGGTCATGTTTGAGACCTGAGAGCTGCTGTGAGGCAGGGTCGAATGTTCGTCCTTCACTCAAGCTCCTGCCAGGGACATAAAGAAAGCCCCAGCTGGTTGTTCCCAGGGCAATGATGATATCACTGGCTATTCCTTTCAATCTGGAAGACTTTGTTGCTTCTGACAAAAGTGGAAAAAAACCCACATTATTATATCAATGAAAATAGCTATAAGACCTGCTTTGTATGCTTTGTGATGTTTTTCAGCAGGAATATAGGTACATTTTCAAAGTTTTCATTAAATAGGAATTCATTAAGGCTGGAAACCTATGTACTGTATGTGAAACCTATGCTAAAATCTCACCGAAGTAAATGGGGCTTAGCTTTGTCAGTGAACATATCCTTAGTATACTCTAGAATAGATTTTCAAATAAGACATTAGCTGTGACCGAATTCCCATCTGTCAAGGAATTTGTTGTGGTCTGCAGTGGCCTGTGGAGCTGGCAGATGAGTCAGACAGTGAGGAGGTTGGGGAAGAACAGGGCCCACTTCTGAGCCGTGCGGAAAGCTCAGATGAAGGCTCTGTGTTGGAGGCAGAGAGGAAGCTAGACATCAGCGAAGCAGAGAACAGCTGGAGCCTGTTCCCAGTGTGCACATGTGCAGAGCTGCCAGAAGACAAGAAAGAATGGTTAACTCAAGAGTAAAGCCACACCTTGGAGTGGATTGGCTCTTCCTACAGGAAACAAAAGAGGAATGAACAGGAAATGGGCTTTTGCAGGAAATTATTCGTTCATCGGTCTGGAAAATTCTGTTTGTGAGAAACTCCGTGCCAGGTTTTGTTTTGCTCTGTGTTTGGAGACTAGTTATCTGGTAGCGCTCATAACAAGATAAGGTGCACGTGGATATACAATCTTCTGAAAGACTGTTTGATAAGGCTTGTTGACTGTGAATGAAAGGAATTCACAGTCATGTAAAAAAGAGGTTTTGTCAGGACTAAGACTTTGCTCATGCTTTCTAAGCCAGCCTGGGTCAGAACCGGATTATGGTTGGCAGGGTTCAAGAGATGGGCTTTCTCTGCATGGTGCAGGGCTTGTGGAATCTTATTTTACTCTTCACATTGTGCAGATTCTTCAGTACTGGGGGAGGAGGTTGTGTTATCAGGTCTGGTGGGGCAGAGAACTGGGGAGCTTTGGTGATTATTGTAGGTAACTTCATTCTCTCTTGGGTTGTGTGCTTTTTAATAGTTTCTAATAATATTTTAAGCAGTATGTATTTATTGGTTTTCTTTTTTTTTAGTTTTGTACATTACCTGGAGTCATTTTCTTATAAGATGGGTGGCTATACAAAATGTGATAAACAAATAAACAGCCTTTAAATATGTATCATTAGCAGATATTCTTTCCTTTCCTAAGACATATGGCTCTTGTTTTTGTTTTAAAGTTGAAAGCAGGAATATTTTGAGAGATGCAAGTGGGGAAGGGAAAGAGATTTAATTGTGGCTCAAGTTTGAGATATACATCAGCAGAATGCCATCAGACATACTCTTTCAACCTTGATTGTATTGTTTGTATTTACAGAAGAGAGAAGAATATATTTTTTTCTCTGAACTACAGTGAACCGATCTGAGATTATTGTATTTGTGCTAGGCTGTATCTTCCTTCTAGTAGCCTGATTTTTTTCCTCCTTCATTTTCTCATTCCCCAAAGGCAACTACAATGTTAAAGTGCACATAAAAAACTTTTCAAATCTTTAAAGCAATGTTTTGCAGAAATCTGTCTTGCATTTTCTCAATCACATTCTTTATTTTTAAAACAGGCTTCTGTTGTTTTGATTTTCAGAATATTTGAGATTATTTTTTAATATTCTTGGTGGCATTTCTGAGGTATATTGCTTAGACATAGAGAAGTTTGCTGGTATTAGTTCTCATTTCACATCTGAAACCTCTCTAGCTTCCCGTACTTCCAAACTTGGGGAAACAAATGAAAACCTTCATTTAATTTTCCTTTAGGGTTTTACTAAAGCATAGAAACTAGAAGGGAGACATAATTTGCAATGAATGTGCATATGCGCTCCTTGCCCACTTCATAACATCAAATGTTTGCAAGAACATCCTTTACCGATGGTAAAATGATATTTTCCCTTAAATTCAATAAATTTTGAAATCAAATATTTTTGTTCCCTATAAGGGGTGCAGGGCAAAACAGATTTATGGGTATTGGATTATGTAAGCCTTCCTGATGAGTCCACCACTGAATTTGATCTGGCCACATTTTCTCCTTGTTGATTTCTATTTATTTATTTATTTGTTTTTTGTTTGTTTGTTTGTCTATTTGTAAAATTTATTAGCCACCCATTTCACCACATGGTAACTCTGGGCAGTTTACAATTTTAGTTTTGGGTTTTTTTTCAATATTTTTAGTAATTTGGGGAATGACTGCAGAAGTCCCAAAAGGCACACAAAGAAGATCAGTTTCCACTGTCCACAAACCTATTTTGTGCTGCACAAAGAAAACAAGACTACCAAAGTTCTGAAAATTATATATAATTCAGTTTAGAGAGCAAACCAATTGTAGCATAAGAAATCACAGAATGTAAACCTGTTAGAAGGGAAATTGAAGAACACCTAATCCAACCTCTCCCCTGTGTGGTTATCCACTTCTACTGCATCTCCATCAGATAGCCATCTAGCTATTGTTAAAACACCTTCTGCCGCAGACATTCGATCAACTCCAGAAGCAGAAACTTTACAAAGGGGACTTAACATTTCCTTCAGAAGTGAGAAATATATTTGTCTGAAAGGCTGATGGATTCTGATCCTAACAACATTTATCAAAGTACCATTGCTAGAAAGTTCTTCAGTTCAAGGAGATGGATTTAGGGATTTCCAGAACTAGCATTTTGCCCATCACCAGGATCAAGGATGAAAAGATGAGGTGAGACAGGGAAAAGCTGCTGAGTGAATCAGAAAAGTAGGTCAGGGCTTCCAGTGTCTGAATCTCCAGGACATTTGCCTTTGTATCTCAGATGTCTCATTTCATGGGCTCTTTGCAGATCAGCAGGGGGGGGGGGGGAGAGATTCAATAATACAACAAGAAACAGTGAAAGCAGCTCCTTTTCCTTTCAGATGTCAAAGAAAATAGATTTTTCTAGTTGCCTCGGATTAGGGATTTACAATACTGTAGACTGAAGGACTTATTTGGGAGAAAAATCTAATGACTCTGAGATTTTTAAAAGGAAAAAAACCCTCCCAAAGCCACAAAAGCATTGTACTGGTTGCTGGGATTTATTATCTCATTTGTTTGTAAGGAGCTATTAGTTAAAAGCTTCTCTAGAATACATATGGCATTTTGGTGAGATTTATTTATGCTGTTCCACCTATGTGACTAAATCCCATTATGAAATAACAACTCAGTATTTTCTTTATCATGTTTTAGCTGACAGATTTGTATGTATTTTTTTTTCTTTCATTTATTATTTTTTTGGTTAAAAATATACAAGTGCATTGTTTCCAGTGAAAATCACTTTAAAACACTTCAGGGTAATGAATGTAGTTTTCATTCAAAGAGCTGTGCATAAATATCTAGTACTTTTTAAAAAAGAATGCTTATAACAAATTGGGAAGTAAGCTAGGCTGTAAAATACACTCTGAAATGTTTGAAGCAAGTGTTTACCAAATGTTAATATTGTCATTTTATAAATAGTTTTCTATAAAGAAGCCCAATCAATAATAATTTACATAAATAACATATTTGGTTATAGAATCACAAATATCAGGGTGGAAAGTTGAAATGCGAATATCTGAAGAGCATTCCATTAAAAAAAAGCTGCATTAGAGCACACTGCTTGCCTTATTGGGAACCATATTCTAGGGAGCGAAATATAGCTGACCTCATTATGGGCCACTTGTATCAGTGTTACCTATGGAAAAATTCAGTGCCTTGATGTAAGAGTTTCAACCTAATCCTGCAAAGTTTCTTCTTGGTAATATTGTACTTGCAAACTAGGGCATACAAAACCTTTGCTAGACCAATTCTTGAATACAGCTTGTCTGCCTGGAATCCGTGCTGTATATAGGATATTAATACAATTGAGAGAGTCCAGAGGTATTTCACTAGAAGACTCCTCTACTCAACAGAATACCCTATGCCACCAGGCTTGAAATTTTGAGCTTAGAGAATCTAGAACTATGCCATCTAAGTATAGTACACAAAATTATCCACTACAACGTCCTACCTGTCAATGACTACTTCAACTTCAACCACAATAATATGAGCAAGCAATAGATACAAACTCAAGGTAAACTGCTCCAAACTTGATTGCAGAAAATACAACTTCAGCAACAGAGTGGTCAATGTTCCTAAGAAGTCTGTAAGGGGTATGCATAAGCACACCAGTGTGCCTACCATCCCTGTCCTACTGTTTCCATTTATTTGTACCCATTCACTGTGTTCAAATTTATGTTTATACTTATACCTGTTATTTTTTCACATGTTGGGCAAAATAATAAATAAATAAATAAATAAATGAAAATGAAAATGAAAATGAAAATGAAAATGAAAATGAAAATGAAAATGAAAATGATGAAAATAATGAAAATAATGAAAATGAAAATGAAAAATAAAATAGATATAAATATACAGCTGTATCTTTCACCAACTTCCAGTAAAGGACAAAAAAATCTGCCATTTTAAACTTATGCTCTTGAATCCTTTAAACACAAACCTTCCTATAGGAAAAGAGAAAATTTGCACAGCTAGTTTTGCATACCTCATTTATTGTTCCAGTTCTTTCATTGGCTTATCACACATTCCACTCCTGTTTCCTAGAAGAAAATCATGTTCTGTTGTTTAGAACTCAACTAAGGCACAGTGTAGAAATTTATCCATAACAATTAAGCTACCAACTTCTCTGCAGAATTCCAATCATCATGTTTAATTTTTCATGAAACAATAAACCTGCCTTTCCTTGCCTTCTCATTCTAGTGACTCATTCTGAAGAGGTATTTTCTAGAAGAAATTGATTACAATACTATATAGATTCTGACCTGGGCATGGAATGGGAATCATATTTATTGTTCTACAAGTTACTTTTATTGAAATCTGCATGGGCAGTACACTTTTTTCAAGATGTCCTTTTGAACTTCTCAGCAGTCTTCAATGCCAACAACCATATTTTCTCAGCTGCTCATGGTGACTAGGAATGGAAAGCATTCTCTTGTGGTTGCATTTCTCTCTTTGCACTTTAATATCTGTATAAAGCCACTGGAAGACATCACCTACTAATGTAGGTTGAGGTATTATCAACAAATCAATAATATTTAGTTGTACCTCATCAGACACAGTGGAAATCTTGACCTGGTATTTGAAGGCTTTAAGTCTGCATCCTGAGGTTGAATTTCAGAAAATTTGGAGTCTTTTGCCTGTTGCTAGGGGATTCTTTTATTTTCATTAAATAACAGAATAACAACTTTGGAGATCTTCTAGTCCAAGCCCTTGTTCAAGCAAGAAACTCTATATTATTTCAGACAAATGGTTGTCCAATCACTTCTTTAAAATCCCCAGTGTTAGATCACCTACAACTTCTGGAGACAGGTTGTTTCACTGATTCATTGTTCTAACTGTCAAGAAATTTTTTCTTAGTTCTAGGCTGGTTCTCTCCTTGGTTAGTTTCCATCCATTGCTTCTTGTTTTGCATTTAAGTCCTTTGAAGAATAGGTTGACCTGCTCTTCTTTGTAGCAACCCCCTAGATATTGAACCTGCAACTTAGGTGTTGTCCTAGACACAAGACTATTGATAAATAAGAGTATGTAGCTCATAGCTATGACAAGCTTTGCTCAGCTATGACTAATCCATCAGTTGCAATTCTTTCTGAAACATGCGGTATTGGCAATAGCTTTGCCACATTTATTATTTTACCTATAGAATCAGTTACTGCAATGTATTCTAAGTGGTGTTGATGTAGATTTTAGCATCTCAAGTGCATTTGACAAATGAAATTCTTCCATACCATGTGTCATCAATTTTGCAAACTGCTGCATTGACTTACATGAAATTTATGAGAACCATTAAAAATACTGGTTTTGTTTTTTTAAAAAAGTCCTTTATGTCTTGATAGCTGAATGATTGACAACTGCTTCCCTCAAATAAAATTAACTCATCCATGCATCTGTCATGAGTGTTTTTGTCTCAAGAGTTACTCCTACATAATTCAAGGAGGTGGTCAGAGCCTTCTTTTTAGTTTATGCTTTTCAGTCCTTACCTTAGTCAGGGGAATAAGAATGGCCTACCTACTGGTGTCTAGAAGGACAGTCAAAATGGCGCTCTTTCCTATTTAACATAAGTTTAATACTGAATCTGTTTGTAATTATTGTTGAGAAGATTCAAAACATTCTACATATTATGTACCTCAGCATGGTCCTATTATTTAACAGAATAATTAATATGTGTTATTTATTTAGAAATGGTATAAAAAGGACCATATTTTCTTGATAATTTTAGATTTTAGATTTAGATTTTATTGAACATTTATAGGCCGCCCTTTTCTCTGAGGGGACTCAGGGCGGCTTACAACAATGGGGGAAGGGAGTGCAAGACAAGACATAAAAGAAAAGAAAAACGTGAGTAAAAAAAATTAACCATAAAACACAACATTCACTCAACATTCGGGCGGGGTGAGAATAAATCCTATCCCCAGGCCTGACGGGATAGCCAGATCTTAAGGGCTGTGCGGAAGGCCTGGACTGTGGTGAGGGTACGGATCTCCACGGGGAGGTTGTTCCATAGCGTCGGAGCTGCAACTGAGAAGGCTCTCCTCCGCGTAGTCGCCAGTCGGCACTGACTGGCGGATGGAATTCGGAGGAGGCCTACCCTGTGCGATCTGATGGGATGCAGGGAGGTAATTGGCAGGAGGCGGTCTCTCAGATAGCCAGATCCACTACCATGGAGCGCTTTATAGGTGGTAAGTAGGACCTTGAAGTGCACCCGACAATCAATAGGTAGCCAGCGCAGCTCACGGAGGATCGGTGTTATATGGGCGAACCGTGGTGCGCCCATGATCACTCGCGCGGCCGCGTTCTGGACTAGCTGAAGTCGTCGGATGCTCTTCAAGGGCAGCCCCATGTAGAGCACATTGCAGTATTCCAGCCTAGAGATCACAAGGGCTCGAGTGACTGTTGTGAGAGCCTCCCGGTTCAGGTAGGGCCACAACTGGCGCACCAGGCGAACCTGGGTAAATGCCCCCCTGGTCACAGCTGACAAATGGTGGTCAAAACTCAGCTGTGGATCCAGGAGGACTCCCAAGTTGCGGACCCTGTCTGAGGGGTATAAATTTTGCCCCCCCAGCCTGATTGATGGAACGTTAGCCGAATTTTTGGGAGGAAAACACAATAGCCACTCGGTCTTTTCCGGGTTGAGCACCAGTTTGTTAGCTCTCATCCAGTCTTTAACAGCCTCAAGGCTCTGGTTCATCACGTCCACCGCTTCATTGAGTTGGCACGGGGCGGACAGATACAACTGTGTATCGTCCGCATATTGGTGGTAATATTATAACTAAGTTTAACATGAATCTCAGAATTTGCAGCCTATGAAATGTATGCTATATTTTTATCCTACGTATTCATATTCAATACATTCAAATGCAGAGAGGGATGTATCAACAGCATGTGGGTGTTTAATGCCTAGAGTTCCTCAGAAGAGATCCTATGAAGCATTATTCACTCCTTGTTATTATTCCATAGAAAAGAACAAGATTAGAGTTACAGTATGTGCTATTTTTCTGGTACAGTTAAGCATTTCCACTTGAAAGAAATATGAACTAAACATGAATCTAATTAAATATCAAATTTCTACAAATACAAAGCAAAGAGGACTTTCAGACATCACCTTATCATGTAACAGTTTTCCTGTACATATTATAGCATGCTGCTGTTTCTTTCTGCCAGGATTATTTATAGGGGCATTTAATTTAATATATTCCACCAATTTCCACATTTTTATTCAGATAAACAAAAGCCTTCTAAAATATTCTACACTGCTTCTACATTTATTACATTGCTTTTGAATAGTGGTGAGTTTATAAATACATCAGAAACCAGTATTTACCTTTAAATAAAAGTATGATAAATTATTTTTAATTATTTACCAGTTTACCAATTATTTACCAATTACTGAACCATAAACTAAACAACCAGTTTGTTGTCATATTTTGTTCAAATATTTTCCTGTATATAATTTAATATGTTATGCAAATCCAGGTCATTGGGTTTATAAAAAAAGCATCATAATTCTATTAACCTCAGAAAATAATACCTTACAAACTGTTCAAACTATCTGAAATGCATACTATCAATGTTGAACATTCTCAAAACAATATGTGTATTTAAATTTGCACACACGGCCACATAGATACATATATATGCACATATGCACAAAATAAGGTTTTATTATCCTAATGCTATGTGTGACTTCTTAAAAATAATTTTCTGGCACTTAGTTCAGCATAAGTATATATAGAACTGCAGATTTTATATCCAAAATATAAGTTTTATATTTCAAACCTGGAAGAAACTCTCTGTTATTAATTCTTTAGTATTGATTATAATTTTGAAATACTTTTGTTTTTGTTATGGATGTTTTTCGTGAGAACAGTAAGATATATTTGAAATATAGAATATGTTTGCTTCAAGTGCAACAAATCACACAACAGTAAAATACTTACTTAAGAATACTAACCCCAAGCAAGCATCTATTATTCTACAAAGAATAATGCCCATGTTCCTATTGACATGTTTCTATGTTAATTTCTACACACAAGTTATTAAAGATTCCTGCACCAAAAAAGCAATTTAAAATATCTTAGACAGGTTTGTATATTAAAATTATGTTTATTAACAGTTGAAATGGAAAATATATATTTTAGAATATCCATATTTCCTGAGTTATTGCCTAATGCAACATAGAAAAAACATAGTAATTTTATAAAGTTGTGTAGCTTGCTGCATTAAACTGCTTAAAGCACATTCTTAATTAACTTTATTTATTTATTTCTAGTCGTATTGCTTGATACAACGACTGCTATTGGAGAGCTAGGATGGAAAACCTATCCTCTAAATGGGGTAAGTCGATCATCGTAGGTTTGTTGGCTATTTTGGGTATATATCTGATGTGCATTGAAATATAGTTTCTATTTCTAAAAATAGAACTGCACCAGTAGAAGCATACTGTATATACAAAATGGCACAAATAATTAAACACCTTTCATGGTTTATTTATGAATACTTATGGACTTACACAGTAAGTCAACTTTTAACTATAAATATCTTTTAAAAATACCTTTTGTTAATTGTGGAAAGGATTTTCTGTTTAAAAACATATGAATGAAATTTAGTGAAACACTTCTGATCACATTTCACCAGTTAGATGTATCTGATGTTCAAAATATAAATGCAATAATACAATAGCAGAGTTGGGAGGGGAGGTCTTGTAGTCCAACCCCCTGCCTAGGCAGGAAACCCTACACCATTTCAGACAAATGGCTATCCAACATCTTCTTAAAGACTTCCAGTGTTGGGGCATTCACAACTTCTGGAGGCAAGCTGTTCCTCTGATTAATTGTTCTAACTGTCAGGAAATTTCTCCTGAGTTCTAAGTTGCTTCTCTCCTTGATTAGTTTCCACTCATTGCTTCTTGTTCTGCCCTCAGGTGCTTTGGAGAATAGTTTGACTCCCTCTTCTTTGTGGCAACCCATGAGATATTGGAACACTGCTATCATGTCTCCCCTAGTCCTTCTTTTCATTAAACTAGACATACCCAGTTCCTGCAACCATTCCCCATATGTTTTAGCCTCCAGTCCCCTAATTACCTTTGTTGCTCTTCTCTACCCTCTTTCTAGAGTCTCAACATCTTTTTTACATCATAGTGACCAAAACTGGATGCAGTACTCCAAGTGGGGCCTTACCAAGACATTATAAAGTGGTATTAACATTTCACATGATCTTGATTCTATCCCTCTGTTTATGCAGCCTAGAACTGTGTTGACTTTTTTGGCAGTTGCTGAACACTGCTGGCTCATATTTAAATGGTTGTCACTAGGATTCCAAGATCCCTCTCACAGTTACTACTATTGAGCAAGGTACCACCTATACTGTATCTGTGCATTTTGTTTTTCGTACCTAAATGTAGAACCTTATTTTTTTTCACCATTCAATTTAATTTTGTTAGATAGTGCCCAATGTTAAAGTTTGTCAAGATCCTTCTGTATCTTAAGCCTATCTTATGGAGTGTTGGCCATTCCTGCCATCTTGGTGTCATCTGCAAATTTGATGAATTCCCCATTTAACCCTTCATCCAAATCATTGTGACCATGTTAAAGAGTACTGGCCTAAAACAAAGCCTTCGGGTACTCACCGCATACTTCCCCCATGTAGATGCAGTTCCATTGAAGACTTCATGTTGAGTAGGGTTGGTCAGCCAGTTACGAATCCATCTGGTGGGGATGCTGTCTAACCCACATTTTTCTACTTTGTCCAGTAGTAGGTTATAGTCTACTTTATCAAATGCCTTGCTAAAGTCCAAGTAAATTATATCGATGGCATTCCTCTGGTCCACTAATTTTGTCACTTTGTCAAAGAATGCAATAAGATTAGTCTGTCATGATCTGTTTTTGACAAACCCATGTTGGCTTTTGGCTATTACTTTGTTTATTTCTAGGTGTTCGCTAATTCGTTGCTTGGTTATCTTTTCCAGAATATTCCCTGGCATTGAGGTCTGGTGATAGGTCTGTGGTTTCTTGGATCTATTTTTTTCCTTTTTATGAATATGGCTTATATTTACATCATCTCTTTTCCAGTCCTCTGGCAATTCCCCAGTGCTTCAGAATCTCTGAAAGATATAGTTCACTAGTTGTGAGATCTCGTCTGCCAGTTCCTTCAGAACCCTGGCTTCAGAACCCTGGGGGTGTAACCCATCTGGTCCTGGTGATTTGAACTCATCTAGGGTAGACAGGTGCTCAATTACCATTTTCTTCCCTATTTCAACTTGTGTTCGTAATCTAATTTTTGTGGTGCTGTTTTTGATAGGTTGGACTGTTTTTTCCCTTTGTGTAAAGACAGATGCAAAAAATGAAATAAATAGTTCTGCTTTCTCCCTGTTGTTTGTCACCTTATTGTAACTTTCTCCCAGCAATTGACCAATTGTTTCCTTGACTTTTTTCTTGTTCTTAACATGTTAGAAGAAGCTTTTTTGTTATTTTTTACTTTTGTGGCAAGCCTTTGTGAGCCTTAGCTTTCCTCACTTCATCTTTACAGGTTAGGACTATTTGCTGGTATTCTGCCTCAGTTATGTCCCCCTCTTTCCACTTTTTATATTTATCCTTTTTGTCTTTCAATTTGTCAGAGAGTTCTTTATGTAGCCATGCTGGTTTCTTCTGGGAGCTGTTATTTTTCTTCTTCATTGGTATTGTGATAGACTGGGCTTTTGTAATCTCATTTTTCAAAAGCTCCCAAGCTTCTTGAGTTGTTTTCCCCATGAGGATTCTCATCCATGGTATCCTTCCTAAGCTCTCTCTGAGTTTATTGAAATTAGCTCTCTTAATGTCCAATACTCTAGTTTGACTTTGTTCTACTACTTGTGTTTGCATAATGTTGAATTCCAGTATTGCATGATCACTTGCCCCCAAGGTTTCTGTAGCTTCAACACCTTCTATCATTTCCTCTCTGTAAGTGAGAATTAACTGTCCCCTTGTTCCCTTCTCTACCTTTTGGGAAACAAAGTTGTCTGCTAGGTTTGTTGGGAACCTATTAGATTGTCCACTTGGTGCAGAGTTTGTTTCCCAGTTTATGTCAGGGTAGTTAAAATCCCCCATTACTATTGTGGTGTGCTTCCTACATACCTTAGTTAGCTGACTAGCAAAAAGTTCATCTACTTCCTGTGCTTGGTTGGGTGGCCTATAATATAGACCTATGGCTATGTCATTTCCCCCCTCCCTTTAATATTGATCCAAATACATTCAAGATAGTTCTCATCATTGTTGTGCTCTATTTCTGTAAAGATGTAGCTATTTCTTATATATAGTGCAAGCCCACGTCCTCTTTTATTTGGTCTATTTCTTTTAAATAATTTAAATCTTTCTAGCTGTATGTTCCAATTGTGGGTTTCACCCCACCAAGTTTCTGTAATGGCAACAATATCATATTTGTCCTCATTTACTTGGATTTCTAATTTATCTTGTTCCTCATACTCTCTGTACATTGGTGTCTAGACATTTGAGTCCATTTTGATTGACCCTGTGTTTGCGGTTTACTATTTTCCATAATACTGTTTTGGAAGCATTAATCTTACTTCTATTAACTCCTTCAAGAATAGGGTCTTATATTTGTCTATGGAATTTATGAACCAGTAAACGCAAGCTATTCACAGCAATGAAAACCCTAGCTGCTTATACAATACTCAGCTGTTGGAATCTAGCCAAAGATTCATTATTCTAAATTTGCAAATTTAGAGTAATGAATATAATAATTGTTGAAAGTTTGTTGTAAAACTCTCATGTGGATAAGATGCTTGTATTTCTTAAGGTACTGCATTCCTATGTCTAAAATAGAGTATATCAGGAAGAGTTACAGGTGAAAACAATAGACTGCCATGATCAATGACATATGGTAATACTATAGAACAGTGATGGCTAACTTTTTCCAGACCAAGTGGCCAAAGTATATGCTTGTGCACATGCACAAATGCACACGCACATGTCCGAACCCCCAAAATGCAATGCATGAGTGGGTCCATGCATGTGCCCTGCCCCCTGTACATATGTGCACATCGCCCAATCCCCATACCTCCCACATGTGCACAGCCCCCACACGCTCCAAGTCCCCCATGAATGCACATGCAGACACTCACACACACACACACCACCTCTTGCACATATGTGGCAGAGCCCCAAAGACCACGTGGCCACTGCAGCGGAACTGAACTGTGGCAACGGCTCACGTGCCATCAGAGAGGACACTGTGTACCACCTCTGGCAAGCGTGCCATAGGTTTGCCATCACAGCTATAGAATGTTATCAGTCAGTTAACAAGACAAATATAAAGTTTATGTGGCCTTACTGCAAATATTCACATTTTCCTAAGCAATGGAACATTCTATTCATTATCAGATATCTGACATTATTCAAATCAGCTTTTGTTATTGCCTGATATTACCAGGGGAGATGAAAGGGAGAGAGAGGAGAGAGGGAGAGTAACTTTATAAATTTAAAGTTTATAATACAATTTCTGTCAGGTCAAAATTTGTTCCCTTTTCATATGGAAACCTATCAGTCACTACCTCATTTCAAATGATCTCAAATGCCTTATTTTTCCATTTCAGTAATTCCAGACTGTAATAATTGGACATTGCTCATTTCAGTGAAATATGATTCTAAGAAAGATATTTGAAGCAGACTCAATGGATGAAAGGCAACAGGTTTTGAAAACAAGTCAAAATCCATTATGCATGTTCTAAATACAGGTTTCTATAGCTGAAGTTAGTTGATTTCTTATCTTTGATAATAAAATAAAGATGAGAATAATTCTGACTTTATCACTCAATTTCTTGTAAGTTAAGAGACGCTAAAAGAATTTTTCCCCTTTCTACTATTTGAAATTCTACTGTGGTTCTCAATTAACTCAAGTCACTCAAGGTTGGGGTAGGTATATAAATATAAAAAAATAAATAAGATCATTTTAGCCATTTTGCTTGGCCAGTTCACTTAAGAGTGCATTGAATGAACTTGTATATTTCAACTATTAATTAGGAACCCATATATTTAAACATTTAATCCATTCTATTGATTAGCTTCCAAGAACACTTTAATTTAAAATACCTTGTTGTCAACATACAATTTATTTTTATATGCTGTATCTTCAATGCTGAGTACTTCTGGTTTTTGAGATGACACACACACACTCACAAATACATACACACAAAAAACATAAGGCAAAAATTTCTAATTTTCACACTCTACCCACTGATATTATGAAAATTCCATTTAATTATGCAGAGATTATGAAGGAGATTTTCCTTCATTAAAAAACTACATTGCACTAAAAAAACTAGAAGTGTTAAAATAAATAATTTTTATTACTGGACAACTCTGTTCTAGAAAAATAAATGATACTTCGTAAATACTGTAATACAGTATATATTTTAAATATCAACATTCAGAAGCTTAATCGATATAACATTTCTTAAATTTGGCCTGTTTTTTTTTTTTAGTTTATGGATTATATTTTTCAGGGTTTCACAATCCTTTTATATCTCTTTTATCTTGGATAGCATTTATATTTCCTGTACTGTATATTTCCTGTACAAAATAGATGTTTCTTCTTGCTTAATTCAGAATTTTATTTGCTTTGAAAATAAGGAGAAAAATTTGAGTGAACAAGATATAGTAATAAATAAAATAAATAAATAACATAGTATATTTAAACTATATTCATCCATTGCATTTCAGTTAAGGTTAATAGGACAATGTTACAACATTTTAATATATTAAGCAGCGGTGGGTTTCAAAAATTGTTCGAACCTACTCAGTGGGCGTGGCCTCATTTGTGGGAGTGGCTTGCTACACATGTGACTGGATGGGAGTGGCTTGCTAATGCCGCCGCCGCTACCACCACTGCTGCTAACGCCGGCCCCCGCCTTCGGCCGCATAGTGCACATGAGCCCGCGGCTTTTGTGAAAGCTAGGCCTCCGCCCCCAACTTCAGCCACTACCACCACTACCGTCGCTGCTGCTAATGCCGCCCCCCTGCCTTCGGCCGCGTGCATGCGAGCCTAGCTCGTGAAAGCTAGGCCACTGTCCACCCCACTTCAGCCACTAACGCCGCCACCACTAATGCCGCCGCCGCTAATGCCGCCCCCCCCAGCTTCGGCCGCATAGTGCATGCGAGCCCACAGCTTTCATTAGCGAAGGCCTGGAGGCCTTCCCTCACAAAAGCTGGGCTGCCGCCACCCACCCAAAGCCTCCCGAGTCCCGCTGCTGGGGCTTTGTTGCTTACCTGAGGGGGAAGCAGCAAGCGAAGGCCGAAGGGAATTTTCAAATGGAGGTCAAGCGCAAAAAAAGCTTCACTTCGCCTCCAGCCCGCTCACTGATTGGCTGGACTCCAGCCAATCAGTGAGCAGCAGGCTGGGCTTAGTGCGGACAGGCAGGGGAGCGAGGGAGTGAGCTGCGGATGGGCGGGGGAATGAGCAGGTGATCTGCGACACGCCGGAAAAGGGTGCTTTGCAGCGACAGGGGCCAGGACTGGTACCGGCGTTCCCGGAAGTTAATTACTTCCAGGTTCACTGATGAACCGGTTCGTGCGAACCAGTGCGAACCGGGAGGAACCCACCCCTGATATTAAGGCAAAGACTAGCACATCACAGAGCTCCCCGAGTCATTCATAGATATCAGAGTTTTGATTACTGTAGCATGCTGATAGTGTCACTATCCTTATAAGTTCTGGTTCAGTAGTATGCTTATATGTATGCATGAATTGATTTATGTATCACAGACTGTGCCAAAACATAGTCAAAATTCTTTAAACCAATAATGGAATGAATATACTCTAAGAAAACAGCTGTGTGGGCCATTTATGTTCTGCTTTTCTGTAACAATGATGGGTTTTTTAAAAAAAAAAAGCTTTTATGTGCTTTAGACTTTTTCCATTATTCTAAGTAATATGATAAGTAGAATTTCAACACTGAATATTGATGTTTACATTTGCAGTGTACAAAAAATTAATTCCTCTGATTTATGCCTAGCGATTTAGAGAACATTTAAGAGAATAAAAAATATCAAACTTTCAAATATGCAAATATATACACAGAGTACTCTCCAACAAAACTTTAGAAAGGTCTGATTGACCCCTGGACTGCTGTATCAATCATAGAGCTTTATTGATGTGTCATTACCCTAAAACATCTTATAAGAAGAAATTTGGAGCAGAATCAAATATTGTCAAATATTTTCATGTGGAATTTTAGACTGTTGATGACTTCTGCAAAAGCTATTGGCTCATTACATTATCTCCCCCTCCCCCCAGAGATCTATGGAAACTAGAAAATTCCTGAATGCTTAACTAATATGTGATTGATATGGCCGATGATTCTGCTGGATATTTGCAGGTGTCTTCTTTCAAATTCCAACCGGTCCTGCTTTATTGCAGGTATAATGGTGAAATAAGATAGCTGAACATGATGGCACAAGACAAACAGATTATATCAACAGAGAAGAAACTATAATGATGACAAGTCTCTTTCTAGGGAGCTCATTGCAAATGGAATTATTGCTTCATTTATCAAAATGTCTGAAGGAATTCATCAAGAGTGTCTTTTAACACTTTATTATCTACTTTATTAGGCAAACAGATTATATTTGACAGAAGTTAAGCATAAATGTTACATAGTGTTCTATATTATTGACAATGACAGCAATAGCCTTTTAGGCTTATATGCTGTCTCTGAGCATTTTACAGCACTCTCTGGGTGGTAAAACCATTATTTTGCATATTGACCCCAACAATCTGGGTCCTCTTTTACCCATCTTGAAAGGATGTAAGGCTGAGTCAACCTTGAACCCCAATAGGATCAAACTTCAGGGCATAGTTTTCCCACAATACTACACTTTAATCATTGAATTTGTATCAATACAATACTTTCATACAAGAGGTCATTGTATTAATGTTGTACTCACTTTGATATAAATATTCATTTATAAAGTACAGAAGTTAGCCTTAGATTGGAAAAGGACTCATACATTTTGGTGGAAATTGTATTAATGCTGGTTGGGGAATTCTGATAATTGAAGTCCATACATCTTAAAGTTGCCCAGGTTGAGAAACACTACTCTATTTAAAGAGACCACTATTGGATGGAATCTGGAGCATGTCTTTCCTGCTGAATTTAACAGGATAGGTAGTCTGTACTGAGGAGAAAAAGTCCCATTAGTAACCCAGCCTGTAGACATGAAGGACTTTAAAGATAACCACTAGCAACTTGTATTGCATTCAGAAGCACACTGGTAACCAATGCAGCTTATAGAGCAGAGATGTCACATTTGTCAAATAACTGGTATGATAATGGCTCACACTCCTGAATGTTGCACCAGTCAAAATGTCTGAATACTTTTGGGCACCCCATGGCACTTTGTAGTAATAAGGAACTGACTAAGGCATGACCAATTGGAGTCCAGGAACAAGCACCAGTATCACAAAATGTAAAGCTTGCAAAACCCTCTCAGCCACAGTTACCACTTCCTTCTTGAGCAAGAATCATGAGTTCAGGAGGACTCCTAGATTGTGCATAGGATCAGTTTGGAGCAGGGGTGAAATGCTCTGAAGTCTGCTTTGAAAAATGCTAAAAAAAGGTTTTTAAAAAAAGTTCTGATGATCGTGCAGCACAGCTGATTGTCACACAGCTGATCATTAGAACTTTGTTTTTACTTTTTTTAGCATTTTTTTTTTCAACCGGTTCGGGCGAACCAGTCCAAACATGTAGCATTTCACCCCTGGCTTGAAGCAACTCCATTCAAAATATGAGATGGAAATATCCCAGAACCAAGAACTACTAAAACCTAAAGCAACTTGGTCTCACTAGGCTTAAAGCAAAGCCTATAAACTGGTTTTAAAATCTAGAAAGTAGTGTAGTATAAAACTGTCCAATTCTGTCAATATCTAAGTGTTGCTTTTTCAGATTTGCCAACTGCAGCTTTTTTTAAGTAGCCAGAATCAGGCTGCACATAACCTCCAGGATGGCTTCTGTAATTATTGGTCTTGGCACAAAATTGGCACATCATACAAACACACAAAGCACAACATAGAAAACAAGAAAACCTTAGCAGGCATAATTCTAATTTGACATTAAACCAAACTTGAAACTTAAAAATGAAACAAAGTAAAATATTACAGTATAGGCTAACATAAATTTAATTTTACTTCATCTGAATTTTCCTTCATGCAGTATGTGAAAACAGGTAAAGAAACAAGACCACTGATTATTCAAAAATAAAAATATTCAGACTTTTGTGATTGTTATTGTCATTGAGGTTTTTACTGGATATGGCAGCTTTAATGCTAAGAGAGTCAAGTTCCTCTGAACCTCAGTGAAGAGCTGTTCCATTGGGCAGTCACCATAAGGTGTGTCTGTGTGTGTCTGTGTGTGTGTGTGTGTGTGTGAGAGTGAGTGTGTGTAGAGCAGTAAAGTGTCTTATGTTTGTCAACCGGCATAATAATTGCTTAGACATAGATTCTTCTTAAATATCTTTACATTTGATTCCCATTAAATATAAGCTATATAAATATGTTTAAATGGTTTGCTAATATAGCATTGCCAGAAATTTATCAGTGTAAGGGAAAAGGTGATTAGTCATGAATAGTTCTGCAGGAATTCCATATAGGAGGAAAAAGGACTGGGTTGGGGAATCTAGAAATCTAAAAAGATGGAAAGAAGTTGCTGAAAAAAAATGCAATGGTGACCAGGACATTATTATAGTATACATTCCTTTCCTTTATGTTTCAAAACAGTTACAGTACTCAAATACTGAAGTCAAATGCAGATCAGTATAAATAATTGAATTACATGTATAATTTTGCTCTATAGTAATGAATATTTTGAAGAATTGACAACTGTAGAACTATTTAAATTGATACATGAAAAAAATGAAAATTTCTGTTAAAAGAGTTGACATCAGATATTTGTTTAAAAATATTAGATATCAGAGGCACGTTTTTATTTTATCCATTTGTCTAAAAAAAGAAGTAATACATATTATCAGATATGGATAACACTTGTTTCTTTCATCTGCTTTCAGAAACTATGTAACAGCAGATTTCAAACTTCCATTCCTGCCTTTTCTCCACAGAATATTCACTGTAGGCAGCTAGCCTATTTCTATTTTATTACTTCACATTCTAAAGAATTTATTCTACACATATGTTTTTGTAACTTTGGGAAACATCTATAAATATGTTGTTTTCTGAATAGCGCTGCTTCATTCAGGTTTTTAAAATTATGATTTTTCATGTGGTTCAACTATTTGTCATTTTCCCCCTCCTACAATTTTGTAAGCAGGTTCAATATGTTTTAAGGAAAGTCTGTGCCAAGCTATTTGTCATGGGAAATACAAAAATCAGAAAATCATTTCATGAAAAGTGCATGGAGAATAGGAGTTGATGCAGCCATTTGAAAAAGAAAAAAGGAGAGAGAGGGGGGAAGGGGAGAGGGAGAGGGAGAAAGAGAGAGAGAGACCTCAAGAGCTGCACAATCAGAAATGAGTTTTCATTCAGTTACTAACAGATTTTTTTTTAATAGAGTGGTCTATTATGGATTGGAGGGAAAGTAGATATATTTTGGGGGGCAATTCCACATCACAGCCTAAAACTGTTTGTTTCCCATGTTCCTTCCACCTGGTTCTTAAGCTTGCTGCTTCAGATTATAATGGTTGATGGCCACCCCAAGACCTGAATGCCTGTTCTATTATTTATTGGCCTTCCCATCTGTGCAGTGAAGGCAAACTACACTGGATGGCCTCTATGTGGACCTGTCTACCAATGCCTGCCCTTTTTTTCAGACTTCAATAGTCTTATGGCTTTCCTTTACTTTCCCAAATTCTTTTACACACACACACACACACACACACACACACACACACACACACACACAAAGAAACACACACAAAGACACTATTATGGCTTTAGACACTAATTCAAACTTTTCTTCTTCCTCCTCTTTCACCCCCCTTTGGTATCCTTGCAGCAGAGAACACCTTTTAGTTGTTTTGTTCTAACATTCCTCTGTAGATCCATGAAACATTTGTAGTGAGGAAGAACTATTAGCTCAACTTCATAGAAACAAAGTTGAAAAATTCCTATATTGAAACTGAAAGATTTTTCTTAATGAAAGGAAGCTTTCCAGTACTATAGGAAGAAAGTGAAAAATCAAGGGGTGCCTGCGTCAGTCGGCCAGACAGAAATAGTAAAGGTGCCCATTGGGAGATATGATGTTGTAAAGGAATATGAACTTCTAGGCCTAAAAATAGTTTTATTGAGTTAATAGGTCATATATGGATTTATCACAAAATTATTTTTTTAAAAACCAAGCAAAACTATAGTATATCCACTAGCACCTCAAGATAAAATTGCTTCACCAAGAAATGGCCAGTTGCTAAAGGGGGGAGGGGGCATGCCAGACACTTCAGTGAATCAGAGCTGGAATTATTTTTAGAACAGAACAAAGCTTCCATTTGAAGGGGTAAATATACCTTGGATCAGAAAACAGATCGGAATCAAAGGCTGGAAAATATACAAAGAAAATATATTATCTTTGGGGCAAAGATAATATAATCCATTATTTCACCTGCATTGGTGAAGGGACAGACAAAAAGCATGGATCTACCATCTGTATAGTTCAACTGCATTCTATCTATCTATCTATCTATCTATCTATCTATCTATCTATCAATCATCCATCCATCCATCCATCCATCCATCCATCCATCTATCTATCTATCTATCTATCTATCTATCTATTTATCTATCTTCTATCTATTAAATCCATATATTTTCAATAGGATTAGAATTGGATCCCCTATTTCATTAACTCATCATCTCATTTAATAGCAATAGCAATAGCTCTTAGTATTATATACGTCTTCACAGTGCTTTTACAGCCCCCTCTAAGCAGTTTACAGAATCAGCATATTGCTGATTCTGTCTTGGAAGGATGGACGGCTGAGTCAACCTTGAGCCGATGAGATTTGAACTGCCAAACTGCAGCTAGCAATCAGCTAGTTGTCAAGTAGTCTGCAGTACTGCACTCTAACCACTGTGCCACCTTGGCTTTTAAAAACTATGCATTTTTGAATAAACATGAACCTCTAAGTCATAAACTATAGGTGAGCTTCAGTATCTACCATGTTCTTTTTTCTTCATTCTGAGAGACCTAGATGCATTGACAACTGCCATTGTGTGATCTTCCATCTTCATCCAATGGTAAGGATGTTCCTTCTAGATAGCAAAGAGATTCCCAGGACAAACTATCAAACCTAACACAGAGAGAAAAATATGTTAAAAAGAAAAACAAAGCAAAATAAGAAAAAGAAACTAATAGAGATTAATTTGGAGATACTGATACAAGTAGGGCATGTCAATTTTTTCAACTTTCAATTTCCAAACTTTAGGGGTGCTCAAAAGTTGTGACATGCCTTGGGGATTGTAAATATATTTTGGTTACTTTAATATAATTTAGATGTGCTTGGTAAGTAACTGCATAAATGTCCTAACTTTTAAACATTTTTTTGTTTCATTTGTGAAACAAATGTTACAATGCAAGGTTTTTGAAATGTAAAAAAAGACTAAGATTTCATAATTCTTTCCACCTTTAATATAACATAACATGTTTCCGTGAAAATAAGCCAGGTTCTTATTTTCTTTTGACCTCCAAAATAAGCAATTGGCCTTATTTTCAGGGAGGTCTTATTATTTTTGAGGTACAGGAGGCTATGTGTGTGTGGTCACCTCATTGCTGCTGCGCTCAAAGCCCAATTGGATTTATTATCTGGGGAGGTTATTTTTGAGGAAACAGGTTATAAACTGTACAATTTAATTGAGAAACAAACTGAAATCTTTTAGGGGGAGGAAATAATAAAAACTTACAATAACATGGTTGCATAAAGTTGCACACACCCTTAAATAATATTTTATTGAAGTACCATTTAATTTTATGACCTTAGTCAGTCTTTCGAGAAAGGACCCTATCAGCAAGGCACATTTTGCCTTTAGAATCTTTGTCACTTTTCTTTTAATAGTCTCCAAATCTTTCAGATTGTGAGAGCATCTCCTGTGCCCAGCCCTCTTCAGGTCACATCACAGATTTTCAATTGCACTTTGGCTGGGCCATTATAAACTTTGATCTTCTTCTGATGAACTATTCTTTTGTTGATTATGCTTTGAATCATTGTCATGTTGTAAAGTCAAATTTGTCTTTGCACTTTAGCAAAGCATGAAGGTGCTGTATCAAAATTGACTGATATTTAGAACTGCTCGTAATTCCCTCGATCTTGACTAAAACACCAATTCCAGCTGAGGAAAAGCAGTCCCGAATCATAATGCTGCCACTGTGGATACAGTAGAGTTGTGGTGATATGCAATGTTATTTTTGCACCACACATACTTTTTGAAATTATGGCCAAAATATCAACCCAGGTCTTATCACATGCTTTTGTCAGACTTGATATAGGTATGTCTGAATGTTTTTCTTTATAGGAAAAGGCTTTCATCTTGCCATTCTATCCATAGCCCAGACATATTAAAAATATGGAGATTGTTGTCATATGTAGTACACAGCCAGTATTTGCTGTGGTGGTCTCTCATGAGGAATAAGACACTCAGGCAAGATGTCTCGGGATGAGAGTGTTCAGAACAGACTCTGAAGTCCCCTTTTATTCTTATTACACTCATTAGCATACAATGTTATCACTGAGAGCCAGAATTGCCTATGGCCAGTTATTTTTAGGATTCATTCATCCTGTTTTCCACATCCCCATGCGCTTTCATTGTTTCGTGTACACTATGGGACATCCTGTGGGAGCATTTCTCTGTAATTATTCCCACATCTCCTCCTTTTTTATATTATCAACGGAGACTTCCTCTAAGTTCAGACAGACCTCAGTTTCAATGGCCAGAGCACCCACCCTATTAGAGGGAAGGAGGGTTTTGCACACTTGTAGCAGGGATGGGAGGCATTGGATACAACAACAGAGTAACATCAGCAATAAAATGATGGTTATTACCACAGGGATCAATGATCTCAACCAGGAGCCATCAGGTAGCCAGGACCACAAAGCCCCCCATAAGTCGATGGTATCAGAGCCATCCCTATGCAGGGGGTTGTTACATACCAAGGACTCCATTTTTTCCACTGTGGCAGAAATATTAGGTTGATTATCATGAATGTACATGCAACAATGTGAATGAATCAAAGCACAAATAGCACCTTTTGCAGCCAAAATAATATCCAAAGCAAAACAATTCTGCAATGTTACACTACGTATTTCCCCCAGTTCTTGATTAATTAATTTTAGAGCAGTAATAGTTTCATTAAACATAACAACAGTCCAATTATTTAACAAATGCAAATCTCTATAATTCATTGCAACACCTAGTGGAGGGAGAACACCTCTAGAAAATTGAGTCCAGGATGATCCTCCCAAGGTCAGGGGGGATTCGGAGAAGGTGTCTCATTTATTTTGAATTCTTCCACTAGGTAATTCTTTCATAGCATATATAGCCGGGGCCAACAATCCCAATGCACATACGCCTTGCCAATTTCGTGGAGTCTGTCGGTAAGCCCTTCTACCACATATGAGCCACATATTAGGTATGTCATAAGTTCCTTTTTTTGAGGAGTTGGCAAACTGTACCATGAACTGCATTTGACTGCAAGCCCAGTATTTATTGACTCCATCTGGCGCTGTTGTATTGATGGCATTACAACAAGTAGCCAATCCATTCCACGGAATCAGAGTCTTACAATTAGTGTAGTTGCCAAGTTATGTTGCCTTCCTCCATCGGCCTGTGCTGGAAAAACAGTAATGAGCAGGTTCCTGCACAGGGGTGTCTACAGCATATGTGATGTCGAGCAAACTTTGCGTTCTAAGCCAGGTACCTTGTTTCCATCCTGTTTCATTAAAGGAATAGCGTGTAACACCATGCCACCTTTGCTATCAGCCGGGATATGTAAGCAAATCCAACAATTAGTTAAATTAAAAAGGTGTGAAACCTTCTTCAAGTCCTGTAAGTAAGAATTGGGACCCCAGGCCCCCAAGTCATTTGTACTACACTGAGGGAACGTCAGCAGGCACCATGTAAGGCCGAACACAGCGAGCAGGTGTCCAGATAATTTTACCATGGTCTTCAACTGCGGCGTAACCATGGCCCCAAGTAATGAGGGAGGCAGGACCTTTCCAGGACAGGTCCAGCAGACGTCGGTAGTACACTTGTGGACGTGGAGAGTTTGCGGGAGAAGCAGAAAAATGCCTGCTGGCGGCTGTGAGACCCGGGGTGCCAGTAACATTAAGAAAGTTGAGAGTGTAAAGAGTAAGGTTTAAAACATTTTGTATTCCAGGTAAGCCGGGGTTATTTTCCCCTTTATTTTTGGATTGTGCAGCAAGAGCAGTTTTCAAAGTTTGATTAGCTCATTCCACAATGGCTTGACCAGTGGAGTTATAAGGAATACCAAATTTATGGATAATGGACAAGCGATGGCAAAACGCCGCAAAGGCAGAACTAGTGTAAGCCGGGCCATTATCAGTTTTCAACTCTGTTGGGTTACCCAAAATACAGAAAGTCTGAATAGAATGATTAATAACATATTTGGTGGCCTCACCCCGTTGGGGGGATGGCCATAATAAAGCCTGAATGGGTGTCAATGGAAACATGTAAATATTTCCAAGGGGCAAATGGCAAATATTGTGTCACGTCCATTTGCCACAATTGACAACTTTGCGTCCCCTGAGGGTTGACACCTTGGGGAACTGCATGTGCTTGAAGGCTACAGGTAGGACATTGTTGAATAATAGCTGATGCCTCCTGAGCTGAAAGAAAAAATTGTTTCATAAGAGCTTTTTTATTCTGATGAAAATATGCATGACTATCCCATGGAGTAACCGGGGAAAGGACTAAAATGGAGGAGGCTGCAGAAGCAGCTCCATACGCCCGGGCATTGCCCTCTTGAAGCATGCCCGGAAAAGGCAAGTGGTTACAAATATGGGCGGGGAAGAAGGGACAAACACGCCGTTGCAAAAGGAGTTGAAGGGTAAGAAAAAGGCTCAGGAGAGAGTCGTCCAAAGAGGGAGAAACATAGGAATTAGGCAAAGAAATAAGAACACGATATACATAAAGGCTATCCAAAATCAAATTAATGGGTAAATGGGGAAAAGTCTGAAAAGCCAAAATCGTAGCGACAAGTTCAGCACGTTGAGCAGAGGATTGAGGTGGGGTGATTTTTGTGTGCCAGGATCCATCCTGTTACCACACACAAGAACCATATGTTTTTCCCCCATCCACAAAAAACATCAACGTATCCGAGAGAGGGGAGGTTACCAAGGAAGTAGACAGGGAAAGGGGAACGTTGAGGAAAAGTTGAAAACGGGGATCAGAAGGTAAATGACAAGACACGAAACCTGACCAATCGGCCAAGGAAAATTGTAAGACATCAGATGTGGCCAAGAGGGGTTCCCAAACAGTAAGAGAAATGGGGACATACAAACCAGCAAGATCAAAACCAATAAGGCATTTAGCTCGAAAGCGAGCCTAATTTTTAAAAGAGCCATCAAATGAGGCTGGGAACTGATGGACTTACGTGGGGTATGAGGGAGGTGTAACCATTCTACAATGTAAACTTTTTTGTCATGGCATTGTATAAGCGCCCCAGTGGGTAATGGAGGACTAGCAAAGATTGCCAATGAGAGTGGGTGGTCTGGTAGAGCTCGATCCACCCAACGGGTGGTCATTGCCTAATTTATTAAACTAAACAAACTTATTCCTGGGCCGGAGTAAGAATTACAATAGAAGAGGGGCCTAAAGGTCTCTTTAATGCCATAAATAATGGGGCTAATTGCGTGGTGGTAAGAGCCAAAAAGGGTCTTACAAAATTTATGGTGCCTAAAATTTGCTCCAAGGCAACCAAAGTCAAAGGTAAGGGTATTTTGATGGAGGGTACTACCTGAGATGAGTACGAGGCTAAAACCTTATGGCCTAAGTAGGAAAAAGGTTCATGGGTCTGAATCTTGTCTGGGACTACTTGAAGACCAAACGTGGCCAATAATGTAACAAGCTCTGATAGCACAAGTTGTACTGTACCCTTTGGGCCAGGAGCCATAACCAAAATGTCATCCATATAATGGTAAACCAAAAAAGTAGGATGAGATTTACAGAAAGGTTGTAATGCAAAATCCACAAAAGCCTGACATAGTAGGGCTATTAAGCATTCCCTTTTGTACTCGGACTCAAACACCACATATGGGTTCCATTAAGCAACATCCGAGCCAAACCTTTCCAA
This sequence comes from Thamnophis elegans, assembly GCF_009769535.1. Classification (NCBI taxonomy): domain Eukaryota; kingdom Metazoa; phylum Chordata; class Lepidosauria; order Squamata; family Natricidae; genus Thamnophis; species Thamnophis elegans. The sequence continues at coordinate 38,603,682 of NC_045546.1, forward strand.
TCCTGTGGTAGCAGTTGATAGGCACCCGCTAGAGAATTAAGAAGTACTCTGGAGTAGTAACTGGTAATTCCATAATCCTTTACCGCAGTTTTTAATTCTTTAATCATTACAAGAGGCACGGGTTCCCACTCAAAAACAATGCCTCCTGGTATAGTCCGGTATAGGACTGGAAATAGCTCAGTATTCTGCAAATCGGAAGCATCTAAACCTCCTTCTTTTATTGCTTTTTGATAAGCTCCTCTAATAATTCCTGGCTGTTGGGCATGGCCAGAGGGGCTGTCAGCAGTAGTCTGACAGCACACGGGTTGGGAAAGACCCTCAGGAGCCGTGGGTTGGCAAACCCATAAATCTGGAGCAGGAGTTGTTAACATAATGGACGTTGTTTGATAAGGAAGTGGATTCAACAACGGCTGAAGAGGGGATTCAGCATGTGTCTGAATCAATGTATAGGCAATTTTCCACAGACAAAGAACATCTGGGGGAGCCCTCGGAACTTGGTGGAGGACTGCGTCAATTTTTCTCCATGTCTCGGCTTTTAAAGAGCCATGTTCCGGATAAGATGGACAGTTAACCCAAACATAAGCAAGCAATTTGACAGCCTCTGATTTAGAGAGAGGCTTGGTAGTTTTACGGTCTTGGGTGCTTAAATGTTTCTTTCTGCCTAATTGCCTAAGCTCTTCAACATGAACTTTCTGAGCTGCAGACATTCCACCCCCCATACTTACGAATTAGAGTCAGTCGCCAGCGATGTCGTCGGGTGCACCGAACGTATTCCAGGTGGTAAGCAGAGGGTTAGCAGGGACGTATCCGTCAGCACAGGATCACATGTGGTGGTCTCTCATGAGGAATAAGACACATAGGCAAGATGTCTCGGGATGAGAGCGTTCAGAACTCACTCTGAAGTCCCCTTTTATTCTTATTACACTCATTAGCATACAATGTTATCACTGAGGGCCAGAATTGCCTATGGCCAGTTATTTTTAGGATTCATTCATCCTGTTTTCCACATTCCCATGCGCTTTCATTGTTTCGTGTACACTATGGGACATCCTGTGGGAGCATTTCTCTGTAATTATTCCCACAATTTGCCAGAAATTCCTACAATAATTTCTGGCCAATACTGGCTATAAGCAATATTAGAGGCCTCTTAGCAACCTCTAGGGCCAAGTTTTTTCTTGTTTTGTTCACCAATTTTGTACAGACATCCAGTTCTTGGTAATGTTACAGTTATGCCACATTTATCCACTTGTTAATAATTGTCTTCAGTGCGTGCCATGTACCCTTCTTCTGACTTACACCTTCTAACAATAAGTTCCTTTGATGCCTTATAATCTCTTTGCAGATCATGGGTTTTGTTGTAAGAAGCAACTGAGTAAATGTCAGAAAAATTCTCCTAGAATAACTGAACTTTATATCAGCTTGATCAGAGTCACTTTAATAGATGGCGGGTGTGTAGTGATTGCTATTTAACATCAGTTTGAATGTTTTCGGTTAATTCTCAATACAACAACATGTCTACTTATAAGAAGCCAATCACATTATTTTAGGTTTTTATCTTTATTTTTACCTGTAAAGAAGTTAGCTTGTTTTTCAATTGAATTTTACAGCTTATTGTTATGTTAAAGGTGTAAATAATTCTGAAGTAATTTATCTTGGTCTGATTTTTTTTTCACCTCTCAATAACCTGGCATTTTACCAAGGGTGTATAGACTTTCTGTATCCAACTGTACATATTCTATGATTGCTCAGATTTTCCTCGGGAAACAGTTTAAAAAATAAATAGTAGAAAGTACTTTGGCATTCCCCAGGTAACCTCACACATCACATTTCTTGCACCCACCCACATCTCCATTAAGTAAAGTATCATTTTCAAGTAATAGATTGCTTCCCTCTTCCCCTCAAGAAATTTATTCAGCTACCCCATCTATCTAAAATGGAGAGGGGAGAGATTTTACATTGGAAAGAACTGTGTTTTGTTCCTAATGAAGCAAGGGTTGTTGAAAGTGCAAGAAGTCATAAAGTAAGGTGGTAAAAAGCAGGAAAGCTATTATCAAAATACCACAGTTTCAAAAGTGATTGCTCCCATTTGGGTAAATTTGCATTTGCATTCTTACAGGCAAGGCTATCATTACAAGGAAAAGGGCAGTAAAGTTGCCTTAATTTTCAAATGCATTCTGAGTCTGGAATCCACATAGTGCTACTGTTAAGGAGAATTTCTTGGGAATCTCTTAACTCATCAGTATGCTCTGTTTACTTTTTGATATGCACACCTGGGTCTGAAACATATCTAATTAGAGCACATCTGCACAGAAGAGTTGAGCGTGAGCGTCCTGGATTGTATGGCTATGTAAGACTCCTGAGAACATGTAATCCCAGTGATTGCAGCTTTTGTAAATGCTTCCTTGTCAGTTAGCAAGCTTCCAATGAAATTAACCACAGATGTAATTACTTCACTTCAGAAGTGTATTTCATTCCCCGGAGAGATTTTCTAAGGCTTTGAATAATTTCCAGTTGCTGATTTATTTATTTTTCTTTTTTAAAAAAACAAGTTTGATGAAGGAATGCATGCTTCTAAATTTGTCACTTATATACAGTTTGTTGATTGGCAGAGTGGTGGTTGTTGGTTCCAGGAGATGTATGACTTTGTTCATTCCTCTTATAATGACTCACAATAACATTTTCAGACTGTACTAGAATATTTATATTTTTCTAAAGTAAACTCTCTGACAACCTTTCTCTGCCTGCCCAATCCCACATTGTTAATCTCATTCCTGCTAACCCACTAGCCAGTTTCTTAGTTTGACTCATTTGTCTTTTTGTGATATTTGTTTGTAACTTCCCAAGGCTTTGCAAGAAAAAAAAAGCAAAGCCTTTTCATAAATTTTGAAATGTTGTACCTCCAAATAACTTGGAATTAATATTTTACAAACACACATTGGTACATTTGTTCCTCTATTTTTCCCCCTTATTCCAGCCTTTGGATATATGCTTAGTGCATCTAGTTCATTGACTTCCATAACTCTACAATTTGGGTGAAAAGCTTGATTTGTTGTGTTTTGAAAATCCATAGCCCTCCAAGAATTCTCCCTGCCTCCTTTATTAGATTTAGGAAAGCAATGTCAAATTTACCTTGCCTGAATCAATATCTATAAGAATGTGAGATTTAGTTCACAGTAGGGACATTATTTCAAGGATCCCAAGACTACCGAAAACTACATGATACTAAATGATTTTCCTTTCATTTTCATTTTTTTAATTAGCAGATACTAGCCTCATTCAATATGAATGAAAATGTTGAGGCGGTGGGGGGGAATCTACATTTAATATAAATTTGACATGAAACTATTTCGGCCTTCATGCAATATTCAGTTTGGACTATTTTAACTCACAAACTGTCTTGCTTAAAAATACAAATTCAAGGGATGCTAAGCTTAAATAAGTATATGACTCTCTTGCCCATTTAAATGTAATTTTAAATAATCCTGAGTTTGTTGCCTCATTTTTAAATAAGTCTTTTTAAATAAGTTATATCTTAAGAAACAGCATAAGTCATCATCACTGTTCTCTGTTTCGCTCTTTGCTTTTGCCTGTGGCAATATTCAGGATGACTCCAAATTTGTCCATATAAAAAAAATCAGTATTTTCAAATGTCTTTCTTATTTTTAAGCTCAAATAGATACTTTAGGAATATGACCTTATTCTACAGAAAAATACTGTGCAGTAATTTACCTAGTTTTCAGTTCTTTTTCATCTTTGTTGCTCCCCATATCACTGATGTATGCTCACCAAAGTGAATATGGCTGTGAATATGAGGACACATAATTAAGGCATAATATCAGCAAATAGCCCGAGCCTGCAAAGATAAAGTGAGGAAAGCTAAGGCTTATAATGAACAAAGACTTGTGACAAAAGTAAAAAATAACAAAAAAAAGGTTCTTTCAACATGTTAAAAACAAGAAAAAAGTCAAGGAAACAATTGGTCCATTGCTGGGAGAAAGTGGCAAGAAAGTGACAAGCAACAGGGAGAAAACAGAACTACTTAACTCATTTTTTGAATCTGCCTTTACACAAGGGGAAAAAAACAGTCTAACTCACAATGGAAAACCTTTTTTGGCTCGTGTGCCATAAATGGGAGGAGTGCAGGATGGGTCATGCAATGGGTGACTCTCTAGTGCACATGCATGCACTACAGGCGCTCCCCCCCCATTTTGCATGCTTTTTTCGGCCTCCCCATGTTCCAGAGGCTTTATAGGAGCCTGGGGAGGGTGAAAACAGCCTCCCCCCTGAGGCCTTCTCCGGAGGCTTCAGGGACCTTCAGGAGGCTTCACTGAAGCCTCCGGAGCACTTAAAACAAGCCTCCAAGAAAACTGGAAGTGACTTCTGGTTTGCTCAGAGGGTCATTTTGACTGCTCCGGAGGCTTGAGGGAAGCCTCCTGAAGGTCCTTGAAGCCTCTGGAGCGCTCAAAATGACCCTCCGAACAAACCAGAAGTCCATTCCCAAACTTCTGGTTTGCCCATAGGGCTGTTTTTTTTTTTTTTTTTTTTTGCACTCTGGAGGCTTCAGGGAAGCTCATGAAGCTTCCGAAGGGCCTCAGGAAGCCTGGAGAGGGCGAAAAATGGCTTTTAAAAAGGGTGAAATCAGCTGGCAAGCGCGTACATGTGTGTTGGCCAGCTGACAGGTCAGTGCCTTGCATGCCCTGACAAATGGCTCCACGTGCCACCTGTGGCACACGTGACATAGGTTCGCCATCCTGGGTCCAACCTATCAAAAATAGCACCACAAAAAACGGATTAGGAACACAAGTCAAATTAGAAGCAATACAATGAAAATATGAGAGGGGAGATGGCCATGATGAAGAAACAAGCAATAAGTAGAGAAATAACAGAAGCCAACTAATTCAAAAAGTCACAGTATTAATTGTATCCCTAGATGTGAATGTGGAATAACATGACATATCAATAAGGGGGAATATTTGTAGGTCAGGGTTGAAATGGGTGTGTGTGTCCTTGGTGCTCTCTGAGTTTGCTTCTTTTCTTGCAGATATTCATTACCCAAACTAGTTAGAACAATTAATCAGTAGAACAGCTTGCCTCCAGAAGTTGTGAATGCTCCAACACTGGATGTTTTAAAGAAGAGATTGGATAACCATTTGTCTGAAGTGCTGTAGGGTTTCCTGCCCAAGCAGGGCTTGGACTAGAAGACCTCCAAGGTCCCTTCCAACTCTGTTATTCTATTCTGCTCTAACTAGGTAACATCAGTGCTAGCAAAGAGTGTGGTTTGCTGTCAATTTATATTCTAGTGGCTTGCCCTGTCAGTGTCACTGGGGCTGGTCTTAAAGATTCAATTTGGTTGGGTGTTTACTGTTGGCTTCTTTGGCAGTTTCTTCATTTGGGGTATTGATTATCTGGTTGCTGGTCTGATTTTAAGAGATTAACTCCAATATTAATATTAGACCAACAATCAAGTAAACAATACCCCAATCAAGAAATTGCCAAAGAATCCAACAATAAATACCCAACCAAAGAATCTCTAAGGCCATTCCCAACACTGACAGGACAAGCTACTATAGTATAAACTAACAGCAAACCACATTCCTTACTAGCACTGATCATGTTACTTAGTTTGGTAATGAAACGTCTACAAGAAAACAAGCTCAGAGAACATCAAGAACTTCTCAAAATGCTATACATAAAAAGGTGCAGAGATTGCACCATATCCCAACTCATTTCATCATTCATTCCCTTCTCCAGCAATCTTTACTCATTTTCTTATTATGTTTGCTAAGTTAAGATCAGGTCTGCTAAGCCACAGACGACTCTAAAAAAATTCTCACTGGGATAATTAAAGCCTTACAAAGAAGAGGGAGATTTCAGAGCTAACTACCAAATTGCTGTAGCATTCCTTTGAGTGAATTCAGCTAGAGATGGGAAAAAATCATTTTTCTTTTTGCCTTGCCAAAAAGTCACAGTTTTTATATTGAGTGTGCCCAGTGGATAATTCATAGCTCATGAGTCATCCTGTCTGTCAGGGCCAAGTTCAAAAAATCTTCTCAGTTCTGACTGTCTTAAACAAATTATATTCAATTTGTCTTAGAAGATCCTCGTCGTCTTGCCTTCAAGGTGACCATCACTAGTCAAATTTGCTTTGAAAATACTTCAGAAAAGATGTTTTAAAATGCATAGGACTGTGAGTTTATCATCTTTTTAAAGCAGTTATGGGATTGTTTTTTCCTATTTTCCTATAAGCCTGAAAAAATGTGGCTGCTTTAATGAGTTGACTTCTTAAAACATCAGGATCTTAAATATGAGTAATCAAGGTAGCTATTTCTTTTTGTAAGCTTGCATGGAAATATGAAAAAGATAGTGCTGCACTAAAAAGGTGTTACATTCACAAAATTATTTTCAAGTGATTATAGTATATAAGTAAAGCATGAAAAGTATTGGTAAAATTCCAATGTGCATGAAGTTCAAACTATTAAGCTTTTGTAAATCTTGGGACGATATAAAAGCCACAGGATTAATGACATTCTAGCAAGATTTGAGAATTTGAAATATGGTTGCAAACATTCATTTCTTGCAAATGAAAGATCAATATTCATTTAAAATCAATATTCATTTTCTGCATTATATTATAGTGAGAATATATAGACATGGATCCAGTTTGTGCTAGTTTCCTTGCTAATAATTCATGAATACATTCAACCCTTGCCATATTCAGAATAATGCAGTGTCAAATATATGTTGCAAACTGTCTGAATTAGCCTTATGTTAGAGTAAACATCTACAATTTTAAATATGATGAGGTGGCAGCTATATTTCAAGTTCCAAATGTCCAAATTCTTGTCAAGTAGAAATATTAATATAAAGTTGTGTTTTCAAAATATCAATGCTTTCAACCACAGTGCGTAACAAATTCTACAAATATTAAAATATAGATCTTTATTTTTTTCCCCAACAATAACTGAAATTGCAAAAAAGACTGAGTGGGACAGAGGAGGAGGAAATTTCTAGGTAAAATTCACACAGCTGACTCAAGTATATATTTTTCACTGCAGAAGAGCACGTTTCTTAATAAACTTTAATAAATTTAATCAAGCATTTTCTATTTAAGCTTATAGATTAAGCCCATGTCTCCTTCCATATCCTTTGAAGACTACATAAAATAATTCTAGAGGCATAAAATGTGCATCTAATTTGAAACCAGTAAGTGTCAGTTGTGTATCTTTAAAAAGCATACCAGAAAATGTCTTAACAATGAGATCAGTGGGTAATTCTATCTTGCCCTATAAAAAAGCAAGTACAAATATTATATTGCAAAATATATTTTATGTTCAGGGAACACCTGCAGCTAACAATGTTGTTTTCAGTGATCACTTCATTTTCCATCTTTCAAAGAACCCTTTCTTCTCTGCTATCTTATGCTTTTTCTTCCTTTTTTTAAAAATAAACCTTTTCCATCTATTCTCTACTCAGATCTGTTAGTCCTGTTTTTTCAGAACATGAAGTCAACCCAGAAATGGTTTGGTGGAGTTATTTGAGCTTGTAAATCCATCATGATTCTTTTTCTTAAAAGTGAAGTCTCCTTGGTATTCTTACCATCTTGTAGCTGCTCTTCTTTTGTTTTATTTTTTAAAAAAATCTAGTTACAGTATATAGACAATGTGCTTTATTTGTGACGTTTAAACAGCCATCATATTATGCACACATTTCTGACCCATACAGTGTGCTGATTATTCAAAATGAGTCTTGGCTGATAAGCAATCTTTTTGTAAAGCTGCCATTAGTTAGTATCACAGAAGTAAATTTTGAGTCTGCCTCCTCCAACTGGTATTAAAATCAAATGGTCAAATGGTCATTTCACATGGCCAAGATAAACCAAATCTGGAATTAGTCTGCATAGGATCTGAGAATCCTATCTTTGCTTTAGATCACGGGTGTCAAACTCACCGAATCATGTTGCTGTCACATGATGTATCATGACTTTTTTTCCTTCACGGAGCTGGGATGGGCATGGCCTACATGTGACATATCCACCCTGGGGACTGTCAGTTTGATACCCCTGCTTTAGATGGTGGCAGATTTTTCCAAATGCTTCTATTGAAATAAAATGTTATCTGATAGCCAACAGTCATGATAGCTAAACAGGAAATGCAAACTTTTCTTACAAAGAAGTGCAGAGATCACCTTGACAAAGGTATTTAAGAGTTGTTAGGGAAAGTATTTTAAAAAGTGACAACTCAGTCCTAGAGAAGAGGGAGTGAGAAACAGATTCAAAATCCTTTATTTTCTTTGTTATAAAATGGTCACAGGGATCCTCTGGCAAACATTCAAAATTTAGAATCTTTTTTAAATGTCATAGTAAATATCTCATTATGGTACCATGATGCACATATATTCATCCAAAAATCATTTCCTAGAAAAGCAAGTTAGTGAGATTAAAAAGTGACAAATATGCTCTCAAATTTTACCTTCTGTTACATCATGCTCAACTTCAGATTTCCTATTTAAATACAACTACAATAAATTTTCACAACTATCCCCCAAAGTACCAGGCTGTACTGTGGGGTACACTTTTTTCTTTTTACTCTTGAATAGCCATGAATGCTGTCATCTTTAATTTAAAATATGTCTCTGTTTCCACTTGAGAAAAGAAAATTCTGGAAAACAATATTATATTATTGTTACCTGACAGCTGTCAACTCTGAGTGCTCATTGAATTTTTAAAATTAATCTAAAACAAAGTAAATCATTGGTATCCTTCAAACTATTTTTTACCTAGGAAAGAAGACTTTGCAAATTTATTTTACAGTTTGTAAGCCACCAGAAATCCAAATTATTTTATTTAAGAAACAGGTTTGTGTGAAGAAATTGATTTCATTCTCTTATTCACCATCCACAACAATATAAATCATGCGGAGGTTTTCACATATAATAGTGAGAAAGGGACACAGTGTGAAGATTAGTAAGCCTAGACGAATATTTCATATCCTAGTAGAGGAATTATTTTAAACAGTTTCTTACTGATTGCTCATCAGCTGTCATCTTAACTAACAAGTCAATACCTACTGGAACAATTCATCCAGTCAGAACTAAATGATGAAAACCCTGTCAAAGAAGTGTTTATATACATCCAACTATATACATTTCTTCTCAAGAAATAGGTGCTCTTGCTATATATGTATGTATGTGTGTGTGTATATACACACACACACATACACACACACACACACATACATACACTGAATATTTAACAAGACTCAATAAAAGCACAAACAAACAATAAAGATCACTTTATTTTGTTTATTTATTAGGTTTTTATCTTGGTTGTATTACTTACTTTATAGGTAACTCAAGGCAGTGAACTTATCTAATATTCCTTCTCCTATCTTTCCATTAAAAACAACCTAATGAATGGGTTGAGCAGAGAAAGGGGGACCAGTTCAAGATCACAAAAAGATAGTGATTAACAATATAAAAAATTATTCTAAAATATAATGTAGTATGAAACATAATGCTTACATTTTTAAAATTGATTATGTCCCATCAAGTCATTGAAAACTCCTAATAACCACACCAATTTTCTCCATGACAAATTGCCCCTAATCTGATCTTTGATGTCTTTCAACAGTTCACCCTTGTCACTGTAATCAATCACTTTGCTGTTAGTCATTCTCTTCTTTTTTCATCTATCTTTCCCAGACTGAAGAGAGTTAAGGGTTTGCATAATGTATCCAAAGTAGGATAATTTGAGCTCAAATACTTACATGTCCTTCTTAATCACCAAGAAAAGACATAAAGTCAATACAAAGTGGAACAATTTATTTGGTCAAAACTAGGAAATGAAAATCTCTTGAAGGAGAGTTTATATAACAATGATAAGTTATCCAATATATGCTGTATGGTGATTAGTTTTGGAAGGATTTATTTTGACATGACAAAGTTTGACATCAATTTAAAAACAATAATGACTATAATTAATCATGAATATGCATAGTATAAATTATTTCTTTGTTGTCATAAAGAAAAAATGTTTGTCCTAAGAAAACCTAGAAGGCTTCACTTTCAACTTAACAATATGTTAGAATTTAGAGGACTCATACACAAAATTAAATGTACAAGTTATAAAGAGAATTAATTAAAAGGAAAATATATGGAATAAAATATAACAATTGCATACTGTCAGATAGACTATAGAATAGTTTATGGATTTGATAAGAATCCTAGAAGCCCTATATTAACATACATGTGGAATTAAATGTTAAATTGAAAGGACATTAAAAAGAATAAAAAAATAATGTGGGTTCAAACATAACCAAGCTATGCTGGGGGATATAAACATTCATCACATGGTCTGTGGGCTATCAATCCAAAGCTAATGGAAAACAAAACTGTTACAGAACTGTAAATTAAAATTAAAATAGTCCAAAATAAATAAGAGTATAATTGAAAAATAATGATGTATTATGATATCATGATATATGCACTGACAAAGATAAGAATTGTATTAAACAAAGAAGAAAGAAGGCACTTAAAACAAATAGAAAGTTTAAAACTAAACTATGAAACCAAACAAAAGATCACACAGCAGTATCAAAATGATCAAATAGAATCATATGAATCATATTTATAGTTTAATAAAGAGAGTACAACGTCAAGGCAAGCAAGCATACTCATGTTCATCAAGTGGAACTCAACAGTGGAAAATGGGAAATGAAAATAAAACTAGTGCTTCAAGATAGATTGCAAGTATTTTTCCATGTGGTCTATATATTTTCAAAGCCTGGGAAAGTAGCCTGAGAGTATTTTTATTCAGTATCATCTCTTATAAAATCTCAAGTGAAGCAGTTGCATGTCACTGTCTCAGAAATTGCCGTTTTGCTATATATATATAGTGATGCAGGAGCAAAGTTCAAGCGCTTGTTGTTACTGATTTTATGACATACAAAAAGATTCCAACCTGCCTTGCAGCCAGGATTTTGGCCACTTAAACTCAGCTCTTTGCCTGTTAAATTTAGCATGATTCTATTGCAGATATATAGTCTGAGAAGAACAATCAAGAGATAGTTGAGATAGAGATGATAGCAATGTAGACAGAGATAGAAATTTTATTATTTTCATTATTATCCTAATAGTCTGTAAGAAATTGTAATATATACTTTAAATTAGAAAATTGAGGCAAAATTATACATTAACTTCTTAAGTAAACCAATAGATCTCATAATTTTTTTCTTAGGTTTTTGAGAGTCCTGCAAAAGAGTAATTATAATCCTTTAGCTTCTTTTAACAACTATTTGCCATATCTGAATGAATTGAATTGAATTGAACTGAACTATGGAAGGAAAATTAGAATAGTAAACTTTAACTTAAATACATAATATATTTGAAAGATTATCTGTTCTATATTTTAAAATGAGAATTATCCTATATTTTTCTTAAATGTAAAGATTTAGTTTCATTTGATTCTGGTTTTGACTGCAATCACTCTCATTGCCTTTATTATCATGACCTCCTTTTAGAATTTATTTAATGACGAATCAAAATGTAACTGTACACAATATTATCACTCTCTTCATCTTTTCTTATTGATGTTAGTAGGTAATTATGATACTTTAAAAATTAAATAACCAATTGTACAGCTTTATAATGATCTGTTAACTTTGTTATGAATTCTGATTTGGGGCAATGATTTCCGTAAAAATGCCTGACAGTGATTTGACTTAATATTTAACATGACAAACTGTAATTAAAATATTTATTGGTTTGCCTTGGGATATCCTTTTCCTATAGCAACTTATCTTTGAAATATTTTGTCTATTTATACAATGCACAATGCATTCATTGTGCAGTTCATAAGGTACCTTAGCAGCCTTCTTCAGCCTTATAATCTTAGACATGCTGGGGTTCAATTGCCAAAATTCCCCTATTCCCCTACGAACAGGCTGGCAGGAAAGTGTACTGTAATGAGTAATGTACATGAGCTTTGCATCTGAATGGTGACTCAGCATGGTTTATTTATTGACTTAACACCCCCCCCCCGAGAAAAACTAAGAACAACTTTTCAAGCCATTTTCAACTATGTCATGTTTACTTCGTCATGCAATGTGTTAAATTCTGGTTTCCATGTCATCTTTTTCCTTGGATTTGTCATTTGTTTATTGAATTCCTGGTCTTGACCCATGTCAGACCTTGACTACATTTTAGTTACAATCTTTAGCTTTATGTAAAAAGGATACTTTGTTCCTAAGAGTTTTTCCTGAGTATATATAATTCTACCTGGTTGTAGGCATTCAGGTTGTATCATGTTGGTTGGCAGCCAAAAGTGCCAGCACAGATAAGCTACTGAAATAGGTTGCAGCCTCTTTTGGATAAGCTTTTCATGGATGATTTTATTATAACTATAGCTATATGTTCTCCTATTTGAGTTTTCAAGGGAAGGAAATAGAATCTCAGTGATGAATTTATAAAGAGGAAGAGGAAATAGAGAATTAATGAATATTAAATGTCAACTTAATGAATTTTAACTCTGCAAACTTAAAAAGTAACTCCATCTTACAGTCTCTTTGAAGCTACAAATACAATGCAAATTTTATAATTATCAAATGTTAATGTTTAAAGCATATTTTTAAAAATCTGTTTAAAATCTTTTCAGCAGTCTTATCTATACTAAAATGTTACAAAGGGTCACACAGTAATAACACTGGAGGGAGAGGTAACTGTGGGTACCAGGGGTAAAGCATAATTACTTTGTTCTTTAGAGGAAGGTCAAAAGTGTCAAATGATGGATGTGACTGCATGATTGAAATTCCATCACTTTTTAATGTGCATTAAGTGTCCAGTGGTACTTACCATTTTATGTTGTTGACCCCTGCATCCTCCAAAGTCATCACTAATACATACATATCATGCTGTTCCTTTTTAATATAAGCAATATTTCAACTAAATGCAGAAAATTGGTAGGTGAAAGGACTAAAGGCAGTAATTCAGAATGCTGCAGATCTTTCCTCTGATTTTTTTTTCATTTCTGATTTTTTTTCCCTTTTCACTATTCACAGTATAAAGATGCAGCCTGGGTATTTTAATTTTAGAAGCATGCATAACAATCGAATGATACCAGCTCATACTTTCTGAAGACATTTTAATTCCATGCATAATTAAATCTACATTTCAGTTTTCTGCATATGTTTATCAGGTCAAGATCACCTTCATTCAGATCTATTAAAACTTCCACCTTTTCTTACTTTCATCTTATCTACTTATTTTTATTTGTTCATTAATTGATGTTTTCATTGCTGTTTTATCTCTTACACTTGCTTCTTACATTTATATTCCAAGTCACAATTTTCCACATTCATGATCCTCAGCAGATGAAGATTCAGCTGTGTAGATTTATTATGGCTTTGATCAAATAAAGATTTCATAAAATGCTTTTTTTGTGAGATAAAGAAAGTATACACTAGTTACCAGTCTTAGTGGTGCCATGCTACATGCAACATAATTTTCTATTAGTTTCTAAACATAGGGTCATTAATCCAGGAACCATGTTGTATAGTAATCTACTGTTACCCACATTCCATGATTTAATGGGGTTGGAAAATAATTTAATGTGGTTGGAAGACATATGCTTGGAATATAATTGTTACTGACTTTTACTCAGTGCCTACTAACAGGATTATGAATATAGTCAACTAAATTATACAGACTGTAGGAACTATATTGCATGAGAAAAGTTTTGTATATCATGATCAGATTCTGTATACACCTAAAGCTATTCATAGAGCATGCAATATTAAGACAGGGTAGAATAGAATAGAATAGAATAGAATAGAATAGAATAGAAGAGAAGAGAAGAGAAGAGAAGAGAAGAGAAGAGAAGAGAAGAGAAGAGAAGACTTTATTGTTACTTTAAATGTACACTAATCAACATACATTACAATGAAATTTCATTTAATTCGGCTCTCAAAAGATAACCATTATACATATACCCATATACCCACACATATATGACACAAAGAAACATCACATAATTTTTAATGGTTTTCAAGCAATAGGCAGGCACTGTTGCAGATTATGTGAAGTGATTGATTTAATCAATTGATTTAAATCCTATAAAAAGTACTGAGTTAAACTAGTAAAAGTTGAACACTTTCTTCAACCATAGCCACCGGAAAAGTTCTCTTTGCTGTAGCTCCGTGACAAGTTAGCAGATAGATTTGCAGCCATGGGGAAAATATTAATTTTTAAAGCAAGGCAAAAAACCAGACTCTCTGGTAATCTAGAAGTAAGCATGAAAAAAAATTCACCCTTTCATTTAAAAAAATATTTCCACTGACACAAAACTTAGTAATTTTTGCTAAAGAATTTGTACAAATAAGTATACTTTCCATGCTTTTATGAATTTTTAAAGTACTTGTAGACATGAGCTTTCATAACTTTTAACTTGAAGGAATTACTGATTTGGGAAGATGTAGCAAAATGCACATTAATTGAAATCTATTTTGCTTAGAATGACATTACTGCAGGGGTGGGTTTGTCGCCCCGTTCCAACCGGTTCGGTTGGAACAAGGCCGGCGGCATCCTCGCGCATGCGCGCACCGCGTGCATGCATGCGTGCACTGCACACATGCGTACTAGCATCTGTGCGATGCTCCAGCTGCTCCTGGAGGATCGCGCAGGCGCTGTATGCGTCCTGCGCATGCGTGGAAGCACAGAATTCGGCAAAAACGGGTAAGGAGCGGGTGCGGACACGCGCGGGCGCGCGGGCGCAGGGGGGTCTTCGCCGTTCCCGGAAGTTACTTACTTCCAGGTTCGGCGACCAACCGGATCGCGGGGACCACCGCGAACCGGTTGAAACCCACCCCTGCATTACTTGGAAAATTTATTAGTTTGAATTATCTTCTGGTAAATTTAAATAATTATGTATAAATCTAAATATATGAAGATTTAAATGCAGATGTATTTTTCTCAAACTTTTCTATTATCTTGGTGCCTTGGTATCAAGGATAAAAAGTTTTAAGATTCTTATGATTATCTTTAAAGTTCTAAGTATATTGAAACCATGATATCTTATAGACTCCCTCCAAATTATGTGATTCGTCACAAATCTGTCTTAAATATTCATTGTCTTTAAAATTGCATGATGGTTTTCTTAGTTATCCTGCATATATTATGGGCGCCATCTCTAGGTAAATACATTTTTGTTTGTTCAGGTTTAGCAGATGTGGCATTATTGTTTCTGCTATTTTTACTTAACCTTCTGCATTATCCTGTTCAATGGAATGGAATGGAACGGAACACAAAATAATACAACACAACACGATACAATATAATTCTTTATTGGCCAAATTTGATCAGACACACAAGGAATTTGTCTCCAGTGCATAAGCTCACAGTGTATTTATAAACAGCAAGTACTAGGTCATAGGTCATAATCATAGTTATCATCATTAATCATAAATTACAAACAACAATTAATAAATTATAAGAAACCAATAGAAGAAGATAGCAGGAAAGATGATATGAGAAAGGATGAGAAATGAGATGATGCAGTCAGAATTAAGTGTCAGCAAAGTGATGACATAGGCTGAAAACTATATGTTTTGTTAATGAGATGATATGACATTCTGGTATTTCTTCAACAGAACATGAGAGAACCTTTTTTTCTTTAAAACAGAAAGGCTGAATATGAGAATGAAATGAATTAGAAATGAGATACATCAGTGAGGCTTCGTACTTTAAACATGCGACCCAATCCCAATTCATTTTAGCCATCTTATGCACTATTGTTCATTGCACTGTACTTTTTTTTTAGCATTTGCCTGCATTTTTATACCCTATAATGCCATAACACTCAAAGCAATTCATTGCTTATATCTGGCTGTACATATGAGACAAACATTGTGAGACTATGTATCCAGCATGGGAAATAAATACATTTGTATTAATGATAATACATTTGTATTAATGATAATACATTTGTATTAATGATCAAGGGCAAGTCAGTTAACTTGGACAAAAAGTACATAATTAACTGTATTTAGTCATCACTCTCAATTTCCTTATCCATGACAAAAAAAGCTAAAGTTTCGCCCTTGTTTGGTCCTTAATTTATTTCACCATTATTCTTAACTTTTTCAATCTTGTATGCTGTTCCTTTGTTTAATTACTTTTTATTTGGTACAATATGTGTCAGCTGTGATTTATGTTGTCAGAAGAAGAAATAAATTGCTAAACAAATAGTAAGGACAAAATTCAGTTCATTGCACTAGTAAACATGGTTATTTCTCTAATTAGATTCTTCCTATGTTGATAAAACAAAAGTATCCATTTCAAGTCATAATAGTTAAAGAGTTGGTGGAGTTCTTTTTTAACTCTAGCATAGCTAAAGTGATGGCTTTGCCACTCTATTTCATATGGGAGAACTAAGGGGATTGACATTAGCTCCCTCATTCTTGCTATGATGATTAAGGGGATTTGCTTAAATACCCCGTTTCATATGGTATAGCTACTGTAAAAGGATTAGCTTGAGATCTCATTTTCATGTGGGATGGCTAAAGGGATTAGCTTTAGCTCCTCATTTCATGCTACAATAAGTTAGAGCGTTTACAAGCATTGCCCATTTAGATACACTAAGAATGCCTGCATCTTAGAACTATTTTATCTTCTTTCTGCTGGTAATCAGTTTTTAAAAGAATCTTAATTTGATCTTCTGTGTGCTTTTATTAGGACACAAAGTATGTGTCTTTTATCTAGTCATAAATTGATTAACTAAACATTTTTTCTGTATACTAACAATATAGTTTTCTTTAAGAAATCTAGAAGGCAGCTGTCAGCCAGAAGTATGGATAGAAGGTGCAAAAGAACAGCTGACCCTGTTTGATGAATGTTTTATTTATAGTTTTATACTTGTTTTAATCTACACAGAATTTCTTAAGATGGATCTTTTAATAAATAATATCAACACATCAGTGATGTGCGGTAAGGTTTATGGCTGGTGAGGCAAGCGGGCAAAAGTCGCCCTATGTCATCCTATGTCGCCCTATGACACAGTGGCAGGGCATTTGGACGCCCTGGCGCTGTGTGCGCCATAGAGCGGGACGCGTCCGCTCTATGGTGGACATGGATCCATGGCTTTAAAGCCCTGCCACTGTGTCCGCCATAGAGAAAAAACTTCCTTAGACCAACAGAAGACTTTAAAAGCAGAGAGGACCTAGGAAAAGCTTCAAAGAATCAATGCTGGATGGAACCAAAGCCACCCTGCCATCCCGGCTCTAGAGGCAAAAGCCGCCCTGCTGCTATGTCTAAAAGCCCTGCCAGCCGCTATGTCCCACATAAAAAATAAAGTGCCAGCCCGCACACCAGCAGAGGTGGGTAAAACAAATACACATACATACACACACACACACACACACAACTTACAATAATACAATTGCTTACAAATTACATTAATTTTGAAATCTTCCCCCCTCCCTCTGAACACATATCTTTTCCAGCTGTGTCATAGAGGATTTCAACTCTGCTCTTGTCTGCCATGATGAAAATGTAAAAATGTAAAAAGAAAAAGGCAAGAGCTGCTGAAGTCAGGCTGAGTTAGCTGCTGCCAGAGCCTCCAATGGATGACTCTGCTTAACTGTTTAAAAAAAGCCTCTTAAAAGTGCCCTCTAGAGGAGGAGGCAAGAGAACCACATGCCTCATCTACATAAGAAATTGTTCGGCTTTTAACCCTTGCTTAACTCTGCTCAAGTGATCATAAAGATAGACTAAATGAGGCACATGGTTCTCTCGCCTCCTCCTGCAGAGGGCACTTTTTTTAGAGGCTTTTTTAAACAGTTAAGCACTAAGCAGTCATCCACTGTGATTCTGGCAGCAACTACCTCAGCCTTTTTTCTTTTCTTTTTTTTTTCTTTTCATGGTGACAGTGATGAGGCCCTGCCTCCCCTGCCTCCCTTGACTGCAGATCACTGCCACACATATTTTATAGGGTGTAATGGGCTGTAATGTTAGAACTTAAAGGTAGAAAAAGTTCCTGTGCAAACATGAAGTTGTCTAGGGAAAAAAATTATTATCTAAGGATAAGCTTTCTCACTGAGCAGCTATGAAAATGAAATGTTCTTATGTGGAAATATAAAGAAAACTATTCCCTTTGGAAAAAGCACCTTTCAGACAATCTTATATATTGTGATGAACAAATGAATTACTAACATCTCTTTGTGGTTGGTGATCCTTTAGTCTAATTTATATCAAAAGCAGTCTTATAAAAACAAAAGTCTATAGCAGGGCTGTCAAACTCCGAGGGCACATGCATTATGCGCTGGCACGCTCACACCCAGTATAGCGAAAGGGGGGAGTAAAAGTACCGATACGTCACGTGATGCCACTGTGACTATGTGAGTTTGTCGTGGTCTATAGGGTTCAACAATGCTGACTTATAAGTGCACTTTGTACGTAAATTTGATAAAGGACATTATTAAAAGTGCAAAATTACAGAACAGCAAAGTATAGGGAAGGAAATAATGCAAGCACAATAAAGAAACTAGGGCAACATCATTATTGACTACCACCATCAGGAAAATGTTTTCATTAAGGAAAAACTGCATTTACATGTCAGATCTTTCACCAGATGTGTACCTATGCTAATATTGCTTCTGTGGTATATTGCTATCAAGCGATAGGAAAAGGACACAGTTGGGCAGTGGTAACTAGAGTGGTTTGAATTGTTGCAGTAAAATATGTGAGCTTGTTTTTTGAAGTTCTTGTCTCTATTTTGAATATTTCCTAACACTCAAGTCTTAGCTTAGAAACTACTTTTACTTTGCTTGATCATCACATTCGTAGCCTTCCACAATCCAAAAGAATTTATGGAGCTTCCTTGCAATTCCTTAACAGTTTCAATCATTGGTATTATGCTGTTGCTTATCATTGACCTTTATTATATTAATTCCTTGTTCAGACAACTTTGTTTTTCTGCTTTTCTCCTTTTCTAAGTTAAGTAGTCAAGAGGGGGGAAAATAATGGTTTTCCAGGCCTCCTTCAAATCTACGGCTTGGTCACATTTCAACCTTTTATAGTCCTGGTAGGTCCATTAGCATACCTAATTTTCTTCATTGTCAAATCCTTTTCCAGCAGTCTCCTACAGATTGCCCTACCTAATTCCACTTGTTCTTGCCACTCATCAGTCTTATGTTTTTCCATTCTTTGGTGATGTTCACTTTTGTCAGCTATCTCAGTCACCCATTTCCCTTAATGCACAACATAACTTTCAATCCACATAAATCGAACAAAGATTGATTTGCTTGAGATAGGTAAGGGTAAAGGTAAAGGTTCCCCTTGCACATATGTGCTAGTCATTCCTGACTCTAGGCGTCAGTGGTCATCTCTGTTGCAAAGCCGAAGAGCCAGTGCTGTACCAAGACATCTCTATGGTCATGTGATCGGCATGACTAAATGCCGAAAGCATATGGAATGCTGTTACTTTCTCACCAAAGTGGTCCCTATTTTTCTACTTGCATTTTTTATGCAAGTAGAAAAACTTGCATAAAAAAGCAGTTTGCATTTTCAAACTGCTAGGTTGGCAGAAGCTGGGATAAGTAATGGGAGCTCACTCCACATGGCCCTATGGATTTGAACTGCTGAATTGCCAACCTTTTTGATAGAGAAGCTCAGCATCAGCCACTGAGCCACTTTGCTTGAGATAAGCAGGTCTTGCCCTAAAAAGCAGACCTGCTTCCTCACAAGAACACCTAGCAGTCTTCATAACATTTCTCATATGTTTGAGAAAAATAAGAAGAAAAAGAAAAATTGGCCAAAGTTCAGTTTGTGGAAAACTAAAGCATAAAGATTCAGAGAATGCTATCCTGATAGCAAAGGATAGCAAAGCAATTTGACAGGACAAGAAGCAATGGGTGGAAACAACAATCAAGAATAGAAGCAATCTAATTGCTGCCATTATACTTCTAGGTGTTTCTCTAGATGAGTACCAACATCCCTGAATTTTTCACTTTGCTCCTGATTTGTTACTCCTTCCTTCCTTCCATCCATCCATCCATCCATCCATCCATCTGTAAATAAAAGCAAAGTCTTGTCCTAACATCATTTAGCCTTTCCCCCCTTTCTTATGTTTCTGAGACTTTTTCAGAATTAGGAAAGAAGACAGCAGGATTGTGAACTGACTTATTGAAAGAAGCAGAAATCATTGTTATTTTTTGTATGCTATTTGTATGCTACATTATACTACAAATATTCATATAAATAATTTAATAAGCTAGCAGCAGGACAGCTTTATGAATAACGGTAACTCAAATTTATGACTAAAACACGTATTTATGAAGGTGATTTTTTTTAAATAAAAAAAAGATTAAAGTGGACAATTTTCTCATGTTTAAAAATTATTTATATGCAATATTTAATTTTTAAAAAGAGCTTGTATTGGAAACAATTAACTTAAAAGAAGTTATCAAAACTTACTATAAAAAGACATACTAATATTTATTCTAAAAATTGGCAAAATTAATATCCAAAGATTCTTTAGGTTAGGGAAATAATGTGATAAAGTAGAGTTTCTGTTTAAAAGGTTGATAGTATGTCATAATACATCACTAGTATGGGTAATACTTCATTAATATAGATCAGGTCTACATATATGTTTGTTCCTGGTTTGTGAACATTATTATATTTTCCATCTGGGAAGTCTTGTTGGTGTTGCTTACTACTATGGTCATCCTAAAATTAGAGGCCTAATGATGAGATGAATCTGTGTTTATTGAAAGCTTAATAGATGGGACTTCATCCTAGAGTATTTGGGGTCTAGTAATAACATTGCATTTATGAGATCACAATATTTTTTTTTCTCTTTCAAAGGAAAGTAGAAAATAATTAATTAGGGAGTATACTGTTTCAACCTCCAAAATAAGATTTGATTTGAAAAATCTGGAAACTGATAACAGTGGCATTAATGTTAAGCTACAATAAATCTAGAATATTTTATGTAGATATATGAAGAAGAAACATAGAAGAGTTATTACTGTAGTGTATAGATAATTATATGAAGCTTCTTCTTAGAAGCCTTTTTTGAATTGCATTTGATTTAGCTATGCACCATTTTTCCTGATTTTTTAAAACTATGATATATTTTAAGAATAAATTACTGACTAGATTAAAATTGAAAATATGCAGGGTTTTTTCAATACATGGTATTGTCTTGCCATATGTATATTTACAACAATGGACTTTCTGTGTAAGTAATTAGAGTTAGGTTCTAATAGCTAATATAAATGTTCAAATTATTCAAAGTACATAGCATACAATATATTATAGTTGTGATGATTTGTGAGTTCATATTAGGACCATACTGGACATTAAATGGGCACTTAAGTGCTTATCAATGACAGTGCTTTTGATATATTGCTACCACGTAATGTGCTTTTATTAAAATTCAAACCACATTTTATACCCTGCAAGTTCAAGGAAAAGAGATGCCTCTTCAGTTAAAGAGTAATAGCTCAGTAATAAAGCACGTAGTTAGCATATATAAAAATTGCTTCCTTAGAGGCAGGATGCTCTAAAAAGAAAAGGGATATCAGGAGGCTATCCTGAAGATTTCTCTCAGAGGTATTTATGATTTGGGTACTCAAAAAATGAAGTAATACAGATAGTATAATTTGAATTTGTCCCTTCCACGATGAGGCTTTTGTTGAAGGAAATGTTACATGTATGTTACTTTGAACTCCTAAAGTATAAAAATCTAACAAATAAATTTATATTACTCATGTATGTATATATAAAACATTTAAATACACAATGTAGAACCAAAACAAAGAAAGGAAATTAAATCTCTTCTGAACTATTAAAAGAATTCTTCATGAACTATGTCCACTAAGTTCTATAATTTGTATTCTAACATACAATCTCAAACCATTTATTGATTAATTTAGCAACATTAGTATTCTACCCAACCAGAATTATTCTGAATTGCGCACAGCAAATTAAGAAGAAAACAAAACAAAAGCCTGAAATTGTTTTTCGTACATCATTATTCCCGAGCGCCTTCCTGATTGGTTACAAGAAAGAATGTGCATTTTCATATAAATATTTTAAAGCCACATAATCAACTGTATGGCCATATGAAACACGCAATCAGAACAAGAGGAAAATGGCCAATAACTTTTGCTGTTTCTCAGAAAGCAGCGTTTAGATGCAGTTTGTTTTTGATCGTGAATAATTATAATAATTATACCAGTATACTATCTACAACATGAAACATTATTTATTAAAGAATTTACAGTCAATAGGCCAAAACAAAACAAAATTGTTAAAATACAAATATCTTGGGGGGGAAATGTACTCATGAGTGAAATGTATTTGTAAAAAGTTCAACCCAATGATTTAATCACAATGTTTGCTGTGACATATAACTTAAAGTCCCTGCAGTTAGAGTTGCAGAGTTAGGAAACACAGAGATTCCTGTTAGAAGCATTTAAAAATCAAGTTCAAATGTTTGCTAACTTATTTGACTATTAAAGTAATGAGATTTGTTGTATTTTCTGGACCCATCAGGGTATCAACTTTTAAAAGAGAGAGAAAGATGGCAGTAAAAGGATGTGGTCATTGTTACAGAGGGAAATGATCAGAGGTGGGTTCCTACCAGTTCGCACCTATTCAGTAGAACCGGTTCGTCAAATCTACCGAACCGGTTAGAAGAGGTTCCACCAGTAGACCCGGAAAGCAGGCCACACCTACAGAAGAGGTTCCAAACATTTTTGAAACCCACCACTTGCAAGGATCTTGTAACTTGACAGCTTTAAGACTTGCATGCTTCAATGCCAGAGTTTCTGAATAGCTACTTGGACCGACCTAAGTACTAATTCATAATTTCATATCCGGTCACATGGGTGGCAAGCCACTCCCACAAAGGAGGCCACACCCACAGAGTAGGTTCCAACAATTTTTGAAACCCACCACTGGAAATGATATAATAATCTGACCACAAAGAGCCAAGCTGTGAATAATTAACATGCAATCAGGCATGTCAGCTCTTCTCCTTCCAAAAAATGAGCTCCCCTGGGAATGTGCCATTTGAATTTTAACAAAACAATTTAATGGCCAGTTGGCCCAACATCCATCCCCTGAGTTAGTAGCCTCGACCATGGAATAGAGAAGGTCAAGTAGATAAGATCTAGATAAGTGTGGTTATAGAGCACTGAAGTATTAGAAGAAGGATTCTTCATCAGAACATTAAAATCTCTTGCTAATGCCACCTCTGCATTTGAGTGTCAGGTTTTTGCATTGAATCAACATTAGTATTTATGCCAAAAGGATTTATAGCTTTCAGTTTTCATGAGAGTGAGTAATTGAGTTGAAGGTTTGAGAGACAGGAATGTGAACAAAAAAAATGAAATGCAAGTGGCATAAACTTATTTGCTGGGATCTGAGAGGCCAATATATTTGTCAATTTAAAATTAACAAAACAATTTCCCTGTATCTTTTTTGCTGACACTGGATGCTGCAGTTAAAATATCCAAATTTGCATTAAGATATGTTTTTGAAAGAGCTTGCTTTAAATCCCGAAGTCTTCTCGAAATAGTAGTTTCTTCCTGCCTTGAAAACTGAGAGAAAGCATCTATCACCAGGATTTCTTCTGATAAGATTGTGAGAGCTTAAAGGGTTGGTTCTTCTGGGACTGGAAGACCATTATTATTCAAAGCTGTCTTATCGATGTGTTAAAGGTTATCCAAGATAGCTTTAACTCTGTGGGTTACATAGTTTGGCACTATGCTATTGCCTACCTTGGAGCTGGGAAGCAAGGAATGTTCAAGTTAAAAAAAAGATATGTGATAGATTTGAAAGGAAGTAAGATAATTTTTCAGTTTAAGCGTAATCAGCAGGCGGGTTGAAGTTTCATAATTTCCCAAATGCTAGATGTGCAATGTAGTGAGCATGCTGCTTTTAAAACTTCTCTCCAGACTGAAATGGGAAGGAGCTGAACCAGAGAGAAAGTCATGGAAAAGCCCATCTGTGCACATTATTTCTATTGGTTCTAGTAACTAGATAAATTACACTTGTTTGAAGTACATATGCAGATACACTGGCCAGAATAGACATTTTCTACTTGCTGACTGAGGCATTTCAGCTTCTCTATAACAAAGTGGAGCAATGGAAACTTCACTCAGTTTTGTGATACGATTTACAAAGCTGGTGATGTTAATTTGTATCAAGTTCTTCCGAGAATCTAGGATGTCACAATATCACTGCATAGTATTTGTGCAAATCTAAGTTCTGTGGCCTTTTGTAATTGACAGATGGACATTTTTATCAATATGCAAATTTTCTAAGTGTCATCCAAGATATTTTTGGTATGGCACTCAGTGTACCAACAGTTTCTGCCACAGGTGAGGGTGTATTATTATTATGTGGTTAATCTTTGGTGAGATTCACAGCCTTTGGGGCTGGTTGGTAGCTCAGCAGCTTGAGTCCTAACCAAGGACCAAGGAACTATTAAGATAACATCGGAGGATATAAGCTGTTCCAAGTAGAGTGGTTTTTTGTAGAATCAGAATGTTCAAGTCTGATAAATTTAAAATTTCCAAATAGAGAGGTAGCCCTTTAGGTATTGCGTCAAGGGCTCCAATTACAATCGGGACAACACACGATTTCTTTTTCCCTAGTCGCTCAACTTCAATTTGCAAGTCCCAGTATTTTGTGATTTTTTTCTTGCTGTTTATCTTCAATTTCTGCATCTCCAGGTATTGCAATGTCAGTGAACCATACTTTTTTCTTTTCAACTATTGTTATGTCAGGTGTGTTGTGGGCCAAGTGGCTTCAGTCTGAATTCTGAAGTCCCACAAGATCTTGACTTTCTCATTCTCTAAAACCTTCTGAACCTGATGTTCCCAGTGGTTTTTCCTGTACTCAAATCCAAACTTTTGGCACAATTTCCAGTGAATGATCTTAGCAACACGGTCACGGCATTGTAGGTAGTCAGTTTGTGAAATTTTGCTGCACCTGCTTATCAAGTGGTCGACTGTCTCATCTTTCTCATTACAGAGGCAACATTTGCTGTTGGTGATAACATGTTGAATTTTTGCCTTCATTCAGTTTGTGGCTAAGGCTTGTTCTTGAGCTGCCAAAATAAAGCCTTATGTTTCTTTTTTCAGTGCTCCTGATCTTAACCAATTCCAAGTTAGCTTTTGGTCAGCTTTGCCTTCAATACTTTTCAAGTATTGGCTATGCATAGCTTTGCTTTTCCAATTTTCAGCTCGCTTCTCAATTTCTTCTTTCTTATATTCAGATTTTGACTTAGTTGTCTTTAAGAGGCATTCTTTATTTACTTCCTTAATCATTGGTTCTTCACTTTTCTGGATATAATCATTCAAGCTGTGTTTTTCGTCTTCCACAGTCTGTTTTACTTGTAAGAGTCCTCGACCACCCTCTGCTCTTGGTAGATATAATCAATCAACATCACTTTTAGGATGCAAAGCATTATTCATTGTCGTAAGCTTCCTTGTTTTTCTGTCCAAATTGTCCAACTCCATCCGGGTCCAGTCAATTATTCCTGCAGAGTATCGAATCACAGGTATAGCCCAGGTATTTATGGCTTTTATGATGTTTCCTCCACTCAATTTGGACTTTAATATCTTGCAAATTCATCAAATGTACTTGGCTGAAGTTAATTCCTTGACTTTATTATGCATTAAGTCAGAGGCCTCTGAAATCCCCAAATACTTGTAGCCTTCTTCTGGTTGTACTGCCTTTATGATTTTTTCATTCTCAAGTTCTATTCCATCATCTTCTAGGACCTTGCCTGCTTTGGTTGCCATTGTTGCACATTTGTCAAACTGCATACCAATGTCTTGGCTAAATTCTTTTGTGCTTTCAATTAATAAATTCAGTTCAGCTTTTGTTTTACCAAATAGCTTCAAATCATCCATGTACACCAAGGGTGAAATTTTCAGTCCTTTCTTTGCAAGTTCCTATCCATAGTTATCTTCTTCAAAATGATTGTTAGTGGTAGCATTGACAGTATAAAAAGTAGGGATGAAAGGGAATCACCCTGGAAAATGCCTCATTTAATTTCAACTTCACCCAGTACTTCTTCATTAGCTATAAGCTTCGTTTTCCAGAGGTTCGTTGACATTTCCATGAATTTTTGTATGTTGCTGCCAATGCCAAAGATTTTCAGGCATTTCTTGATCCAGCTATGGGAAACTGAATCAAATGCTTTCTTATAGTCTATCCAAGCCATGAACAGGTTGGTTCGTCTTTTCTTTGAATTCTTTAGGATTTAGTCAATCAGCAGTTGGTCTTTTGTTCCTCTTGAATTTTTGCAGCATCCTGTCTGTTCTACAGGAAGCAAGTTATTTCTTTCCAAGTATCCATAAATTTGGTTTGCAATGATACCAGTAAGGAACTTGTATGTTGTTGGCAAACAGGTGATTGGCCTATAGTTTCCAGGATCCTTTCCTTTTTCTTTATCTTTTTTAATCAAAAATGCCCTTCCAGTTGTCATCCATTCATCCTTTTCAGATGTTTTTAAGATCTGGTTCATTTGGGCTGCCAATCTTTTGTGTACACTTGTAAGTGCCTTTAACCAGAAGCCATGTAACTCATCTGGTCCAGTTGCACTCCAGTTCTTCACTTTTCTTGACTGTCTTTGCACCATTTCTTTTGTTATTTTCACATCTTCCATTTTATGCACTTTAATAGAATCCTCAATCTGTTTGATCCATTTTGCATTTCTGTTGTACTTTTTGTTGTTTTCCCACAAATTCTTCCAGAATTTCAGAGCTTTCTCTTTATCAGGCTCTTCATTTGTTGTTGGTCCATCTCCACTTTCTAAGCTCTTATAAAACTGGTGCTGATTTGCTCTGAACTGTGAGTTTTCCTTGAATTGAGTTACTTGGTTTTCATATCTTTTAATCTTTTCAGCAATGTCAACAACTCTCTGTTTCAGCTCTTCAATTACTATCGCTATCTCTTTATTCTCCAAATCGTATCTTGCTTTTAGGCTGCTTTTGACATGCTTGTTCTTTAGCTGACCTTGCCTTAGGTTCTTCAAGTTGCTCAAGTTCCCACGAAATTTTTTGATCTTCAATTCCAACCGAATTTTCCATTTAGGATTCCTCTTCTTGCCTCTTTGGTTCTTTTGTATTTTCAAACCCAACTCTTTGGTGGTTATGAAGGCTGCTGCATACTTCAGCTGGTTTGTTGTTGTTGCTGTTGTTGTTATTATTATTATTATTTCAGATTGTAGGAATGCTGCTATGTAAATCTTCCATGAATAGGCTTAATGCCTATTCAGAAACCTTTTGAAAATAGGAGAGAGTATATTTCACTGTTAATTAATGTACAACAGTTCCAGTTTCAATAAAGTCAAGAGGATTATGGAGATAGTTTATAATAAAATAAATATTCTCATTTACCCTGTTACTACCTAGAGAGTGAATTAGTTCATCAGTTCTCCATTGTTTCAGAGATTTGTTGGGATTTGGGAGTCCTAAATTTGAGCAAACTTCCTTCTTTTTCACTACTGCCATTAGTGAAATCATTAACGGAAAGGCTTAGAATGTTTTGTAGCTAGTCCTGCCAAGCAAGAAAGACAGAAGTCTAAAAAGAAGCCAGCTCAAATTCATAAGATCAATTAAAATAAATTTAAATATTTGAAGTAGTAAATAAAAACATGAGAAACATAGGCTACTGTGGCTATAATGCCATTTTCATTGTCTACTCTTTTTTTATATGCCTGTAGCTTCCAAACTTTGTTCTCATTCATAAATTCTCATTCATAAATAAAGAGCCAAGGTGGCGCAGTGGTTAAATGCAGCACTGCAGGCTACTGCTAGATCAGCAGGTCAGCGGTTCAAATCTCACCGGCTCAGGGTTGACTCAGCCTTCCATCCTTCCGAGGTGGGTAAAATGAGGACCCAGATTGTTGGGGGCAATATGCTGACTCTCTGTAAACCGCTTAGAGAGGCCTGAAGGCCTATGAAGCGGTATATAAGTCTACTGCTATTGCTAAAATTTAAAGTTTACTGTGGGCTGGCAGTTGTAAGGTTGCCCTAGAGTCTTGTTTGCTTCCCCAAAAACCCAAGTTCTAATTTATTTTGCTTGGTTCCCATGCCAAGGTTTCAGAACAGTTGTCCAGTTTACTTCACTGTTGCTCTGAGGCATGGTTAAATCATGGATATTGAGTTTTACTTTAAAGCACTTGGTAGTTTTTATTTAAGAAAAAAAAAGTGAAATTCCATAGTAAGTTAAAAAGGACTGAATGTTTCATGGAAATCTGACACACAACTGAAAATATATGACTTTAAACATTTCATGCACACTTTCATACAGGAATGGTTATTTGCAAATTAGACTGCACAAGAAAGATTGCATTTGTTTTTGCTGAGGAAATTTTTCATGCAAATTTATAACTCTTCAGTGGTTTTCATCTGCTCTCTGAATTTATTTCTTTTCACCTCTATGACTTCATTTTCCTCTTCTATCTCTCTTTCTTTGAGATACACTCTTTATTCATGACAAATAATTCCTTTCTAAAATTGGCTTCTCTGTCTTGCCTTTCATCTTTTTTTCCCCCTGAACCTGGCAGCTATATTAAGAAGCTTTGATGTCAATAGAATTTGCTCTCATAGACAAAAAAGCAAGCTAATTGTTATTTGGCAACTATCTTGATTTGCTGGTTGGTGACCTCTGTGTTGTTAAGTGGTTGCTAAATTTTCTTTATGCTGCTGCATTTATTATCAATGTATCCATTTTGCACTGCTTATTGAACTTTTCTTTGATTTTTAATTTATTTCTATTTTTGGTTGTGCTGTTCTGAGTCACTGAGGTCCTGTCCTTTTTCCTCCCAGTTTTATCCACATGAATGCAGTTGAGAAGTGTTAATGAATATAGGCATGGCTGGTGAATACATATTATTAATTCAGACTACTTCCATACATTTAAGGTTTCCAATATACTTTGTCAACCACCATATCCATAGTTCATTATTGGTTGCAGTTTTTTTTTAAAATATCAGATGACTATTCTTTTTATTAATTCCTTTAAACTATTACTTCCTATACACTGATTGGCATCTGGCCTATTTTTGTTTCTTTATCTTTCTGACCTGAGACATGTTAACTGTGTGGCATGCAATATGAAGTACAAGCAAGGTATTCAAATAAATGTTGTATCCCAATAACATAGGTATTCCCAGTTGTGATAAAAGCACCATTGATTTAGTTTCAGCTAAAGAAACAATACCCTAGAAAAGCCACTGGCTTCAGGAACATCTGACTTTAGAGCCACACTACACTATTCTCGCTGTGAGCTGCCTATTTCTGCACATTGTCATTCTTGATGGATTTGTGAGTAATAAGAGAGAACTAATAGGGTCAAGAAATAAAAAAAGCCAACAAAACAAAGAAAGCTAAAAGTCTATCCATAGTTAAGTATTTCTCTCCTGTGTTCATGACAACTTTAATGGCTGTAAAAATATTCTGCCTGCATTAAGAAATTGTGCAACAGCTTGCAATGTATTCAAGATAGACTGTAGGTCTTCCCAATGGACAATTGGCTGTCGATGCCTCCTCCTATCTTCGTCTTCCGGGAAAGCAAATTGCCACCCTTTTTCTTTCTTGTGAATGAGAGATTTATGCTTTTTTATATCTGTTAATACATGCATATTTTATCTTTGTGTTATAATATATAAAAGATAAAACATAAAATTCACAGGTAAGCAGGCACAAGAAGATTTTATTTAAGAAACATCATTTTTTTCCCCTTCTAAGGCCATTTTATTTCACTTTTAACATTAGCTGATGGCTGATTTGAAACCAGACAGAATCATTTCCAATAATTACTTTTATTTCTTTCAGAATTTCCTACTTATCTCTGCTTTCAATAATGTAGTTACTGGAATTAGAAGGGTCCCCCCTGCCCCAACTCAGCTCACAAAGAGTGTATAGGTTATACTGGCTGTGCCAATACAGTAAAAGGAAATTTAAAAAAAAAACAGCGCTAAAAGTTAGCTGTGGTTCAGAGGAAATCCTCTGAGGAAAAATCCGTAAATTCTAGAGCAGACCTGAAAGGAAGTAAAGCAGTCCAGTCCAAACAGTCAGATCTCCTTGAAATGACATTAACGGAAAAGACTATTTTCAAAGAAGAAGAATATGTGCAGGGATTTGAATTGGCAATGGGAAGAAGATGAATATAGGCTTATATCATCCATTTTTACGCTAAAAAAAGTGGTTGATGTTCCATTCTGTTGATGAGGCAACCAAGCACTGTACTTCAGCCTTCATGTTTGTTTCTAAAAGAACAAAACATGCTTTTATATATCAAAGGTAAAAAGAGCTCAGCTGAAATTAAAATTTTCAATTTCCTTTAAAGTTGTAGTAATAGATCCCACCTCTCTGTCCCCCCTCCTGCCCTTTTCTTCCCCCCTTTGTAATTCGATCCTACCATTGGCTGGTATTATTTCTGTTTTTAATATGTATATATTTATCATTTATGATTATAAGCCACCCAGAGTTGCCTGATGGTGAGATGGGAAGCCAATAAATTTTATAAATAAATAAATGGGAAAGCATATTGCCAGCATCTCTATTTGTAGAAGGCAAGGCAAGATGAACATAAATAATGAGCAAAAACCTGAAACTCCGCAAGATGAAGTTCTGGCAGATAAGACTGACTGGAAATACAATATTATCAAGAATATCCCTTCTTGAGGTCCCAAAATAACAAGTAGTAGTAAGAGCGCTTCTTACTTGATATATCCAAATACGAACAAATAGGAAAAAGCATCAGTAACATCCAAATAATTTGACATGTTGTTTCTAATAACTCAGCTTAATACCATAAGAAGATTCATTGCTCAATTTATCAAAATGTAAAGCAAAAATAACCTTTTCCATTTAAAGCAGTGAATGAAAGAACTATTGTGCATTTAAAACAATACTTTCAGGAATATTTTAGGAATGTTTTGTTTACTTTTAAATTATTATTTGCAGCCTCAAAATTGAAATGAGAAAACATTCAGTGAATGCTAAACTACCATTCCCATTTTCTTTATATTTGTCCCTTGGAATGGCATTAAATTGCTTTTTAACACTAAATGCTGTTGTCATTATTGACTTTAATACAAAGCTTTTTTAAAAAAAATAATAACCATAAAATAAATACCAGTATTTTTACATGCTCATACTATTTAAACCATATTTTTAAAAATGTTATAGTTTTATTATCTGAGAACATATTGAGGATTTTTTTTTAAAAAAAATGACATATAATGATAATTTCTCTTTAAGTATTATTTACAGATTAAAAATAAAGAGCATTTTTTCATAGTTTAAACATGCATTTTTAAGCCAATCAACCCAATTTATGGAGTGAAATACTGTAATTGGTCAGAAGGGTGACCACTAAAGTGTGTGTCTGTGTGTGTGTGTGTGTGTGTATGTGTGTGTATGTGTGCGCGTGTGCGTGCGTGCATTTGGGTCTGTGTTTCAGCTTTTGGATTTGTTTTTTGTTTCAAAGTGAAATAATGTTTTTTTTTCTTCCTGCAATTCACTGTTAACTATTTTTTTATTTGACTATTGAATAGCATGCACAGTTGGTCACCTATATAAAAATAAGTAAATAATGCGACAATGAAGTTATCTGAGAAGGACAATGTACTTTTGTAGTAAACATTAAATGTTAATTAGAGTTCACTTCACATTTTTGTTTATGACTCAATCCTGTGACAAAGTGAAAGAAAAAAAATGAACTCCAAAGTCAAAGTCAGCAGTATTGAAAATCTGCTAGCTATAAATCCTTTTCTAAATTAATTGAGTTCTTGATTAATGCAAAAACCTCCTAAATTGATATTTATGTTCCTTGCAATGCAAAACAGAAAAGTTGTAGCTTGAAGCACTAGGTCAATAACTGGTACATTTCAGACAACATTTTAAAATGTTCATCTCAACCTACCTTATGGGCTATTGTTCTGAAAAGTAATATTTTATTTAAGAATAGGAAAAGCAGAATTCTATCTTTTTATACCTTTTCCAAACTCCACGCTTTTTCTTTTTTTCCCCTCCTGTATGGGTGAGCTCTTTCCATTAGAAGGCCCAATTTTCTTAATATTTTAATTCACTTTGCCACTCAGAAGCCCCTTATGTTATTTTGGGATATAATTTTATGGTTTTCTCCTGATTTAACTTTAATCCTTTTTTCTCTGTTCTGGCTATACAATTTGCATTAATTTCCTCACTTTCCCAACTTTACTATAACATCCTTGAGTTACATGTATATTTTACAATAACTTGTAGAAAGGGAATAAATTTCTACCAGACTCATATTTTTTCATATCGCTGATACCTTTCACAAATGATTCTTTCAAACCAAAGATGTTAATTGGTGAATCAGGATAGCATTTAGAAGCTTGGTTTTTAGACCTCTTCAAAAATATCATAATCTGCTTCATCTGCTGAAATTTAATTTCCTATTGAACAATTTCCTATTGTTTTCAGAGCAAATATAAAAATGTAAGATAAATCTTTATGTTGGGATATATGGATGGATGGATGGATGGATGGATGGATGGATGGATGGACGGAAGGAAGGAAGGAAGGAAGGTAGGAAGGAAGGAAGGAAAGAGACAGAATATGACATTTTCTTCCCTGAAACTATGCACGTCTGTTAATACCATTCTGCTGCTATTCCTAGAAAAAAATGTATGGCAGTAACTTTACAACTTGTTAAATGGCAAATCAGATTTCTTACTCCCTCATTGTGATGCAAAGAGGCAGTTAGTTAATTAGTTCCAGTCAAATATAAACTCCACTTTTGCTGCAAAAACCTATGAAGGCATTATATACCAGCAATCTTTCTTTACTGATATCAACAGAATACATGATGCATTGATAATAGTGTTCAAATGAAAATATATTTAATTTTAGTTCAAATGTTCTCTTTCTAAGTAGGTATGTGGGTAAAAGATCAAAAGATCTTAGATCAGGCTAGGCTAGGCTAAAAATATATCCTAGAAAAAAATTGCCTCAGTTCAAATTCTTTTGCCTCAAGCACTGACATATTCCTTCATTGTTAAACAGAAGTTTAGTGTGTCTACAGAACATCTTTTTCCCTTCCTGTAGCATATGATCATTTATGCATCCTAGAAATGACTCAGTAAAACATCTCTTTTCAAGTTTCCAGGGGATGAACAGTGCTTACTTCAATTTTGATTTTTACACATTAAAGGATGCTGCTCTCCAGGGACACTGCAAAAGTTAAAATGTTCACTGAAGAACCAAAAAAAAAAAAAACCCTCAGCATTTTTAATTTCATACTGCTGTTTCTGCTCTTTCCTCCTAATCAAACCAGTCCATTTGCTTAAAAACTAGCTATGATTAATCTGCTTTCAGGATACACCATTTTTCTTTATTCTTTTTTTCTTTGACTTAATATACTACCAACTACTATTTCCTCATGATGGTATACTATAAAAAACAGAAGTTAAGCAGTTAAATTAGGCATTGAAACAATAAATAAAATAAGAAGAATCAATTATTCAAAATAACAGTTAAAAACAAAATTTAAAGTCTTAATGCAATATGTCTTTTAGGAATCTTAAAAAACAAATAAAGGAGTTGTATCCCTCAATTCTGTAGTAAAGACATTCTAAAAAGCTGGTGTGAGAATAAAGAAAGAGTTTCCATAGGATGAACCTGCAACAACCAAAGCAGTGATGAGCAACTGTTATATTTTAAAAAATTCTAAAATTCACAGCAATCTATAATCAAATTCTAATTTCAGATTATATGAAACAACTCTGTTTGGAAGTTTAATTATTTTCTCTTTTTATATGAAAAAGTTACATAACACATAATAAATAAATATTTGTTCATCAATTGACTTTATTCCAGATATATTCTCATTCTTTTGCATCAATGTATTTGTGTTTGTATGCATGTGGGTGTGTGGGTGTAAATGCATGTAGCTTAGAAAGTTGCACAGGATGAACAGTGCAACCACCACCCATACTTGTGTAAAAACATGGTGCCTTTATAAAGCAAAAATCTAAATTTCATCTTCAACTCAGATTAACACCAGAATATCATCACTGGAATTTAAAAGATCAAAAATTTTATAATGAAGAAAAAGAATATCTTATAACTGGATGAAGTTAGTTTTCCTAAAAGCTATTTGATTTATAACATTTTAGGAAATGTGGGACGAAGGAAAGAAGGAGAAAAAGACAAAAGGGTTTTAAAATAGGGTCTTTCTCTTCTGCTGAATACTTGCATTAACTACAAACTATATTGGCCTACATTTGACATTTCCCTGGCTGATTCTGATTTGGTCTTTGTAGCCTTTGTTCCAATACTTGCCAGTTACCTCACCTTTTTCCAGGATAATGAGTCACAAAGCTTTACAGATTTTATATTGTTAGGTAAGCTCCCCATTGGGAGAGCGAGTATGTTCAGAGAAGCGTTGTGAGAGTTGTGTTGGATAACACACAAACCAGCATACAGAGACAATGCAGTTTAAATAGGCTTTTACTTTCGTGGAAATGGAGGTATCAGAGTCCATCAAACAGTCCAAGTGATACACGGATAAGATAGTCAGTCATCAATGTCTTTCAGTTAAGGGATAATCCAAATAACATAGTTCAGTATCATATAATCAGTTCAGAACTCAAAGTTTGCTAGCAGTTTGCTAGCAGTTGCAAAACTTACAATAGCTCACGGCACTCAGATCAAATCAGCCCATGATCTAACGAACAGACAGAGAGCTAACAGTCGTTCTGGCTCTTATGGCCGATTGAGAAAAACAGCAACCAATCACATTTTACAGTATGATTTAAAGAAACAGGTATAGCATTGTTACATGGTTTATATATTGCCAACCCAACCATTAGAATTATATTCCTAACATATATGTTGATTCTATCCTTGGATAGCATCAGAATAAAAGGCAAAACTTTACTTTTATGCCAGGATAGTGAATATGACTGAAATCTGTCTCACTCATGATTTGGACATAAAATAAAGTAAATACTAAGGGTATAGTATAAAAGGGGATTTTACATATATGAGAGTTGAAAACTATCAGAAAAAAGGGGGAAATGACTATTTAACATGGGTACTTAAGTCTGCTTCATTGATGGGCTGCAGACAAGAATGAAAGCATTTTTAATGCAGGAGGCAAATATTAATGTACACAGATTATTGGAACTTATATCAATTGTTAATTGCAGAGAACATATTGTCCATATCCCTGCCTGTGGATATTCCAATGTATCACATTTATTTGCCTTACCTGTCTATGTCTATAACTTTGAAGACTGAACTTGAAAGAAGCATATCCAATAGGCAAGCTGTTTAAGACGTGAAACAGACTTTAAAAGCATTCCAAAAAAAGCAAACTTAAACATTTTTAATATTGACTTGTTTTATGACCTTATACTTTCCTGTTTTACGAATTGCCCAGTAGAGTTGTAACTTAAAGGTAAAGGTAAATGCTTCCCTTGTCCAGTCGTGTCCCACTCTAGGGCACAGTGCTCATTTCTGTTTCTTACCTGAGGGAGCCACAGACACTCCTGTGGTCTTGTGACTATATGCTGAGGTAAGCGAAATGCTATTATCTTCCCACTGAAATGGTACCTATTTATTTACTCACATTTGCATGCTTCAAACTGCTAAGTGGGCAGGAGCTAAGGCAAAGACAAGAACTCACTCTGTCACACAATGCTCAGGTCTTGAACCTGGGCTGTTCACTTTCCAGTCAACAAGTTCAGCATCTGTAACCACTGAACACTCCCACCCCTCAGTTTTTACATTGGATAATTTTATTATGATCTACACTTTATTCATTTTATCTCTATTTTATCTCAACTTTGGCAATACATAATTTTATAGTTTTTCTTTCTTTTTTATTCAGCTTTTTAGATTTATTTGGATCATCTTGATTATATTATGACCAATTTTGTATATTTCCCTTCCTCAATTCTTTTCTTTTTATATTGTGTTTCTCTATGCTGGTCTTTAGCCATAATAAAATTAAGTTTAAAGAAATTAAGCAACCTAATTTGCTATTTGGCAAGTTCACATGAGTTGTAAGGATAAGTATAAAAGTATAATATTTATTGTCATTGTACTTAAATACAACGAAATTGGTTTTAACCTCACTAGTGCAAAATTATAACAGAAATGAAAAAAGAAAGAAAAAGAAAAAAAATAGCATGTGCATGGAATGATTGTAGTTGTATATAAAAGTCTCACAGCCCAAAGATAGAAAAATCAAGAAAAAGGCTTCATTTTCCTTGATACAAATATGGGAAACTGCCAAATCTTATCCATAACTAATTATCTGCAATGACTGACAAAATTCTCAAACTGGAAGTTTTCCCAGTTTATTCAGAATGGCCAACCATTAAATCTGGCATCTTCCACAAATAAAGAACAAGCTCAATAACTCAGCTTCCCTTTTCACAATACCAGAGATATTCTATAGAGAGTGACAATTAAATCAGAGAATTTTTTGCAGTGGTGATGGGGAGAAATGAATATACTGGTGATGTTTGAACTCACTTTATTTTCACTTTCTTTTTTATTTAAGCACAAAATACTATTTTTCTTTTTATCTTTTCTATATGGCACAAATGCTCTTATTGTATACTTGATCCTGTTAAACTGTATACTTGATCCTGTTAAAGCTGATTTTATATCTGGTTGCACCTTGAACAATAATTTAAGAAAAACCTGATAGTATCTAAGAACATATCTGCAATCTCTAAAAGTTCTGGAAAGTGAACAGCCTATAGAACAATTTTTAAATAGCGGAAAGGTTATCCTTGAAAAATAGATAAACTTATGTCACCTATGGCTAAAAATTTCACGATTGAAATTCAAGGAATATTTTCTGTTTCTAAAGCAGTAGCTGGTCTGGATTTTTTTTAAGAAAAAAATATTTAATCCATATTAGATCTAGATGCATTTGATCAGTCAAAAGATAGATCAAGGAATTAGTTGCTGTCGAGTGGTATTCTAGAGGGAAATATAGGATATAACTCTAAAAAATAAATGTTCTCTATGTCTTCTTCAGCTGTGTAATAACATTTGAATAATTTGTAGTCTATTTGCATGCTCACAAGAGACTTGGATATCTTCATAATTCTTTACAATATGTGAGAAAAGCACCTACTTTTTAATGGTTACAGGCTATGAATGTGATAAGAGAAGATGCAGTCATGCCTGGTGTTTGGCTGTTATAATATGCATTCTTTTTACAGTGATCTCCACACAAACACACAATCTCACACACTATTTTCTTTTTTAAAAAAATCCTATGCACCAATTAACTGTTCCTATTTCTTCCCCCTACTTTAATTTTCAGCACAGCTATGAATTGCACTTTGCATGTGTTAGCAACATAGTTTACAGATCTTTAAAATCTTATTGTTAAAAAAGGAGGACTTGCCTTATGCCCTGCCTTTAAAAATGACTAAAATGTGTGGCATAATGGTTCTTCTAGCACAGTGGTGTCAAACTGTGTCATTATGGTTGTGTCATATGATGTATCATTACTTTTTCCCCTTTGCTAAACCAGATATGAGTATGGCCAGAGGGTGATGCAGTCCGCCAACAAGTCACACGTTTGACAGCCCTGTTCTAGGGGCAGCAACTGAATTGCCACCTTTTGTGCTTTCATGCAGTTTTTAGAGTGAACAGAATTGAATAATGACTTGTACAGTATGTTTTATTTGCATGAATGTGGGTGTGTTATGGTTAAAGAGACAGAAAGGGTACATATGTTGACTACATATGAAGTACATACTATATATAAACTACGTAGTATGAACTCCATATTCAAAGTAGTTCCTCATTACTAATGAAATCTTCAGCTTACAGTCTGATCATGAACATGTTTTTGGGAGTGTTGAATATTTGCTCTTTAACCACTGTATGTGTAGGCACACAGTCATGTTTTTCCCCCCCTGCTACTCCTAGTTAGAAGTCATCCTTAGCTTTTCTTGTTTTAAACTAATGCTTTCCTTGATAAAGAAACTTGAGGCCATGGCTGAATTAAAACTTATGTATTTACCAACAATTCAGACAATTTGCAGTCAGATCACCTGTTTGGAACTGTCTAGCCACTTTAGAATGATCCTGGTGCCCTCTCCCTTTCACTTCCAGGGCAAATACTTCGGGACTATTCTGATTTTGGTATTGGCCTGCTGAGTTGTCTTCAAGAAGAGAAGGTTCGAGAGGAAGTGGAGTTATGAGTATTTAGTAATAATAGTATAAGTGTGTGGTGCCACTAGGATAGGAAACAATGACTCTACTCTGGCTGAGACAAAGCCAACAAGTCTCCAGGCCCCATTGGTAGCAACTCAGATTCTGATATTCAGTCACACCGTTATGATGCAAGTAACAAAGATCCCACATCAGAGAGCCGAGCTCCTTAAGTTGCCAAGAAATAGGCAACTCAGCTTATTCAAAGATTGGAATAATTTTTTGCTAAATTGAGATACCTTTATGGTGTAAAAATCACAGTCGTTTCATCACTATAAAAGTAATGTCATTTGTAACTGCAAAAGTTTCAGCTCAGGAGAAACAATAATAGCTCCTTATGCAATGTATTTTATTTTTCAAACAATAATTGATTTCTCATTTAATTTGTTTTTCAGGACATTTTGAAGAGTTGGTATCTGTCCTCCCACACATATTGAAATATTAGGTTTGCT
Source organism: Thamnophis elegans (assembly GCF_009769535.1). Classification (NCBI taxonomy): domain Eukaryota; kingdom Metazoa; phylum Chordata; class Lepidosauria; order Squamata; family Natricidae; genus Thamnophis; species Thamnophis elegans. The sequence goes on from NC_045546.1 coordinate 38,642,389, forward strand.
CTCCCTTTTCTTTTTATGTTGCACCTAAAAGATATATATTACAGGCAATAATTCTGACTGCATAGTGAATTCATAGCCATCTTAATTTTTTACTTAATATACGCTGAGATTGCTTTTAGAACAAAATGTATTTTGAAGCTATTAATTTTATTTCACTTCCATTATTACATTCTTTCTAGTTTTGTAGCTTTAGAATTTAAGTTACTGTTAAAAATCCAGTGCTGGAGAAAAACAATTATATGATCTAAGTTTCAGTCTTTAAATGTCATAAATGAAGTTTAGTTTTGAAGTGGTCTGTGCGTTATATCTTTTGAGTACTGAATTATTACCAACTTCCCAACAGATGTTTAACTGTCATTTAATATTAAGTTGAATATAGGATCTAATTTTTAAAAAAATCTTAGCACCATAAACAAAGCAAATCTACTAGCAAAAATAAAATAAAATTATAAATAAATCTAAAATATCAAAATGAAATATTTAATACTTTTAGTGATAATACTATATATACTGCATGTGTGTGTATAATTTTATATTTGAAACATGTTTCTCGTGGATTTTTTTTATGGCACAACAGGAATTCCTTCCTTTTGTCTGCCTCTACCTCTTTCATGAAAACGAATGACCACATAATATGAAAACTTCATATGAGAGCGAGAGAGAGACAAAAAATCCTGTTGGCCATAAAAATCCTGTTGACTTGGAGCCATTTGTTTATTTCTTTAAAAAGTGAACCATGTTGCAAAGTACTTAGATGAAATTAATTTGTTGCATCTGCAGCATTTCTCAAAAGCAATATTTGAATAAAGCTGAAGTTGAATAAAATGAAGATTTATTCTTTATATTCCTGTAGGGCTTGTGTTTTTGGATAATCCACATTTTTAGTCTTTTATTATCGTATCTTTGGAGGTGAGGGGAGAAATTAGGACTATTATGTAAATATAGATTTTTTTATTTCTCTGCATTTTAATTAATCTTTTTTCTTTCTTCTATTTAGTATTTTCATATGTCACAGGTTTGAGCATTTCTTTTCTGCTGGTTACAACTTTAGAAAGTTTCAGTTTCAAAACGTTCTAAATCAAAACAAGCTTTGTTCTAAATTTCTATTATTTCCATCATAAGTATCACGAATTCAAGACTATTTGTTGATGCTCTTTTGATCCTCTGAAGTTAATCAAGCATTTATTTTTATTTACAAGCCAGAACCCTGCCTTGATCTGGTAAAAGATGCCAATGTAATATGGCTAAGACATTTCCTCAAGTAATGTGGCCCCATGCCATATAGGGCTTTAAAAGATTAAAATAACTGGCACCTAATGCAACTTGCACAATAAAGATGATACACAGGCCATCCTTGGAGCACACAATATTGCTTGCATGGCTACATTCTACACCAGCTGAAACTTATATTCAAGTAATTTTATTAATGTACCTCATGAAACTTGTTCTCCTTGAATTTTTCCAACATTTATTTGAAAAAAACCTTGCAGACTAGTAGCCATTGCTACATCTTGTAGTAATGAATCCCACAAATTAACTATGCTCTGTTGGCTTTCAATAAGTGATACATTTCAGTACAAATAAAAGAATATTCCTATTAGTGAACTATACTCAAAGGATAAATCAAACATACTGTATAATCAAAATGAGGTAGAATTTCAGATTCTAGGAGACAAACATCACTCCTAGCTTTCAAAAGCCAAGGCAGAAATGGTCAAAATAAATCAGTCAGTCAAGATCTGCAGTAGTTAAAAATGATATGGTCTGAAACACATAATAAGTTAAATATTCTTGATCTCAGGTTCCATAAAAGTGTAGCAGATACTTCTCAATCCTAATTAACAGGACTGACACTTCAAGGCAACATACAGTTTATAAGCAATATTTGTTATGGTATAAGATTCTGTCTACAGATGTCCTTCTATTTTCTGGCCGTCAACATAAAACTGACATATTCATGAGCTATGTAATTTGGCATCTGATGCAAGAGCAGAATATGTGAAAACCTTTCTTAATATTATCTAAAATAATCTTCCAGAGGTATAATCATCATTCTAATGGGGTCAAGAATCATTATGTCAACCAAGCTACAAACTTTCCATGCCCTATATAATCATAGGTCAGGGGTAAAATATTAGTACTCTGTCTAGGGAGGTGCCTAATATCTCTCAGTGCTTAATTACAGTAGTCAATTATGTAAAAACATATTTAAAATGAGATGTTCTCACTATTATCTGATTTTTGCAGTTTGTCCTGTGAAGCATTGGGAGTTTATTATAATGAATATGGATATTTTAGGTTATCAAACAGCCACATTTGCCTACACTTTTAATAAGAGTGAAGTTTTATTAATACATAATAATTTGAAGGGACCTTGTAATTTGAAGTAGAAACAATGGAAATATCCTTCATATAAATTTTAAGTTACTGTGTAGATTGAGATAATATTGTGGGCCCCAAATCTATTTACTTACTTACTGTAATTTCTCGACATTTAATATTGACCATTTTCATGATTCTATGCAACTTCTTCCTTAAGCCTCTGACACAATCTACTCTGGAACTTCTTTTTAACTATTCTTTTTTTCTTCATCTCTTGGTTTCCTGATTTTGGATGCACTGGTCTGGAGTTTTGGGCAAGCTGAACCAAATGGGAAACAGGAGCAGACCTTCTGAACTGTGCATTCTAAAGCAATTTCTGATCAGACTATCCAATCATTAAAACCTTTCTACCACTAGTTAGCCAAAGCTCCTACACAGCAAGCCTAGTTCCAACATTTTCAGGACTTTGGCCAAAAGATTTTGGAAAGCTAGTGCCAGCAAGATGGAAGCCAGGAACACTTTTTCAGATTTACCAGTCAGGTGTTTTAGCCTGATAGTGCTAAAGGCTTTTGCCCAGTAGGTGCATAGTAATCGGGGACATTGCTTAATTCTTTGGCACTGGCATACTAAAGTTCTTCTGGATGGATGATTATAGCAAATGTGATGGAATTACCTGCATTACATATATATGGAAGTCAATGGGATCCTAGCGAGTAACAATAGTTCAAGTTCCCTGTATTCTTTTTAAGAAGAGTTTTGTGGACTTGGGAATGTGGAAGGCTGCTGTAGAAGGCATATAGAATTCTACCTTTCCTGAAATTCTGATGCTTAATGATGTGATGCAATGGATTGTTTCTATAAAAGGGAAAGTGGTGTGCAGAGGCCATTTCTCACAAAAGAGGGGACATATTCCGGGGGATGGGGAAGAGCAGAATCAACACAGTCCAGAACTGGATCAGAGAAAGAGGAAGAGATTTAGGATAACTATGATTAGAATCTCCCAGGTTCTATTTGTTAAGATTAGAGTTATATAGATTTAGCCTGGCAAGATTCTTTCTGTATGGTAAATGGTATGGTAAGCAAATAAAGAACTAAACTTTGTATGGATTGTTCTATGTCATTCTTGGCTAGTCTTCGGTAGTACCAATAAAACACTTCTTTCTATCATTATCACGGTCACTGGCAGAATTGGTAGCAGAATCAACCCTATCAATAACACTAAAAAAGACTTTGAGACAACCATAACTATTTGCAGGTTAGACATATAAGAATGATACTTTTATGATGTTCTAAAAATCATAATGTTTTAGTCAATTATTTTATCTAATAAGTTTAGACAAAAATCATTTCAAAATAAATATTAATTTTAACTTACTACTACCTGATTTTGTCAGTATTTCTTTTATTGTAATTTTTGGATTTAACTTTACCAATCTGAACACTATAGTTTATCAAATTGTCACTAAGGTTTTCTTTCTTTTCTTTTATAGTAATTTTATTAAAAGTACAATTAAAATGATTTTTAAAAACTGATGAAAAGTAAACAAAAGAATAACAAGAAGAAGAAAATGCAGCAAAGAAAAAATAAATCTATAAAATAGAAAATAGTAAAGAAAAATAAGAACGTAGTAAAGAAAAAGAAATATATACCATGAAGAAATTATCTCATAAACACCTTCTCTTAATATTCTACAAATGATCACTTCTTTCCATATATCACCTCCTTTCTATAAATAAATTCTTTAATCCTCATTGTTCATTCTTGATCAGCAAAAGACTATTAAGGATTAACAAAGATAATCACATATCTATTAAAATAAGCTTTATATTCCTTCCTTTTTACTTTTAATAATCTTGATCTTTATTCCCTTCAAATAATGTTCCAGAATTTGATTTATTTTTATTGTTTCTTTGTCCCTTCTTACAAAATTTAAAAAAATAAGTTTTTTTTTAAATCCACAATAGGAAATTTATCCAGCTCAATATTTCATTTTATTTCTCTATCCCTTTTAGTTATTAAAACATCAGCCCATTTAATTTGTATGTCCAGTGAAGCATCTTTTTTCTGTATCATTCTAGTAGTTTCAGTTTTATCTGGTAAAATCTTTTTCTATTCCATATTTTTTTAAACACAGTCTATCTATAGATTCATGGAGGGTCTTTATAATTATTTCCAGAATTTTATTTCAAAATCAAATTATGATCACTCTTTTGATGTTCATTACAAAATAATGTGCTTTTAAAAAATCCACAAACTTGTATTCAAAACATTTTTCACTAGGGATCAAAGGAAAATCACCCAGTAGTATAAAACATATTGATTGAAAGATTCTTAATATTTGAAAAGCAGTTAGCAAACAATTTCTGAAATTAAAGTAGGGATCTTCAATGTCCATTTAAGGATACTGAAACTTTATGAGCCAAAAGATGGCTATTTTTTTCCCCATCTCCCAGAGCTCTAAAGCCCCGGCAGGCTGCTGTCTTGTGGTGTCCATGGAAGAAACAACTGCATGGAGCATTTTAGGCTACTCTCAAGCCCTCTCCTTGTTCAAAGAGGAATTAATAATTAGTCTACTTGGCGGCTCATCATTTCAGTTCACTTTATCTTCTTCAGAAATTCCACTTAGGTAGTCTTTCAGTGAAAATACAATTTTTGTTACTATATTAACATTTTAAATTAAAGATGACATATTTCAGTTGCCATTCATGGATCAGCAAATTCAAGCTTATTTATTTAAGCAGTAAAGCATTCATAGCTAAATAGATTACCATTTAGTTGCATATAAAATGGTGAAAAGTATAATGAACAACTCAATCTTATGTTGAGAGTATCATTGATTCAAAACAGCTATGAGACTTTATATCTTAATTTGCTGCTACCATTTTATTGCAAATAGGTAATATCCAAGATTTAAATGGGATACAACAGATTTATAATGGAAGTATATTTTTGTCATAGACTGAAATTATTGATGTAAAATATATTCTTTTAAATTGGCAAAAAAATGTAATTCTTTTTAAATCTTTCTGATCAGTTTTCTACAATTGTATGGCTTTTTTCCACAACATTTAACAGGTAACTTACAGGAAAGGGGATACTTTATTTGGGCTGTAACCTTTAAAAGTACTTGCTTTTTCCTCTGCTACTTCTGTCAAATTAAAAAAAATATGTTCATTATGTATTCTATAATAACTGCAATAAATTGCTATATAATGTGGAATACTTAAAATATGGTGCATAACTTAGATCCTATTGGTAACACATCAGAGATACAGCCTCATCAGCTTAGTAAACTTTTTCTAAGATTGTCTACATATTTTTTTTTTGTCCAGATGAATAGAGCGGATGTTTTTCAGTAATCATCCCATATAATTATGCTTAACATATATCACAGTTTGTATCTACAGTATGTGTGTATGCTTATACATTTATATCTATATCATATTGTCTTATATTTTAATGAGTTTAATGAAAAGAAGTACTAGGAGTTACATGATGGCAATGCCCTATATCTAAGGGGTTGTCACAAAGAAGAAGGAGTCAACCTATTATCCAGGGCACTGAAGGTGGGACAAGTAGTAATGGATGGAAACTAATCAAGGAGAAAAACGACCTAGAACCAAGGAGAAATTTCCTGACAGAACAATTAATCAGTGGAACCACTTTCCTCCAGAAGTTGTGAATGCTCCAACACTGGAAGTTTTTAAGAAGAGATTGGACAACCATTTGTGTGAAATGGTATAGGATTTCTTGCCTGAGCATTGGATTGGACTAGAAAAGCTCCAAGGTCCCTTCCAACTCTGTTATTCTGTATTCTATATATATATATTGTTTTACATCACACTACATTGTTTTGCATTGCAATGCATTGCATTTAGGCAACTAGATAGCAAATATACATAAAAAAGAAAAAGGGTGGTTGATGAAGACATCAGTTAGCTATGAAAATCCATGACTACACAAAACAGGGAATCAAAAGAATTTTTTATATTATTTTTTACCTAATATTCTAACTCTTAGCCCTAATATATTTCTCTTGCTACAATTATTACTTGGTTTATTAACAGAAAAAAATGTTACCTTCTCCAATGAAAGCAATGTTTCAGTTTTAGTACTTCAATAGAAAAAGGAAAAATGGGACAACAGATGCATAAATTGGCATATCCTGGTTGTTTCTTAGCTACAAGATAATATTTATGACAAATATTGTGACTGTAACTGGATGCTGATAATATTTCATTTCTACAATTTTATATTGAAAGATTGGAAATTACTTATCATCAATCTTTTCTCCTCTTACTTTCTGTAGAAAGTAAGTTCCAGTAAATTCAATGTATCTGACATCTGAAGAGAATTGTATAGGATTGTATAGTTCCTGTTAAATCATATATATTCAGAATAAACGTCCCTTATTTCAAAGGAGCACCTTCCCAGCTGAGTTTATTTCCTAAATAAATCCCAGATGCCTCTATTTATTGTACATGGAAATATAATCACCAGTGAAAATACCTTCCAAGTCTAACACTAATGTCTGAAAGACACCCTCCAAATCTGCACTAATTTGTAAATTCGCATAAATAAAAAAATATTCTCTTGGAAGTTTCTGGCTTGATCTCTCCCAAGAGAAAAGTTAAATCTATCTGTAATTTACCAGAGATCATTAGGCGATTTTAAGGAGAAATATGCATATTATAGAAACCAATTACACATTTCTTTTGCATTTTTAGTTAATGCATTTTGCATTCCAAAATCTACATTTGAGGAATATTGGAAACATTTGAGCATCCCAATCATAACAAGCTGTGGAAATTGCTCAGATAAAAAAATCTCCATAAGAAATTTAGGAAGTCATTATTATTCAACAACAAAATGTTTAGTCAGTTATTCATTTTAAAATTACTAGGAAGTAAAACAAGACATGTTAAGAAACCTATGGAATGGCTGTTCAGTTTTTACTTTAAAAAAAATCACTCTAAATCCCTTAGCTTGATGTGCCTTAAAGTAATATTACCTCCCCATCAGGATGAATCCCACAGCGTTTAGGAGCTAAGAAATAATTTTAAATGCCCTTCCTCTCATTACCAAAAGATTTTCTATCTCGTTAAAATGGTTTGTCTAAAATGTTTGAAAGTCTGGAAATAATTTTTATCTTCTGGTTTTTCTCAGATATATCTAGATTCTTAAATGTGGTTACATCCTTAGACATCTGGCACAAGAAGGACATGTGTGTCTTTTTGTCATAATATCCTCAGTCTGACAGGCATAGCTTTAAAATCAAATATTGTCTGACTTTTTGAATTTTTTGAGTAGTCACTCAAACTTTCATGTGCTGTGATCTTGTAAATTGTCTGGGGTTTTTTCTTACCCTTGTCCAGAGACAGACTCGGCAGTCCAGATTTATGTTATTCCCTGACTATAGTAATTGATTTCAGACAAGCCCTTCAAATATATGAAAAATGTTGTGATTGAAAACTAGTTTTTATGAGGCTTGGAAAAAGTAATTTCATATGCACAAAGGCTTAGATACTGCTTTTGCTTTTGCAATTTTTCAGTATAATTTTTGTCACACATGCCAAGAAATTAAGAAGGCTGTGTGTTGTTCTTTTTCCTCCATGTACCTTCATTTCCAATTGTAGAATGTGTCCTCCTTTTCTTTGCAAATATTAGGTACCCTATTCTTGCAAAATCCATTTCATACATAATCTTTAAACTGTTTTTCCTTTATTAATTTTCATAGACAATTTGTGCAATGTTTGCACATAAAATAAGCATGAGTTACTTTGTCACCTTATTTGGGATAGAGTTAAGACTGAAAATTTATACAACAAATATCCATAAATGTTAATTCCAGAACATTATTACTGTTTTACTGTTTTGAAATAGATATTTAACTGAAACGTCTAATTTCAAATATCTTCCCAAAACAGTTTACATTCTGCTTAGATGTTCCCTCCATTTTCTTGTTGTCGGAATATTTTCTCTCAGTCTAGTACCATTTACATTTTATTTATCAACTTTACAAACTGGAAATTAGAAATGAAGAAGTTATTTCATTAACTATCTAATATGAATCTCTTTGATTTTGCACTTTGATGTTCAGAAATCAAAATATCAAATAATATTTAAAAAAGTAAAATTGAAATCATTGAACATAGCAGTGTTTATAAATAGCTTTAAATCATTTGCTGTACACATATGCACAAGAACATTCACTTATATATCATTTCAGATTCTCTAATTTAACTCTTGAAACAGCATCTTCTCAAAAATTCTCCTGTTAGTTTCAGGACTTATTGAACATAGGTTTTCCTATCCTATTTAATCTGTTTTCATTTCTTCTTGACTGTGTATAATAGATACATGCTGCAATAATATTAAGGAGCTTCAAGAACTAGTAAAGCAAGGCTATTTTGTTGTAGTTTAGCCCAGCTAAAGACAGTCATCATTAGATTCCATTCCTCACCACTACACCAACACCAATTATTTCTATTTCTAGTGTTCAGTTGCTGTATAAGCTTCCTTTATTTGATGCACTCAAGTACCTCACTGAATAGTTTACACAAGCCTATCCCCAATGATTTGTAAAAGTTAATAATTCATTGACTTTTTATGATAATAAAACATACCAAAGTGTATCTATGTACCAGAGGTGGGTTCCTACCAGTTCGCACCTATTCGGTAGAACCGGTTCGTCAAATCTACCAAACCAGTTAGAAGAGGTTCCACCAGTGGACCCGGAAAGCAAGCTACACCTACAGAAGAGGTTCCAAAAAATTTTTGAAACCCACCACTGCCAGAGAGAGAGAGAGAGAGAGAGAGAGAGAGAGAGAGAGAGAGAGAGAGGGAGGAAGAAATAAATAAATAAATAAAAAAGAAAAAGAGGAAAAAAAGTGTGAGAGAGAGAGAGATGAAAGAAAAAAAGAAAAAAGGGACAGAGAGACAAAAGGAAGGAAAGAGAGAGGGGGGGTGGGAGAGAAAACACATGGCCGCAAGCCACTCCCACAAAGGAGGCCACACCCACAGAGTAGGTTCCAAAAAATTTTGAAACCCACCACTGCTATGTACAGAACATTCAACTGTGTAAAATAATGTAGAATCTAACTTATTATACTATTTCCTTTCATGAAATATGCAGCTTCTTCTTTAAATTAAAAACAGCAAAGCACCCAAAACTGTTTTATTGTAAGGTTACAATAAAACACAATTATTTTTAAACGTTAAATAATAGTGTTTATTATGCTAATAATTAACCATGCCAAAAATGCTTTAAACCAGTTATACACAAAACCTTCTGTTATGTATAATAATGGACAATATAATTTTACAATATCTATTTTCTTTCATGAAATATGCATATTTTTCTTTAAATTAAAAATAGAAAAGCATACCAAACAGTTTTACTGTAGGAGTAATCAAAGAATGTACTTCTTCTGACTGAAAGTATTGATATCATGATATTTTAAATCTTCATCTTTCTTCATCTTTAAATTGTTTAAACAGTGACACAGAAAACATTTTAAATCTGCCTTCTTACTCAATTCCTGCTCACAGTATCTGACTTCTAATACTAGTGAAATCAAAAATCATATTGCTTCATATTTAAGAGCCAAGGTGGAGCAGTGGTTAAATGCAGCACTGCAGGCTACTGCTAGATCAGCAGTTCAGCGGTTCAAATCTCACCGGCTCAGGGTTGACTCAGCCTTCCATCCTTCCGAGGTGGGTAAAATGAGGACCCAGATTGTTGGGGGCAATATGCTGACTCTCTGTAAACCGCTTAGAGAGGCCTGAAAGGCCTATGAAGCGGTATATAAGTCTACTGCTATTGCTATTGCTATTGCTATTTTTGCTTTTTGTCCATATCCTTACTTTTGCTTTTAAAGCAGCAAATACTAGTAGGGATAACTTTAAAATATGTAACCAAAAAAATATTATGAAGTCAAAGCTCTTGTTTTGCAACCCTAACTCCTTCCCTCATATTCTGCCACTATTATTTAGCATCAAAATGCTTTAATCAGTTCTGCAGTCTAGAATCATCTGCAGAATTTTCCCGCACTTTACAACTATATGTAGGTATAATACTAAGGATTTTTGGGCCATGTGGAAATTTTATGCATATGCACTCACAGATGTATACACTGCAACTCATGTATTTACACAATTGTATGTGATGCAAGCATAGCACTTTCTGCTTTCTATAAAGCACTACCCTTTTTCAAGGATTGTCAGACAGCTTCAGAGAGTAAAATCAAAAGATGTAGTAAATGTTTAATAGGCAACTTTTGCTATTTCATGCAGCTGGATCTGATTTCAATGCAATGTAATTTTGGAAATAATGCTGTGAAAAGCAGTGCTGAACAGATGAGATCCAGCTTCTACTTCTGCTTCTCCCTACCCTATCTTCTCCCTTTCTATCTTTATTACATTCAATCTAATATACTGTTTGTCCCTTGTGCTGAAATTACCATGTGAATGCATCTTAACCTTGCAATAACCAGGTTTTTTTTAAGGAAGGGTAGTAAGCGGATGATGTTAGTCTATAGATTAAATTGGTTTTATAACAAAGGGAAAAAAATAACAGAGAGAAATAACAAAGAAACTTGTTTATATATTAAATAAATAAAACGAAATAAACTGGGCAAAGGACTGCCATTTTTATTTCAGTAGATTGTTTTTGTATTGTACTGTTTTTAACCTTGCTATTTAAAAGAAATATAGGAATGATCAATGCTTCAGGTTGTAAAAGCATTTATCTATAAAATTTGGATTTTTCCTATATAGTAACATGAATGCTATCATGAAGTATGTTGCCATTAGGTTTTCTTCTATAAAAGTCCTTCTTTCACCAAAAGTCCTGAAAACTGTACCGTATTGTACAGTATTGAATAGTGTGTACAGCACATGATAACAGGTTTTTTTTAGAGTTTGTTTATATCAGAGGAACATGAATTTTAAAAGCATGTATCAGGGAAAGTGTCAGCTCCTCTCCATTAATTAATTAGGAAAGAAAGACCATGAGACTCCATGCGTAGAAATCAAATGTACTTTTACTAATTAAAAATGGTTAAAGGCAATGCATAGCGAAGTCTGATTAATTAGGCGCGAAAGCAGTTGATATATAGAATAGCCCATTCCCCACCCCTTGGCATCACAGTCCCAGCCCAATCATAAGTCTTCCAAATGTCAGGTGCAAGATAACTTCAAAAGGCATCATGAAGATGGAATGTCAGTGCCGATCAGTCGGTGAACTCCAGAACCTTCCACCAGCACAATGAGTAACCCCTCCCAAATACCATGCTCTCCCTCCCCGTTTCATGGCAGCTGAAGCGATAGCAAAGCAGAAGCTGACAGAAAGTATATTAAATATTCATGAATAATTTATACAGATTATGGTCCAATGTGTACAAAGCCTCTGTTCATTTCAAGATATTGTGAGCATAAAAGATTATAGTTTTTCCACATTTAAAAAAAATAAAGAAAAAATTTCCACAGATCAAGCATTGTTTTTCTAATGCAAATAATAAAGCATTATAGGAAATATATCAATTCATAGACCTGATTGTTGCTGACAATTGAATGAAACACTTGCTCTCTTCACCTGAACTCACTTGAATTCCTTTAAGTCATACTCTAGAAGTACGGATGCCTTCAAATTGTAGCAGATAAAGCATTATTCTAACTTGCTTTTACCCTTAGACTTTTCATGGGACAAATGAAATCCATTCCTCCTTTTGCTCCTTGAAGTGGTACACTCTAATTTATTCATTAGCACTTGATTGTTTCAATTATCTGACTTTGAACATGATGTTCTGTAAATTATATTTACAGATTTTGAGAAACTAATATATACTTTTAACAGATTTTTTTAAAAAAACTGATTTCCTATCTTAACAAAACATATTTTGCTTCTTCCGCTTGTCTCTTTTTGAGTGTTGATTTGTATCAGCTGTGTCATTCTAGACAGTACTGATAATATGAGAAATTATCCAGAAGATATTATCACACAAAAATCATCTAATGGTGTTGGTTGGATCATTTAACATTAAAAATTCATCCGCAGAGCAATCAGATCCCATCTTGAAAAAAAATGCTGATTCCAGAATAATTGAGAGCAAGCTCTAATATCTCTAGCACAAACAATGAATGGCCATCACTATATGTGATGATAGGGATGCAGTGGCTCAGAGGCTAAGATACTGAGCTTGTCGATCAGAAAGATCATCAGTTTGGTGGTTCGAATCCCTAGCCCTCCTAACAGAGTGAGCTCTTGTTACTTGTCCCAGCTTCTGCCAGCCTAGCAGTTCAAAAGCATGTAAAAATGCAAGTAGAAAAATAGGAATCACCTTTGGTGAGAAGGTAACGGCGCTCCATGCTCCTTCAGCATTTAGTCATGCTGGCCACATGACCACAGAGACATTGTCAGACAGCACTGGCTCTTCGGCTTTGAAATGGAGATGAGTACCTCCCCCTAGAGTCGGGAATGACTAGCACCTATGTGCGAGGGGAACCTTTACCTTTATATGTGATGATATGTGGTGATAAACAGATGATATTCTCTTATAAATAGTGATTCTAAGCAACAGACAGAGTTTGCATGCATGCACTTAGTGTAATCAAACCGTATTCAAATGTATGTATCATTAGGACTCATCCAAGACTTTCTTTGCAATATACATTTGCTAATCAAAGGATAAGCCATCATCTACAAAAGCTACTTCATTTCATCTTGTTTAAATTTGGAATCAAAATGGAAGGGCATCTTCTTCAGCAACACAACCCATTCTAAACTCTCTCCTCATTGCAAAATACCCAGAACATTTAAAGATAATTGTACATTGTGCATCCTACTCAATTAGTACCTTTCATCCATTGAATACTGTGCTATTGAGAAGAGTTCCTTTCACTGGCTTCATATTGCAACTCACGTTACAATATCTGAATTTAGATTATTCAGAGATTTGAAAGATTCCTTGCTTCATTTCTTTCCTAAAGTTAAAACATGTCCTATTTCTATTAATGCATATTTTATATTTGCATTTTTATAGGCAGGCTTCTAGTAGAGAATGTTTAAAAACACTCATATAATCATGTGTTTGTGAGAAATAAAGAGGGAGATATAATACACAATATTCATATAAAATTCTTGCAGCTGTGAGCGAAAAGGAAGTTCCAGAAATTGGGCTTATTTTCTTTCCATTGAGTTAACCTTCATCAAGACCTTCAGAGACTATTTTCAGGGAGTTAAAAACAAAACGTTATTACCCATGCAAAATAGACTAAAGGGTATGAGTACGTGTGTGTGTGTGTTTTAATACCATGCTAATTATTTTCACCTCAGTGAATTTTAATTAAGCAAAAATAACTACCTAGCTTGATAGCTCTTCATACTGATATGCGACTATGTGAACTCTACTAGTGAATATACAAAAATAGAAATTTGGACACTACAAAGACAGGAAGAAGCTTTGAAAGGAGGGGGTGTTGCAAGAAAGAACATAAGTTATTCACATTCTTTTAGTTAAAATACCATTAAATATTAATAGCTCCAGTGAGAAATGTTTAAGCAATCATTTCAAGCTCTTGGTTGTGGAAGAGTAGGTATGTGAGGAAAAGGAGGATTGACTCAGTCATTTGAGACTCTGAAGCCCAGATATAGCCTGCAATTATTCTGAAAGGGGAAAATTTGGGGGAAATATTTCATACTATAATGCATTGTAAAAATTATAATGTGGTATTTTTGAGTAAGTCTGTGAGAATTTTTACTTAGCTTTGTATTAACAACATTTACCTGTTTCCACAAAATGACAAGCATGTTAAATCATGTGTGTGTGCGTGTGTGTGTGTGTGTGTGTGTGTGTGTGTGAATTGCATCGAATTATACTTAGACCACAATGATTAATAGAATCTTCAGCTCATTTGCCTGTTTCTGAGAATTTGAACTGTGCAGTATCCTTGGGTTTGAGTACAAAATACAGAAATAAACATGGATTTTCATTTAGATCACTGATGCCCAAATTATGAAGCATTCCTCAAAACACAAATTACTGATTTATATTTCCAACGCAATAACAAGGCAATATTTAATAGTCAGTTGGCATTAAAATGCATGTTTCATCACGAGTGTCTTTGTGCTTGAACACTTTTGCATGCTCTTTTATTTATCCATAGGGAGAGGGCAGAACCCTTAACATCCCCATTGATATCATGGACCAGAGAGATAAGTTCTCATTTTAAGAACACAGCCTTGGAGATAATATCTTGGCTACCATATTTCACTGTGCTAGTTGTACTTAAAAAAAACTATATTGGTGAAAGAAGTAAGCTATAGTCTTTCTGTAATTCTCTAAATATGTATCTAAAAGTTCTTTAACTCAGTGTTGCTTGTTAATAAATATGACTAAATTTATTGAACCATGCAATTTTAATTAAAGGAAATATATACCGAATTTTAAATAGTTTTATGTCCTTCACTGGGAACAAAAGAATAATTCCTTTCATTATTACAGTTGACTTTTATAAGACATTTTCCATCATTTGTATTAACATAACATATTATTTTAAAATGCTGCCATTTCTTTATGTTGGAAGTGGGAAATCAATTTTTATAAGCCAGAGTTTGTTTTACAATAATAATTCCATCAAAATTGCAATAAATGATTGTAATGCAAGGCACAGTATTCATTTATCTATTAAATTTTAAACTGCCCAGCCTTCTGACAGAGATACTCTGGATTGTATACAAATAAAATATTAAAAGATAAAAACAGTATATAAAAGTTAAAAATTTAAAAGAGGGAAGGATAATTAAAAATCAATACTAAAAGTTAATTGAAAGGTGAGAGCCCCATGTAAAACACATCTCAATAGTCTACATCAGTGATGGCGAACCTTTTTCTAAAGACATGTCTATTCCACACGGAAAAGTGCCCACCCACAATTCAATGCACCTCTCCTACCTGCCCATGCACGTGCAATTCCCCCCACATGTGTGCATGACCCCCTCCCTGAAGGGAAGAGTTTTGCCCTCCTCAGATTCCGGAGGCTTTCCTGAAGCCTTGGGAAGATGAAAAACAGCCCCAATGGGCCATCTCCCCTGGCCCTCTGGAAGGCTGAAAATCAGCCGGAACTGACAGCTCACATGCCGGCAAATATGGCTCGGCGTGCCACCTGTGGCACGTGTGCCATAGGTTCACCATCACGGTTCTATATGATAGATGACCAGGGAATATATTATTTATATTTCTAGTCAAACCATTTCTCCCAAGGAGGTGCTCTGGACTGCTTTTATACAATGCAGACATAATTTCTATATTTAAAATGATTCATCTATTATATTTACTATTACATAAATGTCTGTTACATTTTATTGTTATTTTATAAACTATATGTTATGAGTGATATACAAAATCACATGGCAAACAATGAAAATATAATTAACAATGAAATCCAGCTTTCTGCCCATGTCACTAAAATTCTGTTAATCATGCAAATGTTTAAAACTAAAATATGAGCTAACAATTATCTTCAATATAACTTAAACATAAAATTATACTAAAATGAAGTTTAGAAGATATGATGTCAGAAAATATATAAAATACTAGCCAATCTCTTATAAGACAATATTTAACAAATTGAACTGCAATTTTATCATAGAGTTCCTATTTCTGCTTTGTCACTTTTATATTCCTTATGTTATTTGGCTTACATAAGAGACAGTATAATGAACTTTTGAAAAGGACCATTTAGGAGACTAAGCCAAGCTCATTGTTCAGTACAGAATCTGTATTTCTTTGTATAATAGCTTTCTTAGTATATGAAAAGTATTGTTTCTCTCATTTCAATCTTTTATTCTCAAGACTAACCTTGGTACGTTAATTTGGTATCATAGGCTTCTAATCTTACTATCATGCTTGTTGTCCTTCTCTGAACCTGTTCCAGCTTATCTGAATTTTCTTAATATTTGTTGTCCAACACTGTACTTGGGAAAGAGTCTGAAGACAATAGAGCATACTGGATGCTATTTATTGATGCATCATAAAATCTCCTTGCCTTTTTAAAGGAAGATTGTAATCAACTACACTTTCAGAATCTTTTTTATAAGTACTATCAAGCTTCATACCAGTACATGTTAGCAAATCTCAGGTTTTCAGATACAGTACTTAACTCCTTGTTCAACAATTGACTTAACTTGTCCAAAAACTCTTAGACAAGACTTGATTAGATTAGATTCTGTATTGCAGTGAAGAATGAAGCCTGATTTACAAAAGAGATAATTTACCATCTTCAGTTTAAAAAAGAACTTTTTCAGCTTGTCCTTTGTCTTGACAGCCTTGTAAGATCTATGTTCATGTAATAGCTAGTTATCTGAGCTTTTATATACAGTTGTAGAGAATTCTAGGTCATGTAACTCATAAACCATGGTGGTGCAGTGGTTAGAATTCAATATTGCAAGCTAATTCTATCAACTGCTAGCAGTTCAATTCTCACCAGCTCAAGGTTGATTCAGTCTTCTATCCTTCCAAGGTTGGTAGGGCTGAACTGAGCTGGCTGATTGCCTCGCTGACTGACTGCCGGTGGCTGTCTAAATGGATGGAGGCATCAAGACTTCAAAAGACTGTGGAGATATTGTCTATTCTTCAATTAATAAAGAGATTAAATAAAGTAAAGTAATAGAAAATGTAGCGTTTTGAACCAAGAGACTATATTATTTAAATGATTAAGTATTTTTCCTCAGATGGCCTAAAACTCATAAAGGTAAAAACTTTATTGAGGCCTCCCAACTTTGGTAATAAAATAACACTGAAATGTTCATGTAAGTTTCTTGGAAAACATACATTTCATTTATTTAGCAAATTTATATAGCTGCCCATCTTATTAAATGTGATTCTGATAAGTGTACTACCCACAACAATTATACACAATATAACAACTATTAAAACAATCCAACATAAGAAACAGGTTTGTGACAAAATAACACTTAAGCAAAATACAACAATGTCACAGGCTCCTCAAGAGATTCCCAAGGTTGTTGGAAGACCCACATTTTAAGGGATTTCCAGAAGGATAACAGGGATGGACTAACTTTATTCTGGTCACAGAGGCGGAGATAAGATGTTGTAGCGATAACCAACAAGATATTTCTTCTGGATCCTCTCAGATGGAACTCTAGCACACAAGAGCCATAATTATCTCTCCTGCTCGACCCGATGGAATGGATATATATAATTAAATATATATATATATATATATATGTGTATGTGTATGTGTATGTGTATGTGTATGTGTATGTGTATGTGTATGTGTATGTGTATGTGTATGTGTATGTGTATGTGTATGTGTATGTGTATGTATCTATATATATATATATATATATATTTAAGAAAAGGCTACCTTGTTACCTTGTTCTTGGGAGCAGACCAGCAGCCAATAGTTAACGACTGCTTTCTTCCAAAAATATTATTTATTGTTATCATTCCTGTATAATTTTTATAAATAACTCAAGGTGGTAGCCATATAAAATATTGCTTCCTCCATCTACTTTCCCCAAAACAACAACAAACCTCTATACGGTGAGTTGGGCTGAGAGAGAGTGACAGATCCAAAGTCAGCCAGCTACCTTTCATGCCTAATGCAAGGATAGAATAGAATAGAATAACAGAATTGGAAGGGTCCTTGGAGGTCATCTAGTCCAACTCTCTGCCTAGGCAGAAAATCTTACAGCCAATTCAGACAAATGGTTATCCAACATCTTCTTAAAAACTTCCAGTGTTGTAGCATTCACAACATCTGGAGGCAAGTGGTTCCACTGATTATTTGTTCTAACTTTCAGGAAATTTCTCCTCAGTTCTAAGTTGCTTCTCTCCTTGATTAATTTGCACCCATTGCTTCTTGTCCTACCCTCAAGTGCTTTGGAGAATAGCTTGACTATCTCTTCTTTGTGGGAACCCCTGAGATATTGGAACACTGCTATCATGTCATCCCTAGTCCTTCTTTTCATCAGACTAGACATACCCAGTTCCTGCAACCGTTCTTTATATGTTTTAGCATCCAGTCCCCTAATATCACATTTGTTGCTCTTCTCTGCACTCTTTCTAGAGTCTCCACATCTTTTTTACATAGTGGTGACCAAAACTGGATGCAGTACTCCAAGTATGGCCTTACCAAGGCATTATAAAGTGGTATTAACCCTTCACATGATCTTGATTCTATCACTCTGCATATGTAGCCTAAAACTATGTTGGCTTTTTGGCAGCTGCTGCACACTTCTGGCTCATTTTTAAATGGTTGTCACTAGGATTCCAAGATCCCTCTCACAGTTACTACTATTGAACAAGGTACTACACATATACTGTACATTTTGTTTTTCTTGTTTAAATGTAGAACCTTACTTTTTTCACCATTGAATTTCATTTTGTTAGGTAGTGCCCAATGTTGTCCACAAATTTGATGAGGTCGCCATCTATCTCCTTGTCCAAATCATTGATGAAGATGTTGAAGAACTCTGAGTCTCCTGATTTACAACCTGGTGCCATAACCACTAGACCAAACTGCCGTACCCCAAGACCCTAAGCAACAAACAAACAAACCAGAACAGAGCAGATTATTTTCACAACACAGTGCAGGTTCTTTGAGCATTCAAAACTCAAAAAAACAAGCAGCAAGAAATCCATTACCACATAAAAGTGGGATAGAAAGATACAAGATTTAAATCTTGGGATATTATATATTTTAGACTGGAGTAGTAGATTCTAATCTTCTTTGTTTTTAAAGCAATAAAAGCATTGTCTTGACTGTTCTCTTACTAGCTACTGCAGTTTCATCTTTGGCACTGTATACACAGCTAAATTATCTCATTACTACTCAATTCCAAATTTAGTCTCAGATCTTTAA
Organism: Thamnophis elegans; assembly: GCF_009769535.1. NCBI lineage: Eukaryota > Metazoa > Chordata > Lepidosauria > Squamata > Natricidae > Thamnophis > Thamnophis elegans. The sequence goes on from NC_045546.1 coordinate 38,661,599, forward strand.
TAAGGATATAGGAATTGCATTACAGATGAGTTTATCATAGAGACAAATGATCCACAGAAATTAAAAAAGAAATACTAGCAATTCTTAAAGTTTACTGACCATAGAAATGCTTATTCAAGCATATATGATTGCTTGGTTATAAAAGCAAAGTACCAGAAAAGGTTTCAGTTTTATGCAGTTCATTTATACAACCGCAATCCCCCAAATGGACTGTTGTGGTAAATTCAAATTTTATGCAAAACTAAATTGTTTCAGGATACAAATAATTAGGAGTACCTTTTATCATTCTCAAAAGATAGAAAACCGAATCTGTGCTTACAAGCTAAAGAGATTATATTGTACAGTTGTGTCTGAAACAGCTATTAGCACAGGAAAACTGATTGTCAAAATGAGAAATAAATTGAAATATAAAAACAAAAACCCTTGGTGTTTAAAAGCATGTATATTCCATGCTCCTTAGCTAGTCTTTTGTTCCTTAGCTGAACCTCCCTTAAGAGCGGAAGATCATTGCAGTGTCCTTTGATTCAAAACCAAGAATCCTTGCAGCTGAAGCAACTGCACTGATATAAATAGATATGAGCTGTAAATCAAGCATTTCATTCATAGTATTTCACTTTGTGTTACTTTCTGTCTCCCCCAAGACAATTCACAAAAAATTGATATTCTGTTTAACTGGGGAAATTTTAAGGGAAAAATAATGCTGACTTCAGCTCTGCTTACATACAAGATTTTCCATACAGACTGATAGATGTAAGATCTGATGTTTTAACAGAAGGTTCATATTGTGTTTAAATAATTATCCTGCTCCTTCCTTTGGGATGCTATTCATACAAACAGATGAAAAAAAATGTACCTAATGAAAAAGGGTTAGCATTGCTTCATCAGAATTCTTCATGTTTTGGTGTTATCACACAATGCCTTTTTATGACTGAAGAGTGGTTTGCCAATGAAAAAAATAGTACTGGATTCAGATTTGTTCCTGCAATAATCACAGTAAGTTTCAAAGGAGAATCACAGCCATTTATAGAAACACTGCAATGAGTTTAAAGTTCAACTCAGCTGTGTATTCAGCTGATGGACATATCTTATACTTGGTTAACCATCTATAAAATGGAAAGTGGTTTGGCTTCACAGAATACAAATAGATGAGACAATAATGTATTTTGTACATTATGAAGGACACTGTAATGATAAGACATAGTTCTGAGTTCTGAGAAGATACAGCCATGTTTGCCAATTTCAGCAAGCACAGTAGAAGACCCAATGTGATTTGTAGACATGACCTAACTTATTTTTATGTTTTTAGGCAAGGAAAGATGAAAGCCTATGGTGAAACCTACATTCATCCATGAAATTCACTGTTTTCCTTGGCGCTTCACTGCATCTTATCTTAACCATATGTTATAAGGATAGAATTGGACAAAGGGATAGATACCCACCATAAATTCAGTTCATATCAAAATGTGAACATGCACTCTGTGGCATCATGAGGCAAACTCTACCCTTAAAGTAAAGTAGTTGGGTAAAAGTATTTAGGTTACATATTTTTCACCTAACCCCTTGTTTTTTCCAACTCCATTGTGGATACTGAGATCATAGAAATTATATAGACAGAATAGAATAGAATAGAATAGAATAGAATAGAACAGAACAGAACAGAACAGAATAGAATTCTTTAATGGCCAAGTGTGATTGGACACACAAGGAATTTGTCATTGGTGCATATGCTCTCAATGTACAAAAAAGGGGGGGGGAGAAAAAATACATTCATCAAGAATCATAAGATACAACTTAGTGATAGTCATTAATCATCAATCAAATCATACTAAGAAACAAACACAACAATATAAATAGTAAAAATATAAGCAATTTAAATTTACAATTTAAACTGCTTTAAAATAAATAAATATTGGTGTGTCTAATGTAAAATGCTCAGAAAGCAGTAAAAGATACATTAGATATGACACATTTCAGAAATGGTGTTTAGTTGAAGGTGACTTTATCAACCTTTCTTTATTCTTTATAAAGCAGAAGTTATCCAATGCTACTGGTCTTATAACTTACAGTGAACTGCAAGTCAGAGACATTGCTTTAAGGTGTTTTTCCTTATAAACTAATAGTATTAAGTGTACAAGGAGTCTGGTAAAATTAATTATTTAGTACTAACATTGAGTTTTATACTTTTATCTCACAGATTGAAATAATTTTGAAAGGTACTCTGGATTTTTAACTACAAAACTACATATAACAGCTTTTGTTTTGTTTTATCCTTATCTTTCTTGTGAGGTTGCTATCAAAATAAAGACATTTATTTGACTTCTAAATGGATGCTATGCATTACATTTCAAGAAAAGCAAACTTATAACCAATAATTATTTAACTACTTAACAACAGATAAAATTGATTCTTTATTTAAATTTCAATTTAAGCTGGGAGTTGAGAAGTGAAAGTGAAACTCCTAGTAGAACTTGCAAGGTTGATAGTGATCTGAAAGTTTTTATCATCTAATTCAAAGATATAAAGGAATGCAGACATAACCTTGACAAAGGTGTGGCGGTATGGTAATAAAAGACAAATCAGTTCTGGGAAAAGTAATAACGTGAGAAATAAACTCAAAATAGTCTTGGTTTGATTCTGTTTGATATAAAAGGAAATAGTGGTAAACTCTAGATCAGTGACGGTTAACCTTTTTCTAAAGGTGTGCCAAAACTAGTACTGTCATTCAACTCTCCTCTATTGTTTTAACAAAAGAAAAACCTTTTTAAATGTCCCCTTTGAAATGACTCATTTATTTGCCAAAAGTAGAGTGCATCACTTTGGATAGTTCAACCTTGTGAAATTTTCTTTATTTTCTTCATTCTTAAATACATTTAAGAAATAGCTATAAATCTATTTCAGCCTTCCCTGATCTAGTGCCCTCCAGAAAACATCATTTCTGAATTTTATGTCAGCATTTTGCAGGGTTTATCCTGCTCTTCACAATGTGGACATTTAAAAAAACTATTTAGGGGTGGGAGGCAAAATCTATATGACATTGTGAACTCAGTGCATAAGAGAAAATGGCCATGAAGACTTTGAAGGTAATATGGAATAAATGTAATTTTATAAGCCCCAGAAACAGATTTTCTGAAGATATAAATGAATTCAGCAATCTTAAGAAGGATTAGTAAAAAGTTGCTGATCTACAATTAACAAGCGCAAGTTCTTAACTATTCTTAGAAAAAGAATGATTGGCTACCAGCTTTAAAAATGATCTTAGGATTAGTTATTTCCAATTCTAGAAAGCATAAAGTAAAATATTTATGAATAATTTATTCATATAAATTTATTTCTTCCTCAGAGACAATTTACTAAAAATCATAGTAAATGATTTTTCTGAGAAATATGGTTTTTGATCTCTAGTAACCAGATCAAGTGCCTTTTTTCTTTCTGAAAGGACACTGATTGTCACTATCAATACAGTAACTGAAAATTGATTAGTTTTCAGTTAATGTATTGAGTTATCTGTTAAGTTCTGAAAAATAGTTGCATTCCAACTATGCCTTCCAGATGCTTTAAACTACACTTTCCTAAATTCTTAGCTGGAAATTTAGGAAATGTAGTCCATCTGGACAGTGTTAGGTTGGAGAAAGTTGCCCCTTACAAAAAAAATCAATTTTAAGCATATGCTGACTTTAGAGCATGGTGTCAAAATCAAGGCCCATGGACCAGATCCAGGGTGCTTAGATCTGCCCTGTGGTGTTAGGAAATAGCAAAGGACTAGTCTGTGGTGCCTCTGCTAGATCCCCCCCCCCATGGCCCATTTTTGGCCTGGATGGTCTCCTGCAATACTCGGCCAGCCAAAATGGGCCATGGGGACCTCCAGAGGCCAAAATGGAGCCTCCGTGGGCCGCATCTGGCACTCCGAGGCTCTGTTTGGACCTCCAGAGCCTCCCCTGGCTTGTTACAGGCTGAAATGGAACCTCCGAGGACCACATTTGGTCCTCATCACTCCATTTCTCATGGCTTTACTATACTTATATTTTTTGAAGAGCTTGGATGGCCTGTTGCAGCACTAGGCCCCTCATACTCTTCCCCACTCTGAGATACCTCAAGTGGATTTAATGACCTGTGTATTCAATTAACAAATGCATTAGGGAAAGCAGAGAGTGATCACGTTCATTTAATGGCATTCAATTAAACAAATCTTTGGGTTACTAATGTAATTGGCAGGCTCTATTACATTTGTAACGCCAGCATTTCCTGTATAATGAGAGTGAGGGAGGGTCTCAGGGAAGTCCTGCCTTAGTACTAGGCCACCACAGGTTTCCCATTAGTCCCATGTCATGCTCATGATGGCCATGCCCACCATGCCCTCAGGCATCTCCTGCCTCCACCCCTCTAAAGTCAAACACAACCCTGATGCGGATGCTGTGTGTGTGTGTGTGTGTGTGTGTGTGTGTGTGTGTGTGTATGTATGTGTGTGTATATATATATATATATATATATATATATATGTATGTATGTATGTATGTATGTATGTATGTATGTATGTATGTTATATTTATGCTGATAAATAAATAAAGGGAGACTAGTATAGATCTATTTCAAGCTATTTAGCTCCCATCAGCTAGCCATACCCAAGTTTTTGGGAATCGAACCTGTGCTCCATTGCCTCCCAGGCAGGGAGTTAACCTTTTGAGCTACAGAGAACGACTCCTTTATCAGCCAGCCAGGGTGGGAGGTATATACTTAAAGTCACAACCCCTGGTATGCCCAAGTATGGGAGGAAGGTCACACTTCCACTCTCTGTATACATACATACATACATACATACATACACATACACATACACATACACATACACATACACACACACACACACACACACACACACACACACACACACACACACACACACACACACACACACACATATATATATATATATATATATATATATATATATATATATATATATATATGTTTCAAGAGATGATAAAACAACAGATATTCTTGGACCTGATCATTATCCTTGTCAACTAAATAAATGCATCTTTGCAATTAACGTTAGGAACTAATATTATAGCATCTAGATTTAGATTTTATGAAACAGAATCTGTTTAGAATTTTATGGTACAAGAAATATGGATAAGCACTTTTACTGCCAATGCCCGTGAAGTCCTATTGGCAAAAACTCTTACTTAATATAACTTGAATGATTTTTCAATACATTAACAGAAATTAATTATTGCTATGTTAGTAATAATAATTTATATGGCACATCTCTTCTTCTGTTTCAAAGACATTAGTCTGAAATCTGCAAGAAAACAAATTTTACAAATATAACAAATATAAAACATGGAGCTATCTATTTAGTTATCTATTAGACCAGAAAGTTTTATTTCAATTTTCAAACAGAGAACAATTGATGTTTGTATGACTCTTCTAGGTTAGGGAGAGTCCCAGACTCATCCCACAAGATCTTCCAGAACAGTATTAAATTAACATTTTTGCTTATTTTTGTTTTGTGCTATTATTGTAAGTATCCAGAAAGAATGCTTTTCACATGTATTGCACCTCACAAAGATCACACAAAAATCTTTATATGTATATATCATAAATTTGGAGTTTGTTTCCAAGTATAGCAATGAAGACATCAGATTTTTGTTTTCATGGAAATAAGAAAGATAAACTTATCATGACTCTTTTATGTATATACCAGGTTTCTCCTTAAAGGCACACAGAAAAGATAGTATGTCCCATAAAGCCATGAAATAGGCTATATTTTACTTTAGATGTAGCAACCTTCACATAGTCAAAATTTAATAAATTGGAATTCCTTCAGCTATTTTCAAGCCAATAACAAATTCACATAATTGTCATGCTATAGAGCCAATTTAATATCTTAGAAATTAGCATTATTGGCATGTATCTTATTTGTGGAACATTCCCAGAATCTGCTAGGAAGAATATCAGTGAAAAAATGAGATTACATTACTCTGGCAAGAATAATTCATTACTCAGCCATGCTGATTTTTGGTAATTATTGCATTATTTTCATTATTTACAGATCAGTTTCTAAATACTTGCTCTAGAATCCTCACAGCAAATTGTCCTGGTTAATCTGTAGTTTTCTGTATTTTCCTTTCCCCCTCCTCCAACCCCCTTTTTTAAAGAAGTATTTGATCTCTATCAGTCATCTGGAATTTACCTTTTCAACAGATTGAACAGATGTTTATAATAAAAGCCTCAGCCAAGCTTCAGTACTATGTAATTTCACTGCACTAAAGATAACTGGGCTGCAGAAGCTTTATCAATAGCTTTTTATCATTTGCTGGTGTTTTATGCCTTGTTGAAGATAGGAGAAAGAAACATAATGTCTTCACTGATCAACAAATCTGTCTTAAAATCAGAATGATTCTTGCCATCGGTCCATTACTGATATCCCCATTTGTATTCTTTTGGATAGGTGAAAAGATAAGTGAAGATAGATCTTATTTTCACCTATTCTTATTTAACTTCACTGTTGTCCAGACTCTTGTCATGAATGATGGCAGTTTCTGTAGCAAATAGAGATTTTGACAGATTTATTTTACTTGCATGCTCATTCCTGTCCGCATTTGACCCTCTTTTAGTTAGTTTATTTTTGAATTTCCATTATTTTCATGTTTCTACTTCTTTTGCAAAATATATTGTTCCAATCTTTAATAAATATCCTGTTCAATTTGACTTAATCTTATTTTCTTAGTTATGTCTTAAATATGCCTTATTTTAAAGTTTCTTTTCTTTTTACTATAAGATTATTAATAAAATAGTTGTATATTATCTTTCTTCCTTTGTCCTTGGAAACAATGTCAAATTCTTCTCTCCAAGGACTAATATCCATGTCTATGTGTTATTAAAATATTAGGCATACTACACATCCCTACCCTTTTGAACCTGTACTGAATACTGAGACTGAGAATGGGCCAAGCAGAGATGTGCTCAGTAATTACTGAGAATTACTGAGAGCTTTGGGAATGTTGCCAAAGTTGTTTTAAAAAGCAGCTACTGGAAAGAAAAGAAAAGAAAAAATGGAGTTCAAAATGTCTCTGTTGAATTGTGTTTCATTTTTCCTGAAGGGAGAGCATTGGTGCAAACAACCATCCAGATTAATGGCAGACAATCAATCTACTTCCAGAGCCTATCACAGAGTATTTGGGGTGGTACCTGCATGCTTTTGATAAAGTACTGCCCTCAAATGAAATAACCATTTGAAATGATAGTAATCTACTTCTGGCAATTTCAGTTTTGTCACAGTTCTTCAATTCAATATCAATATATCAGCAACGTTATGATCTTTTGAATTAATATAAATAAAACATGCCTACAGTTTTTGATTATTTTGATGATTTCTCAATAGAATGTATTTTCTTTTTAGTGGGACGCTATAACAGAAATGGATGAATATAATCGTCCTATCCACACATACCAGGTATGTAATGTTATGGAACCGAACCAAAACAACTGGCTTCGTACAAATTGGATCTCGCGTGATGCCGCCCAGAAAATTTATGTGGAAATGAAATTTACACTGAGGGACTGCAACAGCATTCCATGGGTGCTGGGGACATGCAAAGAAACATTCAACCTTTACTATCTGGAATCAGATGAATCTCATGGAATTAAATTCAAGCCAAACCAATACAGCAAAATTGATACTATTGCAGCTGATGAGAGTTTCACTCAGATGGATTTGGGAGATCGCATCCTGAAACTAAATACAGAAATTCGTGAGGTGGGACCAATAAACCGGAAAGGATTTTTTCTTGCCTTTCAAGATATTGGGGCATGCATTGCTTTGGTTTCTGTCCGTGTTTACTACAAAAAGTGTCCTTTCACTGTTCGGAACTTGGCTATGTTTCCTGACACCATTCCAAGGGTTGATTCTTCTTCTTTAGTGGAAGTACGAGGTTCCTGTGTGAAGAGTGCTGAAGAACGGGATACTCCAAAGTTATATTGTGGAGCAGATGGGGATTGGCTAGTACCTTTAGGACGATGCATATGCAGTGTTGGCTATGAAGAAGTAGATGGTTCATGCCATGGTAAGACTATTGTTTTAATTAAATTCCAAGAAAAGTTTTGAACTATGCTCAGCCATATGGGTCCAGCTTTTAACTGAATTTCATTTATCAATGCAGAATGCATTGAATTCATTATTTATTGAATTGTTGGATGAAGTTCATATATTGAAAACAAGTATGTCATCAATGAAGAATGATGAAAGCTTCATTTACAGAAAAAATGTTTACTCATATAAGAAATATGTAAAATGGAATCATTCATTGTTATTTGCTCTTTAGATGAGTAAACAATTTCTTATGTATATATTAAGCAATTAGGAGTATAATATAAGTTGGTATTGAATATATTGTTCAAATATGTAGTAACTTTGTTGGCCTGGCATTTTGCTAGCTAAAGTAGCAAAACACTTAAAGAATGATATGTTGTATACATTTATTTAATTTCAAAAGAATACAGAAGCGAGAAACTATAATAGATGATAAGTATTGTATATTGGAAGAAACATAATATTATTGAGAAAAAGATCCAAAAACTAATACTGTAGATGTTGCATAAAAGTTATTTGCTAGAGAAAGAAGAGCAAGGGGGATATTTTACTCTGTAGAAACACTAATCATAGTGATTAAAATCATGGACAATTTTTAAAAAAATCAGAGTATGATCTTTAATTTTGGTTAGTAAAATAAATTTCTTTTTCTATATATATATATATATATATATATATATATATATATATATATATATATATATATATATATATATACACACACACACACACACACACACACACACACACACACACACACACACACACACATATATATATATATATATATATATATATATATATATATATATATATATATATATAAAATAAATTTATTTTACTAACCAAAATTAACCAAAATTAAAGATCATACTCTGATTTTTTTAAAAATTGTCCATGATTTTAATCACTATGATTAGTGTTTCTACAGAGTAAAATATCCCCCTTGCTCTTCTTTCTCTAGCAAATAAAATATTGATGGAAAGAATAATGTTTCCCCAGTAAAAGAAAAGAAATTTATTTTACTAATGATTGAAAATATTTCTGCCTAACTGTATTAAGATTGAGATTGCTTTAACCTACGTAGAATATCATAGTTTAATACTGCAGTTATAAAGGACTGAACTAAATTGAATTTATGCTGGTGATTAGATATATTAGCTACTTGTATGTTTGTTTTGATCAAAAAGGTTGCATGGAACTAGATAATCTAAAAGCTTCAATGTATGATGAACCTCATACATTAAATTCCAAGCAAGAAGCGATTAATTGGACATTTTCCTATAGAACAATGTATCAATTCTTTACAAACTAAGCTTATTCCAGCATATTTTGATTCATACTCTTCAGGCTGTAAAATTTGCTGATAAATTTGATAACTAAATGTTTATATATTTTTATTTATATTTAAATTATTGAAGATGAAGATTCTCAAAAGGGTATTTATATAAAAATAAGCTTATTAATAAATCCTGTGGTATGCAAATAAATTTACTTCAAATAAAAGCAACAGAAGAAAGGGCATGGCTTCTATGGTAAGTCAAATAAAATTAAATTATATGGCTTCCATGATCTCCAAATCTTTTGCTCCAAATAACTGTCTCATTTTGATTTATGTACAAAAATATTGCATAACACCAGCTTTTATGGTGTTTACCAATTTGATAAGGCTACTTAAGGTTAAAATCTCTGCAATTAATGTAATAGTAGAATAAAGTAATAATGGTGTCTGGTTATTATGCAAGTACTTTAATCTAAAAATGCAAAATATTGATCATAACTGAACAGCAATATTTTTTTAACAACCTAAACATGGAGACTGAAATATAATCATATGTTTTAGAGTAATTGCAGAATTAGAATCATTCTCTGAATATTTCTTCCCTCCCTTCTTTCTTTCCTACTAAACAAGCAGTATTTAATAGGAACCTAATAAATTTCAGGAGTACCTAAAAGTATATTTATTTAAGTATTTTTATTTAATTGCTTAAGGAGTGGAAAATTAATTAAATTCACTTGTTATCACTGCTTTATTACTTCCACACTTTTTCAGTGCAGGAGTATTATTTTCCCAGTTTGACACTGTAGGAATATGAGATTTTATAAATGTTCATACATCTGTTCATCTTTAAATTATTATTTCAGCACTGTGCTGCACATACTATGCTTTTAAATTCCATGCCATGCATTTGTGTCCATGCATGTGTGAATAATTCTAAGGAAAGCTGCAATATTAAGAGCTCTAAAATTGATCTTCTGTCCACAAACTATACTATAAAAGAACACGAGCACTGGTGGGTCAGTAGGCTCATTTTGTTCTCTCTTTGTCTCTGTACAAATATATGCTTTTTATTAATCCCAGAATGAATCAATGTGATGATTCTCACTTAATCTTAAAAGATGCCTCACCAAATTTCTAATTTAGAAATTTATTAAATTTATCATTAATAAAAAGGGACATCTGTTTTGTTCTTTTTACTCCACAAAGTATTAGCTAAACAATTATTTAACTTTTTTGCATATCCACTGGTAAAATGTCATACTTTTCATCTGAGGAATGCATCCTTTGACCCGTAATAATTAATACAGTGAATGAGCAGTATCTGAGTTAAATCTTAAATTTTATTCCATTTTCAGTTGATATTTCTGGTAGTTGTAACATCTTTATAAAATTATTATTATTATTAAATAATCATTATTAGAGAGAGATCATTAAAGTCCTAAGCAATATTAGGACCTCAACATGTAAGATATCTTGTCATCTTGTTTTGTTGTTGCAAAGTAGCTCTTGTCTCTGAAGCAGAAACAGACCACAGTATTTCTTGATTCCATATGGCAAAAACATAGTTATTTCTTATTTTCTGACATTGTAATTTAATAGGGGAAAAATATGCCACGTTTTTATTTATTTAATTATTTATATTAGTTACATGGAGTAAATATACTGCAAAAGAAATAATTGTGAGAGTCCTTAACAAATAAGTTCCATTTAGTGGTTTACCCTAACAGGAAGTTTATAGTAGCTATATCCAATTTATTTGTCACATAGCTGTACTTTTCCTGTAAAACAGTCACTGAACTTTTCCAATGAAAAAACTTTACTATCTAAACATCTCTCCACTTTCCTGATCGCCTGAACTTATAAGCCTATTAGTTCTATTTAGAAGGCAACATTTTAAAGAGCTAAGTTTCTCCAGTCAAGGAGTTCAGTTCAATTCTTCTTACGTAGCAAAATGTAGATAACTTTAAAAGGTGAATATTGATTAACTAGTCCTCTACTTCTTCTTGACCAAGGGCAATTGCTTTGAAGGAAGAAGAGAGGACAAATATAAGTATAATATATTAAATAGAAAACTGCATGTAACATAAAAACATATATTTTCAAAATTAAAATCATCTTTCAAAAATAGTTATCATACAAAAATAAAATATTTGTTAGCTTTTTTGAAGAAAGACAAAAGAAGAGTAGAGGAAATTCATTACAATTCTGATCATCATATTACTTTTATTATTACATTTCAGGAATATAGATAATAACTGAATACTAAAAATTGAAATCACAAATTGAAATTTGTATATTTATTTCCAATAAATATAGAAATATATTTATGTCATGAGCATAATTGCTTATATTGTTTGATTTATTTCCACTGCAAAAATTCTCAAACAACTATTTTGCCAAAATGCAATGATTTTCAACAGTAGTTTGATTTTTTTTCAAGCAACATTTTTTGACACTCAAATTTATTAAAATTGTTTCTTTCATTTAATATTGCACTGTGTCAACAACTCTATGATAGTTTAATATTTCATACATTAATATATACATGGAAATTCCTAAAAGAAAATATTCACTACTTTCATTTTAAACCACACATCAGGTAGAATAACTGCTTGAATATAACATCACTAAAAGTTACTATATAGTGATGTCAATTTAACTCTATAGTCAGCAGTGGGATTTCAAATCTTTTCCTACTGGTTCTAGGAGAGTGAAGCATTCAAAGACCATCCTCAGTGTCAGAGCTGGTGAGCCTAGCTGTTGTTTAGCTCAGCTGAGGCGCAGCAATCCACTCCGCTGCACGAATCAGCTGAGCTAAAAACAAGGGAATATAGGACAGGGAATGGCAGAGGCAGGGGGCGAGGCCAGCCAGAGGTGGTATTTGTCGGTTCTCCAAACTTCTCAAAATTTCCGCTACCAGTTCGCCAGAACCAGTCTGAACCAGCTGAACACCACCTCTGACAGTACATCTGTACAGTCCTTTAACTTTGATAATAAAGTGCTACTTTGAGTACCCAGGACTACTTGTCTAAAATTCTTGTGAAGCCCCAGGAAAAGACAGTTGCATTAAGAGATTGACTACAGGTGAAATATCCTCACAACCATGTGCAATTTTGAATCAAATATGATGAACTTCACAGCTTTTCTACATACTAGCAAAAATTGAGCTTTCAGTTCCTCTTTCTATTTCTATTTATCTTTCTACTTGATTTGCATTTCTCTTTAAGAAAGATGCAAGATGAATCAAGAGCTCAGTTTCTAAGAAAAGTTAAAAGTGTCTCCATTTAAAATATTTCTGCAGCACCAGCTTAATTACAGTTGCTGAATTCAAATGATCTGAAGCATATTTCATATTATGGCACTTTTGCTCAAATTACTTCAAAAGGAAATTGTAGTTCCTACTCATCATTTGAAGTTAGCTATAAGAAAGATAATGATTGGGTTAAGGACCATTTTATGCATCAGACAGTTGATATGAATTCAGTCCCATAAGTCTTATTTCCCCTTATTTTCAGTATCGGAAAGACTTTTTTCCTAAATTTTTGGACCTGTAAATGACTTAAAAGGAGTCTCTAATTTCGTTTCTTTTTTTCATGTTGTATTTAAATTTGTGTATTTAGGCTTCCCTATTGCATTTAAACTCCTAGCATCATTTTGAATATCAGGTTTTTCAAACTATCTGCATTAAACCATTGATTGGGAATCTATCACATAAGTGTCAAAGGGGTGACATGCTAGTATTCACCAACATCCAACCATGGTTCTCCAAAACATGCTCTGTTTTTGTGTAATTTTGGAGACTACAAAGGCTATGGTGCTTCCACTTAGCCTCTGAACCTTCTGAATGTTGCACAAGACAGACATGCTTTTATGTGGTTTTCAGAGATTGCAGAGGCCATAGAGGAGCATTCTCCAAAGATGCTTCAAGAATGAAAACAGTGTGTGTTCAGAGAAGTTCGGGTTAGCTGCAGGCATCGGTCAACAGAAAGTGACTACCACCTTAAAGAGAGAGGTACATGGCAGATCCTGGGGGTGGGATAATGCTGTTCCCCAATGCTCACATGCTGTGAAGGGCTGTAGAAGTACTAGGGCTCAAGCCAAGGCCCAGACCTTGATTTGAGAGTCAATGTTGGCACTACTCCCCATGTACTACTGTTCATGCTGTTCAGGGTGGCCTAGATTTTTGGGTATATTATATACCATACTTTTTGGAGTATAAGAGGTTCCGAAGTATAAGATGCACCTAGCTTTTGGGGAGGAAAACAAGAAAAAAGTCTCCCTCTGCCTCCCAGCAATATGCCTCCTTTCAGCAAACAGTCAGTTTCAGTTTCAGCACCACCTGATTAATACAAGAAAATAAAATCTGCCTCTGCATCCCAACAATTTGCCTCTTTACTGCAAATAGTCTGTTTCAGTTTCAGTTTCAATACAGACTGATTAGCACAAGCAGCTGATTATCGGTTGGATCGGCCTCCCGATGATCAGCTGTTTCAGGCTGCAGGGATTGCCCTAGCCTATTGCCGTCTCATTTTTTTGCCTCTGCATCCCTTTTACAACCTCTGCACGTCCATTTCAGGCCTCCTCACACCCCATTTTCTGGCCATTCATGGTAGCAGGGATCAAAATGGGCAGAAAATGGGGCAAGCGGAGGCTGAAAACTTATGGCCCAGAGCCAAAAATGGGATGCGGATGCCGAAAATGGGATGTGCAAAGGCAGCAGTAGGCAATGGCATTCACAGCAGCCTGAAACAGCTGATGGTCAGGAGGCTGATCCAACTGACAATCAGCTGCTTATGCTACTCAGGCTGAGCTGAAACTGAAACAGGCTGTTTGCTGTTTGCTGCAAGGAGGCAAATTGCTGGGAGACAGAGGCCAAAGGATGGGGGTTGGTGGTTGGGTTGGGCTACATATGGTATATAAGATACACCCAATTTTTCACCCTCTTTTATACTTAAAAATACGGTAATCATTTCTCTTTTGTTTGGTTGCATGTCAATAGAGTCAGATAGGCATTTTTTAAATTTTTGACATGCCAAGCCCAAAAGCTTCATTCGATTAATTGTAGATTAATCATATGTGTTGTAGCCTCATAAGTCCTCGTACTTACAAATGACAGCTTGGCAGCAGCCAGGCGCATCTTAGCCAATCAGACGCGCCTGCCGGTTGCCGGGCTGTCATACGCGAGGCTATTGGTTGATCTATTTGACAGCCGAGTATAAAAGGCTGTCAGACGAAGGAGAGGTGCCGGTCTACTCACAGTTGATGTTCTATTCGTTCTTGTTTGAATAAACGGTTCAAGGTTATCTCAGACGCCTCCTCATAATTTCTACCGCCGATCTAACAATATGAGTAAATTAATTGTACTAGTAAATTACTACTAATAGCTGAAATCTACTAACCTTTGTAAGAAAGGCGATCCATTATGATGGTTTACCTATGTACTGCAGGAATTGTCCAGTGATAAAAAAGAAGTTCTACCACAAACCCTGTTATGATCAGAAATAAAGAGAGGGTAATCCTTTACTAGATTACCCCCCAAGCAGTGTCTCTTCTACTGCAGATTCCAGGGTGCCTATAGTTTAAGCAGAAATGCTGAGAGATGAAGCAGCAGAACTGATGTATCTTGCAATAATGGAGGAAATGGAGTAATCAGTATAATTAGATACAAGTACAAACCCATGTTAGAATCAAATTACAACAATGAGTATGGGAAAATATTCGTATTTCTCCAACTGAATTGTTTCAAAAGAAAAAAAATCCAAGAGTATCATTAAAATAATTTTCATCCTTTGGTCAAAAGCTCAGATAGAAGAGTTTCTTTCTTCAGGCCATTGTGAGAGATTTGCAAGCTTTGTGACAAGTCTGCAAGACAATTTTTGATAAAATAATTGAAATTCCCTGAGAATTAAATTCTATATTACCCAAAATGTAATTAAATAATTAGATTATTATCTTGCAAAGTCATATGAGATTATTTTGAGGCAGAATATTCGGAGGAGGTTGTCAGGATTCTTTGCTATGTCTAGATTTTGCAGGCTGAATCCAATGTTTCCTTCCAAGGTTCCTTCAGACAGTTGGGGTCAAATGAATTCCTGAATTCAGCAGCTGGTTAATGCCTCTGAATCAGTGCTTTGAAGCAGATGGTGATGCCGCTTATCTGAAAAAAATGCTCCTGTTAATCGAGCAGTACAGGTGTAACTCTCAACTTATGACCACAATTGGGACTGAAACTTTCATACCTAAGCAATGTGGTTGTTACATGAATTGCATCTGATTTTTACAACCTTTTTACTGCAGTCACCATGGGAATTAAATGAATCCAGTTTCCCCCATTGACTTTGCTTGCCAGAAGCCAACTGCAAAGGTTGCAGATAACAATCATGAGATCCTTAGATTTTGCAACCGTCATAAATAAATGCCAGTTGCCAAGCACCCAAACTGTAATTACATGACTGCACCAGACATATAGTAAGTGCAAGGAGCAATCCGAAGTCACTTTTTTTCATTATACTCATAATTTTGAACTGTCACTAAATAAATGGTCATAAATCAAGGACTTACATGTATACTATTAGATAACACTTAGAATTAAATAACACTTTTCCAGTCTTCCCTTTCTAGAGGAAAGTGGAAAACAACAGACCTGGGTGAGGGACAGAAATGGCATTGATGACCTTCCTTGGTCTTTTGATGGTACAGATGCAGTCTTTTACTCCTATTAGACTTTTCTCAGCTAGTGATTTTAGGCAATCAGTTCAAGGCCTTAGTTATTTCAATCAGAAATGTAGTTACTAAAACATACAATTTATAATTATTTAAGTATCAATTAAAATAAATTTGTGTTTGTTAAAGGTAAAATCAAAGTAAACAAATATAATTAACTTTTTCCTAGTGAACTATTTTGATAATGTAAAATATATTTCTGCAATTCAGTGAGTCCAAGAGACTATGGGTTCGACATAGAGAGAAGTGGCAGAATAGTCTTCAATAATCATAGACAATGGTTATTGTTTTTCAGAACTGGAGGAAAGACTTTTTAAAATTCCTGAATTCTATAAGCAAAGTAATACTGATATATTTTGAATATTTTTCTCAACTAATGAAAAGTACCAGACATTTTTCTAAAGGAATTTTCTACAGAAATTGAAATTCTTCCATCATAGTAAGATTTAATAATTTAATAAAATATTTCAAAACAATGGATTTGAGAAGTTTTTATTCTTTGACAGTCACATTTTTTTAAAGTTATATAAAAACATTTACCAAGCAAAGTGAATAATCATATATAAAATAGGTAAAGGTTCCCCTTGCACATATGTGCTAGTTGTTCCTGACTGAAGGGGCAAGGCTCTTCTCTGTTTCAAAGCTGAAGAGCCCGCACTGTCCGAAGATGTCTCCATGGTCATGTGGCTGGCATGATTAAATGCCAAAGGTGAATGGAATACTATTAACTTCCCACCATATACAAAATACACATATGCAAATTTTGACCATAAATTATTGATAATATTATAATAGTATACATGTAAGAAATGCTTGTGGTGACATTAGATGTGTGTTGGTTGGCAATTATATTTAAAGCATATTTTTATGCAGATGATGCTTTGTTGGCTATAAACCCAAACTATTTGCAATGAAAGTTAGATACACTGTGTGATGGGACAATAAATATGAATGTTACATTTATATAGCAAAGTTCAAAAGTATTGTGTCAAAGGAAATGGCGGGAAGAAATCTTTCCCATGCTGAGTACCAGCTACCCACAAAGAAACTCAATGGGGAAGCTGACAGGAAGTTGAAAGTTGTTCTTGTTCTCACTGTTTTTTTTCCAGCCCGTGGTCATTTTGTTTCTTCATTAGGTAAGGAAGTATATTTGAAGATCTGATCCAGTGGTGGGTTACGACCGGGGCATACTGGTGCCTGCTGGGAGCACCAGGTACCGTTCCGGTATGGTGCTATGGATGGCCCACCTGTTCGCCTGCACTCCTTGCCTCTATTTGAGCTAGGGCATTTGCGCATGCGCATAGCACGTATGGTGCCTGCATAATGTTCTGCCAAGCAGCTGGAGAGTTGCTGGCAGTGGGTACACATGGGTGCACTGTGCATGTGCACATGGTGGATGCCCAGCCCTGTTGCAGGGTACCGGTTGCAACGGGAGCCGGAACCCACCACTGATCTGATGCAAGAGGTCACAGGTGTCTAATGTTCATTAAAGATGAGAAAAATGGGCACAGAAATTTTAAGATGTGAAATTGCAGATAGCATGATAGTTTATAGTAAGTAATTTGTTGAAAGAATGAAGGTTTGTTGAAAGTAGCAAAAATGACAGTGTACAATAAAGTTGTTTTTGCTTCTTAGTTATATGGAAGTGAGAGATAGATATGTCAAGAGAAATATGAAAGTAATTTATATTCAGTGAAATGTATTATTTGAGAAGGGTGAAAACAAGATACTTTATAGGATTTATTACTATTATTAACAGTTTAATGTCTATTCAGGGCAAATTGGTAGAAATAGTAATCAAAGACAAAAGCAGCACATGAAGACAAATTGAACATGAGATAATAACAGATTCTGCAGAAATAAATCTAGAGTCACCAAACTGTCTGAGTTTTATTGAGATATTAACAGACTCATGGAAGGAGATACACTGCAGTCTTTTACAGTTGGATTTTTCCAAAGTCTTTGACCACATTTATCAAAGACTCTTAAGTAACCTAGGAGTTTTGGGATAAGAGAACCTGTCCTTTTTTTACATTATTAATGTGTATTAAAAATCAAAATTAATACTTGGGGATTTATCTCAATGAAAAGGTGTTTAATAATCTGGATTTAGCTGTGAGCTGCCCAAATTTGCAAATTACACTAAATTACTTGGGTAGTAAAAACTGAAAATGATTGTAGGCTTCTAAAATATTTCTTTGACTAAGTGATGGTTAATAGAATAGAATAGAATAGAATAGAATAGAACAGAACAGAACAGAACAGAACAGAACAGAATTCTTTATTGGCCAAGTGTGATTGGACACACAAGGAATTCGTCTTGGTGCATATGCTCTCAGTGTATGATAGTCACAGTGTATAATAGTCAAGCAATCAAATCATATTAGGAAACAATCAATATAAATCATAAAGACTCAAGCAACACATTTACAGTCATACAGCCATAAGTGGGAGAGGTGGGTGATAGGAACAGTGAGAAGATTAATAGTAGTGCAGACTTAGTAAATAAGTGTTGAGGGAATTATTTGTTTAGCAGAGTGATGGCGTTCAGGAAAAAAACTGTTCTTGTGTCTAGTTGTTCTGATGTGCAGTACTCTATATATAGCATTGTTTTGAGTGTAGGAGTTGAAACAGTTTATGTCCAGGATGCGAGAGGTCTGTAAATATTTTCACAGCCCTCTTTTTGACTTGTGCTGTGTACAGGTCCTCAATGGAAAGGAGATTGGTAGTACTTTTTCTGCAGTCTGTGTCTATCTTGTTGGGTTGCAGAACCAAACCAGACAGTTATAAAGGAAAACATGGTGCATGTGTGATATACATACGTACATGCACACACACACACACACACACACACACACACACACAAAAATTTCGCACATACACAGAAATAGATAACAACAGTCTATAAATGAAACAAGAAAAAGTATTTGGGAAAAAAAAGAAATTATGCGAAGATCATGCTTCAGGAAACAGTGAAAACCAATGTCCTGCAATCAATTTAAACTGCACCCAACAGAACAAATAATTAGCTAAGACTTAAGATAGGAATACTATCAGGTTATGGGGGAATTGGAATTGGAAGATGATAATAGTTTATTGGCTCAAAATGCAATTCTTCCCAGCTGAACTGACTCCACTACTTCTAGTAAATACCTTTGCCTCACTCTGGAAGCAGATGGTAGAGCATAAGTGGGATTCATATGGGTTCACTATTCTTAATATCATTATGTTCTTATCAAGATAAGCAATTAATTTTTCAAAGAATAAGGACATGGAGTTGCATATTGAAGCTAACAAGCATGACAGAATTTGGATAAACAAGCACATATAGGAACTAGCAAATTATTTACTAAATCTAACTTTCTCTAAACTCAGAATCATTTTCTTTAATTTCTTTCTTTCTTTAAACTTACATCCAACTTTCTTCCATTTGCATTTCTTCAACTAAGGTTTGGTTTGGTTTGGTTTTATTGGACTTATATGTCGTCCTTCTCCCAGAGGACTCAGGGCGGCGTACAACATAAAAACACATATGACAAAAGTTAAAAAAGATTAAATAGGAAATCCAATAACCTTCAATTGACAATTTAAATCAAATTTAGGATTAAATTAAAATTAAAAATTAAAAATTTAATTTATTCTATTCAGGCTAGGACGGCTTGCTGAAAAAGCCAACTTTTTAGAGTGCGCTGGAAGGACTGGAGGTCGGGGATGATGAGAAGCTCCGGGGACAGCTCATTCCAAGGGAAAGCGCTCCCACAGAGAAGGCTCTCCCCCTGGGGGTCTCCAGCCGACACTGCCTGGCCGACAGCCCCTGAGGAGGTCAACTCTGTGGGATCATGCTGGATGGTGGGAAGCTACCAGTGGCAGTACTCTTGCAAGTACCCTGGGCCTAAGCCATGGAGCACTTTAAAGATCAATACCTTGAATCACACCCGGAAAACAACCAGCAACCAGTGCACGCCACCTAAAAGGGGTGTAACATGGGAGCATCTAGGTACCCCCATGACAACCTACACGGCCACATTCTGGACCAGCTGGAGTCTCTGGGTGCTCTTCAAGGGCAGCCTCATGTAGAGAGTGTTACAGTAGTTCAGGCAAAAAAGGACGAGGGGATTAGTGACTGTGCACAGGGCATCCCAATCTAGGAAGGGACGCAACTGGTATACCAGGCATACCTGGTAGAAGGTCTCCCTGGTCACGGCCGTAAGATGTTCTTCTAAACTAAGCCGCATATCCAGGAGTACTCCCAGATTGCGGCCCCTCTCTGAGGGGGCTAAAATTTCTCCCCCTAACATCAAAGATGGTA
This sequence comes from Thamnophis elegans, assembly GCF_009769535.1. Taxonomy (NCBI): domain Eukaryota; kingdom Metazoa; phylum Chordata; class Lepidosauria; order Squamata; family Natricidae; genus Thamnophis; species Thamnophis elegans. Next base: position 38,682,005 of record NC_045546.1, read on the forward strand.
CGCGATGCACAAATCAGGATGATAGAAACCACAGCCACTCAGTCTTGGAGGGATTAAGCTTGATCCTGTTCATCCCCTCCCAGATCCGCACAGCCTCCAGTTACCAGAACATCACATCGAGTGCATCGTTGGGGTGGTTTGGGGTAGAAATGAAAAGTTGGGTATCATCAGCGTATTGATAATACCGTACCCCAAAACCATGGATGATATCGTCCAGCGGTTTCATATATATGTTGAACAGCAGGGATGAGAGAACTGACCCCTGGGGCACCCCACAAGTGAGGCGCCTCGGGGTCAATCTCTGCCCTCCAGTCAACATGAACTTCGATCGATCCAAGAGGTACGAGGAGAACCACTGCAAAACAGTGCCCCCACTCCCAACCCCCAGAGTCGTTGCAATATGATCGATGGTATCCAAAGCCGCTGAGAGGTCTAATAAGACCAGGACAGAGGAGCAACCCCTGTCCCGGGCCCACCAGAGATAATCAACCAACACAACCAATGCCGTGTCTGTTCTCTACCCGGGCCTGAAACCCAACTGAAACGGATCCAGGTAGGCAGCTTCATCCAGGTACTGGGGAAGTTGATGTGCTACCACACTCTCAACAACCTTCACTACAAAGCGGAGGTTGGAGACCAGACGATAGTTGGCTAAAGAAGCTGGGACCAGGGAAGGCTTCTTAAGGAGGGGGCCTCACCACTGCCTCCTTCAAGGTGGTGGGAAAGAACCCATCTCTCAATGAAGCATTGGTAATCACCTGGAGCCAGCCTCGTGTCACCTCCCGGGAAGCCGAAACTAACCAGGAGGGACATGGGTCCAGCACACAAGTGGCAGCACTAAGTCTCCCCATAATCCTGTACCCGCCCTCGGGAGTCATTATAAAATTCCTGTAAGTATCCTAAAATTCCTGTAAGTGTATCTGTCCATGTAGTTGTGAGGAAGTTGAAACATTTCACACATATTATTATGTGGTAAATTTTAGGGACATTATATCAATCTATATTTTGCTCCTAAAAATTAAATTGCCGAGGAGTCAAGATAAATTTTATCTGAACCTTATTCCTCAGGATCTAAAACCAAAATTTTGTATTGCTGCAATGAAAGGAAGACAAAACTGATAATATAATGACCTTTGCTTAAATATTACTTCTGGTTTGATATATCTTAACTATTAAATCATTAGGGATATATAGTTTATTTTAGATTTATTATTTTAGATTTACCAGGATAGCCTAATAATATAGTAATAGATGAGTAAATTATTTATTATTTATTTTGTTAGTTGCTACTATATTATTGCATCTATTTACTGCAACCTGTTTATGGTTTTCTTTTGCTAGTAATTGACCAAATAAATAATATTGATTGATTAATCTTTGGACTACAAAAGATAGGTCAACAAAAGCAGTAACCATGAAAAGGAAAGAGAATGAAAATTAAATTTCTAACACTGTAATGACCATAAATAAATCTGTAGTGTTTCCACATCTGGAATATTTTTTATAGTTATGAATATCACATTTGAAAAAAAGATATGCTAAATGCCTAAATGCAAAAATAGGATTTGAACATCATCCTTGTGAAAAACTGCTGAAAGATTTGGAAGTTTAATTTGGAAGAAAAATGGTGGTACATGATCAAAGAGAAAATATCATTACTGATATTAAAAAAACTAAATAGAAAAACATGTGCGCCCTCCCAAATTATAGAGTTTTGCTTCGATATGGCCTCTTAACATATTTTATTTTTAATATTTAATAGTTGGGTGACTTTTATTACTCTTAATGCTTGTAAGCCATCCATAAATGAGTGGTGGAAATAAAAACCAACTAAGTAAAAAAAAATTAATTCTCATTCTTAGTTAAATCTAAATTTGAATGTTCTTCCTAAGGATTAATAATATTTATACCATAAGGTCATCTCATCAATTTTCTGAAATCATATTTCCCTGTTTGTCAAGCCTTGGTCAGATCCCTTTCTCTTGAGAGTTTTAAACCATCATATATGCTGGAATCCTCAAAGTCAAGATCAGTTTGTTTCACTGCATCATTGTTTTGGTATTCCAAAATAAAATAACCCAGCCAATACAATTATTTTATAAGACAGTGAATCTCAATCTCCAACCAAGTCAGATCCAATGTAAATAATGTCCATAAAGGGGGGGGGGGGGAATCAATGCAAAAGATGCAGAATCAGGAAGGAAGTTCACTATTACTTGAACATTAAAAACTTCCCATATCACTATTTCAGAAATAAGTCAAGTTGTATCTGCCACATTTAATTAAAAAGTAGTAACTAGGAAATACTGCTTTATCTTAGAAGCACTCAGTTGAGCTTTCCAATAACATGATTATGCTGATCACACAACCAGATAAGTACAGTAACCATGAATTATACATTACTAAAACTAAGATTTTAATAGTAAATTAGATCATTAGTTATACTGATCTCTATTAGTATAATAGATCCATTACCTATAGTACTGCATCCAGTTTTCCTTACAGTTAAAATCCTTGCTCTGTAAAAGGTCAAATGACATGCTGTTTGTTTACTTGTTACTTTTCTGATCACACAATAATCAAGTGAATGAAATAAAACATTAATTAAAAGTAATCTGTCTCAGTGGACTTTATTAAGAGACTTCCTTAATAAGTTTCTGAATGACTAATTGTGTTTTATCAACTGAATAGATTGCCAGAGTTCCTTAGATATCCTAATGGTGATCATCCATGCGGAAAGCACACTGGATGTTGTAGTTGAAAAAAAACTAAACTCAAAAAAATAACCCACATTACTGTATATGACATATCAATTTAGTATTATAAATTCCTAATTTTCTTTAGCAACTAACTACACCAAATATAATCTCGGATCTTTCTGATAGCAAAATTTTCCACATTTTTTATTTCTTCTCTAGTTAAATTTCTTTCCTTCCTTTCCAATTGTTTGGTTTGTTTCTTCCTTTTAAAGAGTTTGAAACTGTTACTGAATACACACACACACACACAATAATGTGAATCAATTCATATGTGGTTCAATTCATAAAAACTATATGGGATTATTTTTAGTGCCTTTGTGAACATTATTGCAATTGTATAAACAGGCTTATTCAGCAGAAAACTCTCAGTCATGACTTTATTAGATAAAACTCTACTAAAAACAACAATAAAACTATATACACCGATGATTTGCTTTCTGCACTCAAAGCCTTTATATAGATCTATATTTAGAACTGAACTTTGTTTTCCTATCTTTACAAATTAGCATATTCTTGGCAGTTTGCTTGATGGTCCAATCTCAGCTCACACGTTAATTTTTAACTATTTTTGTTTAATCAATTTGTATAGCTGACTATCTCAAACAAGTGACTCTGGCTAGCAAACAACCATAACATCAATTAAGCCAATTAAAACACAAAACAACAAGAAAAATAAAATACATGTGACAGCTGAGAGGTATTCTAATCCATAATATTTCATAAATGTCAACATAACCAGAAAACAGACCTTACACACAGTCAAGACTCCAAGCCATCTTAAGCTCAAGAGTGTCTCACTGTGTACTGTACTGTATATTGTTGAAATGACAAAAAAACCTATATGACTTGACTTGACTTGAAGAAGGAGAATATTCCAGAGGACAGTGTGCCAGATGCCTCCTGATCCCTGCTAGCTGACATTCCTTGACTGAAAGAATATGAAGCATGCCCATTCTGCCATTCAGTACTGGACAAGTAGAAACAACTGGGAAAGATAGTGCCTCAGTTAACTCAGTCTCAAAACATTAAGGGTTTTTAGGGTGACAAATAGCATTTTAAATTGCATTCAGTAACATACTGGCAACCAATGCAATACATGCAATGGTGTTACATATGCCAAATAATTAAATAACCAACCAGCCGCATTCTGTAACAGCTGAAGCTTCCAAATGCTCTTGAAGGGTAGCCTTTGTTGCAAGAATCCATATGGGAGTGACAAAAAGCAGAACTGCAGACAATCTGAAGGTATGCAAAGGTCCTTTTAGCTCATGGCTACTATTGCTCTTCCAGCAGGAACCAATAGTCCAAGAGAACCCCCAGATTGTTTACCAGGTCAATCTTAGACAGTACCACTCTATCCAGAAACATAGATAAAATAACCAGACACCAAAATGCCTAAGCACCCAAAGAATTGCTCAAGAAGCCCAGGATGGAGATACGAAACCATTATGAGATATGAAGACCCTAAAAGTCAAATCACCTCATCCAGTGGCCTCTTGAATAAGTTAAATAAAGGAGCACCAAGATGAAGAGCTTGGTCTTCAGCTGTTCACAGATAGAGGCTATGTACTGGAACTCTCCCCCTATCAACATTAATTGGAACTAATCCCAGAGGAAGGAAAAGAAGCAGCATCAGCTTGCCACCCATGTCAAACTCCTGAAGCAGTACATTGATCAATGTATCAAAGGCTACTTCCCTCAATAAAGCATTAACCATCACCAGACTCAATCATATGTTCTCTGTGGGGCAGCCTTGACCAACCAGCAAAAGCATGGATCTAACACAAAAGTGGCTGAATGAATAGCTACAAGAATCGTGTTCATTTCCACAGGTTCAAAGGGATTGTACAACGCAGACCAAATCCAAGATAACCATGCAAGTCTCAGTCATGTAATTTCTGCTGGTTCTGCATTAAGGCAGAAGTACATTGCAGAGCAAATCCAGTTGGTTATATGTGCAAGATACTCAGCATATTTCACTGAAAATGAACCTCAGAATTACTCCCTCCTAATTGGGGCTAGATCACCCAGAACCAGACTGCTGGACAGTTAACTACTTATGTAATATGTGCAGAACAATTATGTTTTATTGTCCTTGGCGCATGGGTGTCAAACTCTATCATGTCATGTGATGTATCGTGTTGTATGTGATGTTTTTTGCCTTTGCGGAGCTGAGGTGGGTGTGGCCTGTGCATGACACATCTGGCCCACCAGCTGCCAGTTTGACAGCCCTTCCCTAGCACCATGACATAGACTTTAATTTTAATCATGTAAGAACCCCCCATAAGCTGGAAACTACTCATTTTTACCAGGCCAGATCTAGGTTTTATTAACATCAAAGACAAAAGCCATAGAAAAAATAATAGTAATTTATGTTTCATAGGAAATACTAAAGCTGAGTCTGTTGAGGAACACTGTTATTTTAACATGTGACTTTGTATACAGAGGAGATCCCAGTCACATAAATATGTACATCAGTGGTGGATTTAAAAAATTTTTACTATTGGTTCTGTGGGTAAGACTTGGTGGGCATGGCTTGGTGGACATGGCAGGGGAAGGCTACTGTAAAATCTTCATTCTCTTCCCACTCCAGAGGAAAGGTTACTGCAAAATCTCCATTTCCTCCTGATCAGCTGGAACTTGGGAGGCAGAGAATAGATGGAGGCAGGGCCAGTTAGAGGTGGTATTTACCAGTTCTCCAAACTACTCAAATTTTCCACTACCTGTTCTCCAGAAGTGGTCAGAACCTGCTGAATACCACCTATGATGTACATATTGAAAGTGTTCATAAGAAATTATATTAATTTTCTTATATAAGAAAAAATAATGTCTAAATTTGTATAAAAATGACATTTTGAGTTATTTATCTTAATAAAGTTGTTCTCTCAAACAAATATGAAACTGGTATAAGTCACAAAGTAAATGTTCCTAGGACATTAAAAATAATAGGAATTTTAAGCTTACATTATGTAGTTTGCATTCACCAGGATACATTTTCTGAGTGAAAATAAATTATGTAAAATAAGTTTCTACCTACTAGTGAAACATCTAACAGAGCTGAAGGCTGCACTTGAAATGTCTTTTTTAAAACAAGTTTTACTTCAAAGGGATAATGATCAAAGTATGCATAAATTCCCAAAGGACATGAAAATATATGCACAGAAGAATTTTAGTCTAAAATGCCAACAATGGATGTATTTTGAATTTGCTTATTAAATAATAGTTGCTATGAATGAATAATATATTAATTTCACTATGACTTGTATTCCCACATGTTAAATATTTCAGAATTGATCATATAACCATTAACCAACCAGATGAAAATGTTAATTCTAGTTAAAATGATGCACAGTCAAATAACATTCCAAATATTGTATCTTCAGTCAAAAAAAAAGGTATGACTACATGATGAATTCTAATCAGGGTCAAAATTTCACATCTCCTTTTTGTTTCCTGAGGTATTTTCTGAGCCCAGGAAAATGCAATTTTTTGTTAATATTGCACTCTTGATTATATTTTACAGAAGTTGTACCCAAGAATACTTTGAATGTTAAGCTATTACATTTAATTCATTTTGTGCTTCAGTCTGGAATTCTAAATAAATGTTAAAAGACTTTCAATCATAACCAAATGTTTAGTTGTCTTTGAAAAGAGGCTGTTTAATTTGTTGGACCAGGTTTTGAATAGGAATGGAGCATTTCTTTTGTACACCCTAAATCTTTAGAGGGTGATGACAATGTCATATGATATTTGTTAAACAACTCCCTGATTTAACAGTGTTCAATGAACATATCTGCTGGAGGAAAACATTTCCAGAACAATAGTTTTCTATAGTAATAACAATAGTACTTAGACTTATACAACACTTCAGAGTGTTTTACAGCCAACTCTAAGCACTTCACAGAGTCAGCATATTGCCCAGGAAATTTGGGTCTTCATTTTACCGACCTTGAAAGGATGGAAGGCTTGAGCCAGTCAGGATAGAACTGCCGAACTGCTGCCAATCAGCAGCCAGGAGAATTAGCCTACAATACTGCATTCTATCAAGCTCGGGCTTTCGTGGTAGGTCTTATTTTTGGGGAAATACAGTAACCACTGTGTTATCATGCAATATGCACTGTTGGTTAGTAGCACTATGCTTTGATTTGTGCCCTAAATTTACATTCCTTGAACACTTATCCATACCAACTTGTTGAAGGGGATCCATGTGAATTGTTTCCATACTTTGGAATTGTTTCTAGATTTGGTTGTCTTAAAAAAATGATATTTCAAAATCTAGATAAGCACCAGATTACCAATGTCATATAAATCTGAATGAAATTATTATCCACTATATGTATAATCATATTGATTCAACCACATCTTTTTACCAAATATAAATATTTAAAGTTAGTTTTTGGAACTGAATTAGATTGAGGAATATAATAAGGAGATATGAGCAAGAAATGTGACCTTAATACATTCCCATTAGTGTGAGCTATTGATTTTATACATATGTAGTTGCTGTTATACCTGAACTCTCTGTGCATAAAAATATGCTGGATATAAATGACTGGTACATGAACAACATGTCACAAGTCTAAGAAATCTGTTTTAAATAGCTATTATAACAACCACCCAACATTTGCATGCATATGTATTGTACTGACATTTTAAAATTGCTACTTATCTTGCAAAATGCCAAATTTTAAAGAAGGCTGTTCTGTAAGTTTTCAATAAAATCTTTATATATGACTATTCAAATATGCATAGCATGGCTGAAACTTTCCTATTCATGTTCCATGGTAATTACTTTCATTAATATTATACTATTAGAACAAAACTATTTACTAAAATATATCTGGTTCTAAATACTGTGTAAGTATGTTTATAGCATTAAATGTTGTTAGGTAATACACGAGGTTTTAACAAAGAGCATCCAAAAGTGGCATTTTATATGAGGAAACACTATTTTTACTAGGTTGTTACTAAATTCACCATATCCAGGATGTTGTTAAAACTATGCAGCTTGTTTGTCATCCGTAAATAAATGAACATCAATGGGTATAACCTATAATTCTTTTTCCAGTTACCCCTTTGTACATTATAGTTCAGGGAACTATAAAAAATCTAACACTGGATGGCTCTAGAACACAAAAAGATTTTGAGGTAGAAGAGGAAGTTATACCAGTTTCAAACTGATAACTTTCTATATGTTAGGCAACATCATAATCACTGGGCATAATCTGTCAGAATTCCAAGTAATAGTCCCATAGCAAGCAAAAACCCGAGGCAGATGAATTCCTCAAAGATTAGCTTTTTGGAAAAATCATATTGGCACAAATCTGGTGAAAACCGACTCTGAAGGTTCCCACAATTTTCATCTAATTAAAAGAGAAAATTTTCCCACAACTCCAAACAATTAGTCACATGGTCCTGTCTGATTGTCTGGTGACTTCACTCTTGCTGTCACACTCCAGATGTGAAAATGTCCTTGGTTCTCAAAAAAAAGTATTTTTATTTGGCTATACAACCCCTGCTATCTCTAATCCCCCCTTCCTTTCCATCAGCTACAGTGTGGCAACACTGAAGCTCCAGTCTGGTCAGCTTGAAGATTGATATAATCATCATTTTAAAAATGTACATAGTGCTGGTATATCTTAATATGGTCATACTGTTTGATGAACTTTCTAGCAAGAATGCTTAGTTTTTTATTTAAACAATGAAATCCTACTTTTCCTTATAAAGTAATCATTTTTTATTTTGTCTTATTGTACATCTGATTTCATCACAGACTTAACAAACAAAGCTATAGCCCAGATGTTATCATACTAACTATACATTGAGATACTATTTAGATATTTCTATTGTCCAGCAATAACTCATTTGGCTGATAGAAGAAGAAAATTAATCCATTTTAATCGATTTTTTTATTCTGCCACAGATATGTAGCAATATTAACTTGAGAAAAACTTTGGTTATAGAGATAGTCCTTGATTAGTGCAGTTAATGAATCCCAAGAAATGGCCACATTATTCAAATTCACACTATTCAAAATGATATTTATATGGAAAATAAAGTAATTGGTTCCAGTTTGATGAAAATAGGCAATAAAATTTTTAAAACATAATTTTATATGTTTATTAATGAAATTTAACAGTAAAAGATTACATGAATATAATTACAATTTAAATTTATTTTAATAAAATCAGACATTAGTTATGAAACGTACAATTTTTTAAAAAATCCAGATAGATAGATTTCAATTTAAAATAAATCAAATGAACAAAGGGTACACTGGAGGATAAAGCCATATCTAGAATTTGCCCTCTATCTCCTGTATTCTGATGTAGTGCTTCAAAAGAAGCTTCTTCTTTTTGAGATTTCCTTGAATGAAGCTTTCCCTTTCTTTTTGCGCACTTAACAATTAGCATCTCCAAGCATCTGGAGTTCTAAGACCAACTACAAATGTGCTAGTCGCAACTATTATATGATAACTTTGTGTTAAGTGAATTTGGGCTTGCATTAAATATACTGTGGTATAAGTTTATAGTTTGCATCAAATAAAATATTGTACTATTCATGACTGAGCCGCGGTGGTGCAGTGGTTAGAGTGCAGTACTGCTACTACTGTTTGGAAGTTCAAATCTCACCAGGCTCAAGGTTGACTCAGAATTCCATCCTTTTGAGGTAGGTAAAATAAGAACCCAGATTGTTGGGGGCAGTATGCTGACTCTGTAAACAGCTTAGAAAGGGCTATAAAGCACTGTGAAGTGGTATAAAAGTCTAAGTGCTATTGCTATGACCTACATGTGCAGTATATGACATTTTATTACTTACCTTCTTCCTAAACTCTGATACTTTATCATATTCTCACAAGAAGTAAAAGAATGCTCCATTCAATTTGCAATCTCAGCAGCAGCAGCTCACTTAGAAGATATATGTGAGATTCTGATCTGGGTTTAATATCCCTACAGATGTTAAAAAGAACCTTCCACATTTCCATAAAGACAGCCAAGTATTATTATATAATTGTGTTTCTAAATCTAGATTCCAGGATTGTGGTAGTTGTCTATTACCCATTATTTATTTCAAATAAATTCAAATTTAAAAAACAACAACATACCCACGGGTTCTGTTAAAAATTTTTTTTAAAATATACTGTAGACAGATTGATATAGATGGTATCATTCAATTCTGTTTTCCATAAATGTTTGCATGATTATTTTCAAGGAATCAAGGAAACCAGGCAGTGTGAATCAGCCCAAGGAACAATCTACTTTTCTTGGAACTAAAGTTGCATATAATTCAATATCTTGTTTGGATATTGATCCAATCATATTTTATCATATTTTTCACTAGTATTTGAGAAAACACAATGGTGATGAAAATTTCATGAGAATAATTGTCCTTGCTCACCATGGAAAATAAAATCTTGCATACTGCACAAACATTTTGTGCCTAGAAGTGAGAAAACCATGGCACACAATATATTATTTCCTTATACAGTAAGTGAGGTGGTATGATTTGTCAATATTGATAAGTAGAAGTTGAGTCCACATTTTTTGTACCTGAGAACAGCTAACATCTTTGCCATGATTGAAATTAAATTTAACAAGGTCATTAATGTGATTCCAGTAGGTGAATAACCTAATTAATTCCTTATTTTGTGTGAAAACTAGCAGGGTCCAATTGTTAAATAGCCTAAAGAGACTAAGTATGTGTAATTCTCAAACAGCAAATCACCATTTTGCATTAAACAGTTTTTCTTAAATCAAAGAGACCTTGAAAGCTGATTTTTATTTTGAAAATGATAGGTCAGTTTAAACCTGTGCAGTAGGACCCACAAAAATCATGTCAGATTTTCCAAAGATGTTGGGCACACCTGGAACAGTATTTAGTAATGAATAGATGATGAAAATAAATTGAACACAAAAGTCATCAGTCTGCAACTATGAATAACTCCTGACTAATTCATTGATTGGGTTCCCCCTCAGAAAATAAAGCATGCAAAATTTATATTCAGAATCTTATGTGCCTTTTTGAACACATCCTTCTATCTATTATAACTTATTTTTTTTATCTTTGCATTTAAAGCTAGAAAATAGATAGTGTACAAAATGCAAGTGTTCCCTCAGGAAAGCAGTCAGGATTCACCATGTGTCTGCAGTTAGAAATGTTTATCTCCCTTAGGAAGTGATGGTTTTCTCTTCAGAAGGAATGTCTGCTGGTCAGTGCAGTTTTAATTCTCTCAGAACAGCAATTTGCATATCAAAGGGCTGGTATGAGTAAACATCGTCATGCTTCCATCTGTGATATCATTCCCCCATTGAGACATAAAATAAGAAAAACACTCATAGTCAATGCTGTTTTTCTCTAGTATTTTACAGTGAGTTCTGCAATGTTGTACTTATTCTAAAGGTTTTGCAGCTGCCTCTCTTCAGTTAAAACATATTGAAATAAAACAAAGAATATGGGGAAAATAATTTCCTGTCAACAATTTTAAAAGGATCCTTTTGCAGATTTCAGGATTGAGCAGAATAATTGCTCAACTGATTTCCAGGCATCTTAAAATGTTATGGTTATTTGTTTTGTTTGTAGGAACAATTTTAATGGGGGGAGGGAGAGAAAAGAACTTTGGGTTTAACAAATGATCAATTAATGTTTCCCACAGAGTTTGCATTTTATGAACAAAACAATCAAATGCATATTCACACAGAAATAAGTCATACTGTGTCTTTTGGCACTTAGTCTATAATAGATGCTTTTAGAACTGAAGCCCAAGATCATGCCATTATCGCGATCTGTAATCACCAAAAGCAAAAGGAGGCCTTTGGGTTTTTGTCAAGTACAGTGCCAGATGTATATGTACTTTGCAATATGTCCTGAATTGCTAGAATAGAAAGTTAGTATTATACATCCCCCCTCCACTTCTTTCAGTTTTTCTACAATGACAAGTGTATTGCAAGACATAAGTATTTACTTCACAGAAAAGTAGTTTATTCATTCTGGATAGGTTGAAGAGTTATCCACCAAGAGCTTCTAGGAGTTGGACGGCATATAATTTAATAAATTATTATTCATTATTATTGTCCCTCTGAAAGAAATGACCAGACTTCTGCTCATTCACATGATTATATTTTGTAAAACATGATCATTAATGTGTGGGCTGCTAGAAAAAATAAATCCAGTCCTTTCCTTCCCATTCTTTTTCCCCTTGCTCTTACTTTTGTCTGATAGGAGTAGCAACTTAATATAATGTATTCCATCAGGTTACTATTCCAACCAATCTTTGGTCTGACAGAAACTCTTCAAATAGCAGTTGTAATCAAGACAAGTAGATTCTCGTAGCTTTTCTTGACCCTTTAAACATTATATCCCAATGCAAGCATTTCCTAAAGCGAGAAGGAATGCCTTCTTATGATCTTTGCTTCTTTCAGTACAGTGCTCCAATACATTTGCTGAGTTTACAGGAACAAATTTGCCATCCATTCCCACTTTTTTGGATCCTAAAAATTCAGGACCCACATAGGGCCGGAGCAGGACCCTGCTCCGGCCCTATAGATCGATCTTCCCATGGAGATCCGGACCCTTACTACCCTTCCGGCCTTCCGCAAAGTGACCAAGACCTGGCTGTTCCGGCAGGCCTGGGGCTGTTGATTCATCCAGCCCCATCCTCAGATATGAATGTTGTGGAATTTTAATTTTTTTTTTTTTTTGTAAGTTCCCCCTTCCTTTTTATTTGTAAGCCGCCCTGAGTCTCTTGAAAGTGGGCGGCATACAAACTCCATAAATAAATAAATAAATAAATAAATAAATAAATAAATAAATAAATAAATAAATAAATAAATAACCACTAAATTCAAAGGATAGCTTCATAAGTTTGTTTCTCTTAGCATGCAATAACCAATAATCACCTAACAGAATTGCCTTTTCTGAAAACTTTACTAGCCTATCTACAGAACCATGATAAAAGGAGTGTTGTTTGAGTAAAGTTTTAGGAAATGACATATTTTCCTCCATTCACCGAAGCAGGGGAAACACATTGTTTGATTCGCTGAATGCTGCATCTTTAAATCCACATAAAAGTAGAAAACGTGTTTTCAGTGATACAAACATTATAACATACAAACCAATTTTCAAATCCTGAAAATTTCACCAATATATCTCCTGTATTTCAGCAGCCAATGATATTTGAGGTGATATTGGTATATCAACAGTATTTCCAGTGTATCCTGAGTATCAAACACAAAATGCAAACACTCTAGATTGACACTTTAAGATACATGAAGACAAAGACATAGAAATAAAATCACTGTAGAATATTCTCCATTTCTGACCATCTAACCTGACCTGTGCTATCAAATATTACTCACTAAATGTCTCAATTATGCACATCATTTGTTGATTTAGCATTCAGCAACTACAACAATAGCAGGTCAAAGAGTAAGTTAATGTGGTTATTATAGTCCATTTGAATGAAGAAATAATCAGAACAGGAGACAGACCTCTCACTCCCCTGTTCTTTTTATGTGTTGTATAGATTTACTATATTTGTAATTACTTTAATTCAATAATCTTTATCATTCTATCTCCAGTTCAATATTCAAAGGTAGTGTCATATGTAACTTGTTTAATTATGAAATTACTTATGAATAACATAATTTATATATAATTTGTTGAAATGCAAAATCTTGAATCAGAATGTGTGGGGGGGGGATGGGGGTTGAGAGTGAGTGCATGTGTGTATGCATGTATGCATGCCTTCAAGTTGACTTTTTTTTCCTACTATCCACCTGGACTATTCCCTCTAGTTTTCATGGCAAATTTTTAAGATGTGCCTTCTTTCTAGGGCTAAAAGAGACTGATTGGTTCCAGGTAACCCAAGATATCATATCTGATATATTACACTATGCCAAACTGCTCTCTGAATCAGCATAGCTTTTATGATTATGTTATCATTATATTTTCTTTGGACATGCCATATCTCCCAAAGATAAGTGCACTGGTTAGAACAGTCTTTTAATTTGAAATAAATGCTCCACAAATATGTGCCTGATTCTATTCTAGATACTCAGTGTCCAATACAATTTGTACACTTGTATAAAATTAACAAGCAATACTAAAAATTCTGCAAAACATTGCAAGTTTAACAATTGCACAACTTCTACATATCTGATATTTGATTCCATATCAGAGCTAAAACTGATTTCCTCTCCTGCCACTTTTTTTTTTAAAGCAACTTCCACTTTTGTTGAAAATAAGAAGTCCTCAGAGGTTGTTGTTTATTTTAATGGAATTGTTTGGATGATGCTGGATGATCTTTTTAGGTGAACTTTATAACAGTCTAAACAATTCATATCAAGGTTAATTCTGGGCAACTATTTGGCTATTCCAGGAAGCTGGGGTTACAGAAGGTCAAGAATTTTATAGAACTGCACTTACCAAAAAGGCATACTGGGGTTTTCTGGATTGTTTTTTCTGCTAGTCATGTCAAAATCAGACATAATTCAACTGAGACTACTATCTCTGTTTCTTTAGCCTGCAGCTAAAGCAAACAAGAACTGAAAATTTATAATTTAACCATCAGTTTGACTGAGGATAAAGACAAATATATACTGCTACTTAAGAAATTATGGATTAAACAACAACTCCAAGACACAAAAAGTACAAATCTGAAACACTGCATTTCAGTATTTTAAAAGCATTCTAGAAATGGCATGGAGAAAGGGTTGATGAATGGAAATTTTATTGAATGTAAAGAGTTGGAATGAATGTTTAAAAAAACTAATTGGCAATACAAACCTTGCATATTTTTTAAAAAGTAGTATAATGTAGGACCAGAGTTACAAATCTTCTGAAATGCTTTCAAAAGCTTCACTGAAATGTATTTGTACTAAATAAGACCATATTGTTTGTTTATACACACACACACAAACACACACACACACACACACACACACACACACACACACAGAGAGAGAGAGAGAGAGAGAGAGAGCATAATGGGCATTTCAATTTAATTTTTAGCATTTTATAAAACTAAAAGTTTAAACAGTCATAAATCTTGTATAGTTCTTGTGATTTTCTGTAATATGTCATATCTCAAAACACATTGTGTTCTTGCAAGATTCATTTTCATGTAATTGTGGAGAACTGTAGCAGCCATTTTAGTATCTGACATACATTTTTGAACCTAATGTAAATCCTTCAGTCACAGTCCTACACTTAATTCAATGTAATCCATCTACATAAATGACAACTTCATTTTAAAGGAAGTGGATTGTTTTATATATTAATAATTTCTCTTTTAGTTCTCTTTAAATATTTTTATTGAAATGCTATGACATTTGGGTAGGGGATATATTTTCCATTTTTGACTAGAAGAAAGCATTTATGGCAAGAGGTAGTGGATTTTTTTCTTAGTTTTCAAAGTCTAATAGTAAATCTATTTTAGGTTTAATAATAATACAAAAAATAGTTGTATTACAGTTTTGTATTACAGTATTACTCGACTTACAACAGTTTGATTAGTGATCATTCAAAGTTACAAGAGCACTGAAAATAGTGATTTATGACCATTTTTCAGACATAATGATAATTACCATATCCATAGTCAAATTATCAGAATTCAGACACTTGACAACTGACTCATATTTATGATGGTGGTAGTGTCTAGGAGTAATCACCTTTTGTAATCTTCTGACAAGCAAAGTTAATGGGGAAGCCATATTCACTTAAAAACTGTGCTATAACTAAACTTTAGTTATTAACTGTGGCAAGAAAAGTCATAAAATAGGACAAAACTCACTTTATTCCAGATAGCCTATGCTTAAGATCAGGAATGATTTAAACTGTTCAAAGTTAGCGTAGCAAGAAGAAGCTAAGATCAATGTAGAGATGTTATTAACCCTTTTTTTATTTCTTATTTCTCAATATATTTTAGACTGTGTTTGTTAAAAATCTATACTGTGTACGGGCTCTGGGAAGTCGGGGGGGGGAGGTGGGTGTTGGGGGAGGGTGGGGGGAGGGAAGGATATATACTAGGTTAGATACGATGGTTTAGATCTCAATGTAATGCGATTTCACATGTATACTGTTTTTCTTTAATTTCTCTGTAAAAATAGTATAAGTTAAGTACATTAATATATAGTGGAGGTACACCAAGGGGAGGAGGAGAGGGATAAAAGAAAGATGGGTAGAGAGGGCAGGAGAGAGGATGGGAGGGAGGGTGACAAGGGAGGGAGTGGATCGGGAGAGAGGAGTGGTAGAGGGGGAGGGGAAGTAGGGTAGAGGGGGATGATGGAGGGAAGATAGAAAGTTGGAGGGAGGTGGAAGAAAGAGGTGTACGGAGAGTGGAAGAGGTATATTGGGTTTCTATTTTTTGGGTATTGTTGACAAGAGGAATTGCTGCTATTATTGTTTAATGTTGTATGGCCCCGGCTATGCACAGTATATATGTGCATAGCCGGGGCCATACAACATTATGGCCCCGGCTATGAAAATGGAAAATAAAAAATAAAATAAGAAAAGATAGATGCCAAAAGCCACAGTACAGACATTTTGGTCCAGGATAGTAGAAAAAGTTAATGAGTTGCATTGAGGTCTTGTACACTTCAAAATGATTCATAATGAATTATTTAGACTTCACATAAGCAAACCATGTCATCGAGGTTCATTAAAGCAATTTCAGGATTTCAGACAAGCCTTTTAAAAGGTGGCTTAAAGGGAGCACAATAATATAATTCTTAAAACAGTTCCTTTTTTTGTCAGAATTGTGCAAAAGACTGAAAAGGGGTTGTTTAATGAATAGCAGAGAGAGATTTTGCTGATTTAAGATTATACTTTTAAATTATTTTTGAATTCTGCATGTCTCTAATAGGCAAGTCTCAATAAAAGATTTTATTTAAATAAGTTTCTAGGCTGCCATAAACTAATAGTTGAATGACTGGATTCACCTATCATGTTAAGCCCCAAACAAGCCAACTCATAACAGCTTTAAAAAAGATAAACAAACCCAGCCAAAATTAAAAGAAGGGAAAATTCACAAGAGATATGGAGACGGAGCTTTACTCCATCATAAAGCTAAGGAAAGAAGTATAGATCCTGAGGTGCATGAGAAATTGAGCACATATATCAATTTGGGAGAAAAAGAGATGGCCAATTTATGGCAAGGTCAAGGAATGTAGGAAGTGTCTATAAGGCTGTAAGTTGGTTTGTACAATAAATAAAGAACTACAGGTCTAAATGACAAGGTATGAACAGGGATACTTCATAGAACAGTCCTTGACAGTGTTTGAAATGTCTAACTTGTTTGTTAATTGGATGAATTGATTTCTGTGCCATCAAATAGGAATATAAATCCAGTACTGTCTTGATTTTTCCCTCATTTCAAATTAATTTTCATTCTATTATTAAAGAATAATAAAAATCTTATTTTACTAAATTAAAGAACCGGTGAAAATGAAATTAGGAAGACTTATTTCATTATATTTTAAGAATGACACTTTTTTCCTTAAATTTAATATAATTCTTATGAATTTTATCTAAATCCTATCTGTATCAAAAGGGTGTTCTTTTCTTAAAAATTACATTCTCAGATATAAATATCAAATGCCTATCTCTGAAAAGTGATTTTCTATAGTCAGACTATTTATTTTCAAAACATTTGTTTCATTTGAAGAATATTCAAAATACTTAAAAATACGTTCTTCAGTTCAATCAATTAAAACTTTGAGGGTGGAAAGATGGAAGTACAAATGTCTCATTTAAAACCAATTCAACTTAACTTCAACTGTTGTAATGTTCCTGTTTCTTAACAATATTGATTAGAAACTAACTGAGAATTCTTACTTAAGAGAGTTTGGTTCATATGCTGTTATATTGTCTTTAATTATTTTTTCCTGGCCACTCAGGAATTAAAATCATCAATTAGTTATTTGAAAAACCTTTTTTTCTAAAATTGTAGTGTTTCTCAATATTGACATAAAAGAACATTGACTCTGAATAAAATGATTTGCCTTTAGTTGTCTCGGTACAATACAATTTTACCTTTTATTTTTAATGGTAAATTTCCCAAGATATCCATTTCATACATTCTTAAATTTGATTTTGATATGTGATGAGTTTCTGTATCCACTACCAAACATAGTTTAGTTATTGGTTATATTGTTTGTAAAATTCACTCTTAATGTTCAGAGAAGTTTTTCTTAGCTACTTGGTTTATGATTTTTTTCTTCTGTACCTCAAATCATTAATTTTTCATGTTTCCTCTGTACTTTTGTTAGAGAAGACAAGTTGATTTTATTCTTACAGTGGATGACCACTATTCTACTATTTTGCATGAGACTGTGTTCCAAAATTAAATTTGGCTACTAACAATGGGGTGAAATTCCACTTTCATAAGAAAGAATGAAATATTATTTTAGCAAATAGTATTTTAGAAGCAATTATATCAAAGACATACATTTTCTGTTAAAATAACATACACTTAATAAGAATCTGCTTTACTAGATAGATGTGAAGAATGTATCAATCACTGATTTGTGTATAACCCCTTAACTACAATTGAATATAAATATAGATGCCGTGTTTTCCTGAAAATACAACCTATCCTGAAAATAAGCCCTAGCCTGATTTTTTGGGTGGGCCAAAAATAAATAATCCCTAGTATAGAGGGTGGGCATGGCCAACACAGGAGGCATCCCAACTGGGTGTCCCCGCAGAAACACGGGCAGCGATCCCTGAAGCATGGCAGTTCTTTCCCTTCCCCAATCATATCATGGAGGCTTGGCTCCTTAATTGCAGCCCTGTGCATGAGCTGAGCCAGCAAGGGCCAGGAGCTGCCTCTCATTCTGTCTGTCCTGGCACCTGGTGGTGTTTCCGGTGCACGCTTGCCAGCCCCAGCCCTGCCTTCAACACCAGGCAACCTCGCAGCTGAGGACTCCTCTATTGTGGCTCTGAAACAAGCAATGACTAGACTTTGCGCTCCATCAGGCCTGGAGCTTGGGTCTTGCACAGACTGCTACTACGATGAGGCTGAAAGCCATGTGGTGCATTAGGATCACCTGCTCTCTCCACCTTTGCACAGCTGCACCTGTGGCTGCTGGCCTTGTGAGGGCTCTTTGCCCTCCTGGCTGCACTGCTCTCAGCCGCCATGGAGCTTTGGCAGGCAGAAGCTCTGTGGTAGCCTTGCAGTGGGATAGAGGGGTAGATCCCCCTTCTTCCTCCATCTGTCTGCTCCTGCCTGGTATGAAGCAATTTTTTGGTGCAAAGGAGGAAGGGGAAATCTCCTCTTCCTTCTCCATCTGTCTGTCCCACTACAGGGCTGCCACAGAGCTCCTGCCCACCAGAGCAATAACTCATCCAACCCACTTTCTACTGGGCTGTAGGTATGCAGTTAGACTGAATGGGTTTGCTTTGTTCTCACATAAATCATCCCCAAGGAAAAGAGGATCTCAGGAAAATGGAGGCAGGTTTTTTTTCCTGCTGACCCTTTTTTCTTGGGGATCCCTGCACACACGAACATCCAAAAAATACTCCCTCCATGGCTTTGGCATAAATTATCCTCAAAGAAAGGAGGATCAGCAAGAAAATCCCTTTCCCCCCACTTTTCATGCCGATCATGTTTTCTAGCTCTATTCTCCAGCGTGCAGGTCAACAAAAGAAGACTGTGGGATTACCAGTAAAAAAAAAAGTACAATCAGACCTTCCAACTTCTCAGGGAAAAAAACATCTCATGAAGTTAGAAGGTCTGACTGAACTTTTTTTTTTTACTGATAGTCCCACAGTCTTCTTTTGTTGCCCTGCACACTGGAGAATGAAGCTGGAAAGCAGGTTAGTGAAAGAATTGTGATTGCTTGGTGGGGGGGGATGTAGTATTTTGAATTATGATTGTTCTGGGATGGGGTGAGGGTTAGGATGGGCTGAGGGATCCACAATTCCCACACCAGAGCAACCACAATTCCTTCACTAGACTGCTTTCCAAATCCATTCTCCCCCATGGTACAGGGCAACAAAAGATGTTTGTGAGACAAAAAATAAGATCAGCCAGACCTTCCTATTTCTTGGGGGGAAAGATTTTACAAAGTTGGAAGGTCTGATTGAACTTTTTTTTTTAACCACAGACCCACAGTCTTTTTTTGTTGCCCTGCACAAGGCAGTGGAGAATGGAGCTAGAAAACAGGTTAGTGAAGGGATGCTTTGGGAAAGCAAAGGTAGCTGGGCAGGAGTTCACATATGTCACTAAGGGTAACATTGCTTGTTTGGTTTTGCTCCTTGATAAGGATACCAAATTAAGTCTGCAAATTTACAGGTTGTGTCTAGTTCATAGCAGAGAGATGCAGAAATTCCTGCCTCTTTTCTGTTACTTAATCGGCATCCAGATTTGTGTGTGTCATAACTATGAGAACACTTATTGAACAAATTGTGGAACACAACTTTTCCATCATATTGAGTAAACCTTGGTTACAAAAACACTAATTTATTTAAATTTCTAAATTTATTCAATTACCTATTTTTATTACAATTATAAAAATAAATGCATGTTGTTGTAATAAGGATTGGATCATTGCATTAACAAAAATATATTGTAAACAATACTGCAGGCCTGAACCCATGCATTTATTTATTTAGCAATATTGCTACAAATAGGAAGTTTTTTATTATTTTGGGTGAAGAGCCAGCCCTTAACAATACCTTCATTCACTGTTATAATCTATAAACCATTTTAACCAGACTGTAGCAGAAAAACAAAAAAGACCTGTGTGTCACACTATTTGAATATCTGCCATTTTTGGCTCTTCCTCTCTTTGAACAATTGCAGTTGCAGCTGGTGATCATTAACAATTTCCAGCTGCATTACAACAGTACAACTGCATTTTCTACTATTGTGTTAAGACTTTGCTTCTATTTTATGTTTTCCAGTGCTCTTCTTTTCCCTTTTTTAACTCTAAGTATGAATTTAAAGAACTAACTTTACAACTTTACAAGGTGTGACTTATTCATCACAAGGGGTATGTTAAGATATGTCTCTGCCCTTTTTTTTCTGAACTTTGTCCAAAACACATTTTTTTTTATTTTCCACACATTCCTTAGACAAAGCACATGCATTTTGTATTTCCTTATGAAGAGATATACAACTAGACTTTGCCTATCTCTCTAGCATATTTAATTAAATCTCCTTGCTTCAGTAGTTAAAACTTAGGTTCTCAACTCACAAAATCGAACACACACACACACACACACACACACACACACACACTGCTTCTTTTATCTCCATCAAAAGGACAATTTTCAGATTGATATGCACATTTTATTATTTATATATATAGCATATCAGTACAAATCTAATTTGGAATGACTGATTAAAATAGGACCATTCATTGTGAAAATGTACTTAAATCAATTGCTTATATATTTAATGGATTATTTTATAAACAGTCAAAAATTTAGGAAACCTGAATAATGAAAGAGATTTTTCTAATGACATTGCATATTAATGAACAATCCAGTAGATAAAGATAATAAATGAAAACATAAAAATATCAATATCTTACCATTTACATACTCATTGATGTCTTCAAACAACTTGCAGATGAGTCATTCATATTAAAGCTATTTTAGTCATACTATACTTATGATTGATAAAACAATAAACTCATTAAATGATATAAAATGGGGTGGACTCACACGGATCACAGAAGCAGACTGATTATGGATTAGATGAATGCTGCAATAACTTTAGTGTCTAAAAACAAAAAAGAAAAGCAAAAAAGTAGTGCTAAATAAGAGATTACTTATCTGTTGCTCCAACAATAAAGTATGAGCTGTGATCCAATCATCTATGTTATATTTAAAGCAGCAGAGAAAGATTATTCCATTCAATGCCTGAATAAAAAATAACTCATAAATAAAGCATTGCTTTTAAACTAACTTTTATTTTTTTTCTTCTTCTTAGTGTTTTCCCACAAATATAAGATCTGCTTTTTTAAAAAAATCAACTGAACCTTCAGTCATTGGTTGTGCCTGAACATAGTGCCTAACATCTTGGACCAAGAAAGAGTGACTGGTCAGAGAGACCTAGTCAGCTTTCATATTTGGTGTGACTAGAACTCAGTCTCCTATTTTTTAGCCTGGTTTAACCACTAGACCAAACTGACTCTCTTCCAAAACTAAATGTTAACACTTGTTAATTGTGTGGTAAATTCTGTTAGAATGCTACACAAATTCTGTTAGAATGCTACACTACTAGCTACACTCTAGTCCCATCTATTGAACATCATCTTTTGGAACCAAGGAAATGTATCTTCTCTGTCATAGCTCCCACCCTCTGGAACAGCATTCCCCCAAAATGCCATCCAGAATGTTCTCTCTCCTGGGCTTCTGGAAAGCTCTTAAAACCTAGCTAAAGTCCAATGTCTGGGGTCGATGTATTAATGTCCTTCTGGTGTTCCTGTATAAGTCTGGGTTGTTTTAGTCTGGGTTGTCTGTTAGTTTTGATGTTTTATCTGTTTTATGGATTTTTAAGTTTTGAATGCCACCCAGACACTATTAGAGCTGGTTGGCTAATTAATGTGAATTAATTAACCAGCTAGCTCCAATAATAAAGAAGGTTTGATCAAATTTGAGAATGCTGGAAAAGAAAAAATATTATATAAACATAATATTGCCAATAAACTGTAAATAAAAATGTATTGCCTTACTTCATTCAGTAATAGCAAAATCAAGTTGCAGGAGGGATTCCCATTGCTGACAAGAAAAAATCTGAATTTACATTGCTTTGCTTGTTTTCAGTTTGTGATAAATGTTTGACATGGCAAGTGGCATCGAAAAATGCATTGTCTATTCAAATGGCATTTCTTATCAATGTAGCTATTAAAATGAAGCATCTGGTGAATGTGAAATAATGTTTTCCTATGAACATGATATTATTAGAGTCTTTACAAGAGAAACATCCTTCATTATATTTATTGCATTGTCCTTGCAGATATTTGCCTTTTTCTCCCATGTGACAGATTATCAGAAGGACGGCTCTGACTGGACTTCCTTGACAAACAAAAAGCAGAATGGAAAGATTTGGGGATAGACAAAAATGACAGCAGCCCCTGGTACACTGGCTTGTACCCTTTTGTTGAGCTGCTATATATGGGCATTTATACAGATAGAAGGGAAGCATAAGCAACACCAGTGTAGAAATATTACGTAATTTAAAATATTACATGATTTCTTAATAGGTGGAAGCTACAATATCAAGGTATTGATGTGGTGCATTTAGTAGCATTGAAAATTTTTAAGGAATATTTGAAAATGCAATGGAATATTTCTAATGTACTTGGATAAAGCATTTTTCTGCTAAAAGGTAATACTGTAAATGATAGTTTATTAAATCTGGAAAATAAAGTTCTATTTTCAGTTAATGCCTTTGGTAAAGTACAAAAACAAATAGTGGTAAGAATGATGTAATAACACAGTACACTGATTTACTTAGGAAGTCTAGTAATAACCCTGCCAAGATGAAAACCCATCCCGAAGTCGTCATGGTGGGTCATCATAGCTAGAAATCTAGCCTGCTTCTGGGGAAGTCACGTTGATCTTCCTGGGTTATCTCTGCTTATAGTTTTTGCAAAACAACCAGAAATTTTCCTTTAAATCAGTAACTTTTAAAAAATAAGGAACGGAAGTAACAAAATATTATTTATTTATTTATTTATGTACTTATTTACTAAATTTATAAACCAGCTTTCTTTGCCACAGGATAACTGTGGTAATTGTGACATCTATGATAACATTCCTCCCAGTTGTGTGCTACAAGATCATTATTTTTTAATTGGTGTTGAATTAATTTACAATTTAAAGCTTAGAATCTATTAATTGGTATGTGGCATCTAATCTTGCTACTTGTTATTATATGCATTATCTCATTATTTTAATTTATTGAAGTATTTTTATCATGAGATTTACTTAAGAAGTAAAAATTATCTCATTAATTTAGTTTCATGACTTTTCTCATGTGGATCTTACCTATTCCTTATATCTAAGAAATAAATCCAAAAGTAAATCTCAAACAGATGCTTGAACCAATTGTCACCCACTGGATACCCTATTTAAATAATAATCCTAAGTGACTCATGACAGAGCCCACTTCATCATCTATCTGGGCTGTGGGATAGAGTAGGGAATGAACAACTTATCTGTTAGTTTATAGGTGTCTGTATTTTATGCAAAGTCTACATTTTATTGATTTTTAATGTTTTAAAATGTATTATTTAATATTTTATTCTTTGATTGAAAGCCAATCTGGTCTACTGGTTAAGGCACCAGGTTGGAAACCAGAAGATTGTGAGTTGTAATCCATATCTAAGCCTTAGATATGAAAGCCAGCTGGATGTCTTTGGACCAGTCACTCTCCAGCTCATGATATCAGGCTCAGGAGACAAGCCAGACAGTCAATTCTTGTCACAAGCAATAGATCAGTACTTGTGTTACATTTGTTTATCTGCACCACCAAATTATAATCAAGTTTATATAAATGTGCATTATTAAAAGCATTATTGTTTCTTTTTATCAGGAAAATTCAGCAAGCATTATTTCATGGCTGCTACCAGTTTGATTCTATTGTTAAATTAATATAACATTTCAGATAAGTGGTTAAAAATCTCTTCCAGACAACATTGTGTTCTTTCAAATCTACATCTTGATTGATGAGATCATAGTTTTTGACTAACAGCCTAAATGATAGAAGATTCCGGATCATAAAAGTGTAATAATATTGGTGCTAAGAATAAAGTGATGCACCATATACAGTAGCTAACATGTTCACGCTTCATGTCTTGGTGATTTAATGCCTGAATATGACCTTGCCTTAGATAAGCTGCTTGTTGAATGCTGAAATGTATTTAGCAATTTTCACAATATATCACTTGAACTAGATGAGTATGACATTAAGTTGTCAACATTTTAACCAGTGAAATGTTATACTGTTTTTCACGCATTGCTTTTTTTGTTTTAAATATAGTTATTGATGCTTTGATTGAAAGACTTGTTTCAGAACTGATTGACTCAAATCTCAGAATCTGGGATGCTGAATCAAATTTAAAATAAGTCAAATTAATTCTGATATCTGAAAGTTATTGACTCCACTTCATTTTTGTTTTTAATTCTTCTCCTAGAACCCTATAATGATTCTATCAACTCTATTAAAAATCATTCACTGAAAGTTTCAGCACTGGACTCCAAGTTTTTATCTGTACTTTTATCTGGCCATTAATATGTCATATTTGCAGTACAGTTTTAAAGAAAGTAAAGTCTGTTGGTTGTGGTGAGAACAATTTGAATTGGTCAAACAACGAGAATACTAAATAAAATAATGTGGTTCTTGATTCTTTTGTTAAATTTTATTATATTCAACAGGATCAAGAATCAGCTTGATTAAATCAGTCTTGTTTGAATCAACCTTCAGTATTTGCTATAAACTTTTTTCTTTTTCATTGTTTATTTCCTAAATTGTGTTTTTTCAAGATTGCTGCCATATTTCTTGTACTGATTGAAATCATTAAACTTATTAGGTGTCCTGCTTTAGTAGGGGATTGAACTAGGTGACCTACATGGTCCCTTCCAACTCTGTTATTCTGTATTTTGTATTAGCAGACAAATGACAATATAGTTTTTATATTTGGCACCATTTCTCTAGAAAGTTTAATCACACTGGCTTCTTCAAATATTTCCCTGTTGTGCTTTACTTTCCAAAAAATCTTACTTTGCTGTTTTATGTTGGCCACCTAATTATAGTTTTAGACTCTTCGCTTAGTCATATATAAATTTTAGACACATAATAAAAACATTTTAACTTTAATATTTCATATATATCAGATTTCTCAACCATGTAATTAGAGAACACATTATGTATCACATACATTGTACTTTGTGGGATAATAATGAAAGCTAGCTTCATCAAATTAAAATTTATTTTTTATCAACTTATGTTCACATTCATACACAAATCACACACATTTTGATGGTCAAGAGATTGTCAAGATTAGTGGATAATATTGCAGTGTAGGCTGCTTGTAATGATAATGAGAGAATTTTTTGTACTTATTAGAAAACTAAATGTATGTTTTAATGCATGGATTTTAAAGCTGGGGGCATAGCATTTACTTCACAAGATAATCTAGCATTTGAACACAAAAGCAACAAATTCATGAGGTACAACATGTAGAGATAAGACTTTTCACTTTTGATTTAAATTAGACACTTCCAATTTCAACAATGAAATTACAAATGTCATTTAGTACATAAATATAGTATTATATATCACTTTGAATATTCTCAAAAAATGCATGAGAAGGAGACAGATGTGAAAAGATCTAGAGTGAATGCATAATGACCTGAAGAAGTAAAAATGAAAATCTCTATTAAAAAGAAGATTGATTAATCTTCCAACAGACTGAATGAATTGCTGTTATATCAAAAGAAAATGTGAAAGCTACTTAGAACATAATGCAGTGAAATATGTTATGGAGCAAAAGAGAAATGAGAATTGTTATGAAATTATGACATAAAAGGTTGTGTATCAGTAAAAATAGAAATGTAAGAAAATACTTGTGCAAAGAGAAAAAGAATTAAGTGCCAAGAGAAAATTATTGACAGTTTGTATAGCTCGGGGTTGAACAATTGGGTTCTTGGGCTTTCTCTGGGATCAGAAGTGGAATTTAGCCAGTTCTCTCCGGTTCGGGCAAACTGGTAGCGAGAGCTTCAGGAGTCTCTGCCCACCCGACGTAATGCATTACCTCTGTGCATGTGCAGAAGGCAGTGTGCATGCACAGACAAGGCACATGCGAGTGAAGCATGCATGCACACATGCACGCTCTCATTTGCAAACTGGTGGGGAAGATAAGTGGATCTCAAATCTGTCTTTTGTCTTGCCCTCTCATTGGAATGTGCCTTCTCCTACTGCCACTTCACTGTACTTATTCATAACATCACTCCCTCTATAAGCACCATATCTCATACCAAAGTAGCAACAGGGAAAATGGAGTGAACTCTTGAAAGTTAGAAATTGTAAAAAATAAAGCAAGGAGTTGATTTTTTGTATCTTGGTAAAATATTTTTAAAGATGGGAAAAGTTATGAATTCATTTTAAGATCTTCAAAGGCTTGTTAAAAGTTGTGGGTTGGATGTAATCTGTTGCCAGTTGTGAATGTCTCTTGAATGAAAAAATACAGCTTTATTATTTGAAAGGGGTGGGATAGGAAAGCAGTGATCTAATGATCTAATGTCAAACATTCCCTGAAGCATGTCATTTGTAAAACTGCATTTATAACCATAAATCATCTTGAAATATTAGTGCATTTATATAATTGCAAAGTATAGTTCTGTGAGTATGATGCATCTCACATGGAAATTGCAATATACAATAGTTTCCTGTACATTCCATCCATTACCTGAAGTGATGACTAAAAAACCTATTAATATGTAATATTTCACATATAAAAATACAAGGCTGATTATGGAAATCTTCCATATTGAAACATAGTCAAATTTTCATGATAAATTTCCAGTGAAAAATGAAGAAAATTTGACAGCAAGTTATACTGTTGCATACTGATGTGGGAGGGAACACAGGAGCCATGGATAAGCCAGTAGGTGTCCTTTATTAGTTACAGAAGAGAGATGACAAGCAATTCATTTTCAGCATGTTTCATAACACTGTATCGATGAAAACCGGCTAGACCGGCAGTAAGAAACAAAGTAGCAAGACGGTTTCAGGAAGGTAGAAGGCTGTTACAATGTAGCCGAATGTGTATTTGAGCTGTGGCTTGGCTCGGAAGGCTTTGACAACTTGTAAAGGCAGTTCTGCAAGCCGGCAGAGGCTTAAATGACTTCAATTCGACCGGTGTGTCACTCTTGAAGCCACGAAACGGAGCGGAGGCAGTAGGTGAGGGCGAGGGCGTAGAGGGCGAGCCGGCAGTGCGGTTTTGAAGAACGGAGGCCGGTGGTGAGGCGGAGTTCGGCTCTCGGCTTCGGCGACGGCTAGTAGAGGCAGCTCTCCTGGAGATTGGCAGGCTGATCTCATGTGTAGGGAGGCAGACTGGCTTTGCAAGCAGGTGGAGTGGCCAGACCACCCAATGACCTCGGGCCCAGACAGTTGGCTAGGAACTGGTTTGGCTGGGCGCATGCTGGCCTCGGTTTCCACTGTCCACTGCTCGTCCTTGGCACCAGTGCAAGTTGGCATAGACGCCGCGGTGGCCACAGCTGCTGCTGCTGGACAGTAGCCTCGGGTAGCCTCTGGACCTCTGCGTAACAGAGGTGGCTGCGACTGGCTTTTTTCTTGATCCAGGCCCTGTGGGAATTGCTTATCCCACCCTCGTCGCCATTATTATAACTTAAGAAACCAGGCAGGTTCTTGTGAAACACTGTAACCGTTTATTCAGAAGCTGAAGGATTTGTAACAGTAACTCGCAACAATGTAACAAGTGAAAGCCGGCTAGGCGGCAGCAGCTGAGGCAGCTGAAACAATGTAGCAATCAGCAAGGTGATTGCTCTAACCAGACAGTTAACTGTTAAAACGGCTTGCCTTTTATACAGCAGGCAGCAGGCTCGTGTTACAGCTCGCGCGGATGGCAGCTCGGCAACTGACAGGCTCGTCTGATTGGCTAAGACGCGCCTGGCTGCTTCCGAGCTGTCATTCGTAACAGCGAGGACTTTCTTCAATACACAACATATACCAAACAGCAAGCTTATAATATGCAACCCACTAAATTGAATCAAACTCTTTCGTAATGGGTTTCCTACCGGGCAGGACTTCATTTTTCAGATCCAAGCAAGGATAGGTAATTTATTATGTCATGTTAATCCCTCTCTATCAAGGCCTTCAAATTCTATATCACCATCGAAATCATGAATGAGTCAGGGCAAACAAAAACAAGGAATTGACTCAAACACAACCATTTTTAATCATTATACCATAGCCTATATATCTGGGTTCTATATTTTTTTAAAAAACAGACAACTAAATGGTTCTGCATCTGGAAAAATTGGAAAAAAAACCTGCTCTGTTTATTGATATTGTTATTTGTTATTTGTATTTAAATATTTAAATAAGAGGTCAGGAGCTGATACTGACCAAAATAGAGACCAGTATCAGAGGTCTAAGTAAGTAATTTCTAGCAAACGTATTCTTCTAAGGCAAAGTCCCATTCAAAATACAAGGACATTAAGATTCATCTTTCTGGGAGAATCAATAGTTAACCTAATATAACTTAACTAGTAACAGGCTTGTATATTTGCTTAAAACATTCATTTTCCCTTCATATTTTTAATGAGTACTCTATATCTGTATTTGTTCTTAGATATACCAAGCTAAAAATTGTAACTACTTTATTGTGACCAAGCTATTTATAGACAATATGCTACTTTACATTTAAAAGAAGTTAATTGCTTTCTGTCAAACACTTCCTTTACAGAAAATTAGCATTGAATTGGAATGACTGCCGGTTTGCTTGTTCTAACAACTAATATAAATTAATATCAAGTCATTACAATTCTCCCAATCTATATGATACATGGTTCTCACAGATTTTTATCTTACTTTTTCTGATTTTGAGAATCTTTGTTAACTTCTTTTCATAAATTGTCACATGTATCTTCAAGCTAATGTAGTCCCTATAATCTTACAAAGAGATGAATAGAATAGAATATTACAGATTCACAGAGTTGGAAGGGACCTTATAGGTCATCTAGTCAAACCCACTGCCCAAGCAGGAGAGCCTACACCATTTCTGACAGATGGCAGTCCAGCCTCTTCTTGAAAGCCTCCAGGGATGAAGCTCCCACAACGTCCGAAGGCAACTTCTGTTCCATCGGTTGATTGTTCTCCATGTCAGAAAATTCCTCCTTATTTCCAGGTTGAATCTCTCCTTGTTCAGTTTCCATCTATCATTCCTTCTTCTTCAGGGGCTTTGGCCAGTTGGCTGTGAGTTGTCACATTCCTTCCTCAGCATGCTGGGAAGTGTAGTTCAGCCAGGGCATGCTGGGAAGTGTAGTTCAGCCGCATCAAGGGCTAGGCTGCTTTGGGCTGGACAGCCTATAATGCAATGCTCTTGTTTCCACAAAATGGCTTTTTTAACCAGGCAAGCGAAGAGAAGCACTTGGCCTGTAGCTCCTTTGGAGACCTTCCATCATTTATTCTTGCAAGTAGATCCTGACTCATGGTTGCATGCCCCACCTGTGGTTCACTTCCCCAGTTGGGTGTGGAACCCCTGGGATGGCTAGAACAATGCAAGAACCTGCTTTTGGCCAGATGCAACTGGACTAATGTGTCTGCAAAACTGTTTTCCAATCAATCATCATTTTCTCTTGCCTTGGTCAGATGTGCATTCTTTCTCTTTGTATTATTCCTATCCTTTGCTTTCCTTTTCAAAAAGTAAATCATATCTGTTGTGAATAGAATAGAATAGAATAGAATAGAATAGAATAGAATAGAATTCTTTATTGGCCAAGTGTGATTGGACACACAAGGAATTGTCTTTGGTTCATATTATCTCGGTGTACATAAAAGAAAAGATACATTTGTCACGAATCATAAGGTACAACACCTAATGATAGTCGTAGGCTACAAATAAGCAATCAAATCCTATTAGGAAACAATCAATATAAATCATAAGGATACTAGCAACAAAGTAACAGTCATATAGTCATAAGTGGTAGGAGATGGGTGATAGGAACGATGAAAGATTAATAGCAATAATAATGCAGACTTAATAAATAGTTTGATAGTGTTGAGGGAATTATTTGTTTAGCAGAGTGATGGAAAAAACTGTTATTGTGCTAGTTGTTCTACTGTGCAGTGCTCCATAGTGTCATTTTGAGGGTAGGAGTTGGAACAATTTATGTCCAGGATATGAAGGGTCTGTAAATATTTTCACAGCCCTCTTTTTGACTCATGCAGTATACAGGTCCTCAATGAAAGGCACATTGTTAGTAATTGGGTTTTTTTTTTTGGTAGTTCTAATTATCTTCTGAAGTCTTGTTGGGTTGCAGATTCAAACCAGACAGTTATAGAGGTGCAGATGACAGACTCAATAATTCCTCTGTAGACAAATTTGATCATCCCCAAAAGTCACAGGATTGTTGAAATACCATTCATAGACTCAAATACAAACTCAAGTAATTTTTCAAAAAATTCTCACTTGAAATAGTTATCTTCCTATACCCAAGTTACTGTACTGTTAGTGACTGATTGGCTCAAAGTTAGTCAGTAAGTTATTAGGACTGATAATGACAGGTCTTCCGGTCATAATCCAACTTTATCACTATTAATACTAAATAAAATTCATTGTCATGATATGCATTCTAGAAATAAATATATTTCTGTCTAATTACCAACACTGAATGTGCTGAATAACACTGCAGTTATAAACTTCATAAATTTTATATGTAATACTAAGTGATAGACCAAAGATAAATAGTGACATAGACAGTTTCCAACTAAAGAGAGAGAAAAGAAGAGCATGACAGTCTTCTTGGAAAGATACCGTATGGATTAATAAATTATTGCATAAGTATATGACGTGCATGTTTCATATTGATCAATATGCATATTGAGCAATTATCTTCATCAATATCATCATCATTACCGTATTTTCACCCATATAACCCGCCCACGCAGATAACCCGCACACGCATATAACCCGCGGGTTTTCTGGATCGTGTAAAATGTTTCCCGTATACCCCGCCCACGCATATAACCCGCCCACGCAGATAACCCGCACACGCAGATAACCCGCACACGCATATAACCCGCGGCGAGTAAAAGAGAAGGGAAACAGCTGAGATGGGGGGGGAAGAAACGGAGAAAGAAAGAAGCCTGCGCACGCTGGGGAAGAGGAAAGGAACGAAGGAGAAGGAAACAGCTGAGATCGGGGTGGGGGAAGAAACGGAGAAAGAAGCCTGCGCACGCTGGGGAAGAGGAAAGGAACGAAGGAGAAGGAAACAGCTGAGATCGGGGTGGGGGAAGAAACGGAGAAAGAAGCCTGCGCACGCTGGGGAAGAGGAAAGGAACGAAGGAGAAGGAAACAGCTGAGATCGGGGTGGGGGAAGAAACGGAGAAAGAACCCTGCGCACGCTGGGGAAGAGGAAAGGAACGGAGGAGAAGGAAACAGCTGAGATCGGGGTGGGGGAAGAAACGGAGAAAGAAGCAAGCCTCCGATCGTGTAAGCCTCCGATCGTGTAAAATATTTTCTGTATACCCCGCCCACGCATATAACCCGCAGGGGGGCGCTGTGCATGTAAAAACCGCATATAACCCGCGGGTTATATGGGTGAAAATACGGTACATATAAATTACATATTATACTTTGAATCAAAAAAAGTCAACTGTGGGAATAAAAAGACAGTTGTTTAGATTTATATTTTCTTTTTCAAAAAAAGCAACCATTATTAACTTATTCCTATGTCCTATATGGTAAAAATGCAAAATACATTGTTTTGCCATTTTATCATTGGCAATGGATATCCTATTAAGAAAAAATATGGTTATAATTGAGTAAAGAACATGACATATATAAAAAACACATTTAATGTCAGCACATTTGATGTTTTGAATAGAAAATTGCATAATAAAAAATTAATTGTCTTAACTTCTATGCAATGCACAATAATTAATAGCAAAAGAGCTAATTATTTAAATATAATTATATTTGATTATTATAATTGCCTCCATATTTTCTGTTCTACTAGACGTCTTATTCACAAAATTGTTATCTTCTTGTAATATAAAATATAAATTGGAAATTTACAACAGTTTATTCAAGATGAGGTGCTAATTCTGTTTTGTTGAATCTAAAATAATGCAATGTCAATAAAGACCCCATTTTTATGTTGGCCAAATCTGTGTGCAATGCATTGGCCACTCACAGAGATTACTTCTACTAATCAATTCCTTGAGCTAAAATGTAATTTTTTTCTAAAGTTCTAATAATTCTTTGTCATAAAGTACATAGTGCTTGGAATAATTTACAAGATTTTACTGCAGCAAATCTAGGGTGAGATGAATTTTTCACAGAATAGAGATGAGTTAGCATTTGTCCTTCCCTCTAAAAAGAATCTGAAGGAGAAATTGATAGGAATTCCATTGATTATTGACTAAGACTGGACTATTTCAGAAGCAATGCATTCCTATCAGCTGTAAAAGCAAAATGACATTGCCACATTAATTTATTTCATCTATCCAAAAGACTCTTCCAGCACTTGAAATGGTCCTAACTCTTGTGTAGAAACTATACAGGCACAAGAATCCTGTATGCATCTGCACAGGTCTTGAGCCCCTCAACTCCTATCACTCCCTGTCAGCCAGGACATCAGCATGGAACTGTGAAAGTGGTATGGCAGGAGCCACACCACTTTTTAGCTACGGTGCTTCAAGCTTTGCTTCTTACTTTTACTTAGCGGGAGACTGATGAGAAACATCTCAGAAAATAAATTGCATAGTCTTTTAATCTCTTTGAGGTGCTTTGCTCCACTTTTGCATCAGAGGTGGGTTGCTCTCGGTTCAGCCCAGATCGGGTGTACCAGTAGCGCCAGGATTTGCAACCCACCTCTGTTTTGTATCATGAGTTATTTTATCAGAGAAAATAATGCATGCCTCTTATTGGCTTGCTGTAGAATGAAGATTTATCCTTCAATGCATTGTGCAATGTTTTATTACTACTCTCTTTTTGAGAGTGGATATTTAATATGTTATTAATCCCTTTAGTTGCATTTTACCACACAATTTTTAACTCACCAGGTGGTACCTTGGAATTTTACAATGTAATCCAGAAATAACTAATGAAAGTAGCTTAATTTAGGTTGGTCATAATTAACTAGAATGTGGTCTTTACCATATAAGCTTCCCTGATTTCCTTATTGGAGCCAATTTCTGTCTTATTTATACTGATCTTCTTTTTATTAATAAAAAAGCATACCCTGTGCAACTTCCTCTCCAGTTATTTTCCCTCCACAGTTTTTTTCATAATAATGTTTTAAACATTGTATTGCAGTTTCCAAGTTGGAGCCACAGCTGCTGTCATAACACAACAATGCAACAAAAATGTTCCGACAAGCATCATGACAAAATAGTCACTATAATCCATTGGTATATGTGCAAAAAAGAAATGAATTCTCTTAATATGTTATCATCACTAAATTGAAAAATAAAAGTTGTTGAAAATGACAATGTTAAAATTACATGGAATTTTAAACTGTTGTCTGGAATACAAACAATAATTTTAAAAAATGTGTAGTTTTGTGGATATAGCAAAAATTAGAAAAATTAGAAAAAAAATAACATATGGCAACCTAATAATCAAAATGTGTAGATTATGGAAGAGATCTTGCCAAGCCATCTCAATCATGTTTGGTCTATTAGACTAAATAACAAATATATTAAATTAATTTTATTTTAGAAAGTTTTTAGACCATAGTATATATTAAGATATTACTTAGACAATTCATAGCTTTCAGGCTATGGAATTTGGATTTCTGAATAACTAGTCAAAGATGTGGTTCTTTGTCTTTTCTGTTAAATACAACATTACAATACTTTAATAGTACATATTCTGGATGGTTTCCTGTGCAAACATCTTGTACAATAAATATTTCCCACAGATTTCATAAATGTCCTTTAAATTTGCTATCTCACTCAAGTTGGCGCGAAAAGAAAATCATTCTGATTTCTGGTGAGGAATCAGTTGGCTTAGTGTTAAGTTAGAGCAACATTTCTAGCCAAGAAATAAATAAAAGAAGAAAAATGTAAGCAGTAAAACACAAAATTGTTGCCAGCTCTGGAGAGGTTTCTTCACGCTTGCCTGGTTTTCTGAGTCATCAACAGTATAAGAATCAACTGTTTCTCACCTATTTCTGTTATTCAGTTATTCTATGACTGATAATGTCTGCGTAGGTTGTTTTCATATATCTGTTCATTTATTGTACATACATTTCTGTTTCCCACATTATTCAAAGCTTGCTATATGAGTAATTTGGGAAAAGACTCTGAAAGAATATGACTGCATTGTTCATTTTCTTTTATGTTCTTTTTCAAAATGTTATTTAGTGCTATTAAAAAGAAATACTAAACAATCAGCACCTGTTGGTCATCATTTTAGATATATTTCCTAACTTAAACAGGCAAACACAGGCAAAAAAGCAGTGGGAGTAGGAGAAACTTTCAACTTTTAACTCACATCTCCATTGAGTTTCCAGTGGAAATCTGGCAGGGAGCATTGGAAACTTCCTCTCCATTCTCTTCCCCTCCTGGCAACAGATAAGTTGCTGGGTGAGAGAGGGAATGGGGGATTGTGAGATTGGCTGGTAAACTGTCACAGAACATTGAAAATGAAGATCACATGACTGCAGCTAGAACCAGCAGTGCAAAAGCATTAAAGCAGCCATAACTTTCTCAAATGTCCTTTCCCTTCAGAGTCATGTGTCCCAAATTTTGGAAACATTCTATAATTTAGCCCATTTGAGGTACCTTGGTTCAAAAATTTTAGTTGTATGGTGTACTATTTCATCCAGTTAAAGATAATGACAAAGAAATAGAATGTTAGAAGCCTAATAAAGGTGTGCAAAAGCTTTCAGGTGTATATAAGACATCCTGTCAGACTAACGATATCCCAATATTTTCTTGATTTTGTAACAGATATCTGTTTAAAAAGATGATGATGAGGAAACAAATTAGTCAAATTGGTTTCTTTTGTAACATTATATCCAATGAAAAATTATGAATAGCAAATATATAATTTTCAGAGTACTATTTACTGATAATCTAACAAAACTAAGAGTATGTCATTATTTTGTTTATTTAGAAGAAAAAACAAGTTTCATACTTGGGGATGAGAATTTAGATTTTTGGGAAACAATAACCAGATTTCATCTAACACATTTGGACAAACATAAGTTCCCATCTTCATAAAAGAAAAAAAAACCAGGAAACTACAGACTAATCAGCCTAACATAAATACCCAGGAAGATTCTGGAAAAGATAATAAAAAAACATCTGCCAACATCTAGGAACAAGTAAAATAATAACTAGAAGTCAGCATGGGTTTGTTAAAAATAGATCATGGCAAACCATTCTTATTTCATTCTTCAACATAGTTAGTAGACCAGTGAAATACTTTGGATATAATATATGTAGACTTTAACAAGGCATTCGACAAAGTAGACCACAATCTACATCACCATCAGATGGATTTGTAACTGGCTGACAAACTGTACTCCATGAATAGTTTTTAATGGTACTACCTCTACGTGGAGGGAAACAAGCAGTGGGGTACCAAAAGGTTCTGTCAGGCTCAATATGCTTCAATATCTTCATAAACAATCTTGATGAGGGAATAGAAGGGGAACTTACCAAATTTGCAAATGATATTAAGTTGGCAACACCCTAGATCATAGTCTCAAGATCCAGATTAATCTTGACAGACTTGAATACTGGGCCCTATCTAACAAAATGAAATTCAATGCAGAGAAAAGTAAAGTCTTTCACTTGGGCAAGAAGAATCAAAAGTACACATATAGACTGGGTGAAGTCAGGCTTAAGCAGTAACTGTGAGCGGGATCTTGGATTTTTAGTGGACAACCAATTAAATATTAGTCAATAGTGTGCACCAGCAGCCAAAAAAGCCAATGCAATGCTAAGTTGCATTAAGAGAGAGATACAATCACAATCAAGTGAGGTACTAATATCTCTCTACAAAGCCTTAGTAAGGTCACACCTAGAATATTGCATCCAGTTTTAGTCACCACGTTATAAAAAGGTGTTTAGACTGTAGAAAAAGTGCAGAGAAGAGCAACCAAGATGGTTAGGGGAGTGGATGCTAAAGCATATGATGAGTGGATGCAAGTATTCTTTAGAACTCTTACTCTTTTAATTCAGTTAGACATACTTCTCAGATTGTTGCTTATTTCAGCAGCATATACATTGTGTAAAAAAGGGCCTTTATGTGGAACATCTATGATGCTATCATGTTTCCCCGAAAATAAGGACCAACCAGAAAATAAGCCATAGCATGATTTTTTTTAGAATGCTCCTAATATAAACCCTACCCCAAAACTAAACCTCAGTTAAGATCATCAGCTGGGAGGAGGGAGGTATGGCCAACAATTGAGGTGGCAAGCATGTGAGGCGCATGGTGTCTGGCAGTGGCTGCAGCCTGTCAGACCCTTAGCTGGCTATGCATCCCACATAGCATATGTGAATCCAAGAGCTACAACCATGGATCAGCCCTCAAAGCAGCAGGCAGAGGCAGAGAGAGGGAAGGAGGCATGACATCCAGCCTGCTGGACATGCCATGCAGAAGCAAAGAGATTGTGGGACTGTGTGCAGTGGAGCTGAAGGACATTGGATGGTGGGGGCTAACTGCACAAGGGCCACAGCATGGTGCCATATCTACCCCACCCCCTTCCTCACCTTTCCATTTGATGGTAGTGCTTCACAACCTCGTCAACAAGATTGCCAACTGAGATGCAGAGAAGGAGTGGCAGGAGAAGGAGGAGAGGAAAAAGGAGTGGAAAGGTGACAAGGAAAGCGAGGAGAAGAAAAGTGAGGCCAAGAAAGAAGAGAAAGGGAAGGGGTAGTATTAATAACTGGGTTTTCTATTTGTAAATTAAAAGCATTAAATTGCACTAGGCTGTTCTGGTTGAAGGTTCTTCCCTATCAATGGCTTGGGAGGGACCAAGAGCCAGATGAGTCCATGGCTCCCTGAAATGTGCTTGCAGAGGCTGCTGTCTCCACCTGCTGCCAGTGCCACCGCCATGAGATGAAGCAAGGCAGAGAGCAGGACAGGAGTGGTGCCACACCATGGCTTCTGAACCCTTTGCCCCCATCACCCAACATTATTGTCCAGCTCCACACATGCACATGCAGGACAATCCTCCCTTGGCTGGCTGTCCACTCTGTCCTGCCATCTGTCTTTGCTTGCCATGCGGCATGTCCAGCTGGACCGTGTGCGTTATCTTACCATGCCTCTGCCTGCTGCTTTGTGGGCTGGCCTGACAGTTGCAATGCTTGGAGTCACCTGTGCTGCATGGGATGCACAGTCTCAGAATGCACCAGCCAAGGGACTTACCAAGGGACAG
Organism: Thamnophis elegans; assembly: GCF_009769535.1. Classification (NCBI taxonomy): domain Eukaryota; kingdom Metazoa; phylum Chordata; class Lepidosauria; order Squamata; family Natricidae; genus Thamnophis; species Thamnophis elegans. The sequence goes on from NC_045546.1 coordinate 38,719,864, forward strand.
ATGGAAAAGCATTCTTGCAAATAATATGCAAACAGAGTTTGAGGCTTTCAGAAAATATTTAGTTTAACAGAATCAGTTTAAACCTTACATGGTTGAAGGGAGGATGCTGTGAAGTAGCTTCTATGAGTTATTTATAATTTTAATCTTGTTTCTGCAGCCATTTTTGTTGTTTCTTTATTAAGTTTAGCAAATCAAAAATTGAATGAGCCAACCTGCAGGGCATCAGTTTAAAAAGTGCAAGGCTGGGACCCAAAAGTTCAAAGGAATTATTGCTTCCCTTTCTTCTTTTCTTCCTCTGTCTCCCTGAGAGTCACATGTAAGTCATGATTGTTGATTATCTCTTATCCTTACATTTCAAATAAAAAAAATGTAACTAGGAATAGGTGGCTTTCTATCATTTTAAGGTTTTATGCTTATGCTCAGTTTGGAGAAAAGGAGTTTAGATTTCCCAATTTCTGATGGCCAATATCTGCAAATGTTAGCATCATTTTCAGATACTATTATTGATTCACTTAAACCATTAATATTAATACTGACTGTCAAGACGGTTGTTGCATATTCAATATGCAAATACCAGCTGCAACCTGATTGGTTGGTCGTTTTGACAGTTGGTCTGAGTGCTAGTATAAATACCCTGACAGTTGCAGGGAACGTTTGAATCGCTTGTCACCTGTGTTATAATAAAGATCTGTCTTGCACATGGCTCCTGCGTGTCAATTCCCTCACAACAACAACCCACACACGTTACAACACTGGCGACGAGGATGGGATTGATATGCGATTCCCGCAGAGCCTAACAACATCAGCCAACGTGAACGCAGGAAAAAAAATTTCTTTCCTACATTGAGGGCCTGTCAGGGCCGCCGCTATGGCCAGCAAGCAACATCAACAGCAGTACCCACCACCGTGGGCCTCCAGTTGTAGCCAACCTCAGTAAGCTCCCAGGCGCGGCCTCCATCCGTCCGAGGGACGGGCTTCCTACGCTTAACCTCGACTGGAGCCGCCGCCGCTACTCAGGGACAAGCTATGGACCGTGATGGCTAAACTGCGCCAGCTGTGCCTGCCTGCCTACCTGCCACCAGCTGTTCCTACGGCATGCCTGCCACCAGCTGTTCCTACGGCACTCCAACCGCCTCGTTCCAACCACTGCGTTCAACAACAGCCTCGTTCTCCAAGCTGCCACCTAGCACCACCGGCTACGCTCTCTCAGCCTGTCTAAAGCCTCTCCAACACTAGCACACTCACCACCATCTTGAAACAGCAGAACTGGGGGGAAGGAGAGAGATTGAATATGCAAATACCAGCTGCGACGTGATTGGCTGGTCATTTGGTCTTTAGAACTGGGGGGAAGGAGTGTTGCATATTCAATATGCAAATACCAGCTGCAACCTGATTGGTTGGTCGTTTTGACAGTTGGTCTGAGTGCTAGTATAAATACCCTGACAGTTGCAGGGAACGTTTGAATCGCTTGTCACCTGTGTTATAATAAAGATCTGTCTTGCACATGGCTCCTGCGTGTCAATTCCCTCACAACAACAACCCACACGTTTACAACAACGGTCAAGGGTTTCAGTCCGATTTTTTTTCTCTCCTATCTAGAAATTCTGGGAATTGAATCTGTAACCTTCAGCATGCAGACTATATGTCTTCCTAACAGAGTACAGCTATTCGCCACATTGACTCCTTTCTTTTGAAAAAATAATGTCTATTGAAATAATGTCATATTAGGACTATGTTCCAAATTGGTTAGTATTGTGGGAGTGGAATGCACAAACATTTATTACATTCCCACAGAATAATATTACCATTATGATAGCAATAATTCCTTTTTTATCCCCCACTTTAAATACATAGATGAAAATACATAAAATCATTTTTGTCAGTTTTATGCAGAATTTATGTCACATTTTTTTCATCCAACTAAAATATCATATATATTCAAAGAGGTACAAATGTTTCAGCATGCAGATAGCATTATTCACCTTGTTGAATAAACACAATAGCAAGAGCTTTCTCCCTACTGACTGATACCCTCTCCCCATAGTCCACAGCAGACTGGCAACTAGCAAATGCGAAGCTTAAACATATGGTGACAGGTCTGTTGCATGCTGATCAAGTGATTAAACTAGATTATTATGTTCTGTATTGGAAGATTGGTATAGACAACAATGCTGCACTAAAAGTAATAGTATAAGAGTCTATTCCAGCCATTTCCTGCTGTTGCTAATGTCTCAGATCTCAGCAGAAGAGTGCTGACATTCCAGTTACCTGGGTTGCTTCCACTTAGTTACAAACAGATTTATGAGATTTGAGACTCTAGATTTTTATTATTTATATAAACAGAGTGCAGTGCTGATTTCAAGATTAATAGCACAAATCTAAAGCATAATTAGGATGGATTTGGAGATAGTGCCAGCATTGTGATTCTTTGGATGGAAAACAAATTTAGCTCCCATGAGGCACAATGCTGGCTGCACTTTTCAAATAATTTCCCATAGAGAGTATAGTATTTGCCTTGGCCTAATCCATCATTTATTAGGGTTTTCTGTATTTTCATACCTTACTAGTATATGGGAAGCTTTGAATGACACCAATATTTTCAGAAAACAGCTTTTCCAATTCCTAAATAATTGGTGTTGAATGGCTGATTGAACATTTTGTCAGGAAAAGCATGTCAGCTGGAAAAAGGCTCAATAAAAAGAGGAGTTCTAGAAAAAGGCTTGTACTTTTTATAAATAGATAAAGCAAAAATAGCCACTAAATATTTATGGTGCTGTTAATCAGACAGGTGGATTGTCATATAATATTCTTACTGAGGCTTATAAATTCTAGACATATCTAGCTGAAATTTTTCTGTCTCAATTTATATCCTAGTGAGAAATTTTTAAGGATCTTTCTCCAAAAATATCAGTTTAGGGTAGAAAAGCCACAAATGAAATGGGAGTCTATTCTTGTTGCCACTGTTATAAAATTCAGAAACAGGATAATAACTCAGTATAAATCCATAATACAACTGTTCTGTAACAGTGGATTCAAACCCTCTTTATAGTTTCAGCTTACAATAAAAAGACTAGTAGTGTTTGAAAATAAATATGCACAACAAACTTTGCTTTTCAATGGAGTTTCAAATGTAGTATTAAAAATGAAACCTTGTTTGAGAATGAAAAGGAAAGCTGATTCTTCCTTTCATATAAAAAGAAAATTTAGAATGTATCACTGTAAACAGACAGACAGATCTCTGGTATCTTGTTTGTCTTCAGCTCTATATTTTAAGTGAGATTTCTATTTATTTTAAGGCAATTTAATCAATTATTTAAATACTTCATGTTTAAATGTGTCTTCACTTTCTTTTTTTAAGCTATCAAAGAGAGAGGAATATAATATAAAAAGATAATATAAGATCACAAGAACATGAGCATTGTGCTCCTTTGGTTCCATCTAATTCAGCAGTCCATTCTCACAGTAGCTAACCAACCTCACAAAGAAGTCCACTAGCTTCTCAGCAGAAAAAGAAAAAGCTGACAAAGTACTTCTGCAAACAGCTCCATTGAATAAAAAAATGAAAAACACCTACTCTTATGTTCAATATAGTAGGTAAATTGTAAATATATCCAAATGCACTGATGCATTTTTATTACAATCTCTTACTGAATGGGAGAATGAGCATTTTGGACAGACAGTTACAAATATTAGATATAATTGAGGTACTGGACATAACATTTCAAAACAACAACAAAAAGTAACTTCAGTCATTCCTAAGGAAATGAAGAACTGAAACTGAAAATGAAATGATTATACAAGAATTGCAAGTTATTCATTAAAAAAAATCATGATTCCACGGAACATATGGTATTTATGGAATTATTTCACCCTTGCAACCAAATTTCAATATGCATATTAATTTGAGAGATATACATAGATCAAGATTTCATGTGTGCAGAAATGATTGCATTTCTCAAGCATTCCTTGCCAAGCTTCTTTTTTTTAGCATACTTTAAAACATTCTATTATTTTTCCAGTCTTAGAAATAGTGGCAGAATTTCAAGTGGAAAACAATGGGCTTTTTGTATGTCCAAATTGTAAATGCTGCATGTTGGGGTGAGTTATAAAGTTGTTAAAAGCACATTTCTATTTTAGACATATTGTACAGTAGTGACAAGATTCTGTGACTTATAATATTCTTTTATTATATGCTGCCAGCCCATATACAATTAAGAATGCACATACTCATATTTCAGTAATATTGTAATTGTTGTGATTATAAATGGCACCATTTCTTAATATTAAGAACTATAGGTGGCTATGAGCTCTTCCGTTGCCAGCACAACAGAAGGAAGTAGTAAATGGTACGTAAATCTTAACTTCTAGATTTAAATAAGGTACCAATATTTTCATACTCAGAGCAGATGTAATAATGTCATCAGATATAGAAACCTATTATAAATCTTATAAAAAGTGTGACTTGCAATGTGGATAGTTAAAAATTATCACATTCGGATGCACTTTTTGTAAAATTCATACGCAGAGCAAATATATCTCTTCCAACCTGTCTATTTTCTTACCTTAAAAAGGTTATTTCTCCCATTAATGTAGAAGTCCTGATTCCTTTGAGAAAACATCTGTGCTGGTTTAAATGATTCACCTCGCAAGCTGGTATTATTCAGGTTTCACTACATGATTTCTCCCTCCTAGCCAGAAGGAATCAGTCTAGATTTGCATTAATAAGTTTCATGCAATTTTAATAAATTTTAAAAACATGAATTCAAAATGATTTCACATATTTTAATCCTTAACATTGGAACTTGTCTACTTTTCCATTTTAAAAAACTTGCTTTAAAAATAAAATACATATAATACCTATAAATAAATTTAAAAATACCTGGCTCTAAAAAGGCTGTTTTGGGGATATACTGATTTTCCAAACAGTAGTAAATGATTTCTCCTTTAATTTCTGAGCTCCATTGTGAAGCTTCCAAATTTATTAACATAGTCACAAAGCATTAAAAGTCAATACATTGTCCAAGCCTGAGTGGAAGGAAACCACTTTTTTTTCCATTTTGGTTTCGTTTTTATTACAGAAAACACATTGCAGATTTCATTTTTATAGATTATTTTTGACTATGATTTGGATACACGTTCTGGAATAGTTTTCAGATTAACAGATCTATTCAAATTCACTGCAAAATGTACAATAGAGATTAGTTTTCAAAAATATAAGCCAGTACACACTTCTGGTACGAATTTGTAGTGAACAAGATGAAGGAGTAAGGATGGCATTGGGATGACAATCAACAGCAAGATTATGAATTCTGGCTGCTACAATCCCCTCTGGGAAAAGGAAAGATTGTAGGATTGCTTATATGCACTTCAGAAAGGTGTTCCTCATAAGTAGACTGCAGGAACTGAGATTTTTATTTTTGAGTGATTATGAGTTTGACAGCTGAGAGTTGATAGATTTTTTTTCATTAATCTCTCAGCTATAATGTAGCCTTATACTATACAGATTTTTTCAACTTCATTTTTAATCATTTTGGATGCAACTAATTTGCAGTTAAAATGGAGCTATTAGAAATCTTCAAAGTGACAGGTTTTATAGTATCAGGAGAATTTCTTTTAATCTTTAACAAAACAAGTTTGAAATACAAATTTGAGGACTTGAAAAAATATTTTTTGAAATAAGAAGCAAAAGGTTGATTAGAAGGTTGTTTTTAGAAAAGTACAAAAGGACTAAAGGTCTAGATGGTTTTAAATAAAATTATTTCCTTGTTATTTTGGATTCTTTAAAAAAAAGCACGATAGAATGGACTGTTATGGTTGGACATTAAAAGAATAAGAAGGAGTTAAATATTACAATGAAAGGAAAATGGCACTTAAGTGTGATTTATTAATACAGAATGGAATTTAAAGGATATAAAATTGGGCAATAACGGTGTTAAATAGATTCAGAAATTTATTTAAAAGTGCTTGTACAGGTAACAAGAGCAATAGTATTTAGACTTATGTGATGTCACCCTTGGACGACTCCTTAGATTCTTCTTCGGAAGTCAGCTCGAGGGAGGATAAGCTCATTCCTGGCATGTCAGGAACTGGGTTAACTAATGACTCTATCTGGCTGGCTGAAAGAGATTTACAGCTGGGATCATCTTGCAGGGATGGATAGTCAGTGAAGAGGAAGAGGAGGAGCCGCCTTCCATTGCAGACCCTACAGCATGCAGGGTGGGGAAAAGACGAGAGCAACAGAAATCTGCCAGATTATTTGAGAGAGACCCTGCCCATCTTGATGGGCTGCACCAGAAAGCTATTTATCACCGCAGGCAGAAGGAGGCGTTGCTGGGGGCAACATGTTGGATTTATGACTGGATGTAGTTATTCCTCATGCTTCCTACTTAACTTTGTGCCTTGGAGACTCTGAACTTCTCTTGCCAAGTGAGCTCTTGTGGATGTACTTTCAGTTTTGCCTGGTGGATTTAAGTTGGTTTGGTGGACTTACTTGTTGGAGAACTTTCTATTGTTTTTTGGACTATAGGCCATTGCCTTGTGGACTAATCTTGGCCTGCTTGTGGCTAGATTTATTTGGGACAGTTCTGGGGCTGGATGAAGGGAACTGCTGGGGAACATTAATAAACTCTCTAAACCACACTTGTGTATGTGAGAGAGTGAGTGGGACAGCCCAGTTTATAGAGTTTTACTGCTCTCTGAGTTGTTTACAATGTAGGCATTACTTACATATTGTTCACAAGGCTTCTCATTCTCCTGGCCTCAGAAATATGGAAGACTGAATCAACCTTGAGCCCCATCAGGATCAAATTCCAGGCTGTGGCCAGTTTGCCTACAATACTGCAAGGTGCTAAAGAGAAACAAGTTACTGGTCAAGATTGATATTGATCTGAAAGTGAATGTAAAAAGAAAAGACTGCAAGGCTGATAAGGGAGAAGATGCTGCACTTGACATACAAATGAATTTAAAAGGAATATACAAATATCAAAAGAAAAAAAGTGGCCTGGATACACTTGTTTTATTGGACTTTCAAAAGAAACTTGTTAAAGTTTTGAATAATTTTGTGAGAAGGAAGAAAAAATATGAAAATAAATCAAGTTATTTTGAAAGGATAAATGATCAAGATTGTCAAAAGTAAAAGAAAGAAATATAAAATTTCTATATTTGATCAAGGTTAAAATACTATGTTGTAACCTCTGGTTACTTTCAATTGACTTTTTTTGGCTGGGACTAGATAATAAGGCTTTAAGAATATGTTTATGGGTTTAATAATATGGGAAGAAGAGATCTGTGACCCGTCAAAATCGTGCTCGACTAAGCCGCGCCCGATTAAACTGCGTCACTGACGTCATCAACAGGGCGACAACTGCCAGCGTGGAGAAAGAAGGGCGCTTTAAATAGCGCTTTGAAAGCAAGCCGATTCAACTTAAGGTAAGGGTTAGGTTTAGGGTTAGCTTTAGGGTTAGCTTTAGGGTTAGGTTAAGGGTTAGGGTTAGGGTTAGGGTTAGGTTTAGGGTTAGGTTAAGGGTTAGGGTTAGGGTTAGGGTTAGGTTAAGGGTTAGGATTAGGTTTAGGGTTAGGTTAAGGGTTAGGTTTAGGGTTAGGTTAAGGGTTAGGGTTAGGGTTAGGGTTAAGTTTAGGATTAGGTTTAGGGGGGTTAGGTTTAGGTTTAGGGGTTAATTTTAGGTTTAGGGTTTACAGCGTGCTTCTGTCTCTGCGCTGTTGTCGCCCTGTTGATGATGTCAGCGAGGCGGTTTAGTCGGGCGCGGTTTAGTCAAACACGGTTTTGTGGTGGAACCAAATAGATCATTTGTTATATAAGCAGATGAAGAGTGACTAAAATTATTTGTACTTATTGTGATGAAGGGAAAAGTCATTTATTTATATAATTCTTCTCTTTTTCTTTACTATATTTTTTCTTTTATATTTTTATTTTTTTATTATTTTGGCATTTTTATCTATTCAGTTGTAGTGCTTAATACATTTATTATAAAAAGAATTTAAACCTATATAGTAACCAAATTAATATATTTCTCCCAATCTAAGAACAGATACCCCAAATTTAAATATACCATATTTATCAACATGATTAACAGCTGCTCCAGTAACCTCACTTCTTAAACACCTTTTCTTTCTATCGACTCTGATTTTATTTTTATTTAAATGTCATAGCAGTCCATTTTAATGAATACATATTTGTCATAATCCTCTAAAATTTAGCATTTTAGTAACATTTATAATTGATAGTAAATAAAATTCAATGTAATTGGACTAGTAGCTCATTAACTCAAAACAATATTTTTGTTTTGTTTTCACACTGCTCTTTTATTTTCCCTGTATTTATACTCCAAATCCTATTTCAGATTTAAAAACTGTTAGGAAGGTGAATTTCAGTAGATGGAGGAGTTACATAGGCAGAAAACAGTAATTTAAATCTTCACTAAAATTAGTAAAATTATTTTGAGATAAATACTATAGTTCATTTGCTATTACATGGAGGAGAAAACAGTCCTATTAGAAATGCAGAAACAGCATAAAATGTGCACTGAGGCTGCTGAAATAAACTACCTAAAGAATATTCTTTATTATAGATAGTCAGTGACCTGAAACTTTAGACTGTTGGTTCTTGGCTTGTTGATATGCTAATGTGAAATAATTATTCCAGTGAATTGAAGCTGAAAGTCAACATGTATATTCATTAATTCAATATAAGCACTCTCATTGTTAATCACAGTTGGGAGATCTATTTCCAGCAAGCAGATTGAGAACCTCCTGATTGTGCTTTGCCAACCATAACATTTTATTACTTTTAATGTCATATTTAAAACATCCATATCAGAAATATTTGTGATAAAGTTTTAAGTATTCCACACTGCAAACATAAAAAAGAAGGAAATTATACCAGATATCACTTTCATTCATTCAAAACTGAATGCAATTTAATACATATTATAAAATACAAAGTGCAATTTCACACCAGTCTATTATTTGAGGAATTATAGTAAATTGCACATTAACTCTGTTTTGTACTCAGAAACATTAATTAAACCTTTACTGTTAAGAATATCTCACCCAGCTTCATAAGAAAAGACTATAAATGTTTGAGGCTGTACACAAAGATTAATGGGTTTGTAATTTCTGGCAAAAAAAAAAACCCTAGACAATATTTTTATGAGCAATGTCTCCATAGATAGAATAGCTATATAGATTTGACAATAATCCATAAACACATTTTTCATATTTTTAGTCAGGATTAGCTAGGAAATTAATCATATTACTCCTAAACATACCAAATTAGCACTGTGTCTACTGCAGAGGTAGAGACTATGACCCTTTTATCACTTCAATTCCCAGAATTCCTGAGCCAGCATGATGGTTCAGGAATTCTGGGAGTTGAAATCTGCAGGTCAAAGGGTGGGCATAGTTTCCCACCCTTAGTCTACTGAAAACTGAGAAAAATGAAGATAGGCAGAGTCAAAAGGGGCAAATCTTATAATGGGTAGGCTTCTGGGTTTAATTTTACAATTTCATAAAGTTCCACTATTGGTTGATATCTGCTGATTAATTTAAATTCTAACAGATGTGCCTCAGTGGTAGGTTGCTAATATTTTTACTACCAGTTTGGGCATGCTCCCGCAGATGCGATACTTCTGTGTATGCACAAACTACTGGTTTGCCCAGCCCGAACTGAGAGCAACCCACCTCTCCTTGTGCCTCTATTTTTACCTCAGACAGGTTGAAAGCCATGCTGTTAATTTGTTCATTAATTCTTTTTATATAACTGTTTTTGCAGTGAAGAATCAGAGTCCTTGAACATGGCCTTGCAATTAACAGTATCACCATAAATCTCATAAACTCTATATACAGTTTAATTTTCTCTTGGACATTTTGAATGTGTGTGTGTGTATATGCATGTATGCATGTATGTATGTCTGTGTGTGTGTGTATGTGTATTATATTATATACATACATACATACACACACACACAAACACACACATACACTGTATGCCCATTTTCTGAAGTTCATGCAGTTTTTTCCCCTTAGTAATTATTCAAAAGACTTATTTCATTGGAACTTGCATATTGCAGCACTTCAAGAATTTGAAGTATTATTTTCAAGCCCAACTAAGCCTAATGCTGTGGCTTTCAATTACTTAGTCCATAGCTTAATGAATCTTTCAACTCATTTTAAGCCTGCTTCTCTGCCACCTGCTCCCAGCTGTGTTACCAGATTTCTTTGCACCTCATTGGAATGCTAATAAGGGCATAAGCCAGGGCCTTTGTTGGTTCAGAGTGGTAATACAGCTGAAATAATATTTTGCATTATATTGTTGACATTTAGATACAGGAAGATATAGAAATGTGTATAGATTGTAGATATAGGATTTGATATATATATTGTTTTTAAAAAGTTTTTCCTTGCTTGGTTATGGAAGCAATTTCAGATGCATTAACAAAAGAAAATATTACCTGTTTAGGCAGCTTTGTTTTGCTCTAATAGTTCTTTCTATATTCAAATTCAAAAGGAGGTCACAATAGTTGGCCACAGTTTGAGTTCACAAATTTTTACATTAAGTTAACCATCTGAATCACAGGTAGCTTTTTTCTCCTCGATCATCAAGATAAATGTAATTTAGAACATATTAAGATTAATTTAACTACAAAATCCAAATTATTATGAGGAATTCATGCAGAATACCACTAGGTTGCTCTAGTGTGACCTCAAAATTAAATTTGCATGGCTCTTTACTTTGTCTTTGAAAAGAGCAAAAGGCTTTCTATAAAGGTCTCAATGTTAACTCAAGAAGAAATCACGAATAAATTCAGATGTTAGCAGAATAGTTTATTACCAAATAGCATGTGTTCTGACTGAGGCAATGCACTCCTTTATTGAACTTTCAAAACAGTTTTTATACAATATATGTATAGTACCCCATTTCCCTGAAAATAAGACCCACTTGGATAATAAGCCCAATCAGGCTTTTGATTGGGCTTATTGGCCTCCCCTGAAAATAAGCCCTCTCTGAAAATATTGCAACACAGAAGCAGCCATGAAGTGACTACACTCGCCGCCTTCTGCACCTCAAAAATAATAAGACTTCCCAGAAAAAAAAGGCAAGTTCTTATTTTGGGGATCAAAAGCAAATAAGACCCTGTCTTATTTTCAGGAAAACATGGTAAGTGTCATATTAGACAAATATTGGATAACATGGTCCATATAGCTATAATATGAGAAAACTTTCAGATAGCACTACAGCATATCTAAAACAAGTAACTTCTGACTGCTTTGTACTGCCATGCTTCTTCCTTTTTTTATATAGCAAAAAAAAAATACAAATATATGCTTACTCAGATTGTTCTGTAACATCAAAAGATGCTTTTCATACAGATGGGATTGCCATGAGAACTGATATTCAAAAAAATCCCATCACTTTGCACTGATGGTATAAGGAAAAGTTTCTGGACAATAGAAAAAAATATGTCACTTAATACCAAATACCAATCTAAGAATGCTCAGAAAATGTTTAAAGAGAAAGTTTAAAGTTTAAAAAAGATGAAATCATTTTGTTACAAAAAACAAATTACAGCACTAATACAAATGACCTAACTCAATACACCAAGATTGAAAAAGCTGGAAGCATGGACTTCATCAACCTTTATCTGACAATGTACTTTCAGTTCAATGAACAAATATATAAACAAATTAAAGGAATGCCCATGGGATTACTGTTTCAGGACTAATAGCAGAAACTGTAGTGCCTAGAATCTATAACACTCACAGGCACAAAAACTCAATATATAGCTCCAGTATGTAGATGAAATTTTGTCAAAATAAAAAAGGACCAACTAGAGCAGTAACATGCAGTCAAGGGAGGCGAAGGATGCAGACCCTCACTACTGTCATCATGAAAAGGAAAAAAAAGGAAAAGGAAAAAAGCAAGAACTGAGGTCAGGCTGCTTAGTGCTTAACTGTTTAAAAAAGCCTCTAAAAAGCGCCCTCTACAGGAGGAGGCAGGAGAACGACATGCTTCATCTAGTCTGACTTTAGGCATTTTATGATCACTCGAGCAGAGTTAAGCAAGGGTTAAAAGCCAAAAAATTTCTGACATAGATGAGGCACGTTGTTCTCCTGCCTCCCCCTGTAGAGGGCACTTTTATAGGCTTTTTTAAACAGTTAAGCAGAGTCATCCACAGTGACTCTGGCAGCAACTAGCTCAGCCTGACCTCAGCTCTTGCCTTTTTCCCTTTACATTTTTTTTTCTTTTCATGATGATAGGCAAGAGCAGTGTTGAAATCCTCTCTGAAACAGCTGGATAAGGTACGTGTAGGTCGGACGGAGGGGGAGGAAATCAAACTTCATCCTCCTGGTGCGGGGCTTTGGGCAAAGGCTGGAGGGAAGTGCTCTCCCTCCCCAAGTGTAGTTTGATTGCAGGCAGAGCCACGTTGTCTTTTCAAACCTGTAATCAGTGAAGCTGGTCTGGATCCTTCTGGGGCTGGGGAAAAGACGTGTGTGTGCTCCAGTATGGCTCTTTGACTAGTTCCTGCCTCCTCCTATGGTCTCCCTGACTCCCTCCAATCCAACTGTGTGTGTGTGTGTGTGTGTGTGTGTGTGTGTGTTTGTGTGTGTGTGTGTGTGTGTGTGTTTGAGGGGGGAGGGAGGGAGAGAGGGAGGAAAGAGGGGAAGGGAGAAGAAAAAGAAAGAAGGAAACTTATTTTGCAAAGAAGAAAAACAAATGCTGTTGCTTTAAATAGGAACTGAACATGCCTGGCTGTGGAATTTTGGGAGTTGAAGTCCACAAGTCTAAAAAAATGGTGTCAGTGCCTCACCAGCCATAAACCTCACCGCACGTCACTGAACTAGAGATACCATAAGTGGTTTTTATTTTGAAAAAGCAACTGGACTGATTTTTTTGAGAAAAAGACAAGGTGTTTCGCTTCTTATCCTGGAAACTTCATCAGTTGCGAAACGTCTTGTTTTTTCGTCAAAAAAAAAATCAGTCCATTGTCTTTTCAAAATAAAAACTACTTTTGGTATAACTATGATCTGGATAACTGAGAATCTTTATAGATATTTGACCAACTAGAGAACACACACAAAATTATCAACAGTATCTTCAAAGGAATAAAATTTACAAGGGAAGAAGAAAACAATAGCATACTACCTTTCCTGGATATTCTCATCAGCAGAAACAGTAATGGCAAATTAGAAACACAAGTCTGTCATAAAACACTTATATCAACCAAGTGCTCCACTACCAAAGAAACAATCTAGTCTTCCAAAAGACAAGCTGTGTAAGAACATTGATTAGACTATGTAAGAACAATATTGTTTGAGAAATAAGTCCATTCACTAGACATTCATCCTTGTTCATCCTGATAGCAAATGTTATGTATATCCAGTTATTCATATACTTATGAGCAGGACTTTGTTATTTATCATCAAGACTTTTACCATATTATAAACATTTACCATTTAATTTTGTCTTAATCTCAGATATTCTAAAATTTGCAATACTTCATCATATTCCTAGTCAAGAAATGCAATTGTTTGTAACTATACTAAATTTAAAAGACTTTTCCCTGTACCTCAAGGGATTTTATGGGTCCCATGCCTGATGTTCAAAATGTTCTCCTCTTCATATGAACTATATTTCCAGCATTTATTATTTTTTCAATGTAAGACAGAACTCGCTATATTTCTGTTTAAGTTTTAAGTTTCTGCACAAGTAGTATATGCCATCATAGTTTTAATTTTTATGCCAAGCATACAGTGGCAGCTGGGAAGCAATATGTAAGATAGATTTGCCTCTTATATGAAACTGGAAGTGGAGGGGGTCCTCATGTTTTTATAACTGTTCCTTGAAATCTGTATTTCCCTTATTCCAGATAAAATTTAATCTTTTTTCCTTACTGATTTTACATAAACTCTGCTAAATACATGTGGCATTGCACAACATTCACAAATTTTCCAACACTAAGAGAAGTCTAAATAGCATCTGTTTAAAAACCTTGTTACTAAAATATCTCGTGTATTCATCAGACTACTAAACCAGTCTCATTAAAAATGAATTATTCTCATTTTATTGAATTCCTTTGAGATATATAAACAGAAATTATTAGAATAAACAGGGGAATGAACAGTAATGGTTAAAATGATGGCTCCATTGTTTTTTTTTTAAAAAAAATGAGTGGTTTAATTCTCAGTTTTTATTCATGAAGGACACAGCTGTGTTTCACCATATTTTTTCCACTCATCTAAAGATCACCAGGTTCCATACTTCTTTGCAAACAAAAAGTATTTCAATTTATGTTAAGGAAAGAGTTTTTTTCAGTTCATAAAAGAAACAGGATCAATAAGTAGTGTGTCAAAATTACCATTTTATGCTGCACGCCTGATATGTATTCTTAAATTCAATTTAAACCCATGGGACTAGTTTTGCAGATTCTCATCTGAAACTGAAAACTATGGCAACTTGTCATCTGAAAAGGCCTTATAGCTGAATAACAAAGTTATTTTGCTTAGAGTGTAACATTTTATACAGGTAGTCCTCGACTTACAGCAGTTCATTTAGTGACCATTCAAAGTTAGAACAGCACTGAAAAATGTGATTTCCGACTTTTTCACAGTTACAAACTGTGGTCATGTAGTTCAAAATTCAGGCATTTGGCAACTGCTTCCGATTTATGACCTTGCTATGTCCCAAATGATCACCTTTTGTGAGCTTCTGACAAGCAACGTCAATGGGTAAGCCAGGTTCACTTAACAACTGGTTACTAATTTATCAACTGCAGTGATTCACTTAACAACTGTGGCAAGAAAGGTCATAAAAGAGCAAAACTCATGTCTCACTTAACAATAAAAATTTTGGGCTGAATTGTGATTGTAAGTCGATGACTACCTGTATCTCTTTGCCTGTCTATATAGAAGATCTATAGAGTCTGCCATCTAAAACTAACTTTAGATAGCATACAACACAACTAAAACAGTGAATAAATACAGAACACTAGTAAAAACTAGAAAAACAAAACCAAAAATAACCAGCAAAGGGATATTAATAATAATGGAAACACTTCACAAGCTTCTCCATTTCCTGGGGTTTCCAGTTTTGTTGATATAATTAGTCTTAAGGTACCTTCACAAGCTTAGAACTGATGAAAGCAACTTCAAAAATGCAGAATTGTTTTTAGGGTAATCATGAATGTTGCAAAATATTTAAATCTCCATGAATTAAGGATGGTGGTGAATCAATTACATATATGAAATAATATTTTACTAATATTTTGGAATAGTTATAATGTTGGTATGTATGTATGTATGTATGTATGTATGTATGTATGTATGTATGTATGTATGCATCAGGGGTGGGTTTCAACCGGTTCGCGGCGGTCCCTGCGAACCGGTTGGTCGCCGAACCTGGAAGTAAGTAACTTCCGGGAACGGCGAAGGGCGCGCCCGCCCGCCCGCAGTCCTTACCCGGTTTTGACGAGTTCTGCGCTTCCACGCATGCGCAGCACGCATACAGCGCCTGTGCGATCGTCCAGGAGCAGCTGGAGCATCGCGCAGACGCTAGTACGCATGCATGCACTGCGCACGTGCACGAGGACGCCGCCGGCCCCGTTCCAACCGAACCGGTTGGAACGGGGCGAGAAACCCACCCCTGGTATGTATGTATGTATGTATGTATGTATGTATAAACTATGTCTTATTTCCTTAAAATCAAATTGTAAATAATTATGCCAGAAATCTTGAAACATTTTGAACTTAGATTTGGGGTACCAGATCTGAGTTTCAAAAAATCTGAACAAGTTATAGATGGCAGTAATTTTTTCTGTACCTTCTTACTATCATCTAGAATTTTCTATTACAGAACTGATAGAGCTTTTCAAATTTTGAAAATGAATAGTATACTTCACTACAAAATTGTTCGATGCAAATGGGGAATGCCAAAAAATGGCATTCAGACAAATCAGCTATTAATAGACACATAGTAATAAACCACATTTACACACCATTCAAAAGAGACAATAAAAAGGTTAACAAAGAAATAAAAAATATCTGCAGCAGCCAATATCCAGTTAAGCAGAAATTAAGATAAATAATCAAGCAGAAAGTAATGCCCTAATCAAGGAGGGAACTACATATCCAACAACACTGGCAGGGCAAAACCACTGTAAATAATCAGGGACCAATAGCCACATTCATTTGCACTGATTTGCACTATTTAGTTGGATAAAAAAATTCTGCAGGCAAACAAACAATCTCAGAGAGCACCAAGGACTGCACAGTTCACCCAAAGCCACATATATTCTCTTCTATTGGAATTTAAAAAGTGTTGATGAATTCCTGATATAAAGTGCCAGTAAAAAAAAGTCCAGACTCTTAAAGGAGACATAAATAGACCAATAGTTTTCAGTAATCAGCTTTAAGAGAGAGGACTAAATAAGTCTTTTAGTGCTATTAAATGATTCTAACTTTTCCAGGTTTGTACAATCAATATATATTTTAATGGGAACAACAAATGAAACAGATCAGTTTAAGCATCAATGAGATAAATTTACAGAATGTATTGCCTGCCTATCCTCCTGTTATTTTAAATTGTAAGCTTTTTTTTCAAAGCATACACAAGTAGAATTCATTATTTTGTTCACTTATGTAATTTCTAAGCTGGCTTTATTCTATTTTATAGATAAAACAATAATGTACCAGGCTGAGTAACCATTTTAAGGAAGTGCTTTACTTTGTGAAGTAGGTGTGCATAGGGAATTGTCAAAAAAGACAAATATTTTTTTATTTATTTGGTTTGTCAAAGATGTATAACAGGTAGAAGTATAAACATGGGCATTAACACAGGAAATGGGTATGAATAAATGGGGACAATGGACAGGGATGGTAGGCAAGCTATATAGATGATAGATGATAGATAGATAGATAGATAGATAGATAGATAGATAGATAGATAGATAGATAGATAGATGATTGACTGACAGACAGACAGACAGACAGGCAGACACACACACACACACACACACACAGCAGTGCAATCAAAGTTCTGCCGAGACACACACAAAAAACCTTTAATTGTATCATCTTGAGTCCCAGGAAAGGTGATCATGGGTGCTTGGGTGCAACAGATGGGTACATAGTTGGTGTGGAGAGGTGCTACAGAACATGTGAACTAATGGTGACTGTGGATTGGTCAGCAGGGACTGCAGGCTGATATTACAGAGCATGGTGAGCTAGAGGAGGCTATGGGATGACAGTGGTCATGGCCAGGTGGGGAAAACTTTAAAGTGGGGATTACTTGGGGAAGGGGAGCATTGGAAGTGACATACTAAAGAAGCCTTTGAGACCGTTCCCATTGATTTTGCTTGTGGGAAGCTGGCAGAGAAACTCACAAATGCCAATATCATGGTCATTGGACACTGTGACTATTGTAAGTGAAAGCCAGTTGCCAAGTTGCTGAATCACAATCACATAGTGACCGGGATGTTGCAAGAAATAGAACTTCAAGGAACTAGTTGTACTTGGAAATTGAAATTGAAATGTTCAACAAATGAGTGATAATAACCCAAATGCTATTTTATAATATTCATTTCAATATTTGGTAACATTTTTCTTAGGGACTATTTTGTTCTATACATTATTCTCCAAAATATAGATATTTTGCTATGCTAAATATGGACATCAATTTCCCTGTTATGTGCATCTTAGTATGTAATTTTTATTACCAGAAAAACTGCATTTTAAAATTAATTGAAGACTAACTGCATTCCAAAATATAGTCATTTTTATTAATATGTGAGTAAATCAAAGTTTTATCCCTTTCATGATATTAAGATAATGATTATATAATTCTGTTTGGTATGTTTTACTTTTTAATTTATATCCTTTATTGTGTGCATCTAATTATAAAAGTATATACTGTTATTATAAAGAGCTGTCTCTTTAGAGATAATTTTGATTATGCAAAACAATATGTTTAAAACAAGAAAAAGAAATTATACTATTTAAATGCCTTTTTCATGTTTAATCAAGATTGTTATTAAATAGTCAAAGCTGAAAACATGCAACTAGTTCCAAAATCCAAAAGGAATATGATCAACTTCTGATGGTTCAAAATGGTATATGGGATATGAGAAAAAATAATTTTTAAGCTTAAAAATAAATATTTTAATTGTTAAAATATTTCTGTTTTCATGATATACAAGTCAATAAGTTCAACGTCTTTAATAGCTTTTTCTTTTACATTTCACCGAATAATGATATGGCTATTTTTAATCTGTTGGAGAAAGATTAGTTCATATTTTTTTCAACTTGCTGGTGTGTTCCAAGTAAATATTTTTAGTTGCCAGATTTGAATTCCCACAGTGATATCACCACTATACTTAGGACTTTAAAATCACATTTCTGCAGTAGAATTCTGCAAGAAAGAGGGCAGCTAGATTATGATGGTCTATCAACTTCTGGTAACTAAGGAGTTCAACTTCTGGTAACTACATGGACATATCTTTATAGGTTTCCTAGGCTAGCCTTCTTTCATTTTTTACTTTCCAGTCTTACTTATATTTCTGATATTTCTGACAGACTCCAGAGGCTTTATAGGAACCTAGGGAGGGTGAAAAGAGCCTCCAACACCCACCCACCCCGAAGCCCTCCGGAGGCTTCAGGGACCTTCAGGAGGCTTCCCTGAAGCCTCCAAAGCAGTCAAAATGACCCACCGAGCAAACCGGAAGTCACTTCTGGTTTGTCGGAGGGTCATTTTGAGCACTCCAAAGGCTTCAGGGACCTTTAGGAGGCTTCCCTGAAGCCTCCGGAGCAGTCAAAACAACCCTCCAAGCAAACAGTAAGTCTGTTCCCAAACTCCTGGTTTGCCCAGAGGGCCAGTTTTTTGCACTCTGGAGGCTTCAGGAAAGCTCATGAAGCCTCCGGAGGGCCTCCGGGGGGCAGAGGAGACTCTTTTCACCCTCCCCAGGCTCCTATAAAGCCTCTGGAGCCTGGGGAGAGCGAAAAATGGCTTTAAAAAGGGTGAACTCAGCTGGCCAGTGGGCACTTGCGCGCTGGCCAGCTGACAGGGCAGCACCTCACATGCCCTGACAAATGGCTCCGTGTGCCCTGTGTGTGGCACGCATGCCATAGGCTCGCCATCACTGCTCTAGGGGATTGTGTTCATCTCCATTTCATAGCTGAAGAGCCAATGCTGTCTGAAGACGTCTCGGTGGCCATGTGGCCAGCATGACTAAACACCTAAGGAAATCTGTTACTTTCCCACCAAAGATGGTTCCTATTTTTCTACTTGCATTTTTACATGCTTTCGAACTGCTAGGTTGGCAGAAGCTGGGACAAGTAATGGGAGCTCACTCCATTATGCGGTGCTAGGGATTTGAACCGCCAAACTGCCGGCCTTTCTGATTGACAAGCTCAGCATCTTAGCCACTGAGACACCCTGTCCAGTTATTCATTAGCTAAATCAGGTCAGCATGTTGCATCTCCATTATGTCTCACATCAAGTAGAGTTGTGTTGTATGGCAAATATAATCATTCAAAGAAATACACATATAGATTGAATCCTTATAGAAATTTCAGAGAAAAAAAATGAGAATATCTTATTGTAATCCCAAACATACCTTCAAAGAATTTAGTTCATATCTTAGTATTAGCCTGAATATATCCCATAATGAAGAGCATCACAACTGTATTTATTGATGAATACTTCCTTAACTTAGTCAGGGGAAAATATTTGGTATAACCATGGATTAGATTTTATTAAAAAATAAACATAACAAAATGACACTCACTATAATAGCCTCAGAAATGAAACAGAAGGGTTGTCTTTCATAGTAGTAAAAAAATGTTAATCCTCTTAACCTCTGAAAATCAGTTGAAAGAGGATTTAATATGTCTATTACTTTAATTAAAATCTTTCTTTCTGCTATAAATTTCAGTTTGGCAGTTCAGTGATGCGAGCAACTGTAAGTAAGTAAAGAAGTTCAGAATCCTGTCCTGGCAGAATAAGGTCAATCTACTTTGAGAACAAAAGGAATGTTCTGTCTCCAAACTGCAACTACTGTAGTGGTTGTACTATAGTGTACCTGAGTTCTTTAAAAGTGTACCTGAGTTCTTTAAAAGTGTACCTGAGTTCTTTAAAAAAGAAATCACCTCTTCCTTTGATATTTACTGTAGGTTCACAGTCTAATAGAACTTTTTAAAAAAATCAAATGCAAACCTAACAACATAACATAGTTTTATTTTTAAAACAGTGTCTGTTTTCAACCTTGCAAGCAAGGTTGTACTATAGCGTGTCTGTTTTATTACTGAGCATGACTCAAAAGCTGTTTCTTGCCTTTAAGATGTCAGTGCTATTACCAAAAGCCTAAATAATCTTTTTTCATAATTAAGGCATCAGAAGGGAAGGAGAAAATTTTCTCTGGCTTTTTTTAGCTTCCTGACATCTCTATCACTAAGTGAATATTGGGATAATGAGTACAATGTTCCTGAAAGCAGTAAAACATTGGGAGAAATGTTTTTCTTCATTCATTTTGTTTTGATTTAGGGACAGTTTTCTGTTTTGAGGAACTACCAATTCTTACATAGATATACTTAGTTTCTAATTAAAATACTCTTTCATATTTCCAGAGACTTTTTAGTTAAACTGGTGGTTTCTAAAGGAGTTAAGAGGACATATACCACATGTTAGACTTCCCAAATGCAGTACCCAATCTTGATCAACAATCTTGATCAACAACGTGTGCTTGCTGAATTTTATTTAATTTCCATAAAATAAAGCAATATTTAATATATCACATTAAAATAAATGTTACATATTTCAATATCTACATTACATAAATTTCAGGAAAGACTGTTGTGTTTTATTTTTATCTGTTTATATAAAATATAGCTACATTAATTTTGTGAAGATTAAGCCAGAGGACCCTTCAGAATTTGGTTAGTCTGGAACTTAACACATAGCTGACAGTTGTTTATATACTTATCAGAGGAATTGCTTAAACAAGCCAAGCTTCCAAATTGCTGAACAGATAAACTACTTTTGAAATTAATCAGTGGCTTGCTTTTTTGGCAGTGAGGGATGCATGCCAGAATTGATTGATTAATGAAAACTGTTTTCAGCAGCTGGAATTGAGTAGATGTCACCATTTGTAGACAAATGATTGAAATGAGGATGACAGCATTGGCTTGTATGTAAAAGTTTGCAAAAGTTACCAGTATACATCAAAATTTACCAAGCTTCTGACATATATTCTAATTACATACAATTGGGAATAATATGATTGTAACTATTATTCATAGGACAAATAATAGAGATAAAATTAAAATGTAGATGCTGTTATCTTTAAAGCTATTTTGGAATTTATAAAATAAGAATTTTATCATTGTCTCTTTTTCTTTTCTTTTCACTACAATTTTTTTTTATGCAACGTTAGGCGACAAAATAGTTGTTTTGGTGATAAGTGTTCTCATATAAATATTTATATGTATTACGTTTATTTGAAAAAATAATTAATAGCACCCCTTGAAATTTGAACAACCAGTTCTATTTTTCATAAGCACAAGTCTGCCTTTGGCCATCTATCCATATTCTGATAACCTGACACAGTACATAGGAAGGAGGGAGGGAGGAAGGAAGGATCATTTGTTTTAATAGGAGACATATTGGTGTTTTATCAAAGGGAGTGATAACATCCATTTTGTTGTTGTTGTTCTTTTTCTTGTGGTGGCCCAGCAAGTTGAACCCTTTTCATGTGTCTGTCTTAGTTCTTGTTTTCATTTCAGCTTTCTGCTACAGCTATTGTACAATGATCAAATTGATGACAGGATGACATCAGATAGAAATAAAACAATGAGAAAACTGTAAACATTGTAGCCTACTATTGTCAAATTGATATTCCACAACCATATAGTTGCTGAATAGGACAAACCTACTTCTGAATTATTCCGTTTTTTTATTTTTTTCTTTGTGTCTCACCTTTATTATTGTTACAAATATATTGAGGAGGCAAACATTTTTCAACACACTTTTTTCTTCTATTTTTCCACCACAACAACAACCCTATGAAGTGGTTTCTTTGGTCTGAGAGAGAGAGAGTGACATTCGCTCAGTTGTTTTTCATGGCTTGTATTCATGGCATGACTTGTATTCATGGTCTCCCGCTTTTTAGTCAGGTGCCTTAACCACTAAATCAAACTGGTTCTCAATTGCATAGAATAAGTGGTAATCCTTTTTGCTAAGAGGTATAGATAAAACTAATTCTTCCTTATAAATTGTAAAGAATTGATGGGAGGTTAATTTAAAGAGAGATGGGAGGTCAATTTAAGAGAGAGAGAAAGGGCCCGCAAGGCCCCTCAGAAAGGGCCCGCAACTTGGGAGTCCTTCTGGACCCACAGCTAACTTTTGACCACCATCTCTCAGCTGTGACCAGGGGGGCATTTGCCCAGGTTCGCCTGGTGCGCCAGTTGCGGCCCTACCTGAATCGGGAGGCCCTCACAACAGTCACTCGAGCCCTTGTGATCTCCAGGCTGGAATACTGTAATGTGCTCTACATGGGGCTGCCCTTGAAGAGCATCCGGAGACTTCAGCTAGTCCAGAATGCGGCCGCGCGAGTGATCGTGGGCGCACCACGGTTCGCCCACATAACACCGATCCTCCGTGAGCTGCACTGGCTACCTGTCGATCTCCGGGTGCACTTCAAGGTCCTACTCACCACCTATAAAGCGCTCCATGGTAGTGGATCTGGCTATTTGAGAGACCGCCTTCTGCCAATTACCTCCCTGCGTCCCATCAGATCGCATAGAGTTGGCCTCCTCCGTATTCCATCCGCCAGTCAGTGCCGACTGGCGACTACTCGGAGGAGAGCCTTCTCGGTTGAGGCTCCGACACTATGGAACAATCTCCCCGTGGAGATTCGTACCCTCACCACCGTCCAGGCCTTCCGCACAGCCCTCAAGAACTGGCTAGCCCGTCAGGCCTGGGGATAAGTCTATTTTCGCCCCTCCCGAATGTTGAGTGAATGTTGAGTTTTATTGTTTAATTTACTTTTGTTCACATTTCTTTTTGTACTGTCCTACACTCCCTTTCCTTTTTGATTGTAAGCCGCCCTGAGTCCCCTCAGGGAAAAGGGCGGCCTATAAATGTCCAATAAATACAAAAAAAAAAAAATACAAAACCCTACATATTGAGCAAATGGAGTGCACGTTCCCTCACCCTCTGCTCACACCACCCTTTCTGGGCCTGATTCAGAATGGCTTAAGACTCTGTAGTGGGATGGGATCTGGGAGTTGAGGATCTCTGGCCTAGAGGGTCCTAAAGAGTTCCTATATCCAAATTACTATTGACATAAATATGAAATATAAGTAAATGATGAACCTTGCCACTTGGATTTCACTTTGACTAATGAAAAGCAAAAACTTGCTCATAAAGTTTGTTTTTTGCTTTGCTTTGTTACTTTCACAATGGGAAAAACATTAAACATTAAACCCTTATTTAACAAATAATAATAATCTAACATGGTTTAATGGATACAAACGTGGTATCCATAAATTAGAGAGATAAACTATTAGAGGAATGGTAAATAAGGACTCGTGGTGCAGTTAGAATGCAGTACTGCAGGCTACTTCTGCTAAATGCTGACTGCCTGCAATTTCACTCTTCAAATCTCACCAAGCTCAAGGTTGACTAACCTTCCCATCTTTCCAAGGTGGGTAAAATGAGGATCCAGAATTGTTGGAGGCAATATACTGACTGTAAACTGCTTAGAGAGGGCTGTAAAGCACTGTAAAGCCATATGTAAGTCTGAGTGCCGTTGCTATTGCTAAACACTTAAAAAATAGTACTGATATCAAATTTCAAGTATGACCATCGTTTTAATTCTTCTACCAAATAAAAATTCAAACTGCTTCCATCATCATCATATCTTATATTCCTATATCTAAAATGAAATTATTCATCAGAGTATTTGAGAGAGAACTGGCAGATAAATAGATTTGCTTTACTTGCATAGGATAATGTAAACATTCTTGTGGCAAAACTGAGTTTGGTTATGCTTAGGGAATCATGTTATACTAAAACTGTCCTTACGTTTAGCAAGGAATGTTGGGTATTATATGCATAAAGCTAGGAAGAGTAACTTGTCCTCACGTCTACTTTGTTAAAAAGCAATATGTAATAACTCCTAATTAACCAAAGCTTTGAGAGTTTGCAGAGGTCAGCACATATGGTCCATTTAGAAAATGATGTTAGCTATAAAAGAGGGCTACAGATGGATGTAGATGGCCACATGGAATGTAAAAAGAGTAAAGGCCTAAAGAAAACTTAATAAATGAAAGGAGAGAATGAAAACTATATGTTCTGTATCTGTGAAAATAAAAAACCAGAAAGAAAAATAAATCTGAATGGAGATGATTTTATTTTGTTGAATTAATTGGTAAATATATGCAAATACATGTACATTGATTTAAATTAATACTTGTAAGTTGAATTACTGATGAGAGATAATATGGAAACTACTAGGAACACAGTAAAAGTTTTTATTTACAGAGTCCAATGGAAGTTATTGCCATTGTGTTAATGAGATATTTAAAAAGACAGTTGGCAGGAAGATCAGAGGAAATAAACTGTGGATATAAAATGCATTTAAAAGAATGTTTGCTGCAAAAAAAATCCTGAAAATGAAAAAATATATAAAGTTATATATGAAAGTAGTGTATGCAAGGAAGAATTGCAAGGAAACTATGGGAAGGTATAGTGCGTTACATTTGTGCAAAATAAATGTATTATTTCACCAGTAATTCAAATACAATTAAAAAAAAACCTATTAATGAAGTTTTTGTCTGACTTTACTTTTAATGTGATATTGCAACCCCTAGCATATTTAATAAAAGAATTCATCAAAATCAAACCAATTTGTTTAGCTGAATTTTAAAACACCTATAAGATGATGCAATGTGTTGATATTTACCTAAATTTGTGGAAATTATATTTTTATTAAATATTATACCAAGAAGTTTCCAAACACCTATAAAGAACAACTTCAATTTTTTTCTATTAAAGTATCCTCAGAGAAATAACAAGTTTAGTCAATAAGAACACATTAGTGATCCATACTAGTGATCCAGATGAAAGACAATATTACAATGTAGATTAAAATATTTTTAAATTTGTACAGAAAAGTGAAGATTGAAAAAAGGCCCTTTTTCATCAAGATTTACAGTGTGTTTCTTGGAACAATGCTTTTGGTGGTTCCACGTGGATATTTTAAACCTACATATTAATTTAATCACTTAAGTTTTATGAAAGTAGTAAACTACACAATGTTCCTTGTTAAAATTACTGTATGTCTATATTACACTATTAAAAGTTTTAAAGTTTCCTAAGTTTAAAGATATAGAGCAAATATGTTGCTCATTGTCAAGCCCAAACCCAGAGACAACATAGCAAAATCCAGTTGAGTTCAATCTGTCATTTGCTTATCCAAATAGACAGAATCTTTCCAAACTAAAATTATAACCTTCTAATTACAGCATATATCCTGAGAGATTCTATGATGTAGCTATCCTGAATCAATTCCCCCTATGCCATCCAGCTCAGCACTGCACAGTCTCTTAATCTGGGTCTCTATCTGACAAGCTGTGTTGCAATAATTCTTCCCCATTTCTTCTACTGAAGTACATTCCATCACAGTTTTGTATAGGAATGCAAAAATATTGAACTCTTACCATTGTGACCTTATCTTGAAAATAATTACAGCTTTGGCTAGTTCTTTGTTCTAATCACAGTAGGAATTAAATTATTTTTTCAGCACTGAAATCAGTTAGATATCTCATCATTATTGGACAGAAAATTAAATTTGATATTTTCTCTCATGAAAAATTAGTATTGGTGAAATTCTTGTTTAAAATGACTGGTAATATATTTTTCACATGAACTAAGAAGAAATTATCATCCTCATATTCAGCTGTTGAATAATGGTATTTCTAAAACTTTTCAGATTTTATAAAATGAATACAATTTACCTGAAATAACTGTATGGGACATAGCTAAAATATTTCTATTAATTATTTGGCCCCTCAATAGCTCCAGTGTTGCTGAATGTGTAGGAGAAAGGCTTGACTGAAAGTCTGACCTTTTTCTTTTAACAAAAAATAACAAGAAGAAATTCTTCCATATTTGGATAATCTATAAGGAGTTTTGAATAGACATAGAGTACCTACATGCATAATCTAAGCCTACTGGTTTTAAAAGCTTCGAAATTTTGAAGTGTTGGCTTTCTTTCTGTTGTGTTTCACAGATTAAATAAATTTTCAAGAACCTTTGTACATGTATTATGATTATGCCAATGATAATGCTTTCGTTATTAGACATTTGTTTCTATGGTGAATCAAGTTCTTCAAAGCTATTTTATACTTAATGTTATTGGTTTGTTAAATTGTATCTCAGAAATCTGTTATCAGTCAATCTATGATAAACTTTGGATATAATAAACTTGGAATGTGCATAAAAACTTATCATATATAGTTGAAAAATAATTATTTCCCTGAACATTAGTCTTTGATTTAGCTTTGTAACAAAAGAGAAGCAATATGATTCTATATTAATTAATTGTTTAGAAATTGAATCCTACATTGAACAAAAATGAAAATACTAATTGATTTGTATACATGTTTAGATGGAGATGGTGTTTTTAGTTTCTTTCTTATTTCATTTAGCAGAGAAATGTTTAAAAAAGTTGTTCCCCATTCCCCATTTTATTCTTTTCTATCTTTTATAGTGCTTTTTTACGTTCTTCTTTTGTCTTGACTTATTTTGTCTTGACTTATTTTGTCTTGACTTATTTTGTCTTATTTTCTAGAAAAAAATGTTTCTTTTTAACTGTATAGGTTTGTTGATATAAAGTAATCCAGTTATAAAGTTATATTGCCCTTTAGTTTATTTATAAAATTACAGATTTCAAAAAAACCAAACTGCACTTTAAAAAAAAAGATAGATTTTTTGTTTCTTCTTTTTTTAAAAAAATATTGATTTATTGTTTTTACTTGTGATCTGCCTTATACAATTAGAGCTACCCTTAGTATTTTGTTAACATGGTGGGTATGATTCAAAAGATAGGCTGCTCCAATGTTTAAAAAAGGGGATATATACAGAAATTTTCAGACACCTAGGAGGTCGGCAATTGCTTTATACTATTTCATAGACTAAATGAAACCTTCTTAGCTATGTCAGTCTTTTGCTTTTTTTTATAGTGACCTAATATCCCAGGTATTGATATTTTATATTATTGCAGCATATAAATATGTTAAGCTTACCTAACATCATTTCATTTTGAATCATTTTTGTTTTTATATTTTCAATAATGGAAAGTGCATATATGTTGCAGACTTATATTTCTGTTCATGCCTTAAAATGCATCCATTTTTTGTATTAAAAAAAAAGAAAATGTTAATTTGTCCTCTTAGAATTTTTCTCTCTCATTATCAGTTTGATTATTTTTTGTTTTTTGATATGACCAGCCAAGAACTGAATTTTAATAATAATAAGTGTCATGTTATTACTAGCCAAGTATCAACTTAAAATAATAGTTATCCTTATTAATACAGAACTTATTAGTCAATAATAATAGTTTGGATGCCAAGATTCCGCAATCTTTTGCTTTCTAAATTACATGTCATGTACATATCTTATGTATCTTTTAACACTGCTAGCAATTTTATTTATTCATAGAAGCATTTCCAATAATCATAGCACATTTTCAGTAGAGCATATTCTTAATCACAAACTGCAGTCTTTTCTGATGATATGATACTATTCCGGAGCACAGGTGCCATTACATGGAGGCATGCTTCCTAGTCTCCATCAGATGGCATTCATTAATAAACAGCAGAATTTTATCTATTCATAGCTCTTACAATATGACTGAAATAATCAGAAAAAATGGTCTATCAGATAACCGAGCCTAAGGATCATTGAAGACCATGTTTTAAAATACAGTTATATCAGGAAAATGGTTAAGGAAGGAACAAAATTTCTAACACAGAGGATTATAATGGGATTTAATAATATTCAAGGAGAAACTAAGCCTACAGAGAACATTAAAAATGTTCTGCAGGGCAGCCTAAAACTTCCATTGCTATTCTGTTTCTGGTGATAATCAGAGCGATGTGACTGGGAAGTCTATAAGCAGTAATAATGATGTATAACATTATTTAAATGATTTTGTTGTAACCAACTTGTAGAATGTTTCTAAACTGATCCCAGAAGTGATAATTATCTGCTTTAAAACAACAAATACATCACAAACAGGTTCAAATTCTGAAGCCCAACTAATTTTGCAGCTGTGCTCCTTAAATTTTCTATATTCTGAGAAAAGCAATAACAAGCAGGTGCACAAAAAGATTCTATTTTCACACTTCTGAATAACATGTATACACAATTATTTTGTTTTATTCCATAGCAAGTTGCACAAGATTTTCATGTAATTGGAATTCATAAAAAATATTGTGTTGTTTTCCTCTTCTTACTGTATATACTCGAGTATAAGCCTAGTTTTTCAGCCCACTTTTTGGGCTGAAAAAAGCCGCCTCGGCTTATACTCGAGTCAGTGAAAAATTTGCCCGAAATGGAGGAGAAAAAGGGGCGGGGCCATGCCGCTGGGTGACACTCGTGAATGGCCCAGTGCCCCTGTGAGTTTCCCCTCCCTCTGTGTCAGTTTGCCGCGCAGCGCGCACCGCACCATCCCCCCTCCTCACGTTCTAATGTAATGCAGGGCTGTCTTACGATTCCCCTTCCTCCCCCTCCTGCCGCTCTGCAACGATGTCCCACCTCCTCCTTGTTATGGCAAGCAGCCACATAGCGATGTCCCACATCCTCTGGTACAGTGATCCAATGATAGGAATCACTGTGCCGTGTGTCATAGGAGGCGGGACATCGCTCCCGCGGCTGCACGGGACATCATCATCACAGCGGGACATCAGCATCATGAGGTGAGTGAAGTATTTCATTGAATACACCGCTAGTTTACTGTTTTTCTTTGAAATAAATATTCAAAAACATTATTGGTATCTATTTTTATTTTTGAAATTTACCGGTAGCTGCTGCATTTCCCACCCTAGGCTTATACTCGAGTCAATAACTTTTCCAGTTTTTTGTGGTAAAATTAGGTGCCTCGGCTTATATTCGGGTCGGCCTATACTCGAGTATATACGGTATGTTGAACTTGGGGGTATTACTCAGATTACTCAAATTCTGATGAACTCAAATTGTAATTCACATTTTCAAAACTCTAATTGAATTAAGGTAGACACTGATTCCTGCATACAAACACCACATCAATAGTGTTAAAAATAGGCTAGATGTTGGGATATTATTTTTTAAAAATATCCAAAATTGTCTTGCCTCCCTATGATTTTTGACTCCTAGTTATGCCTTTCCTTTGCTTAATCTCAGTTTGCTTTCTACTACCAACCTACTTTTTATTACTACCATCAAAATCTAGAGTGAAGAGACTTCCAGTGATATGGCCAACGATTAACACACCCAGAGAATCTTCTCTGTCTGGATTGTCATTTTTCCAACTTAACAACAGAAGGAAGAGGCTTTCCCTTTGCTTTGATTACTTTCCTGGGTTAGGGAGAGTGCTACAATCATCCAATAAGATCCTTCATACAGCAACGGTCTGCAAGTTACCCCAGGAACCATGCTTCAGAGTAGCTGGGGAGCCAGAGCTGCCCATAGCCCTACAATCACTTTGTTGTCGGACAAAACAGCAATTTTGGAATTTATTTTTCAAATGGACAATAAATAATGCCTTTCGTTTCTTAACCAATTTATGAGACTATTATCTTGATTAGCTAAAAGAGGCCCTCTTTAGCCAAAATCTTTTAGTCCTTTTTGAAGCTCTGCTCCATTTTCGAGAATTGTTATTGTTAAATAACAAGGAAGGAAGTTGTTGGAGGCAAGCTAAAATAAGGAAGTGTGGTCTTTTCTTTTTAATTTTTATGAAGAAACAAGTATAAAAAATTGTGGTTTTATTTTACTGCCATATTTTTAAAATAATCCGCAGCCTTCAATTCCTTTGTGGGATGGTTGGAATTCTCTGATTTTTAAAAACTCTGATTGGCCAGAATAAATAAACAAACATTTTGACCACTTGGGAGAACTACAAAGATGTTTAAGCCTAAATGCAAGTCTGTTATTAGGGACATCTTTGAAAGCTCTTTTCAGAGAACCCCCCATGTTGTAAATTGATTAGGTATTAAAGATAAAAATGAGATAGATGATATAAAAAAAGTAAAACACACAATTAGGTGTAGAAAAATGACAATGAAGACTATACTATTTACAAGAAATATTAGATAATGAAAATAAATGTAACTTTGGAATACAAATCTTATTATCTTGGAATACAGATTTTATTGTGATGATAGTTTGAATATAACTCTCAGCACGGTTGAAACAAGAACTCACACTCACAACTTTTAAGAAGTAAACACAACTTTTAAAAAGTCAAATTTGGCATTTTCTTCATGGATACTAACAAGGTTGAAAATACTCTGAGGAAAAAGGAATTTGATAGATATCTCAGAAAAGATGATTGTATTCTATAAGGAAAAACTTCAAGGTAATCTACAACTGTTAACAGAACAACTTCGGAACTGTTGTGAATATTAACAAGGTTGAAAATTTCTTGAAGAAAAAAGACTTGATAGACATTCATGAAAGAAAAAGATTCTATCAAGACAAGCTTCATAAAAATAGACTTTAAATTTAGTGACCTAAATTTAAAGTTAATTAGATTTAGGATGGATTTTTATAAGTCTGATATACATATTGGAAAAAAAAGACTTTAATATAGTTTTGTATTTATAACATGAGTTTGTAAATGTATGTTTTCTGTCCTTCTATATAATGTTTGACTAATTTGCAAAGTTTTTAATTATTGATATAGTTTTGTATTTATAACATGAGTTTGTAAATGTCTGTTTTCTGTCCTTCTATATAATGTTTGAATAATTCGCAAAGTTTTTAAAATATTATTGATAAAATTTGAAAATATGAATGGTTAGAATATCTAAAGAGAAGAAAAAATTTATGCCATGACAATAAATTTGAGGGGAGATATTTAAATGCAATAAGCTAACTTCATGAATTGTTAGTGGTGTCACACACACACACACACACACACACACACACACACACACACACATATATATATATATATATATATATATATATATATACACATATACATACATACATACATACATACATACATACATATATAAATTGAAAGAAAGCTGTAATGTAGTTTTGGGTTTTGGATTTATAAAGTGGCTTTGAAAATAAGCAGGGTTTTTTTCCTTTTATATATAATGTTTGAGTAATTTTTAAAGTCTGTAAAATATCATTGAAAGTGAACTTTAAAGTATATATGTTAAGAATAAGTTTAAAAAGTAAAATAAAAAGAGATGTGTTAGAACCTACTATTTTAGAAATGCTTTTAAAGAAAAGTTAACTGTTTTTTAATTTTAAAAGTGTTTTCTTCCTTTAGGGTTAAAAAATCTGAACTAATACAGGGAATTCTTTTAATATACTGTATTTTTTCCACTATAAGATGCTCCGGACTATAAGATGGAGCTATCTTTTGGGGAAGAAAACAAGAAAAAAATCTGCCTGTGCCTCCCAGCAATTTGCCTCCTTGCAGCAAACAGCAAGCAGCCAGGTCAGCTTCAGCACAGCCTGATTTAGCACACTGATTAGTTGGATCGGCCACCCAGAATACTGCCAATCAGCTGTTCCAGGCTGCGGCGATTGCCACCATCGCTGCCTATTGCTGCCTCCATGCATCCGATTTTCAGTTTCCAAGGCAGCAATAGGTAGTGGTGGCGATGGGCAGCGATGGTGGTGATGAGTTGCAGTGATCCCTGCAGCTTGGAATAGCTGATTGGCGGTATTCCAGGAGGCCAATCCTACCACCAATCAGCTGCTTGTGCTAAATCAGGCTTGCTGAGCTTGATCAGGCTGTTTGCTGCAAGGAGGCAAATTTCTGGGAGAAGAGGCCGAAAGTGGGGGCTGAGAGGTGGGCTTTGGCATCATTCACTCTATAAGATGAACAGACATTTCCACCCACTTTTTTGGGGGGAAGGAGTGCTTCTTATAGACTGAAAAAAATGGTAAATTATGAAGATTAATGAGTAAACAGAAGCATATACTATTCCCCAGATAATAAGCCCAATCAAGCTTTTGAGCGCATGCAATAAAATAAGCCCTTCCACAAAATATTGCAGCACAGAAGTAACCATGAGGTGACCATGCTCCTGCACCTCAAAACTAATAAGACCTCCCCGAAAATAAGGCCAAGCAGTGGTCAAAAGAAAATAAGACCCTGTCTTATTTTGGGGAAAACACGGTAGAGATGGTCAAATTAAGAGAGCTGAGGTGGCGCCGTGGTTAAATGCAGCACTGCAGGCTACTTCAGCTGACTGCAGTTCTGTAGTTCGGCTGTTCAAATCTCACCGGCTCAAGGTTGACTCAGCCTTCCATCCTTCCGAGATGAGTAAAATGAGGACCCAGACTGTGGGGGCAATATGCTGACTCTGTAAACTGCTTAGAGAGGGCTGAAAGCCCTATGAAGCGGTATATAAGTCTAACTGCTATTGCTATTGCTATTGCTATAAATTGATTCCTTTATCCAAAGAAGAAAATATATTTAATTTTATTTCTATTTGAAAATTGTTTCCATATTTTATGCTTGGGAAAAAATGAAACTTTTTTTGCTGATTAGATAGGTTTGTTGCTGTAGAAATAGGTAGTATATACTATTGTGTAAAAGTAAAAAGTTGAGGTTGTAATGCTGAATTGAAAAACTAAATGTTTTTTTCTTTCTCTTTCCCTCTTTACCCCATATTTTCTTTTTTTTTCTCCCTCCAGTTTTCTATTACTTTTATTTATTTCTCTTTGTATTTTATATTTTGATAAACCAATAAAAATGGGGGGAAACTCAAGTGAGAAGTTGGAACTATCCTTACAGAATAAAGGATTCAACCTGGTAAATACTGAATGTACCGGGACTGAATTCTTAGCTGGGTAGAATATCTTGCTTAGAGAAATTCATCCTAGCAACTGCTACACTAACATATTTACAAGATATTGACTTGCAATATAAAATAAAATTATTATGTATAACCAAAGTGTGGTAAAAGTCCGATTAGAGGCCATTATGTAATAAGTAATCAAAATCATGGGCTTTATAAAATATAACCAGCTACTTGTAAAAAAATAAAGTCCATTTTGTTTTATGTTCAAGAGCAGTAAGTTTAATAATACATAACTGGGTTAAATGTGAAATGACATTTGTGTTAAATTCTGCAGTATTGGCTTTACTTTTAGAAGTAGTTGCTGTCAAATTCCTGTTTTGTCAGCACTATACTTGTTCCATTTCTAATGCTTCATATTTCATTAAATTAACCAATCAATGTGTAAAAGAATCAATAGATATGGCAGCAGCTGGATTAATCACATAAGGAAAGGAAAGGTGCCAAATTTCATTTGGCTGCTTAAATTGATTCTGCCAAAGTTGTCTTCCTTAGAAAACTATTATTCTCCTATAGGAAATCTTTCTGAAATGTTCTCTTCTAATATATATGATCACTAATGTAAAATTGTGTGTGTGTGTGTTTGTGTGTGTGTGTGTGTGTGTGTGTGTGTGTGTACATATCAGATAGATTTTTTTTTCCCTGTGGCATTTCTTCAAGTTGGAGATGGTTGTTCAGTACTTATCTTCAATGAAGAAAAGGGGGGTCACTTTTTACTAATCTTCTCTCTTTTACCTCACCTTGTTTCATCCACACCATTTCAGACATTGTCACAGGTCTGTAGAAAATAATTATGGAGGTCACCAGTGGTTGCTGGATATATTCTAGACATAACTGAATTGATTATTATTATATTTTGTTGTATGTGATTCATACTCTAGCCAAAATTTCAGATAAGGAAAATTATATTTTATAGTAGCCTTATTGTCATAAGAGTGCATATCATATTATAGCATTAGTTTAATGAAAAAAAAATAAAAAGGAATAACATATGTGTCAGCCAAAGTTGTTAATTATTTAATGAAAGGCTTTATTAATTACATGCCACTCTAATTCTTATGTTGTTTAGTTCTAACATGATTTTCATGTTCTCTTGTTGAATGTGCCTAGTTCAAATTATTTGAACTAGTTTATTAATCAGAATTTTATGCTGTAAAAATAGGGTGACCAGACGTCCCGCATTTGGCGGGACAGCCATGCCTTTTCATAATTTTTCCCGTGTTCCGGGGCGTTCTCAAAAGATCCCACTTTAATTTTGGTGCCTTCTCGCTCGCTCCCCCGCCCATCCGCTGCCGCTTGCATGGGCGGGGTAGTGTAGCGAGTGAGCGAGCAGATGGGCGGGGAGCGAGTAAGCCGCTCATTCATTCCCCCGCCCATCCGCTGCTGCTCGCATGGGCGGGGTGTAGCGAGTGAGTGGGCAGATGGGCGGGGGAACGGCTCGCCTTTCCAGCCCCACTTCCACCCGGAAAAGCCATGGGAAAGCCTCCGCATCTCCGAAAAGAGCCACCTTTGTGTGTGGCCCTCGGCGGCGTCTGGAAGCGGAGCCTTTCCCCAAAGCACCCCTCGCGCACTTCAGGAGCCAGCGGGTGAGGCGAGCGCAGCGGCCAGAGACTCCTCCGTGGGACCACTGTTCCCAAGGCAATAAAACACCGCGAAGCACTTTTCACCTCCCGTGCAGCCGCAGTGATTTGTTGTGATGAGCACGGGGTGACTGGACTGACGGTTAGTCCCCGCCACCACCGGACTAACTGCTGCTGCCTCCTTCTCCTCTAACAGCACCGCCGGATTTGCTGCCTGGCGCTGCGGCTGAGGTGAAGCCACCAAAGCTCCTGCCGTGCTTTTGATAAGCCTTGAGGCCACGGGAGCCAGTAGGAAGGCGGCGGAGGGGCGGGAGCAGGAAAAAAAGGCCCGATGGCTCCTCAAAAGCATGGCGGCAGAGGAGGGGGCAGGGCAGGGGTAACGCGGTGCCCAGCTCAGGTGCTCCGAGCGAAGGTGGAGGAAGCACCGCTGCTGCCATGGGCGGGAGCTTTGGTGGCTTCACCTCAGCTCCAGGTGGCAAAAAGTTTAATCAAGAACACCCCCCCGCCCCGCCCCGCCCGCCAATGGTGTCCCGCTTTACCAATTTTAAAATCTGGTCACTTTATGTAAAAAGCAAGATGGGGAAAAGTTTTCACAATGGCAAGATAGATTTCTAAGTGAAATATTTGATATTGATAAACCCCAAATCTATATCCATAGGTGCAAGGTATGGAATTCATTTATTTACTTGATTTTACTTAAATGTTGAATCCTTAGCAGAGTACAAAATAGAGAGTGCTCCTATCATGTCACTCTTATTTTAGGATTTTACTATGCTTTGCATGTGCTTTCTTCCACAAAATGGCATTTTATTAATTTTATCCTGCTGTGATTTATATGAGCTATGTGAGTTGCCAAAAAAGACAAAGAAATAGAAAATAACTGAAAGAACAGAGCAAAATGGAAGAAGACGTCTTAGGATAACCATTTCCAAAGTAATATAGAATGCAATAGCACTTAGATTTATATACTGCTCCATAGTGCTTTACAGCACTCTATGAGCAATTTACAATGTCAGCATATTGCCCCCAATCTGGTTTGCTCATTTTATGAATTTCTGAAGAATGGAAGGCTGAGTCAACCTCTAGTTGGTCAGGATCCAATTCCTGGCTGTGGACAGAATTAGCTTGTAATCCTGCATTCTAACCACTGTAGCACCACAGCTCCTAAATCATAGTATTTAATATATAGAAACATTACCTTATATGGTCACTTCTTTAATAAAGGATATTACAGATCAGACCAGATCAGATCAGACCACAAAGATCCAATAAGGCCCAAAATGATGTGTAAACTTACATCCAATAAACCACATTTGTAAATGAAATGAACTAGGAAAACTAATTCAGTTGATATATTCATCTCTTCTAATTGACTCTTTTTAATGTCTGTTATTGCTCACCGCCTTTTAATCATATCTTGGTTCTTTATTAAGGTGACCAGATTTTCAGATTGGTAAAGAGGGACACCATTGACGGAGGGGGGGGCCTTGATTAAAAATTTTATATTTTGTCAAAAGGTCACCCCAGGACACTGAAACCAGCATAAATACGAATCTGTTGCCAAACAAAATTTTGATCACGTGACCATGAGGATGCTGCAACTATCGCTAAGTGTGAAAAATGATTGCAACGGTCGCTAAGTGTGAAAAATGGTCATCAGTCACTTTTTTCAATGCCATTGTAACTTTGGTCACTAAATGTTTTCCCCCTCCTCGAGACACCTCATTTCTTCCTTCATTCCTCTTGCTTATCTACCTTCACCTTATCTGTCTTCTGCTCTTTCCCTCTCTTCCTTCCTTTCTCCTTCCATCCTCTCTTCTTTCCTCACTCACTCCCTTCCTCCTTTTCTCTTCCTTCCTCCTTCCATTCTTTCAGCTTCATTTCTTTTGCCTATCTACTTTCTCTGTCTTTCTACTCTTTCCATTTCTCTCTTCCTCTTCACTTCTGTTCCTTCCTCCTTCCATCCTTTCACCTTCCCTCCTTCCTATTTCTTCCTTCTTCCTTCCTTCTGCCTATCTACCTTCACCTTCTCTGTCTTTCTGCTCTTTCCCTGTCTTCCCCTTTCCTCCCTCCCTTCTTTCCTTTCTAGTTCCATCTTTTCTTCTTTCCTCTCTCCCTCCCTTTTTCTTTCTTCCTTCCTTCCTCCTTCCTCTTGCCCATCAACTTCATCCTCTTTGTCTTTCTGCTCTTTCCCTTTCTTCCCCTTTTCTTCCTACCTCCTTCCCTCTTTTCTCCCTCCCTTCTTCTTTTTCTTCCTTTCTTCTTCCATATTCCTCTTTCTCCTTCCTCCTCCTATTCTTTCTCCTTCCTCCCATCTTTTCTCCTTCCATCTTTTCCCCCCTCCCTTCTTCTTTTCCTTTCCCCCTCCCTCCTTCCTTCCTCTCCTTCCCACTCCTTGCAACTGCAATCGGAACCGCAGACAGGGAAAGAAAGAAAGAAAGAAAGAAAGATCCTTGTAGCACAAAACCCACCTTTGCCAAAAAAAAAAAAAAAGCACAGCGTCCCTCCGCCCTCTGAATGGGACTCAGCGTGACTCCGATTTGAATACAAGAAGCCAGGCGGGGAGATAAGCGCCTTCATTTGCATTCTCTGCTACCATGATGCTTTGCAAGGAACATTTGCAAGGAACATTTTGCAGATTTTCCCTTTTGTGCTTAAAAAAAAGAACGGGACTTTTTTAAAACACCACAGAATGAGCTGTCCTCCTCCTCCTCCATCACTAACAGCTGGGGGCTCAGAAATCGGAGTGAAAAGCCAATCCTCCATCTCTTCCCTCTTCCTGGATTCACTCTGAAGTTTTAAATCTCCCTTCTGTGCATAAACACTCCCTCCCTCTCCCTCTCCCTCTCTCTCTCTCTCTGTATCTGTTTGTCTCTCACTCTCTGTGTGGCTCTTTACCTCTATCTCCCTCCCTCCCTCTGTCTCTCTCTCTCTGTCATTCTTGTGTGTGTCTGTCTCTCTCTGTCTCTCTCTCTGTCTCTCCTCCTTCCCTGTGTGTGTGTGTGTGTGTGTGTGTGGATCCCTGCCCCCGCAGATGGGCTCCGGACTAGCAGAGCCTCCTCTTCCTCCTTTTTAACCAGGCGATCTTCGGCTGCTGCACAATCCCAAGGGTACGCACTGCATGGTTTGCTGAATCCGGCGCGGCTTCAGAGAAAGAAGGCGTGCAAGAAAGCCCTCCCACTATGCCCGCTGCCTGAACGTTTGAATGAAGGAGGCTGCAGGCTCCTTTGTCCTCGGCTATGCAATTTTATTTCGTTCTCTGCTGCCCGAATGAGTGAATGAGACAGAGGGAGAATGAAAGGAGATTGCGTCCCTTCTGTCTCCCCGTTGCTCAGAAAAGCAACTCCAGGAAGGTTCTTTGGTGGCCGCAGGCGTTCTAGAACCTGCCTGCTAGCAAAGGACCTTCCCAGAGTTGCTTTTCTGAGCAACGGGGAGACAGAAGGGACAAAATACTGGCCGGCTGGGATGTGTATACAGGGCTGGGGGCGGGGCAGGCTTACTTCCGGGTTCGGTCACAAAAATCGGGACTTTTTAAGAATGCCCCAGAACAAGGGACAAATTGTGCGAAAGCGTGATTGTCCCACAAAAATCGGGACGTCTGGTCACCTTATTCTTTATAGAAATCTCTCTTATAAACATTCTAAAATTTAAGTTGAGGAAATTATACATGCACTTTTCAACCATTATCTAGAATCTATATTGGTAATTGATATTGAAAATGTTATGGAAACATTACTTTAGCCAAAAATAGTTTTCTCACCTGTCAGTCGATGTTATTTTGCATTTTTTTCATTTACAATGTAATATAATGGTTTTTTGTAATGAAAATAGATGGCCATGGAGAATAATTGACATTTCTACTGAAAGAATTGTGAAAGCAGTATAACATGTACTTCTGTTGAAGGGTAAAGAGAAAGTTACTTTTATTTTTCTTTCTTCTAATTATTTGTGGTAGTGAGATTCTTCTGAAATTTTTCTTCAATAGTATCTTGATAGAATGGAAGATAACAAGTGAAAAAATGGACCCCTATCAGAGAAAATTCAGCATGAATTACATTTAATATTAAACTGCTGTTCCAAGTCTTTTGTTATTCCATTTGGGTCTGCCACTAAGTAAGATGCAAGAAATAGTAAAGAATTAATTTCATCATTTAACAGCAGTAAAAAGGGTGTTTTGTTTTGTTTTGGGATATTTCTTTTATTGGGCATGATTAGAGAATTGTAGTTATTGAACTATTATCATAATAGTTGAAAATGATTACAATGTTATTCAACTGCTTAATAGTTAGATATCAGAGACAGAATCAACCACAAATTGATTAAAACTATTAAAAATTAAATCATTTGTACAAAATGTTCTTCTGTTATTTCCTTAATTTCTGTCCGAAGTAAAAAATACATTGGTGTATTGAACACATAATAAAAAATGCTTAAATATAAAGATATATTTTAACATTTGTTCAAGTATCACATCAAAAATAACATCAATACACCAATGTGTTTTTACTTGGATAAAAATTAAGAAAGATGTAGAAGATCATAAAAAGAATATTGGATGTTTCCAGATGTTTCTATGTATAGAAAGTAACAACCCTCTCTATAACTGAAAAGAACTAATACTATCTCTGAACATACTGAAGTTATTTATTTGTCAGAATTCATGTAAATGTAGTCCCAATGTTCTATGCAGTGACTAGGCAATGTTAATAACTATTTATGTCAAGAAGTTGGGAAGATAGTAATGAACAAGCAAGTTTATAGTAGCTAGAGGTCTTGGTACTGAGTTTTTTTCTGAATCAACAATCTAAGCTTTAAGTCAGGAAAATAGTGGTTACTAAATTCTACAGTAAAAATTGTTTGTGGCAGTTCAATTAATATTCTGTTTTAGTTTGGAGCAATTTTGTGTCTGATTTTCTAATTAATATGTGAAGAGCAACCATTGACATATTCTAATACATCAAGAGTTGTACACATCATAAAATCACTTGCAAATGAATTCAACTAGATAATTAATGGAAGTTATATTCAATCTAGCTAAGAAAGTTCAACTAATATAGGAGTAAATAAAACCAAATAATGTATTATTTATTAAAACTGACATTTGATTTAGTGATATTGACAACTGATGCTGAATTTTACTCTGTAAACTGAAGGGAATACAGAGATATTTCTTGTGTAAGGAACAAATGATTGAAGACTAGGACTATAAATCTATACAGTTTTTGTATACATACATACATACATACGTACATACATACACACACACACACACACACACACACATACAGACATACAGGCATTATATCTAGTATTTCTTCTGATTAAATCTCATTAATAAACACATAAAATCAGATGTAATAATTAAAAGTATAGTTGTACAGTAATCATTTGTTTCTTATCCAATCTGGGTCACTGGACCAAAGAATTAGTCTTCCGAGCTTTTGGACTTGTGTAAAGACCATGCTCAGCAGTGGTGGATTCCGGATCCCATTGCAACCAGTACAGTTGCAATGGGGTCGGCGTCCTCCACATGAATTCCTGTACCAGGGCATACCGCCTGCAACCCACCACTGATCCTCAGGGAATATTTTTCTACCAAATGTTTGCTTTGGGCTATTCTATATGTTGTATTTATGTGCTACCTGATTGTGTATGGCTTTTTATTTGTTGATTGGGGTGCTGATGGCTGGCAATTAAGTCATTGTTTCAAAACTCTATCCATTATAACGGTAACTATCCAGTGTTACATAAAAAGAGTTGCATCAGAACACTATATGGCAGGATGAGAACCCATTGTAGTACACAGCAAGGAAAACAACAGAAGACTGAACAATTCAGGCAGCATTTACCAAGCATTTATCACAAGATTCCTGTGAAACAAAAAGGGTGGAAGAAAAAAGGAAAGGAAGAAAGAAGATAAAATACCAACTATATGATACATCCTGCCATACATCAAAAACATTTTGGAAGTAGTAGAAGACAGCTTGATCTACAAGTGAGCATCACCCACTGCCCACATATGAGGACAAAACATGCACTACAAAGATTTTACATGGGAAAAATTCTACTATAGTTTACAGGATTCCTGGTATGGATTGTCCCTGTGACTATGTAGGACAGAGGGTGAGGAAGCTAACCACCAGATTGAAAGAACA
The DNA here is from genome assembly GCF_009769535.1 of Thamnophis elegans. Lineage (NCBI taxonomy): Eukaryota > Metazoa > Chordata > Lepidosauria > Squamata > Natricidae > Thamnophis > Thamnophis elegans. The sequence goes on from NC_045546.1 coordinate 38,760,698, forward strand.
TGAGTGAGAGTTAGACTAGAAGACCCAAACTCATTAATAGCCCCATATTGCAATTAACAAGGACATGTATTCAGTTTTGAAGCTACTAAGATTGTTGGCTGAGCAGGGACAAAGTCAGACAGAGAAATGATTTAAGTCTGGGAAACAGGCCCTTTATAAATCAATAGGAGTACTGATTTACCACCAGTTTACCAGGTATTTGGACCCAAGAGTGCAAAGGCACAAGGAAACAAAACTCAACAACTTAATAGCTGGCTATCAATATCCAAATTAATAACTAAAAACCACACACACACAGTCAAGCACCATATAAATACTATGCATAGAACAGCCCAGTGCATACATTCTGCAGAGAAAAAAGTTCCCTGAGGATGTGCTTCAGCATGAGTCCAAAAACTTGGAAGAATTAAACCTCTGGTCCCAGCAACCGACTCATCTAGCTGATAGTTTCCCATTTTCAGGAAACCACTGACCAACTATTAATTTTTGTAGACTTTTTTTGAAAAGAATTTATTGGTCTGTTTTAAGATTAAGCTGGAGGTTTTTAAATCTGGTTTTAATCTTCTTGATCATACATTAGTTTCACCCTGCAAAGTCCCTGAAAGGATTCCTATTTTAAATAAACAATTTTGTATTAGTTATTTTGTAAAAAAAAAAAATTTGAATTTTATATAGCTTACCCATGATTCTGGACACTCAGGCATTAAACTTTGGAACTGGTTAGATAGAGATAGAGAGAGAATTAGATAAAAAGAGCTATAAATGACATTCACTTTCCAGTATGTTCACTAACGTTTCACTATGCCGGAAGGTACTAACATTCTTATTTCTAAATGAAAAAATACTTTTCCAGCCTCCAGGAAACCATGTGTTCATTTCTTTCAGCACAATTCTCTTTCACTTGTATTCACTTTGAATCTGCAATGCAATATCGAACATATATTCCTTTGAAATATATAATAGGTTACAAAAAGAAATATTTTTCCTGTTCTATGGTATATTTTATTTTATTACTATTATAAAACTTTTAAAGCATATTTGACCAACTTTGAGAGTAATTAGGTTCTAGGAAAGTCTCTGTGGAAAGCTTACATGTGAAATCTGATGGGAAAATACTTCTACTTGACTGTAACTGCATTGGGCACTGAGATGTTTATTTCAGATTCTGATTGTATATCCACTGACCTGTTAAAAGAGCTTCCTTATTTTCATTTTGAATCTAGTAATCAGTACTCTCCACAGTTCAGTTATTCCAAGACTGATTGTTTGGATTTTCTTAGCATGTTATCATATTATATCTATAAAGGACTGATTCTTATTTTAATGTATTCAGTCACCATGATGATCTCATTTTGTGTCTGGCCTTAGGCCTTTTCAATAGATTTGTAAAATCAACCATAACATTCCTGCACTATATAGTGTGTGTGAAGGGATAACTGGATTATTAGTTATTTTTAGACTATGAAATGAAAGGTTACTATTCATCAAAACATATTTCTTGCACTATGCCTTCCCTTTAGGATGATCTCTCTAGACCAGATAAATCTACTTATAAAATCTGTATATATTTATAAAATTTAGATCAAATCAAATAACTAATTGAGATTATTCTTTGCAGAATTATCATGGCTATGTACAACTTGTGAAGATAAGACTGGATATTTGTAATATTAAGCAAGATTTTCACTTTGTACAAACTAATCTCATTTGTACTTTCTAAATTTATTTTAAAAATAAAAATAGTTTTAATATATTAAATATATTACATTTAATATATTACATTTAATACATTAAATTAAATTTAATCACTGGAAATTTTTAAGAAAAAAATAGACAGCCACCTTTCTGAAATGGTATGGGGTTGAGCAGGAGGTTGGACTTCCAAGGTTGCTTCGAGCTCTATTCTGATTGACATTATTAAGTTATTGAGTTATGACATTCATTTTCTATAATTTGCAATGGTTTAAACACCTAAATAAAACTTTATCACAATGCATATATTAAGAGAAAGGACTTATTTTGAAGAAAATTGTTAGCAAAGTTATTATTCTAATAATATATGCACTCAAATCCATTCATATTTTCTTACATTATTTAAGAACTCAATGGATGGATAGAGTCATGAACTATTTATAGTTGATCTTATGAGATCATTAATATTCTAAATTTTTCACAAGTTGCTCTGACATTTGATGGCATGTCATTCGATTTTGAATTTCTATAAAAATGCTCTTAAAGTTTTAGTATTGTCTTATGACATTATAAAACATTTCAAATTTTTCACATGAAAGCTATAATATTTGGTCAATAAATCATTAAAGCAGTAACTTGATTTTGACAATCTAAACAAATATTTATTTTACCATGGATGGCTAATTTGGACAGCTGTTACACATCTAGCTAGGTGTATCTTGTTGCTGATACTCTCAATCTGAAAATAGACTGAGGCAAAATTAAAATTTGGAATAATAATCAGAACTAAATTTGACAGTTTAATCAATTCATAATGGATTCATTTCAACTGATTTTAGTGATGGCTTCAGTAAAAAGATGTTTTGATTGATTAAATGGATTACGAGTTCTAAGATAAGGATAGGAGCATTGTCTTGGTAAATCTCTGGGATCCTTTTGTGACTTTTCATGATTTCTAAATCTGTCCTTGATGTGGACTCTGTGTTTCAGATGGACAGTATTGTATAGAACTTCTGCTTCAATTTGAAAGATTTATTTACAGTTTTCTATTCTGTCAAGCTCTTTGATACTGCTTAGTTTATTGAATTGTTGATGACATATAGCTCTCATTGTTCTTTTTATGAGATTGAGAATCATTTGGGACAAGTTGTCCAATTGTTACTTTTTTTGCTTAGACATAATTAATTTTTCAGCAAAGATTTTTTTTCTGTATATGAAAAGCAAAATACAGTTAAGTAGATAACTAATATTACTGTGCGGTAAAATAATGCATTATTAATATGGGAGATAAAAATATCTGAAAAGTATCTTATGTAATACTAAAAGACTAAGATTGGCATCAGAATGTGTTTTTCTCAAGAATGATTTTTACTAATGGTCTTCTTTCATTGTATCTTGGAGAACATGTGGGAATTCAAAGAAATCCTCTGCAGATGACTATAGAAGTGAAGGTTTTGTTTTCATGTTGCCAAATTGGAAGCCACATAAAATTTAAAAGGATAGTGATTAATATTGTTAATCACTGATTTTGCTGTGGTCTACATTAATGTATGGATTTTTTCACTTTTCATGACTATTTTTTAAACTATGCGCAAATCTAAGATATTAATTACTGATCGGTAACATACATTAAATAAATTAATAATTCATGCAAAATATGTATCATTTACCTAACTGCTTACATGAATTTCTATATTGCCCAGACTTCAATATACCAATTAAAACAGAAGTAAATGGCATGTGTTTGTCATTTTTTATGTGGTGGAGTTTTAAATGCTGTAAGTCACCTGGAATCACCTATGTGTGAGTTGGAAAGCTATATAAATGTGTTTAATAAATAATTAATTATTCTCATAGATTGCAGTCACTCTAAAATATTATTTGTAGTATAAATATTGAACATGCATATTTATATATTCTCATTTTTTAATTTTTGGATTTTTTTCGCTTTCGCTTTTTGTGTTTTTAGTTAATATGCTTTTTATAAAGCAATAGAAAAAAAGACATATCTCTCTTCCTACAAAATACTACCAGAACAACCTAGGTATGGAACAGATAATATACTGTGGAACATTTAACAGTCTAGTATTTGACAGATAAAAAGAGGGGGAGAGAGGGTAGTTTATTCTGGATCTTCTTTTTTCCATGTTGAATTTACAGTTGGTGAAATTTCAGCTATATTACAATATCTATTTATATTCTTAGTCAACAATTTAAATCAATCTTAATCAAGAATGTGTATAAATATTGGTTTACTTTTCATGTTTAAACAGGTCTATATGTTCATAAATCTGGTTTCACATATGGATGTTGATCAGCTAGTTCAGTGGCAGTATTACAAAGTTGGATTATTTGTAAATGTATAGATGGAGAAAAAAATGAAGGACATATGATAGTAAGACCAAGGATTAGTAAACTCCAGTCTGATCAGTCCCTGGAGTCCAATCATATTCTGACTTCTTGCATAGGCAATGTTTTTCAACATCTGCATAATTTATAATGATTATTATAAATTCCATTAATTCAGATCTGGATTGCAAAAATTCAAAGCACCATAAGATTACAGTAAAGACTTTGCTAATATTTAACACAAAGTTTTTCAGTCCAGGCCTGGAAACTGTAATCCACCAGAGTAGATATAAAACTGTAATTCTCAGTGCAACTAAATCAAGACACGAATTACTAAAAATGCAAACATTGCACAGAATTTCATAATACACTTTGACAGTATATTTCACACTTTGTTATTTGAAAACTAATTCTAATAGTAAGATTAATGTTAGCTAGCATGCTAGAAACAGAGTACTAGACTCTGGTATTAAAGTTATTTACAAAGATACCCTTGGGTGGTGGTTTATAAGAAAATTAGAATATTAAATAGCAAGTGATCAAAGCTTTGATTTAAGTTGCTCATTCACACACAAGAAAAATATAGTAATAAATTAAGCTAGAAAGAACAGGAGCTTTCTGGAAAGGTGCAACTTTATCAGCCGCTTTTGGTAATTTATCATTTTGTGACATTTTGTGTCACAAAAGATTTCTAAAATATCTATAGAGAGAGTATCCTTCCCTAAGGTAGAAGTTATTTTGTGAAAGGGATCATAATAGTCTCTCAAAAATTCAAATATTACTTTCAGCCTTAAGGGTATGAAATTGTTAAAGCTGACAACTTTTTTTTTACAAATATAATATTTAATATGCTTTTCTTCTGTCTCCTAGGGGTTATGAAAGAAGTAGGCATCATGATCGCTGTGCATGTTTTTTATTTTTTTTAAATCGCATTTGTAACATAATGCAAATTTGTGGCATATTATGAGTTGGCAATAGCAATAGCACTTAGACTTATATACTGCTTCACAGTGCTTTACAGCTCTCTGTAAGTGGTTTACAGAGTCAGCATATTGTCCCCAACAATCTGGGCCCTCATTTTACTGAACTCAGTAGGATGGGAGGCATAAGTCAACCTTTATTTATTTATGAATAATTATACATGTGGTTGCCATCCATTTACTTATTACTGTTAAATATATGGAAAAATTATTAGTGTCTGTAAAGCTGATGATTACTCCTAAACTATAAAATATTAATAAATATTATATAATAATTACTGGGCAATTTGTATTTTATATTTGTATTTCCCAGGTATCTGCATTGTGCACTCTAGGTTACTTACACAAGCTGTGCAATTTCTCTCAGTGCAGTTGAGCCCCTGAAGTCCCCACCCTAATGAAAAGCAAAGAGACATTTTCACAGATGATCCAATTGTAGGACTGCTTGTATTCTCCTTTTCTTGATTTGAACAGCATATAGGATACAGTTGGTGCTTACCTGTGCTTTCAAAAGCTGAAAGTGGATTCCATTTCTTAATCAAAATTCAGTGTGGCCATGCTTTGAAAAAGTCAAATAGGCAATTTAAGTATAAATTAAGTATAGTTGCTTTCCTCTTTTTCACAGCTTGCCGGTCAGGATTCTATAAAGCATTTGCTGGAAATATAAAGTGTTCCAAGTGTCCTCCACACAGCCAAACCTTCGTAGAAGCAACATCTGTATGTCAGTGTGAAAAAGGTTACTTCCGAGCTGATAAGGATCCACCAACTATGGCATGTACCCGTAAGTTTAATTGATCCTAGTGTTTAAAATTCTTCCCTTATCCCTCTTTATCTTAAAGATAAGAACAGCATTTGTTTTTGCCAATCAAAAATGCAAATTAGTTTTTCCTCTAGACCCAAGACACTTACATATTGAAAAAGTATTCCTCAGTTTTATGTATCATCAAAACAACAACACACTGCAGTACCTTCATTATTAATAGAATAATTACAGTTTAGGAATATTGGGTGGTAACTAGTGTTTATTTTTCTGGGTGTGATTCTGTATGTATATATACTATAAATTGATTATCTGGTATCAAGTCAGTGTGAACTCAGCAATACATAGATAAACCTTCTAAAGGAGTAAATTTTTACCTTTTCCTTTCCCTGCCCAATCTGGGAGAATGGATGATATATAGGCACATCCTTGATATTAACTGTTGCTGTTATTTCTGAGATATTCATTAGATTCCTTTGATTATACTAAATTTCTTAGGTGGCACCAACTTACCTGTCTATGTAGTGCATATCATATACTTTTCCTTTAATACAATAATAAGCATTCACTACTTGTTAGATCTGAAGAAGATTGGAATATAATGCATGCATAATTTAAAATTATCCATGTATTTTGCTTGCCTAAACAAAATATATAACATAAGGAAATTCCAGAGTGTATTACTCACAGATGTCTGCCAAAAAGGCTATGACTGCCAGGTTTCTTTCCCCAATGTGATATATAATCTATGTATAATGTATAAGTGATAACAAAGCAATCAGGCCACATTCATAAAATCCCAATGACACATAATTTAGCAGAATCTGTGGATTATAATTAATTGTCTCTCTTTGTTCCAAGTTCTAAATCTTAGTAAATGATTCACTGCATGTCATTACAGCTTAATATTTGCATGAAATCACAGTTTAGTTGGCATAATTTAATGGCAATTAAAAACCAATTTAATCGTCATGCAAATTGGCATGAGGGCCCTTGAGTATGAAGGGTGTCTATTTCTTAAGAATCTGCACACTGTCATTTCTATACTTTTAAACATTCCTACCACAATTGATAACAATTTTCCTGTTCACAGCAATACAAATGGACAAGAAATCATATTTTTGTTATAAGCAAAGTCTAAAATTCTCAAAACAAATTTATTATGGGTTTCCATGGATTACAATTTATTTCATCTTTACAATTTATTATATCCTGAATACAAATAAAGATCCATATGCCTTAGTGGAGAAGGAGTTAAAAAATGAAATACAGAAAATATTGGCAGCACAATTAAATTATTATTAGTGGACATGCAGAATTTTATGGCCAGTTGGTATAGCCAATAAGAATATTTTTTTTAAAAAAATATTGCTTTTATTAACAAAAACACTTCAAAATAGTGAAGAAACTCTCCAGAAGCTGAACACCATTAGGTTTTGAATACCTTCTTATTATAAGTGTCACATTTATCTCAATTATTATTGTAGGATAAAACAAGATGGTTTGAAGCATTTTAATACTACAATTCCATGATTTTTGAGAAAAGTTGAGAAATCCACTGTTAATAATTTGATTTTGGTTCTCTTAAATAGGTACAAGAATACAAAATATATATGCATGCTGAAGCCCATATTTTTTCAGTTTGATCTTTTGTTACAGTTCACAATTAAAAATAATCATAGCAAATTAACCTTTACCTATGGGGAAAAGATTCATGAACATATAACATACTGTATGAAAATCAGAATGAATTCTATTTACTTTTTCTGTCATTTTTTTAAATCTTTAAGTTCTCCATGTAAACAATGCAGCCAGGGCTTTTATCTGCTTGTATATTGGTTAGTCATTAGCCAAATTATGAGTGGCAATTGTACAGTAGTTACAAAAGGCTTCCAAACTATCAATTATTTTGTCAAATCTCAGAACTGTCAATCCATATTTTACACTTGTTTCATCAGTTGCTAGATTCTAAAAGCCGTATCTTGAATGTGTCCTCAATTTGGATAATACTTCTAATCTGATTTTATTCCTAGTTTTACATGTTTATGTTTAGTAGCAGTTAGACTTATATACCGCTTCATAGGGCTTTCAGCCCTCTCTAAGCGGTTTACAGAGTCAGCATATTGCCCCCAACAACAATCCGGGTCCTCATTTTACCCACCTCGAAAGGATGGAAGGCTGAATCAACCGTGAGCCGGTGAGATTTGAACAGCAGAACTGCAGTCAGCTGAAGTAGCCTTAAACCACTGTGCCACCTCGGCTCTTTGTTTGCTTAGTTAAATACTGATATCCCACTACTATAGAATATTTTATATATCATTGTAGGAGCAACAATGAATGTTTTTCCTTTATATATGATATTTGTGAAGAAATTTTTTAAAAAGTTCTTCACAGCTTTTTTCTTATTTGCTCATATATATTTGCCTTACACAATTTGTTTTTGTAAATCAAGGATAGAAGATAAGTTCTGTGTGAATGTGCATATTAATATAAGATATTGCTATTTATAAATACTGATTATTTTCTTTTTTCTTTTGTAGGACCACCTTCTGCTCCAAGGAATGTCATTTTTAATATAAATGAAACAGCCCTTATGTTGGAATGGACTCCACCAAGTGACACAGGAGGAAGAAAAGACCTTACCTATAGTGTCATTTGTAAAAAATGTGGTACTGATACCAGCCGATGTGAGATATGTGGAGGAGGAATCCGATTTGTTCCAAGACATAGTGGTCTTATCAATTCTTCAGTGACTGTGCTTGATTTTGTGTCCCATGTGAACTACACTTTTGAAATAGAAGCCATGAATGGTGTCTCTGAATTAAGCTTTTCACCAAAGCAGTTCACAGCCATCACAATTATCACAGATCAAAATGGTGAGTGTCTTCTTATTTGTGTGTCAGTTAGAGCTTATAATATAATATGATTAATAATATATTTCATAAATTATCATTAATGAATATAAAGAAAGTATGCTTGTGCTTTTCAAATTATTTATACTTCCATTGTCATATTTTGGTTGCATCATAAGACTTCAGAAACAGTTTATCAAAACAACCCTAACTACTTTTTATTCAAGTAATGTTGATTGATGTGGTTTATTTTTCCTTGGACAAATATATTTTTAGTATTTTATCGTGTGTATAATCCAGGAAATTTTGCTAGTCAATTTGCTACCTTAGTACTAGTTTGTGACTTTGATTTAGAAGTCAACTATCTATGAGATAAAGAAAGCCTTGTTTATATGTGCAAAAGTATATTTCACTTATTTAAAACATTACTGAATGCTTCATTAATCTAATTTCAAAAATTACCTTGGTAGCTGGTTTGTTAAGTCCAGATGTAATGTTCTTTGTAAACAGACAATCAGAGATGGGTTGCTATCAGTTCACATTGATTCGGGTGAGCCAGTAGTGAAAATTGCGACTGGGTCACTGAACTGTTAGGGAATACAGTCTCGTGACACCCCCCAAACCAGTTCCTTGGTTGCTATGGCATGGCTTTGGGGCATTTTTAATGTTCTGCACATGCACAGACCTATTTACAGACAACTGTGCACACGCACTGAACTGGCAGTAATGCCAGCAGCAACCCACCCCTACAGACAATAATATGTATATTCACAAGGTTGTATTAATAAACTTTGTAATAATAAACCTTGTAATTAATGGATTTTGCGGGAGTTAAAGACACTAAAATATGAATTTACAGATATTTCCCAGTTGGTCAAAAAATCTTATGTGTACGAAAATGCAAAATATTCCATTGTTTATCTGATTGAGCAACAATGGCATTTATAAAATTAAAAAATTCAAATGGACAGCTGTGGTCATATGATTGAAGCCGATGATAGATAGATAGATAGATAGATAGATAGATAGATAGATAGATAGATAGATAGATAGACAGACAGACAGACAGACAGACAGACAGACAGACAGGGAGGGAGGGAGGGAGGGAGGGAGGGAGGGAGGGAGAGAGAGATGATAGATATATATGTATGTGCTGATGAATAAATACAGGGAGACTAGTATAGATCTATTCCAAGCTATTTAGCTCTCATCAGCTAGCCATAACCTGGGATACTGGGATTTGAACCTGGACTGTTTTTACATGTTAGGCACTTCTATTAGCCACTAACCCACAAGCTCTCCTCCCTTATCAGCTGAGCCACAGAAATAAGTAAGTGTTATGTCAAATAACCTGGTATGCCCAAATATGGGACAGAACATACTTCCCTTTTGCCTTTCAGCTCCACCCTAGGAGTCTTCCAGGCAGGAAACCATTTTTTGTGTACATTGTGTACATTTTTATGTACATACATACATACATACATACATACATACATACACACACACACACACACACACACACACACACATGTGCATGTGGTGTATATAAAAAGATAACAGGGCTTTTCTCATATAATTATGGTTGTAATATTGACTTATTTTTCATTCTCTTTTTGTACACGTTTTGGACAATAACATATGTCACTAATATTACTAAATATACAGGGAGAAGTCTCTAGCTTTAAGAAGAAGAATGACATTGCCTTAATCTGCATTTTTATCAATTTTAATATTTTTACTGTGGCTTTATCATTCATGAATTATGTTAAATTATATTCAGCTTTATTTTTTAATTTAAGCCCTTCATTATATTATTAATGGCTTGAGTTGGCTTCCTTGGGCAATGGTATAATATAAATCAATTAGACAAAGGAATAATGTGAAGATCCACACATTGTTAAACAATGGCTGTTATTAACAGTGCATGTTAAACAATGTGTGAAACTGAATTGAACTATAGCATTATAGCTTCAATCCCCTTATTTACTTTAATGCATTTATATCCATTATAAAATATCTTCATATTTAAAATATTATGTTTTTAGGGTATAATATACTTTTTATTAGAATAACTGCAGATGATTAGCATTATTAGAAATAAATGCTAAACAAATAGAATAGTGAAGTATATAATTATTCAGCTAGCACTGAGAACTGACAAGCCCTTTTTTGTTGTTCTGAATGTGTTTTCCAGTGTTAAGTACGGGAAAATATTGTCAATGAATTATATACAAAATAGAAATAACCAGTTTAATTTAAGCATTTTCTGTAATGATGTGTAGTAATTGACAGTAAGAGAAGCAATTCTATAATGCAAGATCATAAATGATGATGCTGTGTGCAATTATTATTGAGCAAATAAAGAAATACGTAAAATATTAAATTCCTAGATAATTTTTTCTGCTTGCACAAAATACCGTCAAACTAAAAGTTAGGATTATATAGTGTGTTTTATTTAAGTTTTACAGTTATTGAACTGTCAACATCTATGATATAAAAATATTAGTGCCTTTACTTACATCTAGTGTAAGTAAAGGCATCTTCCTACATCTAGGAAATAATAAAATAATAAAATTGACAAAGAGAAAATAACCAAATCAAGCCCCTAAACAGTTTGAGAGGCAAAGAACTGGACGATAGGGCTGAATTTTCTGCTACAATGAATCTCTAGGGAATCACAGGATACCATAAGCCTTGAAAGTGGCATCCTGTAATCTTAAACTTTTCAGCTATTTTAGTTAAACTCTTGAAGTCTTATGCAACTGGTGGTTGTGTGAAGGCTGTTGAAGAACTCCTTTATATGAATAATAAACCTATTTACTCACATCTTAAACAATCATTGGTATCAAAGATGTGCTTATAATCTTATTCTTGGACTCCAGAGTCTTCCAGATCGTGCAGGGAAAGGGAAGGGTAAAAAAATTGCTCTTCCACACATTGCAGCTTAAGTCCTGGATCAAAACTTCTAGGGAAAGAGATCAATAGTCTCCTGCTGTGATGAAGGTAAAACAGAACAGCTTCAAGATAGAAAGATTTATACAATCATTTGTCTCCTTTTCCTAATATTCCTAACAGGCCCTTAGCTTTTCACTATATATCTCCACATAACTAATACTGCAATAATAGAATGCTGTTTCAAAAGTAATTAATATAAAGTTTGAATCATTTTAGTAATCCTAGAGCCACTATTCTAGTTCTTGAAATATCCCAAGGCCTCTTATCAAATGAGTTTTAATTTACTTCACAGCTGATTCTCTACCTATTTCCAGATTTCTTCAGGCAAAAATATGCCTACTGCATTGTCTTTGTTAAAACCATGTTAATGGACACCTGACACTTATGGACTGTTGCATTTTGTGCATTTTTATTAACAACCAAAAACAGACGGACATTTCTATACTCTTTTAAATATTTTCTGTGGGATTACCATTTTATGTATCAATGCAGACTTCCCTATAAAACTTTCTGAATATGGTCGACACTGGTTCATTCTATAATTGATTATCCTCTATTCTATGAAGTTTTTTTCAGTATAATTACTGTAATGTAATAACAGTAGGCAATGTATATGCTTATATTTTACTTTCAACTTATCATAGATTAACAAAGTACATTTTTTTAAAAATAAAAATAAACTAAGTACCCTATTATTGCTATTGACAATAGCAATAACACATTTTTACAAATATAAGATGCACTGGAATACAAGACACACCAAGACTGTGAAGAGGTAAATTTTAAGAAAGGTTTTTGTACTCTGCAGGCATCCCAAACTTCTGTATGCCTCATTTTTTGTGAAACAGGGCATGCATAGGTTTGGGATGCTTGTAGAGTGCTTCTGGGGGCTGGGGGGGAAACAAGCAAAAACCGGTCCATTTTCCACTCATTTTTGCCCTCCCCAGCCCCTAGGAACACTTTGCAGGCCTCTCAAACCCTCTGCATATCCATTTTTGTGAAGAGAGCGGGGTTTTGGGAGGCTAAAAATGCTGTATTCAGTGTCTAAGATGCACCAGATTTTTATCCTCTTTTGGGGACGGAAGGTGCATCTTATTCTCCAAAAAAATACAGTATATATCATTTCATAGTGCTTTTCAGCAAAAGTCCCCAACCAGTAGCAGGGAGGGAGAAGATGGGTTTTCACGCTCAATCCAATCCTGCGCATGCGCAAATGAACCTTTGCACATTCACCCACTATTTGCACAGCCTGGCTCTCAACTAACCATGGCTGGTAGCAGGTCTGGAGGTTGGGAACCTCTGGTTTATACCACTCTCTAAGTGGCTTACAGAGTTAGCATATTGCCACCAACAATCTGGGTTGTCATTTTACTCACCTCATAGGGATGGAACGCTGAATCAACCTTGAGCCAGTGAGGATTAAACTCCTGGCCATGAACCGAGTCAATCTGAAATACTGCATTCTAATCACAATACCACCATGGCTCTTATAAACCAATATGATTCTATAAAATAGCTGACAATGGTAAAAAAAAGCATATCTTTTCTTTTCTGATATATTTTAAATCTTTTCTGATATATTTTAAAAGATGACTTTAATACTATATCTGAATCTTATCCTTATCCAAATTATCCACTTACCCAAATGACTTATCCAAAAGTCGCAAGCATTTGAAACCTTCTGCCACAGTAAAAAAAGTCACAAGATTTCAAAAGTATGTACAAGCATTACAAGCATCTGCATTAGCCTTTGTATGTTTACTAACCATTCTTCCTCTTCCTGACCTAAGAATAATTTCTATTACATATTTTTCTATTCTTTCCCTCCATTGAAAGCTACAACTTTTAAACAAATTAATGTGTTCACCATCTAATATTTTAAAATAATCACTTCCTACTTGTAAAGTTTTCTATTGTATGCTGTACATTTTTCATACCACATACAAGTTGATGCAAACCAATTAGAATTGTTTTTCTTATTTCATTCTCTATTGTTGCTTTGTGATGTGACTAGTTCTGTGGTTTAGGGTCTTTTTTTATAATTGCATTTAGCTTCTCCCTTTTGTTTATGTAATACCTTTCTAAAGCTCCTTCACCTGAATTTATTCCAGAGTTGCAGTTTGTCACAAAACCTATTGCAAAGAAAAACAATATGATGATTAAAAAATGCCACCCAAAACAAAAATCTGAATGGCACTATTTTTGAATCACAACAACATATTCACGCTGTGAACATGTAGCCAGAGATGGCATTAGCAAACACTAACAAAATGTTTTTAAGGACTATTTAAACAGAGCAAAAGAAAATGTAGTTAAGACCCAAGGAAACATGAGCTGTTGTACTGGAATGGTAAACATGTTTTTATTTAAATTGGGTTAACTCTGGAAAAATAGCACAGAACAGAATCATGAAAATTTGACTTCTCTGATTCCCACTGAAAGAAACCAATAGAACTGAATTTATTTTTTGAGTAGTAATACATTAGAGAATAGTGGTAGGCTTAATAGTAGATTCAGCTTTACAATTGTAAGTTCTATTATCATTAAATGTCATCCAAAATAATTAGGTTAATTAAGTGATTGTTCATTGCTATAAATACAAACAAATTTGATGGAAATGGATCCTACTTTTTGTTTTGTTTTGTTATTTTAAGGATAGTATTAAGCAATGTATTTTATCCTATGTGAGATAAGAGACTATCCTACTTGAAAAAAGAACTTAAAAAAAGAAAGAACGAGGGTTAGGAAAAAACTTTCTCTTCAAACCAATTTAAGAAAAGGATATTTGGGGTCAAAATAAAGTTTATATTCTGTCTTCTTCCGTTCCAGTCCAACCTAAAAATTGTGACTGGTATAATCATAGTTAACAATGCAAATAGCATGTATACATTAACAATTATGACCAAGAATCACAATATACAAAGGTGCTTGAAGATAATTGTTAAGCACATGCTAACATTAAACATGTTGTGCTATATAGAGTGAGGCACATGATTTATACAAGCAATTATTTATCCAAGATTTGTCTTTCATTGCAGTTATCAAATTTTCAGATTATTAAACTATTCAGAAATCTGAAATATGGTTCCAATAAAAATTGGCAACTCATGGAGCCAATTTCTAATCTGGCAGATTGAGCAAGAAAGAGATTTTATTTGTTGCATTCATATTAGTCAACAGAAAAAAATGGAATGATTCAGATGATTGAATATTAGCATTGTTCGCATTTTTCAAAATCAGATTGTTTCCCTTACATTAATTAATGCTGATGTTCTCTGGCTGAAGATCAATAAAGAGTTGAATATAATTTTAAAGCAAAGAATATATATATTGTGTGTTTATATAAAAATAACAGAACTTTTCCTTAACTTTTTCATGAATAGTTAGAATCATTGTTTCTCTTTTATTTGTATTTTTGAAGTCTTTAAGTTAAACTCTGTTCCTTATGACTTCGTATTTACATCTAGATATTTATATAAACCTAGATTATGTCTACAGAAAAGAGAGTTGGTCTCTGACAGAAAGCCACTTGAAGAGACTAGAAACATTGAAATGTGGATTTACAGGTGGCTGTTATGTATAAATTGGGTTAACAAAATCAGAAATGAGGAGGTGATAAGCTGCCTGGAAAAGCCAATGAAAATCATCAAAACCATACAAAACTGAAAGTTAGAGTATTTTGGACATGTGATATGACACCCAGAAAAATACGTCACTTAATCCTCCAATTAAAGATTGAAGGCAAATGAGGTCTAGGCAGAAGAAGAACATCATGGCTTAAAAATCTAAGTGTTTGGACAAAACTCAACAGCACTTTTCCATTCAGCCTTTGATAAAAATAGGATTGTCAAGATGATCGCCAACGTCTGATGACAGATATGGCACAAGAAGAAGATTACTTCACTATTATTTAAATAATCATACATTAATAATTTGCCTCTAACAAGAGGAATGTAACATGTAGCTGAACTGGTGTCATTATAGATACTAGATACTGTATATTGCTGTTCACAGACACAATAAGGCAGGAGGCATGGTATTAAACAATAAAGGGAAAGCAAAAATAATATATTTAAAGTATTAACTACTGTAGATCATAACATATCTGCTAGAAGATCAACCGTTTTCCTTCCAAACTATAATTAGAATTGTAAAAAAATTTTGATGGAAAATATTTCTTTATTATTACAATCAAAAGAAATATCTATTATCAGGTCCTAAGTGATTGCACAAAATAGAACATATTGTGTTCAAGTATTATTGTCTCTTTAACTGCAGAAGTAGAATAAATAGAAGCAAGCTTAACAGCAGAAAGTGAACAGCAAGCTTAACAGTGAAAAGATAATTCTTAAGTCCAATCTTCCATTTTCTTTTTATATATTGCTATGATTTATGGCAGTATAAATCCATCAAGTATCACTTTCTAATACTGTATTACTTATTAGGAGAGTTTTGAATTTATTATGTTAGGTATTTGTGAATACTAGACTAAAATTATTTTAAAAAAATGTTCTAGTGAAATTAGATAACATTCTGAAATTAATTTAACAGTATAATTATCATCATTTTTTCCCAACAAAAATGCACTTTTATTATCCATTTTTTAAAATAATAAATTTGGCTTGATCCTTCTGAAAATAATTCTGAGATAAAGCAAGTTGATTATAATCATGAACAATGAATCTGGAAAAAATATTACAAAACTCTTTGAAAATGTTGAATTGCACTCAGCCTAGTTAGTAATAATGGCCATGATTTTTTTTCAACAATAGTAATTTATGATAATACTCCTAGAATCAGACATTTCTCATACAAAACTGGCATAGTGCTATCACAGCATTTTAAGTTTTATGTCAATTCAATATTCAAATGAATTTGAAATCTTTACTAAGAAGCTCTAATGTTCACATCCTTGGGCCACGTCTTGGAGTTAGAAGGAGCGAGATCCATGCTAATCAATTACTTATGGCCATAAAAAAAGAGTCACAACTTAACCATAGTTTCGTGTATTTACAGAAAAATAATAATAGAAAGAAATAGTCTAAGACAAATTTCTCATTCTGAACAGCTTATTTCTTTTCTATGCTACTGCTCCATAGTTGTCTGCTCAAGTTTGAACTAGGAAGTTCCATTCTAAGTAAGTTTATTTGCACTTTGCGTTGTCAGTCTGATTAGGAGGTTTTGGGGTTTTTTTTTTTGGTCTTTTATTGTTCTGTAGTTTTTTAATTGGGTGATGGGATATATATATATATATAGGTTAAATGACATATTTAAAATATTTATCTATACCATCCAGATTCTGTTGATCAGAGTGGTTTAAAAATTCTAGGAGGGAGGGAGGGAGGGAGGGATTAATTATTTGGTTAGATCTTAACTTACATTATCACCTGTCTTGACTATGAAAAATTACAAACTTTTATCTAAATAAAGATAGCTGAATCAAAAACCAAAAAATAATAATTTTTCCAACAGTTCACTAGGTGTAATTTCCAAGCATGTTTAAAACTGCAGTTCCTGTTTAAAGTTTAAGTAAAATGTTTCTATATTATGCTGTATTAAGCTCAAAGCCAAAATGCATTTATCCAGAATACAGCTATGCCAGTTATTTAGCAGTTCATTCCCTGGAGTAATTTAGCATTATTAAGAGAACTTTTAAGTCTGCCCCATCTGCATCTTTATTCATGAATTGTAATTATAAACTTAATTTTGCCCCATGTGTACATGTATATGATTGAGTGCTTCTGTTTTTCCTCTGGTCTAGTAGTTATTTAGTGGGACTTGTTATTATATATTTTTTACCTGTGGTACTATGTTTACATTGATATCTACTGAATGTTGCATGTAACTCACGTAAATGTATATAGATGTTGTTCTTTATGGATTGTAGCTATTTTACATGTTTTAAAACATTATGAAAAAATTATAATTTTATAGCACCTGTTTGTTTATAGGGATAGAAAGTTACCATTATGAACAATAATAATTGTAATAACAATTGAATAACAACTTCTCTAGATAACTCATTCCTCTACATAATTTGGCCATGCGTGGGTAAAAAAAAAAATCACATTTGTAGCCCTAACAAAGATCCTTCTTCTACAAAGACACCAGCAGATATGATGGTTCATATCAGGGGTGGGTTTCAACCGGTTCGCGGCGGTCCCTGCGAACCGGTTGGTCGGCGAACCCGGAAGTAAGTAACTTCCGGGAACGGCGAAGGGCCGACGCTCCTTACCCGGTTTTGATGAGTTTTGCGCTTCCACGCATGCACAGGACGCATACAGCGCCTGCGTGATCCTCCAGGAGCAGCTGGAGCATCGCACAGATGCTAGTACGCATGCATGCGCCACGTGTGTGCACGAGGACACCGCCGGCCCCGTTCCAACCAAACCGGTTGGAACGGGGTGAGAAACCTACCCCTGGTTCATATCCATTAGATTTTTGCCCACAGAATCTCCACTTCTACATACAAAAATGCATAGAAAAGCATAGAAAATTAAAGAAAAAGTATGAAGAACAAAGAAGGTAGAAAAAAAAGAAAAAAGGAGAAAAGGAAACATAGAATTATGACTTCCATTGTTTTTTATATTGGGTAATTGCTATCTTAATTTTTTTATTCCTTTTTAAATCTTGTATTTTTAAATCACCATTAACATTAGCATCATTAACATCTCAATTACCACCATCACTGTTATAATTCTGTCATCCTTCCTAGAAGGGTGTAGTAGTGCAATGTAGGTCATACCTACATATTTATATATTTCCAAATCCCATAATATAGTATATTACTAATTGTAGCAATTAAGTCACACATACATCATTTGAAACATCTCACGTATTGGTTTCGTCATCAAAGAATTAACAACATTTATTGTTAGTAAATGCAACAATAGTCATTTCCACACTTGCATATTTTGCAAGAAAAATAATAGGGATGTTTCTAAATGGGATTTTGAACAAATAGCTTTGTGATCCAAAATTAAAACAAACACAGCAACCATGGGCCTAAGCAAAGATAGAAGAAAAGAATCGACCATCAAGAATCACAGTAACCATCATAAAGATGGATTAAGGTTGCTGCTGTTGTAAAATTTCCTATTGTGAAATCTGAAACCAATAAATAGAATAAGGTGTAAAAAAAATAAAGGTTTCCCTGTCAGTCATTTCCAGCTCTAGGGTGCGGTGTTCATCTCTGTTTCTTGGCCGAGGGAGCCAGTGTTGTCCAAAGACAATGTCCATGGTCATATAGCCAGCATGGCTATATGCCAGGGGCACATAGAATGCTGTTACTTTCCCATGAAGTGGTACCTATTCATCTATTTGCATTTGCATGCTTTTGAACTGCTAAGAAAGCAGGAACTGGGGCAAGTCAACTCATCATGTAGCATTCATGTCCAGAACCTGGGCTGACCCAGGTTCACCAGCTGACTGTTGAGCTACCAGGCCCCCATTAAGAGTAAGCCATACAGGCCAGAAAAACAAATGAGTAGAATTGTACAACTAATGGGAGTAACATTACAATCTGATAAAATACTCATCTCATCAAAATACATGATGATTAGTATTTGGGGAATGGGGTCACTCCTTCCTTAAAGGTAACAGGATTCATTATGAAATATCCATCCAGCACTCACCACTTGTTCTCATCCATCTGTTGCAGAGTGATTTTCAAGGCGCCCTAAAGTTCTCCTATAGAAGTGGTGATTTCATGGATGAATCTTGTGACATCATGTTAGAAGATAGACTTGTTTAGGCATATTTTGCAACAACTTGCATAGCCAGGCACTATTAACATCAGCGATCCATCTTTATTGAGGGAACAACAGCTCACAGAGTGGAATATTAGTAGATTATCAAAGATTTTGTTTATTCAAATAGAAATCAATTACCAGAATTCAAAGAGAAAATGAGAAAAGCAATGTTTCTGATAGCACATTATAGAATAGCGCTCTTTTTGTTTCTTTATAATATTTTCCTGTAATCTGATGGTACCTTTTAAGAAGTTTAAGGAGCGATATCTACTTGCTTAGGACTAAACATCAATAAACTAAGCAGAACTTAGACATGTAAACAGATCGGGGTGAAATTCAGCAGTTTCTAACAGGTTCTAGAGAACTGGTAGTGGGAATTTTGCGTAGTTTGGAGAACCAGCAAATACCACATCTGGCTAGCTCCTGAGTGGGAGGGAATGGATATTTTGCAGTATCCTTCCCCTGCCATGCCCACCAAGCCACACCCACAGAACCAGTAGTAAAAAAATCGAATTTCACCACTGAAACATATGCATGGTTGTTGTGCAAATAATGATATAGGTTCTGTTGCCAATGATGAAAAATATCTGCTTTTATAGTTTTTATTAATTTTATTCTGTATTATTAAATTGTATTGTAATAGCTATAAACAATAAAATATAATTGCAGGAAAACTTCATATGTAGAGCATCCTGCTACACTCAGCTAATTTGTGTTCGTAGAGAAAATGCTATACTGACATCATAAGGAAAGAAACTGCACTCTAATACCTGCATGGCAAATTTTACACTTCTTTTTAGTACCTGGGAAGGACTTTTTATTCAGCTAAAGCTCTTGAAGTCCAGATCAGAAGCCCTGTAATCTTCATGTAATCTTTGAAAACCACTTAGAAGACAAATGTCAAAAACATTTAGAGACAGAATCAAGCATAGCAATTATGGTTTCAAAGTATAACCAGGGATAGAAGCAATATTTCTTTACTTTCTTAGCATATGAAATATGGAGGAAATGGTTTCCCTAAAATTAAGAACTATTCTTTATTGCACAAAATACATAAGTACAGATGTTTGAAGAATATACCAAAAGGCTATTTGCTATACCTTGCTGGGCATAAACTGACTACTTGCTTGCTTGTTGATTACACTGCAGGATTATATGTTTATATAAAATAGTCTCATAATGCTCCATGAAGCTTACTCACTTTTACATTAGTTTAGTACAGCAAATGGCTGCCAGCATGTCTCCTACTGTCACACACACACACACACACACACACACACAAACAGGATATGAGCCAGTAATTAGCAAATGCACTAAATGATTACAATATGCAAATTATAATTTCTCACTGGAAAATTATTTTCCTTGCTAATTTTTTTTACTTTTTTTTGAAGGACTTTTATCTATTTCATGGAGGGATAGGGGAAACTAAAATATAGCCTAGTGGAAAAATACAGAAGTCAAGTGATATCCTTTGATATCCTTTGGATTAAATCATAACGTGCATTAAAGTTTTCATTTTTAGGTACACTAATGGTCTACCTAGGGTCATCTCAAAATGATGAAGTAATGAAGTTGTATTGCTGAGGAAAATAAATTACCTGGAACACTATTTTTTTTCCTTTCAGTTGTCTGAGATTTAGCTACAATTCTTCCAGTTATAAATTGAAGTGGCAGCTGCTGCTTCTGCTGACAATATCAAATACTCTCAAATGCCATGGCTATAGTGTTAACTAACAGCACATGCTTTATTTCAAATTAATTGTGACAAATTAAGAAATTGCTAGCTTGCAGATCTGCGCTGTTGAATAGTGGATGCTACTGTTTTTGTTTCAGTAAAAATATTAGGAGGAAAAAATTGCCTTGCATTTGATATATTACAGCATACGATAATTTTGCAAGAACATGATCTTAACACTGACTCTTTTAAAAACTGGGCTGAAGTTTTAAAAATTAAGATGCAATTTAGAAGATGTTTCCTTGTATCTATAATGTGTAGGCTACTGAAAGAAATTGTGTTTGGCATACAGTATGTACTATTATTCTGCTATTAAGTTATGATTATTTAGGCAGTTGATACTAAATTAAACAACTGATCTCTAAGAGACTGTGATCTTAAAGACTAAAAGACATTGTAAATTGTACAGTACTTGAAAGTTTATACTAACTCACCTTTTTTTTTAGTAATGAATAGAGCTTCAAGTATCAGGATAATTTTCAATAACACTAAGAATTGTACAAAGGAGACAGTCTTCATAGCACTAGCACTTAGACTTATATACTACTTCACAGTGCTTTACTTCACAGTGCTCCCTAAGCAATTTACAGAATCAGCATATTGCCCCCAACAAACTGGGTCCTCATTTTACCAACCTCAGAAGGATGGAAGGCTCAGTCAACCTTGAGCCTGATGAGATTCGAACTGCCAAATTGCAAGCAGCTGGCATTCAGCAGAAGTACTGCATTCTAACTGTGTCACCATGGTTTCTTATTTACCATTCTCCTAATACAGGGGTCGGCAACCTTAAACACTCAAAGACTAGGAAATTTTTGATGTGTGTTGAAGGAAGATGACTTTAGTATCCTAAGTGTGCCCATAATTGTGATATTATTGAAATTCACCCTATTTTTATCCCTAATAAATTCTTTGACTATTTTACATGTTGGATAGCTAGTGTGGTAAGTTTATTCAATTTTGTTACATTTTGGGGGATAAATTCTCATTTTAATTTGCAAATTAAAAGATACAGTATAACTAACTGCTAATTTACATTACTTGTCTAAAATATTTTTGATAAATAATCCTTAAGATTAATTTTAACCAAGTTTTAAATTATTACTAGTGAGTAGAAATATTAATTTCATAAAATACTAAAAAAATAAAGATATTATAGGTTAGAAACTTCAAAAATGCCAATTGCATATATTTGTTAATCACATTTGTAAGCCTCTCCCATCCAATCAATTCAATAAATGAACCACATAAAACATTAACAATAAAACAGAACCTGAGCTGAAGAAAATACCTATGAAAATACCTATGCCATACATCCATGCTAGAGCTCCCATTCTATAAGCCTGGTATCAAATCAGGACTGAGAATAAATTTCAGAGTGATGATACATTGTTTGGAGATGGAAATCTTGTCATCCCCTGTTGCCATGAACGAATCTCTTGAAGATTATTGTAAAGATTATGTTCAATATCAGATGGTTACAATCCAGTGGTGGGTTTCCATTTTTTAATACCAGTTTGTTCATGCACACGCACACACTCATGCACATGCCGTTTATGTGCATGCGCAAAAGTGTCCAGGTGGGTGGGTGGAGCTTCTCACTGCCACCACTACTGGTTCGCCCGATCCGGACCAAACCGGGAGCAACCCATCTGTGATACAATCACAAATAAAGTCCATTTACAAGTAGATCTCATATCCATTTGATATTAAACATAATCCTCCTAATAATCTTCAAGGGATTCATTCAAGTTATGAGGGACAGACAACAAGATTCCAATCTCCAGAGCATGTCACCACTCTGAATTTTTTTTTAAAAAAAAAACAGATCTAATCCATTCTCAGTGAGGCTGTCAATAAGCAGGAGTGTCCATGGTTACCATCAGGGTCATAAATATTTGAGCCACTTCCAGGCTTAATAAAGTATGCCTGGAGGCTTCCAGATTCTCCCTAATGACATAGATCCAAAAATAGATATGTAATAGAAGTTAATGGAAATCAAGCATTATGTGTAATTCTGATCAAATATGCAGAAAGAGTGGCATTTAAATTTTCTTTCTTATAGAAATTCCTGAATTTCTGTTTCTAACAGAACAACCAAATCAATGCATTGACTCCTTTTGTTTATTGGCAGATGCCATGCATGGAAGAAACAATATTAAGAAAGGTGCAAATGAGAAAGAAAAGATTAGTTATTTTTCATATACCTTTTTAGTTTCAACTAAAGCAGGGAATAAGGTGGCAGAAAGAATTATTTTTGAAAAATAAAAAATAAAAAGGAGATAATGTTGATATGTTATTCATTAACATATATAGTTATATTCTTTGTTCCTTGATTATATGCATTTCACAAAACATACTGTTATTGTTCAAAATCTATTGCCTCCTTTTCTGGCACCTATAAACTGAAGCAGTCATCTCATTCCTCCCGTAAGAAGAAACTTGTTTGTCTCTTGCAAGAAGAGTTTGAGGGGAGGGAATAATCTTAATTACTCCCAGATAAATCAGAACCTAATCAAGCTTCCAAGCATAGACACTAGTTGCAAGATACAGCTACAATATAGAATAGGATATGATTATTTATTCATACCTATACTGCATCAGGAAAGAAGGTAGTGTATGACCTGTTTGGAGATTTTCAGGAAAGCTCCTACTGTGACAATTTA
The DNA here is from genome assembly GCF_009769535.1 of Thamnophis elegans. Lineage (NCBI taxonomy): Eukaryota > Metazoa > Chordata > Lepidosauria > Squamata > Natricidae > Thamnophis > Thamnophis elegans. The sequence continues at coordinate 38,784,438 of NC_045546.1, forward strand.
ATGACACACTTTCAAACTAATTTGTTCTCATCAATTTTTCATATGTAAGACAAGCACAGGGCAATTTCATACCTCTGGGTAAAGCAAAAATGGAAAAATGCTTATTCTGTTCATTATGTTGCCTTTTTATTTAGCATTTTTTTAGGAATCTGTTTCTACTTAATAAAGCTTTGTAACATTTTCATTATTTTAATAATGTCTCTCATAAGCAAAAGCTCTTAATTGTAATATTACATGTCTTATTTAAGGACCTTCTTAAGAGTAACTTGTGGTGACATTTATTGATATAACATCTAAAAATTTTAATAGACTGTTATCATTAGCAATATTCTGCTACATTTCAAAAAGATTTCTATTAAAATGGTAGTGTTTGGAAAGAATAGTAGTTCATTAAATTAAAAGACCATTTATCCATGTATGTGCATATGTTTGTATATGCATATACCTGCATGCATGCACATGCATTCATATACTGTACATGAGAATCATTTTTGTGTAGAGGTAAGGGCATCAGATCATGAGTTTTAGTCCCTTCTTGGGTACAAGCCAGTGACCTTGGACCAATCAGTTTCTCTCAGCCCTAGGAAGGAGGCAACGGCAAACCACTTCTGAAAAACCTTGCAAAGAAAACTGAAGGGACTAGTTTAAGCAGATATCAGACATAGATTGAATGGAAGGGGGAAAAATACACACACACACACACACACACACACACACACTATTATCTGTATAGTTGTAAGTAAAAATTGTGAACCTAGTCAATAGATTAATAGCTAATTTTTAAAATTTACACAAGTTATTGTACCTGAAGATCTCTATTAAGCGTTTCTATTGATAATGGAATATTTAAATATCAAAATATGTCTTGAAGGAGAGCATTCAAGGCATATGTCATGAATTTTTCGAGAACAGAACTGTGGGCACATAGTGTTGAATAAACCTCTGTGCCTCAAATGGGGTAGCAAAGAATAAAATGTTGAGATTCACCATGTACATCTGCACATTTGTAGCAACCCAGCCTGTCTTTCTCCCCATCTGTTTCTTTTCTTTTTCTGATTCTTTTTTTCATTTCCACTATTCGGTTTCAGTGGAGGAGAAGATATTGGGTGTTTGATCTTTCAAAATTTACTATTCTCTGCAGAATATGCAAAACTGAAATTTTCTGCCAGCAGCAAAGACACAGCTAATGGAATTTGGGGATATCTATTCAATCAGTCATTTCCTATTTGTATGAAGCTTTTTCTCCAGTGATAGATCTAGTTGAAATAAAGGTATTGTAATTTTACAGTGTGGATGTCAGATCCCTAAAAGTGATACTGCCATTCAATTGGGAGGAGGGGAGCCTCAGAGTTAAATCATTAGCTTCATCTGTAACAACTGAGTTTTACAACTTTACAACTGATTTCCTGTCACCGGAAGACTGAAGGTCCCAACATCTCTGGAGGGGCGGCTAACAAACAAGTGGGGAAGTGGGGAAATACAAAAAACAAACAAGACAGAAACAAGATACACAAAACAGATTAAAAACAACACAACAATCACAGGAATTCAAGTGGGGCTGGGAACTCACCAGCCCCAGGCCTGGGAACTCATCAGCCCCAGGCCTGCTGGAATAGCCAGGTCTTGACGGCTTTGCGGAAATCCAGAAGGGTGGTGTGGGTCCGAATATCCATGGGGAGATCGTTCCAAAGGGCCGGAGCAGCCACAGAGAAGGCCCTCCCCCGAGGGGTCGACAGTCGACATTGGCTAGCTGATGGTATTCGGAGGAGGCCTAATCTGTGAGATCTAATTGGTCATAGGGAGGTAATTGGCAGGAGGCGGTCTCTCAAGTACCCAGGTCCGATACCATGTAGGGCTTTAAAAATAATGACTAGCACCTTGAACCGCGTCTGGAGTCCAACAGGTAGCCAGTGCAGCTCGCGGAGGATAGGTGTGATGTGGGTGTACCAAGGTGCACCCACAATCACTCACGCGGCTGCATTCTGGATAAGCTGTAGTCTCCGAATGTTCTTCAAGGGCTGTCCCATGTAGAGTGCATTACAGTAGTCCAGTCTTGAGGTCACAAGGGCGTGACCAATTACATAAAGCAGCATCTCTCTGCAAAGTGGTCAACTAGGAAAGACAACATTTTACTCTACCGAGGGGACCCAGCAAACCATATCTGAGCATAACAGTGAACAAGGGGGAACTGACTGCTGGAGGAAGATGGAACCCCCCCGCCCCAGAACCAGAGACTTGCTCCTTGTACCCTGGAAGAGAGAACGAGGTGAGCTTGGAGGACCCCAAAAAGGCCCATTGGTCAATCGGAATCAGGACGAAAGATGGCTGGGAAGGGAGAACCAGGAGAGTCACTCTTACCCGAGGTAGCCGAAAACCAGGGTGGAAATTAGAGTTAGAAGCCCCCTCTGACCAGGAGGAACTAAATGAAGCCTCGCTGAGGGAGGATCCTCTGAAGAGGCATGTAACCCAGTTGGTGATGGAAATTTTGGAAAATCTCAACATCCAGGGGAGCTAGACCGACAACTGAGAAGCGGTGAAAGGGCGGCAAATGGGAATGACGCCAGGGAAACTAACCCCCCTCTGGTCCCTGCTGATCAAGCTGACGGCACAGCAGGAACAGCTAGAAAACCAGAAAACCCTTCCCCCCAGTTTGCGCATGGGTTGGGGGGCCACTCCCAACCAACCCTGAAACCTGCAGTTAGAAAGGAAAACTCTTTCCCTGGGGGTAAAATTTGATGGGAACCCGAAAAAATTGGGATTCTTGTGGCACACATGCTCACCTACATGCAAGAATATGGGTGTAATTTTCAAACCCAAGGAGCCTGAGTGCGAGTGGTCACCCTAGCCCTGGAAGGAGCCACTGCCAGATGGATGGTGACTTTACATGATGCCGATGCACCAGAACTGCGGGACTTTGATCGTTTCATGATGGCCTTGCGATGATGGTTCGAGGACCCCCTCGCAGACCACAAAGCATGTGGCGATGAATGGAAAATGGCATTTAACACCCCTCTTGGATGCTGTCAATTCAAAGTGCTACCATTTGGGCTACAAGGGGCCCCTGCAGTATTTATGCAATTAATAAATGAAGTGTTGCAGGAGCATCTATATAAGGGCTGCATAGTCTATATTGATGACATTTTATTATATTCTGAGACTAAGGCAGAACATGTAAAACTAGTCCGGGCGGTTCTGAACAAACTTCGCTCTGCAAAACTTTATGCTAAACTCTCCAAATGTGAATTCCACCAAGAAAAAATTGATTACTTAGGATACCGCATTTCACATCAGGACATAGAAATGGACCCTTCAAAAGTGCAATCGGTACTTGATTGGGAACCGCCCAGAACATGCAAACACTTGCAAAGCTTCCTGGGATTTGCAAACTTTTACCGGCAGTTTATCCCCGCTTTTGCCCAAATTGCTCTTCCTATCTTCCATCCTTCTGAGGTGGGTAAAATGAGGACCCAGATTGTTGGGGGCAATATGCTGACTCTCTGTAAACCGCTTAGAGAGGCCTGAAAGGCCTATGAAGCGGTATATAAGTCTACTGTTATTACTGCTATTGCTATCACCGAGCTCTTAAAAATGAAGGGGGAGGGAAACCCGAAACTGAAGCAGCCTTTGAACTGGACAATGGAATGCCAAGCGGCATTTGAAAAACTTAAATTGCTGTTTTCGGCAGAACCAATCCTAAAGCACCCAGACACAGAGAAACCATTTGTCATACAAGCAGATGCTAGTGATGTGGCGATAGGAGCCACCCAGCTTCAGAAAAATGAGGAAGACAAATTACAACCATGCGCTTACACATCCAAAAATTGAATGAATCTGAGCAAAGGTGGGCCATTTGGGAGAAAGAGGCTTATGCAGTTCAATGGGCTCTTTTAACCTGGAGCCATTTCCTAGAGGGGAGAAAGATCCCTTTTGAAGTCTGGATGGATCATAAACATTTAGAAGCCCTAAAGACCCCAAGGAAACTCTCTCCAAAACAAGTACGATGGGCTCAGTACTTTAAACGGTTTGAATTTACGCTCAGTTATCTCCCGGGGGGGGGGATTTTCTGGCAGATGCACTATCCAGGAAACAGCAATACAATAATATGAAGCCAAATGTAATCAAACCTATGATACAAGACAATCAACTACCTGCTAGAGTAACCACCAGATCCCAAGGAAAACGAGACACTCTGGAGGACAATGACATCACCTAACCTTTTAAATAAGCTTTAACCACCGATGAATGGTTTTTGAGCCACAAAGACAGCTGTATGATGAAAGATAAGCTAGCTTGGGTGGGAGGGAAGTTGTATGTTCCAGCCAGCCAAAGACTGTACTTAATGGAAAGGTGCCACGACTCCAAACTAGCAGGACACTTTGGTTTTGTAAAAACTTTACATCTAATTAAAAGTCAATTTTGGTGGCCATCACTAAAAAAGGACAAGACAATCAACTAGCTATGTTGCCAATTGTCCAATTTGTGCGCAAAATGCCAGGACGGTTACAGAAGGTAGCCGAGCCCTCAGCACCCTGGAAGGAGATAGCTATGGATTTTATTGTCGAACTACCAGAAAGCACAGGAAATACTGTCATTTGGGTCGTAACAGACTTGTTTTCAAAACAGACACATTTTATACCATGCCAAACAATCCCAATTGCCAAAAGTCTAGCCAAGATATTCCTGATACATATTTGTCACCTTCATTTATCGCATTCCTGATACACATCCCCCCGCAGAGAATCATCTCCGACAGAGGGGTCCAATTCACCTCAAAATTTTGGGGGGCATTCTTAAACTTACTGGGCACCACCCAAGGACTGAGCTCCAGTAACCATCCATGCACCAATGGTCAAACTGAAAATCAGAACATGGTTCTAGAACAATACCTAAGATGTTTTATTAATTTTCAATAGGACAACTGGGTTGATCTGTTACCTTTTGCAGAAGTGGTCTTCAATAAAGCTGTGCACTCAAGCACTGGGTTCACCCCTTTAAGAGTAGCAACAGACCAGGATTTCAACCCCATGCCTGAACTTCCCCCAGAGGAACCCACCATTCCTTCACTAAAAGAATGAATAGACCTACAAAACACATGTCCAGTGGTTAGATTAGTGTTACAGGAAGCTAGAAAGGCTTTCAAAACTCAAGCTGACAAAAAAAGAGTAGATCCCAAACCCTTCAATGTTGGAGATAGAGTATACCTATAGACAAAATTCCTGAAGTCATTGTAACCATCAAAGAAATTAGGTCCACATTTCATCGGACCTTTCCTGATCACCAAAGTTATAAACCCAGTAACAGTAAAATTACTCCTTCCAAAGACACTCAGGAAAGACCATCTAGTGTTTCACATTAGTTTACTCAAACGAGAAGTAATGTCACAACTCAGACCACATGCACATACACCTCCTGTTCCTATCATGATAGAAGGCGAACAACATGTTGAAATTAAGGAAATCCTGGACTCTAGGACCCACAGGGGCAAAATCCAATACTTAGTTGCTTGGAAGCATTTACCTTCAGCCAAAATGAATGGGTAGAGAAACAACATGTTAGGACCCCTGCCCTATTGAAAAAATTTCACTCCCAATACCCTGACAAACCTTGTTAAAATACTATGATGCAATTTCTTTTCCTATTTTCTCACAGGTGGATCTCTCCTTTTTCTAAAGAATGGCAGCATGTCAGATCCCTAAAAGTGATACTGCCATTCAGTTGGGAGGAGGAGAGCCTCGGAGTTAAATCAATAGTTACATCTGTAGCAACTGAATTTTACAACTTTACATCTGGTTTCCTGTCATCAGAAGACTGAAGGTCCCAACATCTCTGGAGAGATGTTTATGATAGCCATGTGGGATATCTTACTTTAATGTCTAACTAGAGATAGCCATAGGAATGTGTGTTTTATTGACTCCCAGGGCAGAAGAGTTAAGGAAGCATCTTCACACTTGTGTATTGGTCAGAATCTGCATTCGTACAAAGGGGAGAGGTCATTATCAGCTTAATCCCATTTGCACGGCCTAAAGGTTTTCAGATGCTGCTTTGCCTCTAATGGTTTCCATCCTGCCTGATTAAAGGTTCCTTTTGAAATAATCCGTTTCAAGAGTCTTTACTTTCTCAAGTTAGAAGAGGAGTCATTACAGTGAAACACTTTCAATGATCTCTTTCTCTACCTGGAATGCATATTCCTCCAATTTAACTCAAAGTATTTACCAACATTTGGAAGATATTCTATATGAACAATATTCTGTATCAGACTCACTTTTCTATAGAAGTTTTGTGTAGTTCCTTTTGAACTTTCAGATTCAGAAAAAAAATGTAGTTGTAGCATCACAACCAACTCATCAGTATTTTTTGAAATCTAAGTTTTTATATAATGGAACAGAATTTCACTAGAACATTGTATTCGAATATTCTTCACCTTAATGGAGTGGATTCATTCCATTACTTTCTTCAGATTTTCTGTACTGTGAATGCATAACAGGCTAGGTTCAAGTCTCAAGCAAAATAAAATATGTTCCCATTTTCATTAACTTTCAATGATTTTAATGGAAAACAACTACAATACTAAGCTGTTATCTCCTATTTCTAGGCATGTTTTATTATGCAACACACATAATTTTGAACAACAGACAATGAAATCTATATTTAAAAGTGTTATTGGCAAAGAATTGCTATGTCGGTTATGTCTGGTCTTTCATGTACTTTCACCTAACTGTAATATCATGCAGTAAGTATCTTTTAGGGTGAGTCTGAAGAGATTTCAATCAAACTTGGTGGAAGATTTGTTTTAACTGAAGTTTTATAATATGGATAACATATAAAAGCAAAACAAAGTTAGATTATTGTGCTACAAAGAATCTAGTTAGCATGTCAGGTATTTCTTCACTCATGTCCTTTAAAGATGCATGCAAATCATTCAGGTTGCTTGTATTTAAAATATTTCTATTCACTCATTGACAATTACTTAGAAGCCATTGTTTGCTCTATTACTGACGTGGCCTAGTTGTTTCTTTCAATCTAGAGATGGGAAATTCTCAACCTGAAAATAGAAGAATGACAACAGAAAAGAGTATGTTCTGCTGCTTTCTGATGTGACACATCCTCAACTCTGCCAGACGCATAGTGTTTTTCTTATTTCAGGTTCTGAGCAGTATTTATAGGCTCTCTTCCAAGTGAAAGTCTGTTATTTTCTCCTCCTTTTCAGGTTTCTAAGGAACTGTCTTTTACAGAATTAGAGAAGAATTTCAAAAGGAAAAGACAGATTTCTTAACATGCCAACAAGTATGTGATGCAACTTATTATTTAAACTGCTATCATTTAAATGTCAAATTTAACCATTTTTTTTATTTGTGAAGACCATATGGTCTCACCTTGTAAATATCCAAGCTATATTACACTCTGATAAGGACTAGTCAATTTTGTAAAATTTCTCAATTTGTGCTGGCATTGGTTTTTAATCTCAATGTTTATTATATAAAAAAGTACTATTTCAATGAGAAGATTGAAGGAATCTACTCAGAACTGATGATTACGATTGATATTTACAGTAGTCTTTATCCCAAAATTCCAGTAAACAACTTCTAATGATGATAAATCAAAGCATTTAAAATCACTATTTCCTGAATAAATTATTCAGTAGATTTGCCATTTAAAGACAGAGAAGGCAGCGGCGACATTTAGCTTCTCTTCATATTGGTTTCTAGTTGTTAACAAGAGTTTCACATCATATCCAATAAAAGCTTGACATTTTTAAATGTTATGTACCCTTAGTGTATCAGGAATAAACCAAACCAAACTTGACACTTTATCTATTGATCTTTTACAGAAGCTAAAATAAAATAATGCAAAACTCCAATGTAAACTTTCTGCTTTACATGAGAAATAAAATGCCTTTCGATTATCACAGGATAGAAAATATATAAAAATAATCTACTTCTATTGTAGAATTGACGTATGATTATGGATGAAAGTCTTTTATAGAAGAGTTTATATAAAATGTAGAAATCTAAGCTAAACTAAAAGAGGGCTGGAGATTCTGGCAAACAATAGATATGACAATAATGTTTCTTCTTATTTATGTTATTTCAGCCAGTATTTTTACTTATTAGAGTCATTTTGGTCTAATTGTTCTTTTATACTATTTATTTAACCATAGTTATTTTTACCTATTTTGAGAGAATCTGAATATTTTTTATTAAAAGTCTTGAATGATTTGAATTCTTACAGTGTATTCTACACTGCTTGACTGTCTTGATAAACTAGTAGCTGCAGCATAAGTAATAGCCATAAATGGTTTAAAAGGGAAGTGGAGCTATGAGCCAGTTAAATAGCTATTAATTTTTGTTGTTATTTCTCATCATCATGGGAAAGGGAAAAGGGGTGAACTTAAATTGGAGAAAAATAATGAAACAGGAAGAGATTAAAATATTTTGGAGATGGAATTTTTCAGGAAGGAGCAATGAAGAACAGAAGATGGCCAGGGAATCTATATGTTTTAAGGAACTCTGTTCAACTTGGGGGATGAAATTATATTTTTAACATATTCTGTTTGTAAGAGGCATGTGTTAATTTATACTAATTGCCATTGAAAAATTGAATTATTGATTCCTGCTATGTAAGCAGAGTACACTACAGTAATTGAAGCAGGAATATGAGTCAATCAGTTTCCAGGAATACAGAAAGAGTTTTGAGCCCTGTCCCAGCTTGGGCATTTAGGAAAGAAAGACCCTTGACTCCATTTGTAATGAAAGGTATACTTTTACTAATGACAAGTGGTTACAGCACAAGTAAAGCTAGATCTGAACATGCCTGCACAAATCCAGGGATTTTCCCTTCTCTCAGGCCCTTCTCCTCTTGGTCATCTTGTCAGTGTTCAGTGGCATTCAAGCTCAATGTGTTCGTAACAGTTCTAAAGTTTGGCACCTCTTTTCTGGGTGTTTGCATTCTGTTCCAATATCTGTGTCCTTGGATCTTTCAACCACTGTTTCTGCTTGGCACTTCTGGTTCCTGTCATTCCCCCTCCAGTGGGGAAATTTAATTTTTCTTACTATAGATTCTGTGGGCGTGTTTTGGTGGGGTAGCAGGGGAAGGATACTGCAAAATCCCCATTCCCACCCCAATCTGGGGCCAGCCAGAGGTGGTATTTGCCAGTTCTCCAAACTACTCAAAATTTATGCTATTGGTTCTCCAGAACCTGTCAGAACTGCTGAATTTCCCCCCTGCCCCCCTCCCTATATTTCCCCATTCCCCCTTTTTATGCCAGGATGTCATCACAGCCGAGGCAGTGTGATGGCAGATCTGACACCTTACAGAAACTATGCAGAGACAGTATAACAAGATGTAAACAAATATTTTTGAGTCCAGGAAACAAATAAACCATTAGAAAGAAACTGTCATACGGGCTGTGGCCTAACCCTCTGGAGAGTAAAAAGACAAGGGGAAATTTTTTAACAATTTGTAAATGGTTTGGTGTCTCTGGGAATGAGAGAGCATATACAAGTAATAAATTTATCAATATTAATGTTATTAAAATATAATCAGGCTTTAAACATTATGTTGCTACAAAATATCTCAATAAATAAGGTTGCAATCAAACTTATGTAATTGGTTTTCTGGCACATAAGAGCTGTCAAGGAACACATGCTGACTAAACAAATGGAAAATAACAAGATTTTGGCATGGATTTCAAGGGACAAGTTTCAGACAAATTTTCAGTCTATACCTAAAGTGTCTGCCTAGCTAACCTGAAAGACTGGTAACATATTTTTTTATGTAAAATAATAGTGCCTTAAGAAACAGAAGCAAAATTCAACAGACAAGTTCACAGTCATGATTTGAAATACCTGTGGCATATTTGTTTTCTTGTTTGTAAATCATTTGCAACAAGGAGACGTTTATAATGATGCATCAATAAATAAAAGCATTGAAGCTGCAAATGGCCACATTACAACTCATGAGAGATTTATTAATCAAACAAGATGAATATTGGAAGAAGAATTGACAGAGAAGGTATTCTTTGTTAGAAATAAAATCCAAAACAGGAACAAGCCCAAGGTGAAAAACTAGAGACATAGAAGATTTTCATTAGTTTAACTCAGAAATAGCTTTCAGGGGGAGGGGGAGGTGCTGAATCTCTGAGAAGCAACAGTAAATAGACTTGACCAAACAGATAATGGAATTCTAAGGAGCAACACAAATGACTCAGCTATCAGTCATGATCCTTAAAAAGAAAAGTTGCAGAGAAACTGGAAGCGGTGGGAACAGCTGGAAAAATAGCAAGCTCCAAGAAGCCTCAGGAAAACCCAGCTGGCAAACCAAAGGAGGCCTTTGGACCAGAACTGTCCTGAAGGGCATTTTGAACGACTGTGAGGAGCAAGACAAACTCCTCGGCAGGTCTGAAACAAGCTCTCCAGACCAGCGGTGGGGTGGGCAGCCATCTTCAATGACCACTCTGGAGCCGGGGCATCCGGGTCAACTTACAGCAGGAACGATGATTGGACAGAGTGTTGAAACCAGGAGAAAGGCTGGCTGACCCAAGGGTAAAGAAAACTTTAAATTTGGAGCTTAAAGCAGCAGCTAACTGTCACTTGGAACTTGAAGGGAGGGAAAGAAAATGGGAGGAGGTTACTGCCCAAGAAGATTGTGGCTAATATAATTGGAACCGAAACACTTAAAAAAGAGGAGGAAAATATGGATAAAACAGAAAAACCTTTACTGAGTGGATTTGGAACTTTTGGATTTTGAAAACTTTGACAATTTATTTATTTGACTATCTGTGGGCTCCTAAAAGCCATCTATTGGAGGAAAGAAGGTACAACAACATCTGGAAACAAAGTACAGCTGAAAAACTTGACCTTGAATGCAAGAAAGATGTGGAAGATCTTCTAAGGAGTGTACCGCCATTTGTTTGACTTTGTTTTGCCATGGCTGAGAAATAAACTTAAAAATCTTGGAACAAACTGCTTTATTTCAGGTCTGGGATTGGATATTACAGCTGGAAAAATTTTGAACTAAGAGAGCGACCTAATTAAGTGCGGTAAAATATAATAACATTAAAAACTTATTCAACTTGAACATGGAGTGTGGGATGTATGGAGCGTTACTTGAAATGTTAAAAGATGCACGTAAAACACTGAAAGGTATTAAAGAACCCGAAAAATCATTGATAAATATAGAACAGGAAGAAGGAGAGGAACTGCCAAAAAAATACAAATGAAAAGCAAGAAGTTAATATGGAGGGGGAAGCTGAAAATACAAGCCAGTTACAAAATTCTATTGAGATTTACAGAGACACAAAAAGAGCAGAGAGGAGAAAGGGAAAATGTTGTGCAAAAAAGGAACTCAAAAATAAGATAGAAACAGTGTGAAGCAAAAAAGAGAAATCTTAGGGAGGGTTACTCAAATAATTCAAAGAAGAATGATAGGGAAAATTCTGAAGAAAAGATATAAAGGGAAGAAAAGAAAAAAAGGAAATTAAGAGTAGGAAATAAAAGGACAAACAGAAAACTGATAAAAAATGAAACATCAAAGAGAGCAAGAGATAAGTTAAGAAAAAATGGCTAGGAAAGGAGGAAGAGAAAGAAGAAATGTAATGGTAGAAAATGAAATATGTCAATACTGCTAATGATATATAGTTTAAAAAAATAACATTGTTAATTGTGAATAACCAATTAAGTAAAATGCTTGTTATAGTAAAATTGAAGGTGGTAGTATATGCTACCTATAGAAATTAGGATAACAAATGGAAAATGAAATGATAAATTTGGGATACTTTTTCTGAAAGGATGAAAAATGATTTTGTATATGTGTTAAGAAAATTAAATCTAAGAATGGAAATATGGGAAGAAAACAATGGGCTGAAATTGGGATGGTAATGTGATATGAAACAAATTATGTATACGAGAGAATGTAAAAGGGAGGAAAACCTGGACAACACTTTTTTTGTAAAAGAATTTAAAAATTTGTAACAAAAAAAAATATTGCAAAAAAAAAGTGGTAGTAGTTGGTGACTTCCAGGTATGAGGAACAGAATCTAATATCTGACGACTAGATCTCTGGATTTTAATTCTTTATACAAGACTATTTATTGTATATCTGATACAGCAAATTCATCAACACTACATGGGAACAGATGCTGCTACAAATATTATGATATCACTTCAGATTTTGAAGCTCTAGAAAGAAAAATAGAGAACAAAATAACAATAAAGGTGATTAGTTGATGACATGATTTAACAAATTTCTTAGAGAATATATTTAGCTATCACCAAAGTGGACTTCAGAAAAATATAAAAAATACTTTCATTGAAGGATGATGAATTGGATCAGTTTAAATCAGGTACAGTAGGGAAAATACAAGTTAGAGGTAGTCATTCTTTAGCAACTACAGTTGGGATGGCTATCGTTCATTAACTGAAGCAGTTGCTAAATAAAACTGTGACTGTGCTTATGATATTACTTCAGCTTTCCTTTGCTTTATTGGCCTGTGATGGTCATAAATATGAGGTTTGGCTATAAAGTTATCACCATTGTAACTGTGAAAGGACACTAAGCAGAGCAGTTGCTAAACTAAGTTTATTTGTGATAAATACAACTAAAAACTTGTAATGAGATTTTTATGATTGAAATATATCAATTGAAAACAGAAATTTATAAAGGATAGAAGTAGTAGACTGAAAAGAAGACTTACATTGTAATGTATAAAGCAAAAAAAAAATCCTTATCAGCACAGAATGCAAGAAATTGATTTGATAGACAGTTGCAAACATTTGTATTAAAATGATCAAAGAAAAAATAAAAATGAACCTTTTGTTGACTTTTGTTGTCAATCACCCAATCTCAAGCAGTAGTGGTTGATGCTTTCCAAAACTAAATTGTAGATCACTTGAAGATGCATTAATTAGTAGTGTTGAAGGATTTTCATTATCTTGATATCTGTTTAACTTGGTTCATTGAAGAATATCCTGTTTTGTCTTGCGAAATATTTCTCTTTCAAAAAGTGGAGGAGTGCTATCCTTGATGTATTCTTACCAGTAGCTAAAAAGTAGTAAAGAAATAGAAGCATTGGTAAATCTTCATCTATATTATGGCCTTCCAAACAGAAAACATCACATAAAAATCCTTACTCATCCCCATAGGTAGTATGTATCTTACTTAATCATGGGTCTTAATCAAGTTTTTATTGTGAACTTTATGTCCAGAAAACGACAGTGCTAGGAATAGATAAAAGGTCTGAGAGTTTGAGGATTTGATGAAGGCCTTTATCTATTCCTAGCACTGTAGTTTTCTGGACATAAAGTTCACAATAAAAACTTATTAATCTCACAAAATGTGGACAAATTCAACCATAATTTCAACTGGGAAACTGTGAACATCTTAGATCAAACTAAATCTAAAAAATGCTAGAGAATTCCTGGAAGCCTGGCACTTAGACACATCAACCATCAATAGATATATAAACTGTATGCACATATCATTCAAAAGATACAATTTAAAAAAAAGATTTCCCTCCAAGATGGCGTGATGAGTGGTGGAGGGAATTGCTTCTCCTGCTGATGAAGAGCATGTTTTTATTTTGCTGCCAAAGCAGGTTCCTTGTCAGCCAGCTCCCTAGATGAAATGGGAGAAGCTAGGAATGACCCAAGATGACTCTCAGAAGACTAGGAAGAGGAATCCTGGAGGTTGCAATTTCTGGTAGGAGCAGTCAGAGAATTTGAGTTTCCATTTTTCCTCAGCTGTTTGGTTTTTAAGTGTGCCTTGGTTTTTAACTGCACATTTCAAAGGTTCCCCCACCCCTTTTAATTTGACTCTTATTTTTAAAACTGACTAGTCGCAAGCTGATTTACTCTAATTGATTTTAAGGTTAACTTTCTATTGTTGCTTTCCTTTTCTTTCTTTTGGAGGAACTCTGAAATCCTTTTATTTTCCATATAGAAGATAACAGCAACTTTCTGAGTAGTGAAATTGACTAGCCTGGATTCATATCTATATTGGATTTCATTACAGGGTTTAACCCTTAAAAAGCTCTGGTCTGGATTTTTCATTTTTTTTATTTTTGTTGGAATTTTTCTTTTTTTTTGTATCTATAATATCTATAATATGTAGCAATGTTATTAGGAAAACTAATGAATGAAAATTAGATGTGTAGAATTTTTAAAAAGAAAAGAAAATCAGTATTACAGCTGCTTGTGAAATTTAGCAAAAGATAACAAAGAAATGAGAGCAATGCTATTTTAGTTCATTGTAGAATAAAAACCATATTAGCCATTGATAATCAAAAATTATTAGTCTGGTATGACCTTTCAAGTAAATACATTTAAAACATCTTTCAATGAAAACTTATATCTTGTAATAAAATTCATTACGTTTGTCCAAAAAGATGTCATAATACTCCTTTTGTACTTATTTTGGTTTTCCATGAGAAGATGGCAGAAGCTTGATAATGATGGATTATGAATGAATTCATATCATCAGACCATATGAATTGTATGTTATGGTACTGAGCAAACTAGTTAATATTGAATCTCTCATCACCTCTGGAAAAACAGTGAAAGGCAATTTCTCCCAAACTTCAAAATAGTGGAAAGAAAAATCCAGTTCTTATGTGAATCAAAGAGGTTGGACTTTGATTATCCTGTGGCAAGTACCCCTTTCCACTGGCATTTCTGATGTAGACATCCCTCATCACATAATTGTATAATTCCACAACATGATTTACGTCAAGTGACATTTTGAACCAGCTGGTACCACGCAATAAAAATGGTTGTCTTGTTTTATTTTGTTTGATTCTTTTGTTTTGTTTTTTGAAAGATGCTAAGATGGGGAGCTGGATTCAACTTAGTTTATATCTATAAAGACAATGGTATTTCAAATGAATATCATACATGCTTAGTAACAGTATTATGCTAGGGTATATACAGTGGTATAAATAGTGGCAGTGTTAAAAAAAGAAACCCTAGGTTTCAGGGGTGAAATCAACTTACCTTCACTACCGGTTCACAAATGTGAGCATGCGCAGGACCTTCCGTGCATGTGCAGAGCATCAAAAATGGGACATGATGACATTTGGGTGGATGGGCGGAGCCTCACGCAGCCACTGCTACCGCTTCACCCAAACTAAATAGAACCGGCTGAATTGCACCACTGCTAGGTTGGCCGTCGCAGGACAATGGCAGCATCATGTGCCTTTTGTTGTAACAGGTAGCAGGAATCAATCTTTCTTCCCCAAAGTAAAAAAAAAAATGAAATGGTACAAAAATTGTGAATTTTTTTCTTACATTTAGGATATTTGGTAGAAAGGGGGAATGCTCAAGTAAACTACGTCGTTCTGGTTGAACCTAAGGCCAGTTGGGAAGTAGAACTATATGATTATGCTAATAAAATAGCAATAGCAATAATAATTAAGGCTTCATTTGGAATAGTCATAGTATTTGAAACAACCCATATAGAATTTGAATGTTTTCAATGGAGTAATGAATTATTTCTGCCATATCTAACTTCCTTATTAATTTACAATATAAAGAATAACGTGGTAATAAAAATGTTGCACACCTGCCTTTTGTTTAGTAGGCTTTGCATAAAATATCATTTGCATTTTCTACTCATTAACAAGGAAATCCCTTGGTGACAAATGAAACCTGCAATACAATAAAATTTACATGAAACAAGCTGTCATATGTGAGCTATGTGACTGGAACAGTGCCAGGCAATAATAGATTGCATACCTTTGGTTAATTTATTAGCCACCTGTTCCAAGATTCTATTACAGCAGCACATTAAGAAGCTGTCTTGAGAGCAGCATTGGAATTAGGACTTCTAGGCTATCTTTTTCTTAATATGAATAACAATCAGAGAGGTGAAGTCAAATACTACAGCATATAAACAAAAGAAAATCTTTGATGTCTTTTAATTTGAAAGATTTCTTTTAATGAATTTGCCTTTCCTTTTCCTTTGAAATTAATAAAGTTCCTAAGATAGGAATATTATTTCTCAATTGGATAAACAGGATACTACTGGCTAACAATAATTTGAAGCTATACTTGCCATGTGTGGATTTGTATGTGTAAATTGATCCAGTAAAAACAAATTGTTGACTTGTGAAAACATAGATTTTTCAAATATTATAAATAATGATAATATCATTAAAGGTAAAGGTCTTGCACATATGTGCTAGTCATTCCCAACTCATCTTGGGTGGTGCTCATCTTCGTTTCAAAGCTGAAGAACCAAAGCTGTCCGAAGATGTCTCCATTGTCACATGGCCAGCATGACTAAGGCACACAGAACACTGTTACCTTACCACCAAAGGTGGTCCCTATTTTTTTCTAATTGCATTTTTGCATGCTTTCAACTGGGACAAGTAACAGGAGCTCACTCCATTATGTGGCACTAGGGATTCGAACTGCCGAACTGTCAACCTTTCTGATTGACAAGTTCAGCATCTTAGCCACTGAGCCACTGCATCTCATATTGATTATACAGTATTATATGATAATACCAGTAGAAAGATCGTTTTTATTTTATTCTTTACTTAGGACTTCTAAACAACAATTTATATATATAGTTTTCAGTAGTAGACAGATTTTACCAGTGTGCACAGATGGGATTTTTAAAAACTCTGTATTTAACTCTGAATTTGAAATGTTGATTTATCCTATCCTTGCATTAGTTAGAAGATAAAGCCAACATTGTGTAGGCGGAAAACAAGTTCTTGCAAGAGATTTTCTTTTCGCATGCAGCCTTTTGTGCCCTTTGGAAACTCTCACACACAGTCAAGAGATAAGGATAATTTTCAAGCTTGATCCAAACAGCTGAGAGAATTGAACCGCGGCACCATCCCTCTCTTGGCAGAACCATATTAATTCCTAGTGAATCTGTCTAATATAAAGCAAGCCCAGAGTTTTTATTTATTTATTTACTCAGAATTATATGTTGCCCATCTTACTGTCCAGTTGCCCTGTATAATGGCATTTGCTGACATTGATAAATAGTACAGTACAATCAAATTTTATTCCAAGTAATTAAATACAAATCTTTCTTCTAAACAAATTGTCCAAAGTACTGTAATGTGTATATGTATCAAAAATCCATCATATATATAAATGCAATGAGGACATCTGCATATCCATGTACCTTTATCTTATTGATTTAAACCAAAAGTATATATTTATCCAATGTAACTCTGAGCAGCAAATAAAATGAAAAACACTCAAATCATGAAACCAAATATAATTTTTAAAGTAAAAATGAAATCACAAAACTACATATATTTAAACTTAGATAAGCCATTTATTACTACAAAGTGTTCCATCACCATTTTCAAATTTTATTTCTCTAGAAATAGAAAAATTCATTGTAGATATATAACTTTAAAGTAATGAAATGAAAGGGAAAGTAATATATTAAATGTGCACATCTTTAAAAACCATCAAGCATACTTATTCAATTTTTTAATAAACTTCCTTGGCTTACTTTTAAGGCAGTCTGTAATTTCTACATGAAAAATTACTCTATATTTCAAGCAAAAAATCCCATGTGACTTAGGTATTTGTTTTTATGTTGTTGAAATAGTCCTTTTCATGTGTGTAAAAGTTTGTGATTAGTCTAATACATCTTAATATTTTCAAACATGTAGTCACTGAATTGTGATGGGAAATATATTTATCAAGCAGCTTTTGTTTTTCCCAAAATTATGATTGTCACAGCAGTTTTCATTGCTAAATATTGTCATGCAGCTCTTCATCCAAAAAAATCATTTGCTTTTTGAAAAATTTGATGGAGAATCTAGTTTGTTTATTTATTTTTCCAGAAAAGTTCATTTAATTTAAAAGAAAATATGTACTTTCCATCAAAATCATTGAGTGTACTAACCATTTTCAGTTTTAGCTCTCCAGAGTTCACCTATGAATTATAATTCACAAGTTCTATGCCAGTAAAGAAACAAAAAATATTTTAAGAAAAATAAATATGATTAAAACAGTACCAACACCAACTCAAACTCAGGATCTCCTTTCTGCTGTAGTACGTTCTCCAACTTATCCCAAATTGTAATATTATCCTTATTAACTTTCTTAATGTCTTGAGGTCCACTCTCTTTCTCTAGTACAGGGGCTGGCAACCTTAAACACTCAAAGAACCACTAAGGTCCTAAACGGAAGCCCCACGTTCAATTCTGGAGCCAACCGGAAGTCCGGTTCCCTCAAGTCTCCTCCTAGCACGCCATCCTTTTTCCTCTGCTGACCAGAAGTCTGGTTCCCCCACCATAGAGTCTCCTCCTAGTGCGCCATCCTTTTTCCTCTACCTGTCCTAACCAAAAGTCCTATCAATTGTGGAGCCGACCAGCGATAGGGAGCCACAACAGAGGGATGAAAAAGCCATATGCGGCTCCAGAGCTGCAGGTTGCTGATCCCTGCTCTAGTAATATTTTTGTTTAAATGTATTGTAGCTATCAGGACCTTTTTAGATTCCTATATTTCTGCAAATATGTCTCACCCTTTTTCTAATGAATCCCTATATTCTAACATTTAGGGAAACCTATGAAAATAAATCATGCCACATCAACAGTTTTATTTTTTTTTATTACAGTTGCTATCTACCCCAGAGCCTAATTCCTTTATTACAATTCTTTTGAGGAAATCAATTTGTACTCCCATCTATTTATTTTAAAATGATATTTTTCAATTCATGTCTGTGAATCATTTTTATAGCAAAAGCTAAACTGTTTTTTAAAGAAAGTATTGAACTATGAGCTTTCCAATGTAATAAATGTTGCCTTATTTTGTATTTTATTGACCATGTTTTGATGAATTTTAAAAAATCACCAGCCTGATATCTATACACCATATTGTAAAAGTCTTGTTGGCATAGTTATAACAAAAAAAATGGACATTACATTCTTGGTATAACACAGTGATAGAACCAGAGTGGGTAACTGAATGAAAAAAAATCATTTTGAAACTAGATTAATTTCTTTTTATATATAATTTATATTAATGATACTGAGATGTTCTGATGCTTTGTTCTGATGCTTCAAATCCTAGGATCATGTGGTGGGGATGAGCTCCCACCACTTGCCTCAGTTTCTCGCCACCTAGAAATTCAAAAGCAGTTTTATATGCAAGTGGATTAAAACTTTCAGTGGGAAGTCAAGCCTGTGCTTTATGCAGATTGTCAGAATCCTGCTGGCATTGCACCTTCCTGGATGGAACTCCCGTTTGCTAGATGACTTTGGTGGAGGGAGTAGATCCAAGATAATGCTTCAGGATGCCATTTGTCTTTTTTCTGATGAGAAGCACTTCTGCCCCTGTGGTGCATACGAACTTGAACTCTATGGGCTAGCATCCTAAGGAAGCCTAATTACTACTCTTTATTAATAGTCTCCTGGCTAATGTAACATTCCCATGCACTAAGTAAACAATTTCTATTAGATTTTTTAAAAATGAAGAGTAAAAACTTCTCTTTATAATGTAAAGAGAAGTAAAAGGAAAAGAAAAAAGTAAAAGGAAAATAGAAAAGGAAATGAGCAGATGAGAGTCAAGGGATTTCAATCAAACTCGCAGCCAGAATGCAACTATATGGACATAAGATTCACATGAGCCTCACTTCTTAAACACTTTTGGATGTAATTATACAACAAAGAAAGATTTTTCTGAGTGGCAGGATAAAAATCCCACTTATTATTTATAAGAATAAGTTTTTATTCTTTCTCAATTACAAAGGAATAAAGAAAAAAGTTTTAAATATTTAAACACTTTTAGCAAAAATCTTAACAAGGATAATGTAAGAGAGCTTTAAATGGATGAAGGGAATAGTTATTTTCAAAGATGATATTTTTAATGACAATGCTTTTGGAATTTAATTAGACATTAAACTGGACATTTTGGGAAATGTTTTTCATTTACTATTAACGAGTGCAAGACAACTGGTAAATTTACAAAACATTACAGACCTGCGTTCATAGTGACCACAACAGTTTTCCAAAATGTTCTGAACATCCCTATTTTTAGAAATGGATTATTACGGTTGTGAATAGCTTCTTGTTTTCCCACCAATAAGAGTGTATGCAGCATCACTATTTGTTCCCCTACCAATTAATTCACAGTAGCATTAATACTGCACATAAGATAGTTATTTTGTTGAATAACCCAGATTCTTTTGGGTGATTCCATCATTTCTGTTCATTGGTTCAGCATTTCAAATGTTTGTTTACTTTGCAGGATTCCATTGCACTAGATCACTGGAATAATTTATTAAGCTACTATCATGATGAAAAGATATACAGTAATTTCTGGTTCTTTTATATTGTAAAGTTGTTAACATTTAAAAACAAACAAAAATATTAATTTACTACAGTCTGAGTCACCTCAACTATTAGTAAAGCTTGCCGAGTTTAATGGAGCTATCATTAAGTAAGCAAATCAGCTTACATTTTGTAGGCCCATAATTCCATATTCCACTTAGTTATTTTTCTTAGAAATAATTAGAAAATCCTTGAAAATATGAACCAATTAAATAAACCTGTCTTCATCAGCCTGTGAAAACTGGACTTTTCTAGTGTTTAGTATAAGCATAACTTACTTATTTTTTCAACACAGAAATTCCAGTGTAATAGCCATTTCTTGCTTGCTCTGAAAACATTAGTTTTAAATGGGTTTCTTGGGAGAATGAAGCTTAGAAATGTTTTCATGTTAATGGAACCAAACTAACCAAATCTTCCATGAACTGAGGTTTTATTGTCACAATAGAAATGAATTTATGTTCCTGTATCCGAACTGGATCCCTTCCAAATGAATGAAATGCCTCACAGGAGTTGTCTTCCATGCAAAAACAACCACAGAAAGTAAATCTACACATAGCACTGGACATGCAAGTGGTCTTTTTTGTAAATTAATAATTTAAACTTGGTAACTCTACTTGATAATGAAGTACTGCATTTTGTGAAGTCTCTCCTTGTCCCTGTACAATGTAATTCTAGGTAGAGAGTTGCTTTTTGGCCCAAAGCTGGTAACTGGCAACCTTTTGATATCCAAGTAGGCAGTTTCTTTGCTTTTTGAAAAAGGGGTGGAAAGTTCAAGGAAAAACAACGCAAAATACATTATCATTTATAAACCTTGTGTGAAACTAATCAATATTTAGAGATAGAAAAGTTATACTTATAACTTAGATAACTGGATCCTGTCATCTACTCTTCAAGGGTCTAATTTCACAAACCTCAGGAAAAAGAAATATGTATTTTGTTCACAATATTGTATGCTTCTGCCTTTCATCTGGATACAAAAATATAACATGGAAACCATACTAATCAGCAGTGCAGGTGAAGCCATCCATCCACCCTGTTCTGCATAGCTCAAACCAGACATAAAATATGAGGTGAAGTAGTGGGCAGCAGTTTTTTAAAAAGGCATTGGAAAACTATGCATTTAGATGACAGCAACTACAATGATACAGGGATTTATGAGGAATAGTGCTAATAGCTTGTAGCGTGAAAAAAAAAGATTTTAGGGAGGTATGACAGTAACCCAAAAAACATGACAAGGAACAATGAGTTTCAATTATCAATAGTGTAAGGCAGTGATGGGCAACCTTTTTGGCGTGGTGTGTCAAAAATCGGCAAAAAATCGAGCATAACTCGCGTTGTGTGTCACTTCGACAAAAACATAATTTTGCGCAATTTATAGTTTAAACTACAAAAATATATAATTGCAATATAATTGTATTTAATAAACCAAAAACAAATTATTTAACATAGCTGCTTAGTAACTTCTTTGTTCATCAGTCGATTTCGTATGTTGCCCTTGATATTATTATCAGTATCACTTACCAACGGTCCTGCTTAGCAACCAAAATGTTGGCTCAGAAACTCTGGCATTGAAGCGTGCAAGTCTTAAAGCTGTCAAGTTACAAGAACCTTGCACCCCTAACCCTTTAGGAAAAAAACCCCAGGGGTCTTCAAACCTGACAGCTTTAAGCCTTGTGGACTTCAACTCTTCAACTAAAAGAGAGACTGATAAATATTAAAAAAAAATAAAACCAAAAAGCAGCTACTGCAGTGGCTTAGAATTTTACTCAATTACTGTTGAGCCCATGGAAAGTTCTGCAGCCCCAGGAGCAAAGGAAGGGGGACGGAGAGAGAGAGGGTGGCTGTTTGGGGTGCTTGAAACCACCTGGCCCTCCCCAAAGGAAACCCTCATTTGCAGGATGAGCCTCGACTGGCTCTGCCCAGCGGGGTTACCCCAAGCGCCATTGGGCAGCGACGGATGCTTATCCTTTTTCCTTCGGCTGCTTCAGCTGGGACTTCAGACACCCCAAGGGGGGACTTTATCGGGCCTCCCCCTCCCCACCCTTTGAATGAAGGTGTGATATGGCTCCTCCATCCCAGCGTCCTGCTCTTTAACCCAGCCAGAATTACAGGAGGGCTGCCCCCGTTCTGCTTTCCGGGGTGGATCTTAGCCGAGGGACACCAAGACCCCAGAATGGGTGGGGGTGGGTGGGGGAAGGGCTTCTTGACGGAGGCCACGATCGACTTTTGGAAGTTGCGTTTTCGTAAAATAAGATTAACCTTTGGATGTGTTTGTTCCGCTCGGCCAGCGGCGTTTTCTCCCACTTAATCCCGGCGGATCCTGATATCTGAGCTGGAAAACTGCAACCCCCCGGAAATGATGACGCCCCGCTGAGTAGCTGGGACTTGCATGAAAAGGCTGCAGAGAGAGAAGCGTTCGATCCGTAATCCGTCTGTGGGGGGCGCTGGGGACAGGCCGGGCCCCTTCTTCCCACCTCTATCCCCCCCCCACTCTTGAGGGACAAGCCCTTTCCCCTGTCCCAACGGTGGAATTTGAGGCTACCTCTGCTTTCCCTCTCCCTCCCTCAGTTGTGCAGCAGCGGCAGCGGCAGCTCTCAGCCTGGGTGGCAGCGTCACGCAGGCTGTGGAAGGAGGGGGAGGAGGAGGGAACCAAAGAGAGCTTTTACCGAGTCTGCACCCCACAGCCAGGACCGTCCTGGCGCCTCAAGCCGCGTTTCTTCCTGCAAAGCCCTTCTGGCGTCAAGCGGAACTCTCGGGATGCCCGAAGGGCTTTGCAGGAAGAAACGCGGCTTGAGGCGCAAGGACGATCCTGGCTGTGGGGTGCAGACCCAGTAAAAGCCTCTCTTAGGTTGGTTCCCTCCTCCTCCTCCTCCTCCTCCTTCCACAGCCTGCGTGACGCTGCCGCCCAGGCTGAGAGCTGCCGCTGAAACAAGTTTGGGGAGCATGTGCGTGTCACCCGAAATGGCTACGCGTGTCAGCACTGACACGCGTGTCATAGGTTCGCCATCACTGGTGTAAGGTAATGAGGATTTAACAGCTGCCAGCTGATGTAAGATTGTAATCTGAAGGTGATGCAATGAGGATGATTCAGCAATATATGCTATCGCCTCTTTAAGACTCTGGTAGGGTGGAGACTCTGGTGAGGGGTATGTGTGTGTATCCATTAGAGGGCGTTTCTCTCTCTCATCATTATCTCATTTCTCTCCTTGTGTCCATAGCTGAGTGGTAAAAGATTTATCTTCATGTATACTTCTGTATATATTTGTATATAAACCACTATGAAAGGCTCTGTATTAAAGGCTTTCTGTGCTGTGTGCTGTGTTTTGCTCCTGGAATTTATCTCATAATAATAGTCACACTGCCAAAACTTTGACAAGTAGGTTTTGGTTAATGATCAGCCCAACAATCCTAATGATAAGACTACTTTGTGAAATGTTAAAAGTGTTTTCTTTGGAAGTTGTTTAAGCAATGTTGAACTCCTGCCATTTGTCAGGGATGTTTGATAATTGATTGTGCACCACCCCACACAGGGAGTTGAATTAGATGGTTTTATAGGTTTCTTCCAAATCTTGCACCCTGGATTTTTCTTTATCAAATGATAACAATTATGCTGCTCATTGTTTTTTTAAAAATCATTTGGAAACAGCTGTTGTAGGAAGTGGTTTAAAAGTAACACCCATTAAAAACATGGAACTGATAATTGGAATATGATAACTATATTACATAGTTTTGTCTTCATTCTCCTTCATTGTGGCATTTCACATGGTTTCATTTAAGATTTGTTACTTTGGAAACACCAGGCATAAGGCCTGGTTCTCAATGTTTGGATAGCAGAATGTTTAATTCATTTACTTATCTTTTTGAAACAGTAGGCAAGACATGCCAGTACTGAACTGACTGAGTGTGGAATCCATAAGCTGCTTTTATCTTCTTCACAGTTTTCTAATATGTCATTTATAGAAAAAGAGCCAATTGGCTCAATTTGGAAAATATCAAAAACATCCAAAAGAGATTTTCAGCATCTCAGTATATTCAACCACACAAATACATTTTCCCCCCAAGGAGCCTTCTATGCATGAGAAAATTGGTGAATGTGAACTACATCGTTATGAGATTTAATGGATTTGAACTCTGATATTTTCAGCCAATTGATAAGATTTTATTTTCTACAGCTGGAAAAAAAGTATGACAGTGAGTAGACTCTTTTCCATGCTAAATATACTGGGATTAACGATTAGCCTTAAAGCTGCTCATTAAAGGCATAGCTGATTTGAATATAGATTTCTTATCTTCAGGATCAGTACTTTGGTTATTGGCTCTCAAAATTAAAAACAAATTCTACATAACTTATTGCTATATTAACCAGAACTACTATCATTAAGTGATGTGAACATTAATTCAATTGTGCCTGATTTTACAACCATTTTGCAACAGTTGTTAAATGAATCAGGCTTCCCTCATTAAATGTGTGCAAAGCGCATACAAAGTGAACCAGCAGCAACACTGGCAGCAACCCACTCCTGGACTTGCATCTATGTGCCTTCTCTATGACTATGTGTCATATCTTGGCCATTTCCACATACCCTTCCCAACCTGCATTGCTACCCACTGCACTCTATTCCTAATCTGCACAGCACCCTTTTGCACTATGCCAAGCACTCCAGGCACCCTTTCTAAACCACAACGTCTTCTAGGCACCATCCCCAACCAGGACGGCAAGTTTCATATATCTCTGCAACCCGCCTGTAATCTTCTTGACCAGCACTGTCCCCTATGCATCGTACCTAAACCACACAGCATCTCTTGTGCACTTTTGGGCATTCTTTTCAACCTACATTGTCCACTTGTGTGTGCCCTCCTTGACCTATGTGTCATCTTTGACACACAGCCACACAATCTTATCATGGTATCTCAAACATACTCTTATGAACATTCCTGATCCATATTCCATGCACCTCACAATCCCCCCCCCCCACATATCATATTTTTAGGAGTATAAGATGCACCATAATTTTGAAGAGGCAAATTAAAAAAAAAGTTTTTGCACTCTGCAGACCTCCCAAAAACAGCCTTGCTAAAACAGCCCCATTTTTTTCAAAAAAAAAAAGGCCATGCATAAACTTTAGGAGGCTTATAGAGTGTTCCTGGGGGTTGGCAGGCAAAATTGAGAAAAAAGTGGCTGGTTTTTCGTTCATTTCTGCCCTCCCCAACCCCCAAGAGCATGCTGAAAGTCTCCTAAAGGCTATGCATGACCATTTTAGTCAATCTTATTTACCTCAATGTGCTATTTCTAATTTTTATTTCATATTTTCATAGGATTCAATTTATTCTCTTTCATTCTTATAATTTCTGACTGCTCATCTTAAATTCTTATTACTCAGTTTCTGTTTCAACAGATAAGGTAAATTCTCCCAATCAAAATCAGTAAAAAAAGGATTATTTTCCTTGGATTTATGAAATCAATTCAGTTCTGGGACAGCTGATAACTATAAAGCTAATGAATGCATTTGGTTATAGAAAATAAATATCTCTTATCAATGTAATTTGTTATTCATTCATTCATTTGTGTCAGTAGCCAATCATTTATCTATTTGTTACATGGACCAAAAAAATGGATGAGAACATTACCTGATTTCCCAAATTCTTCATTCTTTTCCTGGATTTCTGACCTATGGGCAATATGGTATCAGATATGATCATTAAGGATTCCACCTGTTGCTACAGCCATACATAGATTGAGCTCTTTCTTTGTATTACCTAACAAAAGATAGCATTGCTACTATATTTATAAATATTTGTATATGGCATAGATTTTGTGAGGTATTAATATCACTGATTGTGCCTGTATTATTAACTCTCAGTGAACAAGTTGGATAACTTTTATTCTAGGGAAACTATCACTAAATATATAGGAATTTTTTCATATAAAAGCAACTGCTGGCAACAAATATGTTTTTTCTCCATAATAACCTACAAGTATATTATGTTACATCATGACATTAATTGAATTCAAAATAACAAGTTGAATTGTGTACCTTTGTGAATGGGTATACAATTATGGTTTTCAAGATCATAATTCAGAAATGAAGGATTTCATGTTAGCATATTTACAATTACTCAACTTATCGTTTACAGATGCTTTTCATTAATTCACCAGTATTCTCTCTGTCAGATCCTGATTTGTATGGAATATTTACTTCATAAAAATGTATGGATATAAAGTATGAGAACTAATCAACACGCAGAACTAATATATTTGAAAAATACATAAATAAAAGGCAAATGTACCTAACAATTTTAATAGTTTAGCACATATTCTGGTTTAAATAACTATGTATTTCGTAGTACATAAGTTAAAAAAAGCAGGTGTAGATCCAATGAAATATTTATTTATAGCAAATATTTATTTGTTTACTTATTTATTTGATTTCAGCACTGCATGACTCCAGACCAACTCTGAACTTTTAACAATATCACACAAACCAAATAAAAAAATGCAATAGACAATAGATGAACAAGGTGGAAAATATAACCAGCCCAAAAATTCAACCAGCACAGTAATAATAATGTAACAATAACAATGATAACAATATAAAAGCAATGATAACACAGCCTTTTGGCAGCTATGTGGCAGCTATCTAAAATGTTTGTAGTCAGTGTTCATACAATCGGCTGCATAAATCTTGTCTAAAACAGCAAAGAATTTCTTTTTTATTAAGCCAACAGCTTTTAATTGGGTGATGTTAACACAAAAAGAGAAAGATAGCCTCCGGGCCAAATCTGAAAGATGAGTTCTCAATGAAAGCACTCCAACCTGGCATTTTCCACAGTTTCTCCACGAGGGTAGTAATTTAAAGTAATGAGTAGTCCTTGTTGAATGACCTTCTACATCTGTTGCAGCACTGCCTATCAAATCTGTAATTCACTTTTCATCAATCGCATTTTAGTACAATTAACCATTCCATCAAAAGACCCTGAACAAAGACATTTTCTACATATGTTCATCTCTATTTATCCCAAGACTGAGGGAATGGCAAAGGTCCATTCAAAAACTTTTGCCAATGTACAAATTATTGATGGAAGAAAAGATTGTATATAATAGGAAGAGAGCAATGCTTTTGTTTGCTTGCTGTGCCTCAGTCTTTCAAAGAATATAAGAGGTTAAAGTTATCTAGTTACTGGAGCAAACAATTAAAAATCCCTTTCATCAAATGACATTGTCAGGTATTGAATGTGCTGTTTATAAAAATAGATTATTATTTTGTTGTTCCCAGTATTTGTTCTTATTTTGTTGGTCATGTTTCTAGAATTAAGCAAGCTATTGGCTTTTCTACAAACCTCGGTGGGATTTGTTTGTTTGTTTTCATGAGTTTCAGTTTTCCCTTAACATTGGTTATAAAAAAACTTATTTTTCTTCTTGAAAATTATATGTTCACTAACTATAGCATAACCCTGCAAAAGAAATTACAGTAATATACATGGCATTTTAGCAAATTTTAATTGTAAATGTAAATTGTTGTGATTTTAGGGAGAAGTAATGTTTGTTTAGTATCTACACAACAGCTAAGAACAATCTTTCCATTAATAACAATGAAGCAGGATGGTGGACTGGACTAGACTGCTGTGTATGTGTGAGTAATAACAACAGATGGACACAAAGTCTTATACATATCTGAAAACATTGCCATGGTTCTTTTTTAACATATTTTACTGGAAGCTTGGCATGAAAAAAGTGCAAGTGCAAAGTTTTTAGCTTCGTTCCAACAACATGTTGGCTATGTGTCAGTCCTGCTCTTCTAACTATCTTCCCCAAAGGAAAATGAATGAAGAAATATTAGTGGGAAGGAAAAGTGTGCCTTTAAGAAGGGGAAATAATTTTGCTAGTTTAAAACAAGTAACCCCTGAATGTTATTATTTTAGTAGATCTATGTTGCTTCCATAGGTGGCAACCTCTAACTGACCGTGGTTGAACATCCTGCAATGACCAATTCTCTGGAAAAGGTCCTAATTTTGGGAAAGATGGAAGGGAAAAGATTATCAGTCCCACTGGGAGACCAGTGAAAGAACAGAATAAGGTTAGAGTATCATAATAAAATATATTAATTGTAATTCCTAAGAGTCAAAAACAACTTGATCGCACATAATCATTTAATTAATTAAAAGCTTTTTAAAAAATAGAACTGACTTTTCACATAATAATTGGTGACTGATCAAAGTATTCTATAATCATTAATTTTCTTGGCTATCCTTAGTATTCTCAGATGTTATTTCCAACACCGTTCAAAAGCATCTATCCTGCTTCTTCAATGTCCAACTTTTGCTTCAACAAAGAGTCACAGGGAAAACCATGTCATTGTATTACTTGAACCATGTTAGCAAACAGCAAACACCAATAGCAAACAGAAGTCCAAGGCAGGTAAATTCCTCAAAGAATTGTTTTACTGGATATATCAGGGGTTCTCAAACTTTTTAAACGGGCCAATTCATAGTCCCTCAGACTGTTGGGGGCCTAAACTATTGTTTGATCTGTTTAATGACCAACTGGGTGGGTGAGGTCTATTTAGGGCAGGGGCATGGCCAGAGTGGTCACAACTAACTGGGCATGGCCCATTAACATCACTCACATGGGTGGTGTCTGGGGATTTGGGCGGGATTGGCGAGGGGATCCAAGGGTCTCCAGTGGGTAGGACGGTGAGCAGGAGGCTCATACTGCAGGATGAGATGAGGCGAGGCAGGGAGGGGGCAGCTACAGACAGAAACCCATTTGCCACCATGTGCTCACCACCCTTTCTGTGTGGAGGGAATGGTTTCTGGCTGTAGACCCATCCTGCCATCCCCTCACCTGGCACACACCCTGGCTCCAGACCCGTCGAAGCAGCAAGTGAAGGCAGGAGGAAGGAATGTGATGCAGACTGCTAGATGCACTTACTCCATCTCATTGTCTGTTTTGGCTTGTAGTTGGAGAGCAGGTTACTGCTGGTCATCTTTTCTTCATCCCCCTCGCAGGTCTTGCTCTTGGCCTGCATGTGGAGCATGTTCTCCTCATGCACCCGACTGCAGTGGTGGGTGCATTAGAGAGGCGCTTCGTCAGCAGGCCGAGCAAGAAGTGGGGGAGGGCGTAACATTTCCCCATCCACTACCAGACCCAACATGCGGCACCCAGCCAGGCTTACCCAAAGAGAGGAAGGGTAGGAAGCAGAGGCTTTCCCAAGGCTAGGGAAAGAGGGCCTTTGAGCACCAGAAACCAGTTCGGTCAGCGCCCTGCCAATTTGCCTGCTCACATGGAGGGAAGCTCTGCTACCCCTGAGCTGCACTTTCCCAGAACATCAGCCAAGTGGGGGATTTGACTGCAACCCTCAGCTTGGAACAAGATGCAATGGTGGCGGGGGGCTGCCTTCAGTCCATGGAAGCCACTGCAGCTTCGGGTGCTCTCTCTGAAGGAGCTGCATCAATCAGGCAGTGCCCCAAAATCAATCTGGAGTTTTTCTTTTCCTGGAGCAACATCAACAACTAGATTTCTTACTGCTTTAACTACAACATAAATACCATTAGCATTCCAAAAAGACAGCCATAATGAATTATACTAAAGTCTATCTAGTACAGCAGAAATTGCCACTTTACTTTTTTAAAGGTTTGTTTTTAATGTAAAAAAGAAAAACTAGTCATTGTCATGCTACAAAGCAAAGCACTGTCATCCAGTATCATATTTGTTTCTAGCAATACCTTTCGTCCTCACAAAAATTCCATTAGGATAGTGAACAGTAAATATTGTATCTGGGCAGAAAGCATATGGATGAGAACTAGGTGACAGCAAAGATATGAAGAAAATGTCCCCATCTAATGATAGTGTGGTGTTTTGCAGTTACTTACATACCAAATGTGTGTGGTCTTATTCCAAATAACACACTGATTATACTGCTGCCAAAATAAACACAATGGGCAAGTTATTCTACAACATAGAAAATGAGCAACTGATAAACACAGCATATGGTATGTAACTGAGCACTGTCTTTGAATGATTTCCTCTATAATTACCGGTAGGCTGAAAACATTGTTGCAGAGCAGCATAATAATTATAACAACAATAACAACAGTAATATTAAGTTTCTAATCATAATTTGGGAAATAAGAAAAGCAACTACTCAACATACTATTTTAGTCACATCTTAAGGACCTTCAAATAGACTTTTCTGTTGTGATATCTGTTCTCTAGAACATCATTCCTTCAAAGAAATAGTTTAGACTTACTCCAACCCAGATAGATGTCTATAGGTCTTTGAAGACTTTGCTTTGTTACTGAGTTTGAAGTTCTGGGTATGTAGTTGATTATTTTAATTGTGTTGGTTGCTTTTTTAATTTCAGCTACTATATATGTTATTTACTAGTTTGTTGTGATAATAGAATAGATAATAGAATTGATAATAGATAATAGAATAGAACAACAGAATAAGAGTTGAAATTTTAGTTCAAGCAGGTGACTTTATAACATTCTGTACAAATGGTTGTTGAGTCTCTTCTTACAAACCTCCAGTGATGGAGCATTCATAACTTCCGAAAGCAAGCTGTTCCACTGATTAATTATTCTCATTGTCAGGAAATTTAGCCTTAATTCTAGGTTGAATCTCTCCTTGAATATTTTCCATCCATTGATTGTTACCTTGCTTCTGGTGCTTTATAAAATAGGTTGACCATCTCCTCTTTGTGGCAGCCCCTCAAATATTGGAATATTGCTATCATGTCACCCCTAGGCTTTCTTTTCACTAGAGTAGACAAACCCAACTCCTGCAACTGTTCTTCATATATTTTAGTGTCCAGTCCCCTAATCATCTTTGTTGCTCTTCTCTGCACTCTTTCCAGAGTTTCAACATTTTTTCTATTGTGATGACAAAATATTGAGCAGTATTTTATGTGTAGTCTTGCCAAGGAATTATAAAGTGATACTAACACTACATGTGATGTTGATTCTATCTCTCTGTTAATGCAGCCCAGGATTGCATTGGCTTTTTTGGTGGCTGCAGCAAACTACTGGCTCATATATAAGTGGATGTCTACTAGGACTCCTAGATCCCTCTCACAGTTGTTGCTATTGAGCTAGGCTCCACTTATCCTATATCTTTGGTTTTTCTTGCCTACGTGTAGAACCTTACTTTATTCACCTTTGAATTTAATTTTGTTAGATTGTTAGCCCAGTGTTCACATCTGTTGAGGTCCTTCTGGATCTTGAGCCTATCTTCTGGAGTATTGGCTATTCCTGCCAGTTTGATGTCACCTGAAAATTTGATGAATTCCCATCCTGTTTCCTTATCTAACTCATTTGTGAAGACGTTGAAGATTACTCGGCCTAAGACAGAACCTTGGGGTACCACACCATTTACTTTCCTCCATGTAGATGTATTTGTATTTGTATTTGTATTTGTATTTATTGCACATTTATAGGCCGCCCTTTTCCCTGAGGGGACTCAGGGCGGCTTACAATCAAAAGGGAAAGGGAGTGTAGGACAATACAAAAAAAGATGTGAACAAAGGTAAATTAAACAGTAAAACTCAACATTCACTCGGCATTCGGGAGGGGCGCAAGTAAACTTATCCCCGGGCCTGACGGGCTAGCCAGTTCTTGAGGGCTGTGCGGAAGGCCTGGACGGTGGTGAGGGTACGAATCTCCACGGGGAGATTGTTCCATAGTGTCGGAGCCGCAACAGAGAAGGCTCTCCTCCGAGTAGTCGCCAGTCGGCACTGACTGGCGGATGGAATACGGAGGAGGCCCACTCTATGCGATCTGATGGGACGCAGGGAGGTAATTGGCAGAAGGCGGTCTCTCAAATAGCCAGATCCACTACCATGGAGCGCTTTATAGGTGGTAAGTAGGACCTTGAAGTGCACCCGGAGATCAACAGGTAGCCAGTGCAGCTCACGGAGGATCGGTGTTATGTGGGCGAACCGTGGTGCGCCCACGATCACTCGCGCGGCCACATTCTGGACTAGCTGAAGTCTCCGGATGCTCTTCAAGGGCAGCCCCATGTAGAGCACATTGCAGTATTCCAGCCTGGAGATCACAAGGGCTCGAGTGACTGTTGTGAGGGCCTCCCGATTCATGTAGTTCAAGAATTATATATTGATTGTGGTTTGTCAGCCATTTATGAATCCATCTGGTGGTAATGCTGTCTAACTCACATTTTTTAATCTTACTAAGAAGTAGGTTATGGTCTATTTTGTCAAATGCTTTACTGAAATCTAAGAATACTATGCCTTTTATTTTAGATATTATCTTATTTTTATTTAATGTTAGGCTCCGAGATTCATGAGTTTGAGATGGCAGCTATATAACCAAACAAATAAATCTTAGAATTATATACATAATAGATGGGATGTAGTTAAGTAGATAAAATAATAACTATCTGATATACTGAGGTGGTTCTTGAAAAGTAAATTTTTTCATTGCAGATTTTAAATACAGAGAATCTAATTTTTATTTTGAACCTTTATTAAGTATTAAATATTTGCAAGAAGCTCAAATTTAATAAGGTTTGCTCAATCAACATGAACTGCAGAAGATTAAGAATATTCCAAAATACTTCTAAATAATCTATTTGTCTTCTGATTTAGTAGTATAAAATTTTATGTTTGTTCTGAAAATCGTTGTGTTTTCAAATGTTAAGAACTCTGAGTAATAAAAGAATTTAAAATAATCCTAATATCATGCAGAAAGCAAGAGTTAATGATATTTCATTATTTTTGAAAACCTGTTTTAATTATATTTAGTTATTTTAAGGTGTATTTTATGTTTAGAATATTGTTTTATATACTTGCTGAATAGGAGCTGCATCAAGATTTCATGATTTATTTATCCCCCCTCCCCCCGGTGTATACTGCAGATTTATTAAGTAATAGGTTTTTTCTCTGAAACAGTCTGATTTACAGACCATTTTTAATTCCCTGAAATTATAGCTGTTTTGCTGGAGAAATTTCAAGTGTCATTGTGTTCATTAAAAATAACCCATCTTCAAGCATATATAAAGACAAATAATGTTTCAAGCACTCAACAAACTTAGTAGTACATTTATCTCTGCAAATTATTTTCTTGTCCACTGTTTGAGAATAGTGAGGTGATAATGAAAAATTTTGAAGTCATGTAGTTTTTTGCATCTAGGTTTGATTTCTTCAAGGGACTTAATCAAAAATATATTGAGGAGAGTTAATCTAAAAGTGAAAGGTCTAAAATAACTACCAAATAAGGATTTAGAATGTACACTTGCAAAATTTACATTTCTACTGCCTGAGATTAGTTTAAGCAGTTTTAAGACATTGTAAGAATGAAAGCAATTAGTAGTGAGGCAGAAATGAACATCAGAATCCAAATCTTCTCTCTGTCTCTGCACTGTTTGTAATCTGATTGAAGTAAAATAGCCAAGTAGGAAATGTAACCTTGCTATCTGAGCTTCAGATCAGAAATATATGTTGTCTGTGAACACATAAACAATGAAACAAAGTACATTAATATATAGTCTTTTTTAGGTGCTAAAGAAACAATATTACATAATAAGGGTAGGGATAGGTATTCTGTTTTGACTCTGAATTATTTGTGGTAGTAGGACAAATCCACAGGAATTGATTACTAAACACAAACTTCAGTGAAATCTGAACCAAATCACACATTTATGCAGAAAACTCTTGTCTTAAATCTGCATATTATGACAGACATCATCTGAGAGATATAGGTAGGATTTATTCATTGGAATTTCATTAGCATTCATTAGCCTCCAGAAAACAAATTTCACTAAAAATCTTAATAACTAATCAATTTCTAATCATAAACACTGGGCAAAAAGTATTTTTAATTAGCAAATCTGTTCCCAAGCTTACAGATGATTTTTTTAAAGGCAAAACTTTATAAAATAAATATTGGAATGAGAAAATGGTTGGTTAAATCAGCTTAAACTAATATACATATCTATCTATGTCAATTTATGCAATTATCTATATTTGTGCTTGTATTTCAATTTTTATGTAAACAATAATTTAATATATATTTAAATACGTTGATTTTTAATATATTATACTGTTATATTAATGTACAGACAAATCATTTGTCAATTATAATTATTTTAATATACAATAATTTACAACAAATCCATTTAGAAACGATAACCAAATTCTATTATATTTTATTGTGAATACTTGGTAAATATGCACATTGAAAACCTCAGACATTCCTGCTAACACATGATATTCAAGGTGACTAGCAAAGCAAATGAGATTCCATGGTTGAAAAAGTATAGCGTGTACCTCGACAAATATAGAAACCATTATTTTTATATATATAAAAAGTAATGCACAATTCTCTACTTTGAAGGTACTGAATTTCTATGGCAGAACAGATTATTTGGGAATGTGAAATAATATTCCCTTATTAAGAAAGTTATTTTTAAAAAATCTTACTATTTTTCCTGGCAGAGTTTTCAAAATAACAATTAGTTTTGTTACAATACCCTGAAATAGTCAAAAATTATGAATAATAGGCTGTATTTATTTCAATGTATGAGACATTCTTAAGCTTACTGTCAAAGTTCATAGATGTTGCAATCTAGTTACAGAAATCAAGGTTCGGTCATTTTGTGTAAGAATAATAGCATTTTTCATCATTATTAAGATATTAGAATAGAATAGAATACATTTAAATATAGAAACTGAACGTTACTCTACTATATATGAAGAGACAAATTGTGAAAAACAAGATTTATTTTATATTGTCTAGCTAATTCCACTAAATCTTGAAAAAGAAGTTTGAAGATAAATGTGTTAAATGTACACTGCTGAGCAGAAACTTCTTTTAGTACTGTAGTTTAACAAATGACTGTAGAAGAATTCATAAAATAAATAATTAAGTAACTGGGAATAAAGCCATTTTTTAGAATGTGTTGCTGGCCACAACATATGCACACTTGAAAATGTTTACACAACACTTTTTCCTTTGTATTTTAGCTAATTGTGTCATCAAAAGAACTGTCTTATCAAAACCTTACTGGAAAAATGGACTAACGCAAATTTTGTTTCAATACTGTTTTACAATATTTTCTAGAATATCACATCCAACATAAATAACATTTGCCATCACTTATAGATCTTGTAGAATAATTGGTTCTTTTTTTTTTTTTACAAAGTTGCGCAGAATCATACGGTTGAAGAGGACAGATTAAATAAAGTCCTCAATGTTCTGAATCCAAATTCTGTATTTCTGTATTTATTGATTTTAGATCCACTTCAATCATGATACTCTCTTGGCAATCCAACTAAAAGCATTTCAAAAAATGATATTTATCATTGCTTGTTCACATTGAAGAAAGCCTCACTATTTACCTTGGTAATAATTTCCACTACCAAACTGTTCATACCAACAAAAATCTGTCTTCCTTGATGTAAAAACATTTACTCTATGAATACACCTGTATTCTTATATGATAAGATAATAGATCTTGGCTGTCATCTGTGTGGCATGTTTTCAGGTATTTAGAAAGTGTTATGTATACACTAAAACATTTTTCCTCAAGATTGATATTACCCAACTTCCCAAAAATCAGCTTACAAGCTCCAGCTACCTGTACCTAATCATTATCCTTCTTCTTGGTACCGTTTCTTATTTATCTGATTCATGACTATGTACTGTATATGCATCAAACATTTTAATACAACTTTGGAAACTTTCAATATGAAAGTCTTGTTATCATAAACCATATTTTCAGAATAGTAAAAGTCCATAAAGAAATAGGAATGTACAATATATTTTAATTCATTATATCCAATATATAATATTAATATATGCATATTATTGTTTGATCCCAATTATAAAATAACATAAAATAATTGTACAAAATGCAAAACAAGTGACCGAATTTGGGTTACATATTCTAAATATTCTGCAGTGCTTCATTGCAGAAGTAGTCTTGACACATAAATATTTGAAAAGACTCTTTCCCTGACATTTCCATGGCAGGTATTCTTCTCTTCCAAAAGAAAGAAAGATTGATGTTTCTAAAATGGAAGAAAGTCTTGGAAAGTTCAGGCTGATGTGAAGAACAGAACCAACAGAAAGGGAAAAAGAAAGTATTAATTGGCCCCAATGGCAAAGCCTAATCTATATCCATTTATTTATTAGGCCCAAATGTATTAGTTTCTGACAGCTTCTTCTTAAATCCATTGGTGTAAGACCACCTAAATTTAGAGCACCTAAATTTAT
Source organism: Thamnophis elegans (assembly GCF_009769535.1). Lineage (NCBI taxonomy): Eukaryota > Metazoa > Chordata > Lepidosauria > Squamata > Natricidae > Thamnophis > Thamnophis elegans. The sequence goes on from NC_045546.1 coordinate 38,820,968, forward strand.
TTTGAGCTCAATCACTGGTCTCTCTCACTATTACCTATGATGGGAGGTATGATGTTTCCAAGATTTCTGTGTGTTTCTCAGTCTCCCTGGAGATGACAATGATTGAAGAGAGAATCTTTTGCATGAATAATGTATGGACTACTACTGAACCACTCTAACTGGGAAAGATTACTGTCAATGATAACGAATAAATCTAAATCTTCTAATCTCACAGTGGTTGGATATATCCTCTAAGTACATCTTATTCATCAAATAAACACCCCCTACTCATGGTCAGATTATATATTTCTCAAATTTTCTACTCTCACGGAGCAGTTATTTGCATGTTTACTCAGAATTATATCTCACACTGTTCACTGGGATTTATTTACTCCCTTAAACTGCAATCTTATGAACTCTTTTCTGGTAATACACTCTTTTGAGTAAAATAATGTATATTTCTGAAGTATATAGAAAGATCATGGGAGCAGAGGTAAAATTATAATACAGACATAATTACATCATCACTTAAATGTCATGACTTATATATTTGAATCAAATTCCATGATACAAATATGGAATAGGATTTGCACAATAATGTCAGTTATCATTTTGGAATCAGCAAAAATTGCTACTGCTGCCTTTAAATATTGTTTTATTAATCACTAATATATATTCTAATTTTCACTCTATCCATAAACATTTATTTAGAGGTAGTCCATTTAGAATTCTAATGGATTCATCTATAAATCAAAAACTTTTCATAAAATGTATTGGGGAGCAACTTATATAAAGCAGTTCTAAGAATGTTGGTGTTTTATTTGTGTATACCCAGGAAAGCACCAGGTTACCAGTTTTTCTTCACAAATTCAGTCATGACAAATCTACTCTCAAAATAAAACTTTTTAATTTATTTCATTTTCAGTTAGTTGATGTTGAACTGGATTTCATCCCATTACGCTCTACATTTTTTTCTTTTTATGACCCTTTAATCCAGAGGTGTCAAACTCATGTCATCACAGTGGTGTCACATGATATATTGGGACTTTTTCCCCCTTCACTAAACTGAACACGTGGATGGTCAGCATGTGACACATCCAGCCCATGGGCCAGGAGTTTGACAGCTCTGCTTTAATCCCTTTTATTGGGATGGGTTTAGGATGGCTGAATGGAGCTAAGCATTTAGTGACCGGGTGCCCCTCCTAACTCGTACTCAGCGTTCCCAGGAGATATTTTCTCTTTATGCCCCGATAAAGAAACATTTGTCACTGCTTAGCATTGAACTCTCAGCCTTCTGAGTGGGATGCAAGAATCTTCACTTCTAGGCAACCACACCACTCACTGTCTACATGCCACGGTCTTTTATAATAGGAAGAGCTGCATACCTATACGGTAGACTGCATACCTATACAGTAGATCATTCCATTCTCTTCTTTATACTTAGCTATAATGAAAATAGTACATTTGTGCAGTATTTCACATTACAGACAGTCCTTGCTTAAATATTGTTCAATGACATTAAGAATGACTTTACAGCTGTAAAGCATTTTCAACTGCCATAGAATATTACACTGACTCATGTGCCTGCATTTTGGGTGCTTGGCAACCAGCTTGTAATTATAACTCATTACAGCATGACTATAACTTATTATTTTATTTATTTATTTGCCATTTTACAGCAAAAAAAATTCCCATTGAATATGCTAGATTCACTTAATGCCCTCATGGTTTGATAAGCAACCATGTAGTTCACTTAGAATGACTCACTTCACAACCATCGTAAAAACTAATCCTTAAATCAGCTCTAATCCTAGCCCATCCTAAGGAGAGAGCTATTCCTTATTTATTTGGAAATAAGTTCAGTATATGTGTAAAGATGGTTCTTATTTTGTCCTTTATTTCAGGCAACCAAAACATCAAAATAGCAGAGTTGGCTATTGTAAAACAAAAAGAGCATCTTGAGTAAAAGAAATGCATGCAATTGCTAATTGAGTTTCAATGACATCTGTCAATCCTTTTTAATCTATTTTATTCTTATTCTGCCTTTCTTTCTTGTAACTCAAGGTGGCAAATGTAATACTGCTTCCTTCCCCTATTTGTAACAGTTTAGGAATATTATTATTTCACTACTTCTTCATCTTTAAAGGCTGCTCTAAGTTCCCCATCCTTCAGAAAGTGGAATAGGAAATATCACTAACCATATCTCATTCCCTTCCTTGACAGGGTAATTGGTTTGATGGATAAGGGGAATGCAATATATATAATGTGACTTTGGCAAGGCCTTTGACAATTCCAGATGGCATTATCAAAAAGTAATTGGAGAACTGTGAGCTGGCAGATGGCTACAGCAAGGTAACAAATTCCACGGGGGTAGTTGTGCTAGAAAACCAACAAAGACTGTTATGGCAACTTAGATATTAACTATTTATTGGAAGATAACTAAGGGATCTTATAGTCCTCTTCATCAGATAATCAAAGCAATATCTTCCTAATTAGAATACCTAAATATCTGTATAATAAAATAGAAATAGATCTTCACAATATCATCATACAAGGAAATGTCTACATTGAATAGAATGAACATTTTGATGAATTCTAGTTTCTTAAATATCTTCCTTGAAAGATTATTTATTTATTATAGTTTGAGATCATTGCAAGATATAGTAGACAGAAATAGTTTGTGATAGTTGACTGCCAGTGTTTGATCTGTGTCAATTTATTTTCCTGTTTACAGACAGCCTATTTATTTTGTACAAATACAAATCAGAATTGTTGACAAGTGACGGAAGCATTTACATTCTGGATGGATATAGTTATTACATTTGCAAAAATTGCTTTAACATATATAAAATTCAATGTTTTCTTGCAAAACCTGTGTCGTCTTCTTTATTGCTAGGGGATAGTTGTTTTGAAGGTGGCATTAACCAAGTAAAGCAGAATAAAACAGAGGTGTATGGCTCTGCTTCATATAAACCTGCAACTGTATCTATTCTTTTGTCTAAATCAGTTACATTCTCAGAGAAAAATTGGTTGCTTTGGTTTTTCACAGAATCCTTTCTTAGCCACATATCTTTCCTATAAATATTTTCTCCTGTGACTGTAGAGTTTAAGAAAAAGGAAGCACTTGCCTTTAGCATCTAATGCTAGAGAACAAAAGTAATTGTGTGAACTAAGTGTACATAATGTATGGTTTGAAGCACTGGAAGTTATTGGTTTTTTAACATTGTTTCCTATGTTTTTATTATTTAAATATTTGTTTTAAAAAATATCTCCTATTAAAAACAAAATTGGACAATTATTATTAATCAATAATTAATTCTATAATTGTTTTATGCAAATTAATTATACAATTAAATGTCTGGTTAATTTGCCTAGAATAATTAAAGTATCATTCAAAATGTATTTTTCAAAGTATTTTCCCCAAACTATCTGTACTGTAAAGTATATTTTCTTATTGTGAAATCTGTTCATATGTTTATTTAAATATTTATATTTTGACCTTCTGAGATAAATTCAAAGAAATTTCAAATACCAGTATTTTAGGAAATGGAAGTTGCTCAAAGTGCAAATAGTGTAAATAAATGTGGATCTAGGTATTTATGCATCTATGCAGGCATCTGTGTAGTGTTATATTAATAAAATGATTTCAATCATGTGTGATACAGAATACAAGCTGCAACATGGATACTTCACAAAAACATAATTATGTTATAAATGTATTTAAAATATTTGTATTTCATAATTTGTGCTAAAATGCAACAGGTTGTATTATATTCGATAGTAGTATGTGAAAAAGTACTCTTAAATGGCAACTTGTATTTTTTTTACAATGAATATTCTAGGCTAAAATAAATAATACTTAATAAGTTTCAGGAAAAGCAAACATGAAAGAATAATGTTGAGAAGCTTTCTCTTTGTTATATCCTAAGAGATCACTATGGAACTTGTAAGCCTGAATACGTTGCTGACCAGTTCCTATTATCCTTGGCCATTGGCCATGCTAGTTAAGGCAGGTGGGCAATGGCATGTGGAAAGCTATAGGCTCCATACCCTTATTCCAATGTTTTCTCCATTTTTCATAAATGTTTATAGAGCTTTTCTTCATTTTCATTCACAGTGCTCTCCTATGCATATTTTCCTTATACGTGTTTTATTAAGCATTTATACTGTTTAACTAAATGTAACTGATACTTTTTAGCAGTTGCAGTCTTGAGTTAGAAAGTGTGGCAGTTGACTATAAACAGGGTATTTTCATTTCATTTGACAAAAATGAAAATTCTATATTAACTTGGTTAGTTCTTATTTTGCTCTGTCTATATCCTATGTAATAGTTACTTTCATAGTAAATATAAAAAAACAAATGTAATCATGTATGTATAGAAGATATCAATATAAAAATCCACATTTTTAGATCAGGCTCTGTGGAAATTTTGAGTCCTTTATAACAATTCCTATATTCGTTGCTTTCATATGCAGTTGCTGATACATAAAATTAGCATTATGAACAATTATAACTCACTCTATTATTTGAAAAATGTCCTGAAGAGGCAGTAGCTCTTAAGTTTTGTTATAAAATCTTTCTACAGGATAATAGTTAATAGGTTTATGGTCACTGAAATAAGAAACACTGTAAGATGAACCATTTCATACTAGAGACAACACGGAAAACCTCACCCGGCCCAGATTGACAGATCGATAACTCTTTCTCGATTGTGGATGGTGGTGCATGGCCATTTTTAGTTGATGGAGCTGATTATCTGATTAATTCAAATAATGAATGAGACTCTGGCATGTTAACTGAAATAAGTAATGCTGCAATATGAACCATCTCATACTAGAGAAATTTGTTGGGTTCCATTTCAACACATTTTTAAGTGAATCCAATTTTAAAAGTTCATTTATTAGGTTGGTACATCCACTTCCAAAAAAATATTTGGTGCATACCAGCTAGAAATATAGCACTTATCTGCATTTTTAAAGGGGATTCATTTCTTCCCAGAATCATGTGAGAGCCACCCAATTCTAGGAAAAGACATAGTGATTTTAAAGAAGAATATGTAGATTTTATGGAAGTTAATCTAAAGTAGTAAGATTTATTAATGCAGAGCAGTGGGCTCAAAAACATTCAGAGAATATTGTGAAACCTGAAGCGAAAGAGACCATCTTTTGAACATATGTTGATGATATACATGTGTACAAAGAAGTGGGGCTTTTATCACATGTTCACAATCATCCTTTTGACTTTTATGCACCATGATTCTAGCACCACTAATTTAGTTTTGCAAAGAGGGATCCATTGATCAAATCATGTAGCATCATTCCAAGTTATCTCTTTATGATGGTTTAAATACACTGCATTGTCTTTAACCTGGAGTTATCCTTTTCCTTTTCAGCACCCTCCTTGATAGGTATGGTCAGGAAGGACTGGGCTTCTCAAAACAGCATTGCCCTCTCATGGCAAGAGCCTGCTTTTCCTAATGGAGTCATTCTGGACTACGAGATCAAGTACTATGAGAAAGTAGGTCTTGACTACAATAAAATAAAACCCTTGAATTAGCCTCATATTCTAACATTTCCCCCATTTTGTACATCAGTTCATAGTACAGCCTGTAGCTGTTTATTTTTATGCCACACAATTGGCATTTTAATTTACAGGGCCACTTCCCAGACAGCTGATATTTCCAGGGTTTGTTCATTAAGAAATTGATTCTTACTTTGGTTTGGCTGCACAACCAATGACTGGCTTCAAGTGAGTCTGCTCAGTGGTGACTTCAGTTTATGACAAAAACTTCCGGCTGTACTTCATTACACACAAAATATCACACACTTGGAAAAAATAAATAGCCTCGTAACTACTTAAAATTAGTAATGGGAACTACTTAAAATTAGTAATAGGAAATTAACTATTAGTTCCATGTGCAACTTGTTATCAGTTAACATGACATTTCTGATTTTAATATGTCACACTACAGAAATAATTTGGTTACTTTTCAAGCCCAATGTTGAAAAAAAGACACATCAGTATATACGTATAAACATCAGTTTTTCTAAACTATCTTGGTATTACATCTCCCAGAATGTCAGCAAATGGCCATGTTGATTGTGTATGCTGGATATTTTATGAGGCACTAGTTTGTAGGAAGTCTCTGTAAAACAAATTTGAGTTTTGCAGTTTTTTATTGTTTTGAATAAATGCTAATATTTAATTTGAATATAATAATAGATCACATAAATTATATAGAGGTTAATTATGTGTCTATGATACAAACAGTATTTTTTTTAAAAAAAAATACCAGAAATTATACACCAGCATATATACAAATATATAAATACAGCAATGTATTGGTATAGACTGATTAATTGATAGTTTGATTTTGAGGTCCCTACTCCAAAAAGTTTCTTGGTCGGTTACCGTTTTTAAAAGATACATAATATAAAATAAAACCAAAAAATGCAAAACATTTTAAAATAAACTTTAATATAAAATGGAAATATATTTTCCAATTTCTTCTTCCAACCTTTAATCCTCTGACACCCCTTATTTGTCCCAGAGCTGTTTCACAGAGTTTGGGCAGAGTTTCCAAACTTTGTGTGGTTAAGAATCTATTATAAGAAAATATGATGTTCACTATTTTCTTTCTCAACTATCCCTCTATATAATGGGGTTGTTTGAATAGAACTTTTCATTCCATGAACTCATTTTAACTCAAAACCATTTTGAAACAAAATCACGGTATATGGTGTATCTACATATTTGTGTAGGCTTTGATAATGATTTCGAAGTCTCTTTGTCTCTACTTTTGTTAGAACAGTTCAGTTAACAGCCTATCATTTTGTATTTTTTACGAGCATTTATTAGTGTTATAATTTCTGGCAGAATACACGTGCTCATAAATGTTTGTAAGTTATAGTAAATATTTCGACACACGAAATATATATAAATAAATAAATCTTATATTTTCAGTGACCTTGTAAAAACTAGACGTATCTTAATCAATGACTTAAAATGAAAAGATTTCTGGATAGAAGTACCTTACTTTTTGTCAATGGCAAGTATCATGTCCTTTCAAGTATAATCAACCAATAATGATATAATGTCAGACATACTGTTGTGTAAATATATACTTCCACTACTTAAAACTCATGAATTCATAATGCAGTTTATTACACCAGCAAAATCTATACGTGGTAATACGAGCTACATGCATATATGTATGTCGATTTTTTTAAAAAAAATCTATAATCCTTTATTATGCTTAAAGAAAAGTCTAAAAAAACAATATGTAGTCAGGTTGGCTTAGTATAGCAATGTACAAAAAGCAAATGTGTCAATCATTTGTTAAATACTATTCAGTCTTGAACCTTAGTTCAGCACATTCTCGTAGACCCAATTATGCGAATAGAAAATAGTGAAGAAGACAGAAAAATGCTGTAGCATATAATATGAAAAAGTTATAAAATAAAAGTTGTTTCTGCTAAGAATATAGACAAATATATACAAAATTAGATTTATTTGTCTCACATGAATAATAATGGGTGTTAAAAAATAATAAATGAAAGACAAAAAGATATAACTTCTCGCCTTGGTTTTTCATCTCAAACCTTTTTATATTATTAAGAGAACGTAGCCATGAATATGTGCCTACTGGGCAAATTCACAGTCCAACTAAACCCAATTAACAAAATATAATGCCATAATCATTGCAGACTTTACCAATTAGTATAAATGTGGAAGAGCTGGATGCATCCATTTCTGTCACTCTCTGTATAATATGTTTATGATTACTGAATATAATATTGTGTTCTGATAGGTCAGACCAGAAAACCAGATTTTTGAGGAGCAAAATTATCTAATTATAGAATAATAACCATAGTTGTGTCATATATACAGTATTCTTTTAAAAATTGTGGAGAAAATCACAAATGACTTAGTATTACACTATACATAGTATATATCTTAGCCAGTGTAGAGGAAAGCTTAGAATTGCAATTCTAAGAGACCTAATGGTGTACACCCAGGTGCAAGAGAGTTAGTTATTTTGCCTACAATTTGGTGGGCAGTTGTGTGTTGCATCTGGAAGTTATCACATACAAAGGCATTCTAGAAAAGGGATTGTATTAAATCTGGTCTAAATCATTAAAAAACATTAAATGTAGGGCATTGAATTCTGCCAAGTGAACATTATTGTGGAGCAGACATTGTATTGCAAAGATATTTGAGGATGGTATGAAGAGTCCCTACAAGAACAAAATAGTAGTAAAGGGATAAATATGTTCTAGTGTAGCCTAAATTGAATATTCTCTGTTTTAACCATGGTTGAAATAAAAAGTGAGGGTTGGGAGTCTACAGTGAACTACACAAGAAACTATTTGTTTTTTCTAAGATGAGGCAATCTGAGCAAAGGACACATGCTGGTGTTGTATGTTTACAATATGCAAAAACATTGTTTAGATTGCTCATGTACAGCATTGATAATTGTTCCAGTAGGATGGCCCAACAGAATGGATAGATAGATAAGTAGCTAGACAAAATCACTGAATTCCATGGAACTGAAATGTTCTTATTTTTTCTAAGGTTATTTCTAATATGGAAATTCATGAATCAGCTTATGCATGAAACGATAGACATCTGAAATTTGGACATACTGTATCAGATATAATTGAAATAAACAGATTATTTGCATTACTTTCAATCGCTTAGTTCTGCATTACTTCTAACTTTGTTAAGTAAGAGTACATGTTCACTCTTAAGTGTGTGGATTGATAGTGTTCTCTTTCAATGAGACATGATTCTCACTGACATCACATAGAGGTCCAATGGACTTGCTTTCATTTTGTTTAAATGCAGAAGTGAGGCTCAGAGTCATGTTCTATTTATTCTATTCCCTGCACAGCAATGTCAGCCCTTATCATTATCTAGAATGATCTATGATAATCAAAGTTCTGCCATGTTGAAATAAGTCAATATTCACCTATAATTCTTTGAGATGCCTCTTTCAAAAATAAATTTAAAATAAGTCATGGATTTAAATTTGAATTTGAAGATAAGATTTGTACATTTTAGAAATTACATGTTCACAATTGATACACAACTATAGTTCAGATTCTGTCTTACTTTGCTCCATAGTGTAATTATTTTTATCTGTTTTGAATCTTTCTGATAATTGTAATTGAGAAAACCATTGACAACCATATCTCTGCATTAGTTGCTGTCTTGATTTAATTTTATACTGCTCTTGGTTGTTTGTAGAATAGCTTGTAACATAAAACTATAGTGTAACATTATATCCAATTCAAGCTCTTAGAAAATAACAAAATATGGCAGATAAAAAGACTCCGTTTCACCATCTGAGCAGAAAATGATAAATATATCTTAATTCTTCTTTTGGCAGTTCTCATTGCTTTTCCACTCTACAAAGGATTGCATTGCTAATTTACTTTCAAATAAAATAATACCCTTTAATGTGTCTTTTATCCCAGAGGAGGTGAAACTTCCTGTAGCTCTTTTACCCCAAGGTAATACAATTTATAGAAATACTGTGGAAGCTTTCTAATTTTAGAAGCCATTATCTCCAGTCATTGAACTGTGGGGATATTCAATAAATCTATAGTCAAAGATAATTTACTGTGGAAAAACATAATAGTAGTATCTTACAGAGGGGATTTCAAGTCCTACTGCTATATAAATAAATGTTTGTTTATAACCTGTTTAATTCAGACAGCTAGGCTTAAATCCATTAGGGGAAAAATCACTTCAGATTTATAAGATCCAGAGATTACCTATATAATTAATGTGAAAGATCTTAAAACAATACTTGAAGTGTTTTGAGCATTTTACAGGAACTGTTTGTCATTATCTTCAGGATTGCTTTATCTCCTTTTGTTCATGTCACTGCTCTGCCACGTTGGGAATTGGGATTAATGACATCACTTCTATTATTTGGGAGCAATTTTATAAACATGCACAATTTAGTATTCGACAAATTGATTCCAAAGTTTCCATGTAGGAAAATTGGCATTAATGGAGTGATATATACAGCTAAAAAGAAGCAATCAATATCTGAGCCATTTTAGTATTTTACAGGATATATTTCTCCCTCAGCTATTTCCCTTTCAGCTATCCTACTTTCTTCTAAATCTGTACCTTTCTGTACTATTGAACCTTGTAAGACCTTATAATCCTTTCCAAACTCCCTTAAAATTAAAATGTAAACTTTAATATATCTTTTTTAAATTTTTTATTATGATAATCATTTGTTCTATTAATAATGGTAAACTAGAAGTACCACCGGCAGTCTATTTTGTTTCCTTTCTAATTTATGTTCATTTTGCACTTTTTCTTCTTTCTTCTTCCTGGTATATAATTCAGTTATAATATTATTAAACTGCAATTGACCTTACTCAATTATATGTATTACTAATCCATCATCGTCTGGCAGTTATGTTAAAGCTCTGGGTGGAAAACAGATAAAGAATTTTCAAAATAAAAATACATATTCAGTAATTTCACGGAACAAAACTTATTTTCTATATTATTCACTTATAGGTATAAAGAAGGGGTGTTTAGATCCATTTGTAACCCTATACCTTGCAATCAACTTTGCTATTTAAAATAAATCATCAAAATCTGAAGAACACAAACTCTTTTGTCATCACTATATTAAAATAGGATAACCTTATCTGTAAAAAAGTTACAGGAGGAGGGGGAACCCACATGAAATATCCATTGTGTTAAATAAATTATTGTAGTAGAACCATATTAGCAGGTACACACATTCAAGATATTCATCTTACTGATTATAAATTGTGATAGATAGATGATAGATAGATAGATAGATAGATAGATAGATAGATAGATAGATAGATAGATAGATAGATAGAGATAGAAAAACACTCATTTTCTAAACAACAACACCTTATCATATTCAGAGTTTGGAAAAGTACAAAGGTAAATAAAGAGGAAAGCTATCTCAAAATTCTAATATATTATTTATGTTTTCTTTATGTCCTTTTTATCCCTTAAAGTAACTAATGAATAAAATCTTTTCAGCAGGTGTCCAAGTAATTTTTTTTTTTAAAAATCCCCAAACCTAATGCGACTAATAGCTTGCATTGAGTATTATTAAAATCAATAGGCCAATTTTAACAGCCACTTGCCAAGTTTATTTCAGAAATTTTAGCTATCAGGTGCCATTTGTATTTCCAATGTCCTCTCTCCAACCTTCTCCACCTGTAACGTCAGCATATTATCTAATATGGTTATTGTTCATTTTCTCTTACAAAAACACTCCTATGAAAATCTACTCTCAATCCCTTATCAGTTAAATGAATACAAACTGTTTTGTTTAAGGAGCTGCAAGAATACACTCTTATTTAAGTATGTGAAGAGACAGCTAGCCTGTATCGAAAAGAATTGGATCATCAAAGACGAAAAATACATAGTTTAAAATCCCGAAATACAGTATAGGTGAATCAGAACAGTTACATACAGGAATATTATGTTGGAAATCTACTATTTTATTCTCTTTCGTGTGTATTTACTGATCAAGGAAAAAAGTTATCTGTGTGCTCCATCACATTATTTAGCTTTCTAACTATAATCTTGAACATATGACTGGTCACATAATGACTGTTTAGAGTTACAATGACCTTGGTAAGAATGCTTTAGAGCCCATAAAGAACTTCTGGCCATCATAAAATGTTGTGCCACATCCTCACTACAGTAACATGACACATTTTGGGCACTTGGCAACTGGTTCACAGTTAATGACTTTGATTTGAAACAATTTTTGCTGCTTTCCTATTTTTTTATTTTTTGCCAGTTTTCAGCAAAGGGCGCCCATTTAAGAAAATGATTTGGACTTACAACAGTGTGAACTGTAAAAATGGTCATAAAATCAGGTCCAGTTCAGTGGGTCCTTTGATTTAATGGTCATCACAATTTACCACAAAATTTGTAATCCCAATTGTAGTAGTTGCAGCTGCTATGCTTTTACTTTGATTTTTTTTTTCAAAACTTACAATGAATAGAAACCGTCAACTGTTGTTCTTTCATAAAGCAAGATTGCCTTTTTCAGTTACCTCTATTACAATATTATTATTTTTTCATTGCCACCCTCATAATGTTAAACAGAAGTATATCAAACAGGCAAGTTCCATTTTGTGGATTACAATCAGTATTATAAGCCAATTTCTTTCTGTGTTCTAAAATCTCGAACATGCTTCTCATCAAATGATATTATTGAACTAAGAGATTTAGTTACCTAGAGCAGTGGTCTCCAACCTTGGCAACTTTAAGACCTGTGGGCTTCAACTTCCAGAGTTCCTCAGCCAGCTTTACTCTGGGAGTTGAAGTCCACAAGTCTTAAAGTTTCCAAGGTTGCAGACCACTGACCTAGAGTATTCATAGGTTTGCTTTGATACTGTCCCAGATCACAATTGAGGAAGAATGATTCTATAAAAATCAAATTGATACAATATTTGTTTTTATTATTAAACAAAAAAATGGAAGGAATATATTATCTATGTTCTACCAATATAATTTTGGTTCTTAGATATTCCCATTCTAGCAAGACAAATCTATATTCAAGTTTAAAAAAATCTCTTTTCACTTTTTTACACAGAAGGGCCATAGTTTACTTCTTATGATCTGATGGGATTCTCCAGGGTACATTGAGCATATTGTGATAATATGGTAATCAGAGTGTTGAAGTGAAATGTTATGTCATTTTCTTTTTGTTTATTTCCCTTTTGTTGTTTCTTTATTTGATCTTAAGTCTTCCAGGTTATTTAAGACTTCATAGACCTATTTTAATAAGACAAAGCAGAACTTAATAGACCTATTTTAATAAATAAAATGAAAGCAATAAAATGAAGGAGTTTCAGTTATACAATCATCAGTCTGGATACCTACTAAAAGAGCTTAATTATTTTCTTTGATTTTTAAGGTTAAATCTTGTACTGGTACCTTACAACAAAATGAGACTTTCTTAGAATTTCAGCTGATATTTTTATTCCTACTGCTTTTCAAGGTGGGAAATAGTTATTATGTTGGGCTTTGAAGCATCAGTGGTATTGGACCCACATTCTTTCCTTTTCAGTGATACTATAACACTTGCTGGGGAGGCAAAATTTAATTGATTTGGGGGGAATAACATACTATTATGTTCTGGTTTGTATACTCTCTTTATATGTGTATCAATATTTCATATTTTCCTTGTTCAGTTTACCAATGGATTGCTATTGCAAAATGTAGTAATATGCTGGAGACTTCATTAAAAATAAACAAAATAAAGACACCCTATAGGACAGTGATTTTTTAACTGTCTATCCTCTTTTGAATTATGAACATATTATTTAATATTTTCCCAGTGCTTCATTTTCTCTGAACACAACAACTTAATCATATAGCAATTGTTACATACTGCTAAGATAGTGATGATGCACTGTTTTTCTGGAGCAGCATGTAAAACTTTGCCATGCCATAAATATCTTCACTTTAGTTACATAAGATTAGAGACAGTTAGGCCAATTTTATTTATGTTTCATGTTTTCATGTTTCAAACCTGCAGCTCTAATACAATAGAATCCCTTGGTAAGAGGAGAGTTCCTTTTTTTAGGGTTTATTTTTTATAATTCATTATTGAATCTAATATAAAATATCAGACATAAAATGTCTTTTCCTTATTAATACATAATATTTATGCTTTATCACAGCCTTCCCCAATGGCTCCCAGAATTATAGAGGCTACACTGAAAATTCTGAACACTGAAATGTTTAGATTAGTTTATTGACTCTAATCTAAAACATGACATAAAATGCCTTTTAATAATTAATACACTATATTTTTGCTTTATCACAGATAAAGTATCCCAAGTAGATACTTTTTGCTAATTTATTATTCATATCCAAATATTCTACAGTTGCACTGAGAATTCTGAAAACTGAAATGTAAATGATACCATGTAGGTAATCAACTATATGATAATTCTTTTCTAAAATGAATTATGGTTTAGTTGTTAGATTCAAGCTAAGGTAAGGTTGAAAATATTAAAAAAACTAAAAACTTAAAATTGCAACTGTCTAGAGAACTGGAACAATATTGCTATTGGTATTAAGCATGTAAATTGTTTTGCCATATCCCTTATCCCTTATCCCTCAGACCCTTACAAACTCAAAATATGATCTACTTTCACTTGTTACCAAATGAGATTTATAGAAACATTTTTAAATGTTTTGGAACATGCTCACCTGTGGTATATTGAGCAGAGCAAAAGAGGAATCAAAGAAATTCTCTGAGAATCACTAAACTGCTGCTACTCCTATCAATCTTGCAGCAGTGGTAATGGTTGGACTATGTCTAAAATTAATTTCACTCAAGAATTTTTACTACACTGATTTTGAAGGAAATCTATTATAACTTATGAAAAATACACATACTTTTAGTTTTCCCAAGAGAGTGGATTATAGAAATACTGCAAGATAACAGTATGCATAAAAACCAATTTCCAATCTAAGAAGCTAATAACCCAGTTTCAGGGTTACAAGCAAAAATCCAGGGTTGATTTTCCTTTCTATTATTTATTATTATTATTTATTATTTATTAAATTTTGTATTCTGCCCACTCTCAAAAGAGATTCAGGACTGCTTACAATAAAAGGGAGAGGGGATATAAAAAAAATAAACAACAGTTTAAAATTACACAACAGTCACAAACCTGAAGTGGGGCTGGACAACTCAACAGCCCCAGGCCTGCCAGAACAGCCAGGTCTGCTTTGCGGAAGGCCGGAAGGGTGGTGGGGGTCTGTATCTCAACGGGAAGCTCATTCCAGAGGGCCGGAGCTGCAACAGAGAAGGACCTCCCCCAGGGTGTCACCAGCCGACATTGGCTGGCAGATGGAATCCGGAGAAGGCCTAGTCTGTGCAATCTAATCGGTCTTTGGGAGGTAATTGGCAGGAGGCGGTCTCTCAGGTAACCAGGTCCGGTGCCATGTAGGGCTTTAAAAGTAATGACTAGCACTTTGAAGCGTGTTCGGAGACCAATGGGAAGCCAGTGCAGCTCGTGGAGGATAGGTGTAAAGTGGGTGTACCTAGGTGCACCCACAATTGCTCGCGCGGTTGCATTCTGGACTAACTGAAGTCTTCAAACACTCTTCAAGGGTAGCCCCATGTAGAGCGCATTACAGTAATCCAGTCTTGAGGTGACGAGGGCATGAGTGACTATCTGAAGGGCCTCCCGGTCCAAATAGGGTCGCAATTGGTGCACCAGGCAAACCTGGGCAAAAGCCCCCCTGGTCACAGCTGACAAATGATGTTCTAAGGTCAGCTGTGGATCCAGGAGGACTCCCAAATTGCGGGCCCTCTCTGAGGGGCGAATAATTTCACCCCCCAGGCTTAGAGATGGAATAGCTGGACCATCCTTGGGAGGGAGCATCAATAGCCACTCAGTCTTGTCGGGATTAAGTGCAAGCTTGTTCATTCCCATCCAGACCCTGACAGCCTCCAGGCCCTGGCACATCACTTCTACCGCTTCACTGAGTTGGCACAGGGCAGACAGATACAATTGTGTATCATCCGCATATTGATGGTATTTAATCCCGTGCCGCCATATGATCTCACCCAGCGGCTTCATGTAGATGTTAAATAGGAGGGGGGACAGGACCAAACCCTGCAGCACCCCATAAGTGAGGGGCCTAGGGGGTCGACCTCTGCCCTCCGACCAACACCGACTGCGACCTGTCCGAGAGGTAGAAGGAGAACCACCGAAGAACGGTGCCTCTTTCTTTTACCCACAGGCCTACCCACGGATAGCGCCGGCATTTTGGCACTACCTGCGGGTAGAAGTGAGTAGCAGACATTAGAACACTCCCATATTTATACATATACATATTTATACATTATGTTTTAGTAGTTATTTGCAATTTAAATATATCCATGTTTTAAAGTGTATAATCGCCATTTTCTATAAATGTAGTCTTGTACTAATTTCATATTATGTTATCTAATTACTAACTCTTGAATTCACAACTCTTGCTGTATAAGAAAAACAAACATTTCTTAATACATAACTAAGCCTAGCCTGTGCCACAACCCATAGCGATGGCTTTTATCCCTTGAATGAATGCAATTTGACATTAATAACAAATTTTAGTTTTGAAAGGCTGCTAGTATGTCACATACTATTTTTCCTTCTTCTGTCCCTCAGGAGAATGAGCAGCTCAGCTATTCTTCCACAAGGTCAAAGGCTCCAAGTGTCATTGTCACAGGTCTCAAACCAGCCACCAAGTACATATTTCATATCAGACTCAGAACTGGAACAGGATACAGTGGTTATAGCCAAAAGTTTGAATTTGAAACTGGAGATGAAAGTAAGTCATAAACAAAGACCTCAAAACCTTGTATACCTAACATAATATGCATCTAATGTTACACAACTTGCTATTGGGAATATTAGGTCAAAAGTGAATTACTGATTGAAAATGTTTATTTCTGTATGTATTCACATTCATTTATTTATCACTCAGATTCCAAGACATGAGGACTTGAGTTCGATTTGCAACGTGTCCTTTAAATATGCAGAGTTCAAAAGAAAATCCTGAGCTTTTATCTTATCCTATCTATCTATCTATCTATCTATCTATCTATCTATCTATCTATCCATCCATCCATCCATCCATCCATCCATCCATCCATCCATCCATCCATCCAATTTATTAGCCACCCATCTTACAACAGGGTTGTAAGTTGCTTACAATATTTAAAAAAATAAACTATACATACATACATACATACATACATACATACATACATACAGTACTACACAAGTATGTATGTGTATGTATGTATGTATGTGTATGTATGTATGTGTGTGTATGTATGTATATATATATGTATATGTATGTATGTATGTATGTATGTATGTATGTGTATATATATAAGCTAAAATTAGGGAGGGAGGGAGAAGAATGAGCAGAGGGGAAGTTGGAGTGTGATATTAATCTATTAACCACTCCCAACATGAAATTCCTCCTTTGGAGCCCCAAGTCAGCTAGCAGAGCCAGTTCCTTAAGCTCTTGAAGAAGGTCAGGAGGGTTGGAGCAGACTTCTCTCTGGGGGTGTTCCAAAGAGCAGGTGCATGGCAGAGAAAGCCTTTTCCTTGGACCATGCCAGTTGCAATACCCTGGCAGATAGGGGCCACAGCATGGCTTCTCTGGTGGCACAGAAGGCCAATCCCAGTGGGATGAGACATTTCTTTAAGTAACCTTTAGTTGCCTTATTTTTTTCCCCATGGATTTTATTAGGTTTTTGTTTTGTTTTGAAGTTCATCATAATTTGAAATCCAAACCTTTGACAAGCTATCACTGATTGGTAGTTTGGTGGCACAGTGGTTAGAATGCAGTACTGCAGATTAACTCTGCCCGTAGGCTAGAGTTCAATCCTAATGTGACTCAAATTTGATCTAGCTTTCCATTCTTCTAAGGAACTGATTGTTCAGGACCAACATGCTGTCATTGTAAACCACTCAAAGAATGCTGTACAGCTCTATGGAGTGGTATATAAGTCTAAGTGCGTTTGCTCTTGCTATTGTAACTATATTATATAACTCTATGGTAATTTTAGATGTTATACTATTGAATAGGAGTATAAGGCATTATTGACCAAAGCTGAGCTTTATGAAATAATTTAAATTAAACTCACATTTTCACAAAGTCCCCACTGCCAGCAATCTTTCTGCTCTCATATGCCTTAAGCCCAAATAACTGATTAGGGAACACGGCAGAAAAATGAAATTGGAGCTAAGCCTCCAAATCTTTTGTGGATAAATGATACTATACGTTTTCTTTAATTCAATAAAAGCCAAAACAAAGATGTGTGTACAGTATTTTTGCTTCACTTTTATATGAAATTAAAAGTATATCTCAGGAATGGCCTATCTTGAAGGGACAAGAACAACTTGTAATACATTCATAATTTATAGTTACCTACCTTATATCTAGAACTTTCTTAAAGTTCCCAAATATTTTAATTTTTAAAAACCAATATGTGTGTATATATATAAAATCAGTAATGCCATATATTAGATTTTTTTTTTATAATGTCAGTGTAAAAATTAAGCTATAGATTATAACTTCAGCAGTTAAAACCTTTGAAACGGTTATATACAATGTAGAGAGGTTTTCACCCAAGGCCATCACCCAGAGATTGTAACTGGCTAGAAAATGGGCAGGCAGGGTCAGGTGAGTGATAAAAATCCTGTTTATACAAAACTATATAGGTTGGCACCCAAATATGAACTGCTGAAACCATACCTGGGAAAAAGATCAAGCAGGGGTAGTATCATAATAAGACAAGACCCTGCGTGGGATATATTATCTAGAGATAGCTGAAAATAGAAGTCATTGGGAATGTGGCTGGAATGTCTGAATTAAAAGATAGCACTGAGGCATTGATCATAGCAGCACAAGAATAGGCACTAGGCATCAGATCCATAGAAGCAGGGATATATCTCACCGGATCCAAGGTGCAAACTGTGCAAAGAGACCTTAGAGTTCAACAAATAGTAGCAGGGTGTAACGTAGAGGAAGGAACAGTATTCACTCAAACACATAAACAAATAGCAGGCATTATATACAGGAACATCTGCAGTATATAGGCTAAACCCTGCCAAGTCCAGATGGTAGATTCCATACACATTCATAGAGAATAACATGGTTAAAATTCCATCGGTCTTCCAGATCCAGATGAACAGGCAGGTACCAGTCAAACAATTAGATATCACAGTAATAAACAAAAAATAAAAAATAGAGGTACTGTAGAAATGCCAAGTAACAGCAACATCAGGAAGGAGTATAAGAAGATAGAGAAGTATGAGAGCCTGAAGCAGGAACTAGAGAGGATGTAAAAAATAAAGGCCAAAGTATCTTAGTCATGGTAGGAACACTGAGCCCTGTGACTCCTAAGCTAGGAAAGTGGTTGCAACACATCCTGGGAACAACATCAACACTTTCTGACCAAACAAACTAAGGAACAACTAAGATCCTGCACAGAACCCTCAATTTCCCAGTCATCTGGTAGAGGATGTACCACCGGTAGGGGTGAGAAGGGAAATGTATGTATGGGTGGGTGGGTGGGTGGGTGGATGGAGAATGGGCACATTGTGGGACTGACTGGTTGGCATTGCAGTGGGATAGATATGGGATAGGGGAGCTCCGCTGAGCTTCACAACACCCAGCCAATATCTGCCTGCTAGAAGACCCTATGGGGCCAAAGTCACACTGAAGGGGTGGTGAAGAAAGGAGGGATTCTTTGTAGATCACGAGGAAACAGAAATGTCTTCGTTTGATCCAAAGAAACCCTCCAGATCAGCAGCAGAGATGACAGCTCTTTTGGCAAGACCAAAGCTGTGACAACTGGGATAAGAAGATTATGAGCTGGAGTGATTTGTGGACAGAGGATTGAAACTGGATGAAATGACTTTCAACTTTTATACTAGAGACTTAAACACAAATTATTTTTAAAAAAAAGATTTTCCAAAACTAAGAAAGTGATGATTTAATGCATGGAGAAAGATTACACCCAAAAGTGGAAAAAAATCTTTGATTCTGAAGCTTTAAAATATAGAAAGCCTGGATTGGAACTGGTAATAGTATGAAAAGTGACTTAAATTGTGGATAATACCATTTGATTATTGGAAGAAGTTGTATACAGAAAAAGGAATCTCAAATTTTTTTTTGACAGTCAGCTGTTTAATGCTGGATCCTTGAACAGGGGTGCCACCTACTGGAGAAATAAGATATTATACTAGAATACTAGTGGAAAATGATCTTGACAGTGAGGATTAAGTGATAATGTAAGAAAAATAAAGCGAAGAAAGGAAATAGTGAAAGGCAAATAACACCTGCAAGGACTTTTTATTTTGATTCCATATCTATTGATGTTTTGGTGGCTTGGAAGTATTGAGTGAGCCTTTTGAAATTTCTAAAGCAAGGTGGATTATAATTAATAAGAAGCATCTTTGAAATTGAATATTCAATTCTGTGGATTAAAGACATTTGGGGAAATTTTGTGGGTCAATCTGGATTATTAAGACTACTTGATAGAACACTCTATGAGGTGAAAAGGAAAGAAGAAAGAAGAAAAATTAAACAAGACTTTAAAATTTGGGAAATATAGCGGGTGTAAATTGGAAAATTCTTAAGGACTATAAATTTAGGAGATTTTGAAGAACAGTTCCAGAACTGTTCTATTATATTAACATTGGCATTTTTTAATGTTTCTGAGCAATCGGGATATTGGAATCTTGGTGGAATATTACATTATTATTAATTAATTAATGATTATAAGATGTTTGAACAGGGAAAACAAATATTGTTTATGAAGAAATATTATTGATGTTTCAATGCATTCAGGAAACTATGACAAGAAATCATAGGGAGATGATGGAATTGATATAAGATAAAGATGTAAGATTAGAAACCCCCCCAGAAAATGATAATAAAAGATGAACAAAAATTTCAGAAAACAGCTCCTTCTGGTTTCAGGAGAAACCAGAAGGAGCTGAGGAAAGAATAGACGAGATACATCCAAAAATGACATAAGTGGAGAAAGATGTGGAAGAGATAGCAATAATTTTTAAAATGGAACAGACAGATTACTCTCTAAAACTTCAAAATATAGAAGAGAATACATAGAAAGTTCTCTTTAAAATTATGAAAGAACTATGGATGGCTACTCTAGAGATCAACAACAAGAGATAGATGTTATGGCAGTTGAAATACTAAGATTAAATAAATGTGATGTAAGGAGCTACAAGATCCCAAGAGAGAAGCATGAAAGATTTCCCAAAAAGTCAATAAGAGTTGAAATTATAAAAAGGGCAAGGGATGATGGATAGATATAGAATACTTATTAGTGTGACTATTTTATTAAGAGTTAGAAAAAAGAGGTAGAATTTGGAAATTGATCAAATAATATTATGTATACTGATATAGAATAGAATACATTATAACTACTATGTATACACAAATATATATGTATACACAAATGTTAGAAGTTGAAAGATTATGATTATGTATACCTAAAAAATATTACTATTATTACTGTGTGTAAAATATATTGACCCAGACAAAACTTTGTCCACCAAGCACCCATGGATATTAAAGAAAAAACTATAAATAAAATTACTTAAAAAATAGAGAGAGAATGGCAGTATATATGAGAGGTTGTTTTATGAGAAGGAACAACCATTTTGTGCATTGTGAAGATTTTATGGTTTATAATGATATAAATCATAAAAATATTTAGAAATACTTTTATGGTTTATATCATTTCTTTAGTTATGATTATAGATTTTCCAATATTCTTGCAATAAAAATCAGCTTCTAGCAATCTGTCATGAATCTAACATTCTTTTATAAACATATGGTTTAAAACACACGGAAAAGACACATTTATAAAGTCATGATTACAAATGAGTACATAAAAAAGGGTGAAACAAACATGAATGAAACTGGAGTATTAATCTCTTTGTAGATTTGACAAATGATTTTTATCAGAAATAAAAGATATAGTTCATAATATATTCTATATTGTTTCAGCAAACCTTTTACTCGTTGCAATTCTGAGTAGATTTAGATTCTGTGTATTTAATGCTTAAATTTTATGAAGATGATCAATGATATAAATATAGATAATGTGGACATAGACATAGACATATAGATTATATATTGCTATATTTTCCCCAGAGTCCTCTGGCTGTGGAGTGTGTTAGAAGTAGTGTAAATAAGTAAATAAAAATAATTTCTGAAAAGTATGGGATAATAACTATTATGAAAAATGGTAAAATGTTTTAAATAAACTCTATGTACATTACATATGTAGAAAATTAAGTATACGGAAATCTTTAAAGTCATTCTTTTGTAAAAGCTGATTACTGCTTCTTCCAGTGGACAATCTGCATTTCCTATTTTTCTGGGTAGAATGCAATCTATGCTATTTCAATTATTTAGGATCAAATTAGATACATCATTATGTAGAGCAGTCAGAAATTTAAGAATGATTATTAATGGTGGTGCATGAAGCAGAAAGAGGATTGTCTGGCACCGCAGGAGTAATTTTAAAAGCTAATTAATGAAAGAGGATGTAGTTTTTATACTATATGAGTAGTCAAATATGTACTCATGCACAACATATATTAATAACCAATAGCACAATTAGAAACTTCAGTTGTGAATTAAAAGAAAATATGATTTATTCAAATTGATGTACATCAGAATACTGCAAAGATATACATCAGTAGTATATACATAGAAATAAATACCAAAACAATCAAAGAGATAAGTCAGATGGAAGAGGAGATTTATAAGCAGCAGCTGGAATTGTGGGAGTGTAGAAAGAAAAATAAGAAAATTTACTCAGTGACAATCTGAGTGAACAATTCATTGGTTGTGTGTGCAGTCATAGATGTACACATAAAAGTTTCACAGTCTTCCTTCTTTATCAGTGCATATACAATATATGCCTTAAGAGATCAGTTGGAGGAGCTGCAAGCCATACATATTTGCACTTGCTCCAGTGTCTCTGTTTAAAGTGGAATTTATGCAGGCTACTATTAAGCCAATAGAATAAAACCTTTCACACACATTCATCCTGCCTTTCATAATTGTGTTTTCTCTTCTTAAAATGTTACTGTCTTCTAACAAGCCTTCCTCTCTTTTAATAATAGTGTGGTTTTTGATATTAGCTTGATTGGCTCTTAAAGGACTACAACAAGAGTTATAAAGAATCAACACTGTCAAAAATCTCAAATTACTACTATCATAAAAAATATGAACGCCAAACATATATGTTATGGTGATGTAGCTAAACAAAGGAATGTTATTTCTTCCACTAGTGTTGCTTTTCCCAATAAGGTGGTCTTCAAATAAACTGAAAATGCAGATTCAGAGATCACAAAACATCCAGGGAATTAGACTGTGGTAATCTTCCATTCAAATATATCTGGGAGTCACATAAAGAAAATGTGTAGGGAAGGAAATTTTATATAGTATTTGGGGAAAGAAATTAAGGACTTCAAGAAATGCGTAGAATGTTTCCTAAGTTTTGAAGAAACGAAGAATAACTGTAGATCAAATTTTACATGTCTCTACAACCACAAGAAAAACATTGATTCATTTGATTTGATCAATAGTGCAAAAGAGTCTCTGTGTATTTATTTATTTAGCCTATGGCAAATACGTGGACTTATAGTATTTTAAATGTTAATGTCCGGTCCACCTAGCCATTCAAGGACAAGGTGGTCTATGTTGAAAAAATCAGACATTGGGCCGGTGTAAAGCTCTTGATGGACATTAGGACACAATGTGGTAGATTGCCTCTATGCGTGTTACAATTGGATAAACTGTAAAATATGAAACATCTACATCTTGTTATATATGCATCATAGGAGTAAATGGAATGGGTGAGTGGGTGTGGGTGTTGGTTTGTTTGTTTGTTTTTACATGAATATATCTCACCTGAGAATGCACCTCTGCTTAAGTGGCTCCAGAGAGAAGCCATGTCTCCATGTACATAGTGAGACTATTTTTTATTTACTACATTTACATACTATCCATCTCATTGGAAGTGACTATTCTTTCTTCTTGAGATTGTAGTCCATCTAGTTCTGGATGACTCTCTTGAATTAAGACGGTTAAAACATTAAGTCAATGTAAATGACCCATTCTTGAATATAACACTATGTTATTTCTGTGAAATATAATAAAACACAAATAATTGATGTATTTAACTACAATGCCAAACATTTTGAACATCTGAAATAGTCAGTTTAATAATTACAATTAACAATTACCTTAACTGTTTTTTATCATTTAAAACCATTTAAAAATGTTCTTCAGTAGGATTAAATATGAAGAATATGAAGAAAGAAAAAGGTGATACAATAATATCTTGGCACATGCCTTTAAAATGGCATTTGTTTTTGTTCTTTATAATCCCTTTTGCAGGACATTAATTCGTTTCCATTAGAGCTCCAATCACAATAGTTTGTATCTATGTGTCTTGCAGCTGCTCTCTTTTATCTGTCCAGCTGTCTTTCTGTCAACTTTCCTATTTTTCACTCTGCTGGAGGGTCTGCTGGCTGACAGATGTCAATTTGCAACAACTAAGGCATGTAACTAACAGATAAAATTGAGCTGGTAATAAATAGGTTTTAAGCTCACCCAATGGCTGAATAGCCAATATATTAAAAATGTTCAGTTTTTAAATTTAATTTCAAGTTATTTTTTTCATGCTGTATTATAAATAGAAGATATCCATACTTTCTGAAACAGAAAAGTACTCCAGTCTCTTGATTCCATGGAGTCAGTTAATCACCATTGTTCTAAAATATATTTATACAAATATGGGTTGTCTGCGCAGTGGAAAAAAAGATACACTACTAAAGATATTAGATTGAGAATTTAAACTTGGAAAATATGCAGTAATGAAGTTAGCAGCATATATGTGTGTGTGTGTGTGTGTGTGTGTGTGTGTATGTATGTATGTATGTATGTAAATAAATTAAATTAATTTATAACAGAAAGATATATAAGTATTTAGAATATGGTTGTAAGGGGGGGAAGAATTGGCTAAAGAACTAAAATCAGAAACACACAAAATGTTAAATCTTTATAAAGAACAACAAAGTGGAAATTAGAAACTAATATTTATCTATTACACAACAACAAACAGGAGAATCAGACGCAGCTCAGAGATTCAAATCCTTTCTCATGGTTTTAAAATAATTTAAATATCCAAATTAATTTAAGTACTCTGTTTTTATGGTTAATTGTTCATCAAAAATATATTGAGTACTGTATACTATTGTGTATACATATATAATATATAATATAATAACTGTATAATATTGGCAATTCCTTTGTATGCCTATTGATATCATATTTCCACATTTTTACTTTTTACTTTCTTAGTCTTTTAGTCTTTTATTAGTCTTTTGCTCTCTTTTCTTCTTTTTTAAAATGATAAATAAATAAATAATTTTTAAAAGATATATGCAATTAAGTATCAATCTTATATTGATTATCCCTGAACTGATAGTGATTGTTTTTCCCAGAGCCATCATATAAGAATAAGAAACAGGATTGTAAAACCGAAGATTGTAGCAGCCCATAACAGAAAGCTCTGTGTGTTTAATAGTTTTAGGGGTGATAATATAAAAATCTACTAAGAAGTCCAGCAAGATCAAGTCAGTTGGAATTATATTGCATCAGAGGTGATTGAATAGAAAGATCAATGTGATTTTGCTAACATATCCAGACATGAAATCTGACTGGAAAGATATTTCATTTCCTTTAGGGCTTCTTACAATTGTAGATCCAGCACCTTCTCACCTTAAAAAAAGAAGATTTGAGGCTAGATACCTCAAAAAAATCTGGAATTTGTTTACTGGAACAAAAGAAGGAATGCAGTGGCTCAGTGGCTAAGAAGCTGTCAATCAGAAAGGTCGGCAGTTTGATGGTTCAAATCCTTAGCGTCATGTAACGGAGTGAACTCCCATTACTTGTCCCAACTTCTGCCAACCTAGCAGTTCGAAAGCATGTAAAAATACAAGTAGAAAAATAGGAACCACCTTTGGTGGGAAGGCAACAACATTCCGTGCACCTTTGGCGTTTAGTCATGCCGGCCGGCCACATGACCATGGAGACGTTTTTGGACAGCGCTGGCTCTTCAGCTTTGAAACAGAGATGAGCACCGCCCCCTAAAGTTTGGAATGACTAGCACATATGTGTGACGGGAACTTTTACCTTTACCTTACTGGAACAATAGGAGCAGCAACTCAGCTATGGCTGCCTTCCAGTCAGTTTCTCACTTTGAAAAAAAAAACATTTTTGGAGTATAAGATGCACCTTCCCCCCCCCTAAAAAGGGTGAAAATTTGGGTGTGTCTTATACACCAAATGTAGCCCCACCCAGCGCCCCCCTTCCCTTTGGCGTCTGCTTCCCAGCAATTTACTTCCTTGCACCAAGCAGAGAAAATGGGGCTTGCAGAGACAGTAATAGGCCCTGGGAAGTCGGGAGGAGTAGGGATGGGGATTTATGGGGGGTGGGTGGGTGGGTGTTAACATAGTCGCAATAAGAACAAGAATGCACTTATATACGGTTGTTCTTTTTTTTTCCTTTTTTTCTCTTTTCTTTCTTTATATATATTTTTTTTCCTTGGTTTATTTTACTTTTTATCAAATTATAATAAACAACACTTGAATAAAGGAATACACCAAGGAGGGAGGTAGAGGGAAAGAGGAGGGAGGAGTAAGGAAGGAGTAAGGGGAATGCAAGGAGGGCGTGTTGGGAGTAAGGGGAGAAGGAAGGTTTGAGGGGAAAGGGAAGTAGGAGGGGAGTGTTAGAGGGAGGAAAGGAAAGTTGGAGGGGGTAGATGGGGTGTATGGAGGATGGAAGTGTCAGGTGGGGTTGAGAATGATGAGTTGTGTTTTCTTTTTTATTTATTTTTTTTATTTTATTTTTTATATTTTTTTTCTTTTATAGCAAATACCCTGTATATAAGTGATTGTAAAATGGAATGTGAAAATGAATAAAATAGATTTAAAAAAAAAAATAGGCTATGGCAATCCCTGCAGCCTGAAAGAGCTGATAATTGGCAGGCCCATCCTTAAACTGAAATTGAAAGTGAAACTTGCTGTTTGCTGCAACGAGGCAAATTTCTGGGAGGCAGAGGTAGATTTTTTTCTTCTTCTAATCAAGCTAAACTGAAATAGGCTGTTTGCCGCAAGGAAGTAAGTCAATAACTATAAATGCCTATAGAATATTCAAAATATTAGACTTATTTTTATATGAAGCAGCTTTTTAAAATAAATGCTTGATCTGAAGATGCCCAGTGCTATTGTATCTTCCTTTAAATAGCAGAGAATAATGTATATTTCCAGAAAGCCAATCAACTTTAACAGCATCTGTAAAAGTATAGTTTGAAATGTAACACCACAGTGTATATCTTCTGTACTGTTTGCTGCAAGGAGGTAAATTGCTGGGAGGCAGAGGCAGATTTTTCCCCCTTGTTTTCCTCCCCAAAAGCTAGGTGTGTCTTATGCTTCAGAGCATCTTACACTCCGAAAAATATGGTATTTATTCCAATATTGCATATGCTGATTCCCTTTAACTGCTGCCCTTTATAAGAATTAAGGCCACAAGAGGATAAACAGTGCATAGAAATAATCATTGTTGCATTGCATAAGTGATAATTAACAAATCGAAGTAGATTTATATTTTATTTTACACCATAAACCTCAAAGAAGTGACCCTTTGCATCATGTTACTCCAAAAATATGAATACTTGAAATATTACAAAGTAATCAATAATCTGATAATCTTTAAACTATTACAACACAAATTTCTCAATTCTTTTACAAATGAATAATTACAACTTTTAAAAATATAGATGTGTAGAGGTAGTAGAGATGGAGGGAAATCTTGGGCACCATCAGTCACTGACTACAGATTAACTCTTGCCATGATATTTATAAGCAAATATCTCTGTCATAATATTTTTGAACAAATATCAAAAATAAATTTTCTACATTGTTGTTACAGGCAAACTTTCTTTGTGTATGTTAAACAGAAAAAAGATACAAAAGAGAAATACACAGAATGTAAATAAATGAAACATATTATAATGGATAAAAAAGAAACAGATTGCATATCTCTGTCTCTCTCTCTCTCTCTCTCTCTCTCTCTCTCTCTCTCTCTCTCTCTCTCTCTCCCTCCCTCCCTCCCTCCCTCCCTCCCATCCTCCCTCCCTCTCTCTCTCTTTCCCCCTCCCCCCTTCTCTCTCTCATATTCAGGAACTTTTTCTCAAAAATAAAATGAGACAGACACTCATAGTGCATGGTTGACAACCAGTTCCAAAGTCACTTGCAAAAGGTTGGGTAAAAAAACTAATCTTTCCCTCCGTTCTATTACAGACAGAACTGAACACTGAACCATAACTGAGATAAGGACTAATTGGTACCACAAGATGGCTTATTAGAAATATTTTCTTGGTTAAAGTGCCATAGCTTATTGAGTAAGAACCAAGAGTCCAGGAGGTGTTCAAATGTAACCCTGTCCAAAACTGCCAAGACTCCCCATTCTACCAGAGACTCATGAAATCCTCAAGTACTCCCAGGAAGCTAAGTGGATCCAGCAGGTCCTTGGTTTTTATGAAGATTCCTGGGATTAAAGCATTAGAACAAATGCTTAGCGTCTGATGGAGAAAGACAAAAATGAACTTTGGTCATTAAGTTGGGAAAATGTAGTTATTTTTATGTCTCTACTGCATCTGCAAAATGCTCTTTTTAACACAACCTGGTCTTTTATGGGGTCTGAGGAACATTCAAAGCACTGCTGTGAAGTTTTGGCTGATATAAAGCTCCCTCTATCCCCCTTTTAATTGGACTAATCGAAATTATGATTAGACTAATGAATGATTAAATTAATAAAGTCCTGAGACCTTTATAATACAATTCAAAATAATGCATGTAATAATATTTTATAATGCTTATTTTTCCCCAGGTAATTGGGGCTTTAAAGAGCATAAATTATGGGATGTGTAAAATGGATAGTTTCAGCATACTTAATGTACTGAAATTTGAGAAACTAATTATTTAATACTCAATCAAAGACTTCAATATGATACTTACTACGTGGTCACTAAACAGCCTGACTTGATTCTGAACAATGTATAAAATGTACTGTTATTACCACATGTAAGATAAGAAATTCTCATCATCCAGTAATAGTTTGCATTGCAAATTGAAATTGAATTACATTTCCTTTTATCTGAATTTGCAGTTCTCTCTAATACAGCTGTAGTCTTTGCATTTAAGCTCATAATATTAGACTACAATTTTCATTCTTACAGACTTTCTCTTGAGTCTGTTTTTCATACTAATGAAAGAAACCCCAACTGCCTGTACTTAGCCAAAGCAATTAAAACAGCACTGTGTGCTAGATGTTTTTCTTCACTTACCTCATATAATATCTTAAAATATAGGCAACATACACTATATATATATTCCAGTTCATTATACTTTTGGAGCCATGAATCCCAGGCAAATTATCTTTATGCCTTCTTCCAAGTGAAGCCAATTGTTCAGCCCTTCTGCATCTCCCCCCACAAGCATCTCTGGAAATGTCAGTACTGCTGATAGGATTGGTAGAATTTTCAATTCTGGAGAAAATGGTATTATGTGGATATTTGTGTGCTATTTCTGCTTGTAATGTATACTCTCATTTTTTTATACTATTCTTTTATGCATATTTCAACATGGCTTTCAACAATACAGATTTTTTTAACATTGCAGTACCATATCACAAAATTGAGAACTGTGAAAACCAGAAGAGAATCACATTCTTGTACATTTATTTGTTTAGGAGCTGAGAATCAGGTTGGTTTCTGTTAAAATACAAACCAAACATATTTCATTTCATTTCCAATTGGTGGGTCTACTCCAAACTCTTATCAGTACAGCATATTTATAGCATATTCAATGTCTGTAAGCATGTTAAAACCACTTTATCTTTCAGTGCAAAATATATCCAGAGGAACCAGGCTGTTATAAGCTACTATATAAATAGACTGCTGGATTTGGAAATGAGACCCAGTTTTTGTTTAACATTCCAGCTTAGATCACAAGCTGTTTTAAAGGTCTATCTCACAAGATTGCCTTAAGGATAAAATGTCACTTGAAGTGTTGTGGAAGTTATGAAAGATGTACATAATGCATAGTAGAGTGAGTGCTTCTATATTCCTGTGCTGCTGTTTAGCATCATGCAAAATGAACAAATAAAAATATTTCTTCTGCTCAAGGTGCCACCATTTTAGACCAGAAATGTTACTTTAGGCTTACTAAACTATCCAATCAATCTCAGCAAGACTATTTTTAATAACTCTGTTTTTTGTCTGAGGTTGTAGCTGGCCTGTCAATAGACTGTAATTTCTCCTTAAAGGTATTGCTCAAAAATTGACTTCTATGTGGTGTTGTTGTTTTTTCAGCTTCCGATATAGCAGCAGAACAAGGACAGATTCTGGTCATTGCCACAGCTGCTGTGGGTGGATTCACTCTTCTAGTCATTCTCACTCTTTTCTTCCTCATTACTGGAAGGTAATATTAACACTGCAGCTCTCCATAGAACCTAGTACCCATGTGCCATTCTAAACTTTAATCTCTGATTATAATAGATTAAAGTAATGTATAGAACTAATTTCCTCAGGTTCAGATTAAAACTATATTGCATTACTTACATAAAATGATGATAAACAAATTGCACAGTGCCTGATCATGTTGCTGAAGTTTAAAAATGAGACCCAATATTCTGATTGCACCATAAACTATGACTAGTTCTGATTGCACCATAAACAAAGATCTGTGTAAGTTCTGGAAAAATAAGGGCTTTGCAGAAGCAGTAGCCAGATTTGTAAACATTATTAGGCACTTGTGATAACCTTGCATGTCTCTTAAATTGAAATCTAGGAAATAATAACTTCTGTGTTTCTCAAAAGGTTCTGAAAGGCAGAGGAAGCTGATAAATATTGAAAAGAACATTTCCTCAGGAAAAATGATATTAATTTAGTAAAAAATATGGAATACTTATCATCTTATCAAACCTAAGGTTATTTCATTGCTTAAAAAATATCAAGTGCTTCATTTTTAACTTAGCAATTTTACTGTTGGGATATTTAAAAGATATATCAGTTAAAGATCCAGTTTTGTTCAATTTCATTTTTTAAATCTGCCCATCAGCAACCACTTCATGAAAATGAATATTATCAAATATTATTGCCTTTTACTTAGATCTAAGAATTCACAGCACAGCAATTGGCCATAATAATATTATTACATAAAGTGTTTTATTCTCTCATTGATCAATAAAATTGTGAATGGAATTCTTGAAAGGGTTTCCACAATTTAATTATATTTTATTAAGTTTTTGTAGTCTTTACATTTTTGGGATAACATTGTTCCTATGTTCTGCTTCTTCGGGAAGTTTCTTAAATAGCGCTCTTCCTCACACTGAATTTAAGGTATAACTTTCCTGTGATTCATATGACAAATTGACATGATTAACAAGGCTCTTCTTTTAATATGACTGATATCACTATTAAAGCTCTAATTGTGATGATTAACTTTCAAATTGTATGCAAATCAATTAAGACATTTAAGACAGTGAGTACCTCTGAGCCAGTGGTGGGTTCCAGATCCCAGTGCAACTGGTATGGTGCAACAGGGCTGGTTGCCCACCACATGAACATGCGCAGCACACACATGCATACTTACCACCCGTGATGCCTCCGCAATGCTGCAGCTGCTCAGCGGAGTGTCGCGCAGGCAGCATGTGCTCTCTGCGCCTGCACAGAAGCCCAAAAAACTTCAAATACCAGTAAGGAGTGTAGGCAGGTGGGTGGACCCTCCAGAGCACCAGAACAGAACGGTACCAGGTGCTCCCGGCAGGCACCAGTACGCCCATACTGGGGCATACCAGCCGTAACCCACCTCTGCTCTCAGCTCAATTCACCTTTCAGGGTTGTTGTAAAGAAAAATAGAAAGAGGAAGGAATATTAGGTATGTTCACTGCCTTGAATTATATATAAAAATATTAAAGGCAAGATAAAACAAAGTCAAAATAAATAAATCAAAATAAATAAATGCAATCATAATAGTTATCATGGTGAAAAAAAATAGCACAGTAAATACCATTCTAGTATAATGCCTCAGGCTTATTATTATGGTGGTAAGAGAAATAAATATATATGAGAAGTTCTTCATGTGTATTAGATTTAGTAGGTAATACAAGGCAAAAAAAAGTTTTTCTCCATTCTATATTTTCTACATGATTTCTACATTCAATGGAATCATTCTATTATATAGTATAACGAATTATTTTCCTGAAATTTAAATGCTAAGATTAGACAGAATGAGACAACTCACATGAAACTCTCAAGTTATTATTGGAATTTAGACAAATTTCAAAGTGTATAATTTGGCTTTGACTAGGTGTTTTCTTCTTTGAGCTAAAGGATGTTTGATGCTACCATACACCGAATCTTATGGTTACTTATGAATTTATGTAGATTGGAGAAACAGGAGGTCATAAGCATCCGTATCTCAGGTTGATTAAATGATCAGCCCTTAACCAAAAGTTTATAGGGTATTAATGTAAAAACATTAGTTGGAGGAGACGAGAAGCCGATAAATTTTACAGAATGCAATAATTAATTATGGTGGAAATAATAGAAAGGTTACTATGTTATTAGATTGTGCATATTTCAGTGAAATTATGAATTTTTTGGTACCCAAATAACAATACAATTTATTTATTTGTTTGTTTGTTTGTTTGTTTGTGAGTTACCTATTGGCTAAAGATCTAAAATTGCCAAATTTAGATTCTGATTTGTGTATGATATTTAAATACGATCAATGACATGGAGCATACCACAATTGATACATTGTGTTTGCTCAGAGAATGTCTATATTTCAGAATTTGAAAAGATGTCTCCCCTTTTTGGCAAATGTGCTTTAAAGATTTTTATTTACTGAATAAAAGAATTATTTATTTTAGATCTTAAGAATATCTACCAGTGGTATTTTGACTACAAAATATTCAGTATTACAAAGAGATTTTGACTTTGCCACATTGGTGTCCCCAATTATCCAAAATATTAGCTTCTTTGGAAAAAATAAAGATGTACTCAGGTATAATTCAGCCATGATACAACCTTGTCCAGGGATCTAATTAGAGAATAGATTTATCCCTTTACAACTGTCCCAAAATATAATCTAGTTTTCTTGGTCACTAGAGAGCAGGGGTGTGCAACCTTACTACTAAGTTGCAAAGATGAAACTAAATCAGTATGTAAATAAACTCCTGGTAACCATGGTTCTTGATGATAAAATGATAAAATATTCCCATGCATGAGAAAATGTGGTGTTTTGATTATAATTGTAATTTTAAGCATTTCAAATCCTGAACCTGCTTTGATACTTAAGCCCTTGATAATGAACAAGAAAGGCTTTCAAAAACATACAGTCTGATCTCAAGTGCTAGACACCAATTATTTCTTTCTAACTACATGTGAGAAATATCAGTCTAAAAGGAGCTTTTCCCTTTGGAAGGAACCTTGTTTGAGTATACTTGGAAGAGATGTGAACAATGTGTGCACCATTAACACCTGTAAAGTTTAATTAACTGATATGTTACTGGAGTCCTTTTCATACATTTTAGTATCTATTATATAAAATATACTTTAATAAGACATGTTAACTACTATCTTAATTTGATTTTTGGTTTTCTTAGCCCCTTTCAATTAAATGCAGTACTCTTATGGTTATTATATAAATAGAATATTAATATCATTCATTTTATGACATTAAGGCAAAAATAAAATGATGTTTGTTTTCTTAAAGATGCCAGTGGTATATAAAGGCAAAAATGAAGTCTGAAGAAAAACGAAGAAATAATTTGCAAAATGGAAATTGTAAGCAAACGTAATTGAAATTTTTTAAAAAATTAAATCAGTTTCACTACTGTAATTTTAACTTGCATTTATATTGCATATCAAGCTGGTAAACCAATGTATGTCCTAGCTAGAATTATATTTTGCATCTTTGTCTAGCTGAATGTGGACAAATTCATTTCAACGCCAAGGAAAATTCATGATTCCTACAAAATGTTTTGAAAATTTGACATGATTAAAGCAACCACTTCATCATAAACCTAATGAAGCTTATGCATCACTCAAGCCAAAATAACCAAATAGCAAACAACTTCTGTGCATTGTTAGGTGTTTTTTTTTTAATTTAGCATTTATTTCAGATTATTTAGGGGGAAAATAATTCTGTTCACCTTTAAGGTATGCAAAATAAATACTTCTCATTAGCATTTAGATGTTTACAAGAATTTCCACCTGCTGCTTGTTATATGATTTTTTTTTGTCATTACCAACTTTTCTATAGTTTTCTTTCCACAATTCATCAACGTTTTAAAACGAACATCAGCGTAGTCTGAATTAATAGTTTAGGACAGTGATGGCAAACCTTTTCAGCATCTGGGCCACAACCCAGGAGAGGAGTTGCCCAGGGGGCATGCGCCTGCCGGAAAATGAACTTCCGGTTTCCGGCATGCGCATGTGCATGCACATGCAATGATCAGCTGGCAGCGTGCATGCTCACACCAGAAAATGGAAGACCAGCTCTTCCAGTTTCCCACACTGCTGCATGCATGAAGGCCAGCTGATCATCATGCACACATGTGTGCCAGAAACGTGGAAAAGAAATGGGCCACACCATATGTGCAAGGCGGCATGGCTTTGAGTGCTACTCCAGGCACACGTGCCATAGGTTCACCATCATGGGTTTAGGGTATAAGTCTACTTGTGCTATATGTAATAATTACACTGATACGTCTAAGTGAAATAGCATGATTAGGGGCAATATAAAATCCACCCAAATATTTTCTGTAATGAAAACATAAGCCAGTAGAGCAATTAAAATATTAAAGACAGTGCAGCTTAAGTATACAGCTTAATTAAGTATCTGGTCAAGATTCAGAAATACAAATGAGTCAGTTTAGTTATAGTCCTAAGCAGCTAAGATAAGGCAGACTTTTATATTAGTACTTTCAAGTCTTCATTCTAGCTGGCTTTCATTAATTTTGTTTAACATGTGTAATCCATACTTACATGAAATGTTTCCCTTAAGTTTTCACTTCAATAACTTTTTTGCATTTAATTCTGTGCTTCATCATGCTCCTCTCCAGAAGTTGAGCTACAAAATACAGACTGAATCTGAAAAAAGTAAGGCTTTTAAACCCCTAGGTTTAAGTGGATTCAGTAGCCACCAATTCATTATACTGAAGCCAACCAGTAGAACAGTGGGATGGAATGTAACAGAAACAGAAATTTATCAAGTAAAGAAGACTAATGTTACATTATTAAAAGAGTAAGGAGAATAAATACAGTGTTAATATTAATGGGTACAAACAAAACAATTGAAATACTTAAAAACTTAAATACTTAAAAACTCTTGACGTGACTATTAAGGAGTCATTTTGCTTTGAAGTTGGACAGAGGGACAGACTGATTATTTACCTATCATTCATCTTAGTTTCCCAACATTTCCCATGTGTTTATTCTTTTGAAAATATATTGGCCATGGTCAATGCACTGATGAAATATCTTCCCCTGAGAAAAAGGATAGCCTGACAGAATGTATGATTAAAGAGTTCAGTATAAAAATTGAAGGCAATAGCATATGTTTAAATATCAGTTATCCTGTGACAATCATGAAACATAGCCTGATCTAAAAATAACATTTTTTATTTGCAGTGTTTTATAATATACTTGTTAAAGGAGGAAAAAGGAAGAATAAATAATCATGTACTGTATATCATAAAGGATATAATCCTTATTTCAATTGTAGCTCAGGGTGAAACTATAGCAAGGATATCAAACTCACAGCCTGCAGGCCAGATGCATCACGTGCTGGCCACACCCACCAGTTTAGTGAAGAGGGAAAAAGTCATGATAAGTCATGTGATGATGTGTCATCGCAAGTTTGACACCCCTGATGTATAGAGTCCTTTGTGCTCTGTGAGCTTGGTGGTTTTCTTCCAGATGTTTCTTGTAGACAACTGCCTAATCAAGGAGCCATGAAGACTACTCCCACCAACACTGACAAGGCAAACCATTTATACATAAAATGAAAGCAAACCCAAATCCCTTCTAGCACTGATGATGTTACCAAGTTTGGTAATGAAATTTCTGCAAAAAAACAACCAACCTCAAAGAGTACCAATGACCTCACAATTCCTTGGTTATAATGACAATTGATCATGTAGCCAACTGCCTTCTTCATTCTTTTTTATCATCTGGGGCCAGACCACACAATAACTTGGAAACTTTCTTCCATGATTATATCTTAAAGGAAATAAAAACGTAAACATTTATCCTTGAATGCCATATTATTTACATTTCAGAAACCCATGCTGCCATCTAATCATCTTCATCTTACCCCGCCTTTATTAAAGAAGGGGGGGAGCTAATTTTCTCTCTTTCTTACCCCTATTATAATTGCATCCATTTGCATACTTGCTAATATATAAAGCGTCTATTACCTTTCTCCATATGCAGCCTTTTCAAAAATTGTTTGGGATGAATGTTAATTAAACAATCATGAGTAAAAGCTTAGAATAATAAGGCAACTTAGAACAATAATAAGTATTAGATTTCATTATGGATCTTAATGATCTCATTTGTTTTATTTTATTTTAATTGCTACAATCATTTGTATATAATGCAAAAACTACCTTTCTGATTTTACAGTACGATTCCCAGGAACCAAAACATATATTGATCCAGATACTTACGAAGATCCATCCCTTGCTGTTCATGAGTTTGCAAAGGAGATAGAGCCAACAAGGATTCGTATTGAAAGAGTTATTGGAGCAGGTAAAAAATAATCAAATTTTCCCATGATTAATAAGCGCACTTCTATAATAATCTAGTGCTATTATTACCATAAAAACTGTATGAATGGCTTATGATGAATGTAGTTTTCTAATAATATCAAATATTCTAGAAGGTAAATCTTTATATGTATGTATGTATGTATGTATGTATGTATGTATGTATGTATGTATGTATATATAAACACACACACACACACACACACACATATGCTGGTCTTATTGTATTTGGGTCTTTTCTCATGTAAGATTGAGATTGTCTTGGCAACCTTTCGGCAAGGTCTCTCAGCCTGAAGATGGAGAGTGAGACCTCACCGAAATGTTGCCAAGACAATCTCAATCTTACATGGGAAAAGACCCGAATATAACAAGACCAACATACCTACCCCCGTGAAAATCTGCGCAGATAGATAGATAGATAGATAGATAGATGATTGATAGATAGATAGATAGATAGATAGATAGATAGTTAGATAGTTAGATAATCTATATTCAAAAGTAACCCACAGTGAGTTCCATAAGGTTTTTTGTCTTTAAAAAGTGTATAAACTATTATTGTCTATTATAATTAGAACAAACCGGTATCCACCAACACAGTTGAATTAGATATTAATTCCTTAACAGGTTGTCATTTCAATCCTGATCAGCATACTTTCTGTTACTTTATCTCCTGATTCCTGTTGAGAAATTTGTTATACATTGGTTTTATGTTTGTTATTTTATATTCTATAGTTTTAGATGGTAATGCCTATGAAAATGACTCTATCCCTCTGCTCTATCCCTCTACTCAGATGACATCTTGGCCATATTATGTACATTACGTATTAGCTATCTGTAATACAGCTAATCCTCAATTTCCAACAGTTCACTTAGTGACCGTTACAACAACACTGGAAAAAAGTGGCTTATTACATTTTTTCATACTTATGAAAAAGTATGAAAAAACTATGACTATTGCAGAATCCCTGTGGTCATGTGATTTATATTTGGATGCTTGACAACTGACTCATATTTATTCTGGTTGCAATGTCCTGGAGTCATGTGATCATTTTTTGCAATCTTCTGACAAGCAACATCATGGGGAAACCAGATTCACTTAACAACTGTGTTAATAATTTAACAACTACAGTTATTCACTTAATAAATGTGGCAAGAAAAGTCATAAAATGGAGCAAAATTGACTTAATTTCTCAATTAGCAACATAAATTTTGGGCTCAATTGTGGTCATAAATTGAAGATTACCTATATAATATTAGATTAGACCAGAGAAGATTATTATGCTTTTGTTTCAGAGCCCCATAATAAACGAACTAGTCTAAAATCAGTTACTGTGTATTTACTTAAAAAAAATAAAATTGAATCTCTTTTGAACATTGCTTTGGATAATAAATGTATGACTTGGCCTATTATCTTGTGCTTTCATTTGTAACTAATGGAGTTTACTAATCATGAATTGTAGGGAAGATGTATATTTATGTAAAAAACTTACATACATAAGTATGTGTTGTGACTCAGCAGAGTCATTAGGCAGCTGGGAGTGGTTAGAGGCAGGTTTGGAGATAAAAGGAGAGATGCTGCCACGCCCCAGTTGCTGGAGTCAACATACGTTCATTCGTGCCTTCGTGTGTTCCGTGTCTGGTACAATATTGCTGGCTGATTACTCGTGATTATGCCTGTTACATTTGGAGAAATGCT
Source organism: Thamnophis elegans (assembly GCF_009769535.1). Classification (NCBI taxonomy): domain Eukaryota; kingdom Metazoa; phylum Chordata; class Lepidosauria; order Squamata; family Natricidae; genus Thamnophis; species Thamnophis elegans. The sequence goes on from NC_045546.1 coordinate 38,859,154, forward strand.
TTGATGTTTTCATGTAAAACTGTTCTGTGAAGACTTCGGAAGAAGTGCATCTTGCTTGTAAGCGCTTGTTTTGGAATTCTTATCAGAGTTTTGTTTACGTTATTTTCTGGGCTCGAAGCCAGTTTGAACTGAAAAACTGATAAAAAGTCCTCTTAAGCCTTGTCTGCCTGCATTTGTTAACGAGCCGTCAAGGGGGGGTCAGAACAAGTATATATGTGTTTTATTTATTTTTAACTAGGTTTTTTGTCAGAATATTTTCATATATTTATTCACATATTTAAAATATTAAAAGATACTTAATTATTATAATTATATACATTGCTGTTAGGTGAATTTGGAGAAGTGTGCAGTGGTCGCCTAAAAACACCTGGGAAAAGAGAGCTTCCTGTAGCCATAAAAACTTTGAAAGGTGGACATGTGGAAAGGCAGAGACGAGATTTCCTACGAGAAGCAAGTATCATGGGACAGTTCGATCATCCAAATATTATTCGCCTTGAAGGAGTTGTCACAAAGAGTAAGTTTTTTAAGATACATTATCTGTTATTTTCTTTCTCTCCTTTATACATCCCAGTCCCTTACCTAAAGATGCTTGATCTACACATATAGGTAAGCAGCAGTTGTGGGTTCTAGATCCCATTGCAACCGGTACTGTGCAACAGGATCAGGCGTCCAACACATACATGCCTGCAGCATGCGCACAGTACATGCATGCATACTTACCGCTCACAATGGATGCTCCAGCTGCTTGGCGGAACATCGTGCAGGAGCCATATGCTCTGTGCGCAAGACGGAAGCCCCGATCAGCTCAAACACCGGTAAGGATGACAGGCAGCTGGGTGAGCCCTCCGGAGCACCATACCAGAATGGTACCTGGTGCTCCCAGCAGGCAATGGTACACCATATCAGGGCATACCAGTTGTATCCCACCACTGGTAAGCAGTATTGTATCTAAAAGTGCATATGTATGTATCCTTTAATGTAGGCCTAGTTATGGCATTGAAACCATATGTACAATATTAAATATTTAAGTGAAAATATGTAGTTTCAGATTTATCCACAGTTTTTTCACTTTAAATCATTAACTTATTCAAAATCAGTATTTATCAATATGGATAAAGTGAATAACCAATGTACATTTGTACTATCTATCATCAAATTACATTGAAATCAATAATTCATGCCACCTCAATTGTTTCAATACATACTGAATGAAGCAAAAATGTTATTTCAATTTTACTAGAGATATAGCAAAAACTTGAGAAGCATGTTAAAATATATGGGTTGAATAAAAAATTAATAGAATTAAATCATATATTAACAGAGACAGAAAATATATAGGTATCTGTTAAATATTAAGATGGATGAGGAACAAGTAAAAGAGACAAAGATAGTGTGAGCTAAAAATTTTGGCTATTCGATTGAGTTAGATAAATGGCAGAAATTATGGGATAGAAATTATAAATTAATATCTACTGCATACAAAGAAAATCTTTATAAAATGTTTTATAGATGGCATTTTTCACCCTCAAGGTTAGTAAAGATGTTTAAGGATAAATCTGAAAAATGTTGGAAATGCCATCACACACCTGGTTCATACTATCATATGTGGTGACCATGTCAAAAAGTGAAAAAATATTGGACAAAAATACATACATGACTGGAAAAAATGATAAAACAACATATAAATTTGAAACTAGAGAGATTATTGTTGGGCATTTTACCCAACAAGTATAACAAAGGGAATGTATATTTTACGTGCATTGATTGCAGCGAGAATAGTGTTTGCACAACAATGGAAAAGTGAAAAGATCCCAACAGATGATGATGTAATTAGGAAAATATTAAAATGTGCAGAAATAGATAAGCTAACACAATTAAGGAAAAGAAAGAAACTGAATACTTTCTGACTTGAAACTTATTTATAAATGGCTAGCTGACAAAAACAAGAGCCAGAAACAGAGCAATATATAGAAGGATCAGTGATATAAGGAAGATATGTTAAGTTGGTTAAACAAATATTATAATTATGATTAATATAACTTATATTAATGCAAGGAATATTGTTGTGAACACTTTGGTTATTATTTCCTAAAATGATTTGTACCCAGACAACACACTGTTCAATTGAAATTGGAATTTTTGTATGCCATAAAACAAAATAAAAACTTAACAAAAAAAAATGTGAGAGTAAATATATTTGTATTTGGGAAAGTGTTCTGAATTTCTGAAGAATTGTGAATTTCTTCAATGAAGAATGAAACCAAAATATGACTAATCCGCATTTCCTCGGGGGGGGGGGGTAACCTGCTCTGTCTTCTTTATTATATCTTTTTATAGTTCCTTATTTTTCTATACCATGTTTCCTATACCCCGAGATTGCCATGTTTCTGGCAAGATATTTGTCCCAACCACTTGTTTTTTAAGTAGGTTTAAGAAGTTTGGCTGCATAACCAGTTAGATGTTTATATATTAATTATGAATTAATTAATAAATTAAAAATTATATTCTGCCATTGCAATATTCTTGAATAAAAGAATAAAAATATACCTAACAATGGATAATTTTTGCATTTGACCCATCTACTTTTTTATTTCTTTCCTAATATTATTAGGAAAAAGACAAAGCAGTTTATTCCACATGATACAATTTATCTGGGGAAAAAAACATTTTTACTTATGTATTTTTAAGCTCTATATTAAGACTACCTATCATCACTTCATCAGATTTGATGGCTTGTAATGCTTTCTTATGTTAGTTACTATTTTAAAATTGGCTTAGGCTTTCTGAAAATTTATGTGCTGACAAGATGAGAAATGTGCTGATATTACTGCAGTGATTAAGTCTTTTTTTAACTTTTAATTTTATTTCTTGATTATATAAAAGTCAAAATAAGAACAAAAACAAAATAGAACCAAACTTAATGAGTAGTAACAAGTTACTGAGCATTTCTGCAGTAGCAATTTAAAGCATCAAGCAGTTAAATTATTGTTGTAGCAATATATTTTCACTGAAGCAGGATATGTATTGCTACAGCAATGGCTGGGTGATGCTGTAAATCCTTAGAGTACAAATGCTCCATAATTAACTATCCTAAATTACATTCTCATACTGATCATAAAGGTTGTTGGCATTGGGTTTATTTTCTTAAATTTTCTTTTCCAACTTATAAGGTAGTAAAACTGACAATCAAGCAGCATTACTCAAAAGAATGTTGTCAACTGATCAGCTTTAAAAGAATAAATAATCAGGGTAGTAATTATTTTGACAATAAATCACTCTAATATGTAAGGCACTTCAAGAGATGCCTACAGCAGATCTTTCTACACCCTTGAAACACTCATTACATTCAGCAAATGTTTCTTTCCAACCAACAATTTTGGATGGCAACATCACAAGGATTATATATTATTTCTTCATCTTCTATTCTTAATTCTTTCCTGCAATTGCAGGAAACTAGCATGCAATTATGGAATAGGATGCCTGAACTAAGATCTATGTCATTTAATAATTGTATAATTTCAATACTTGTTTTATGTTAATTATTTAGTTGGGCTCATTCTGAAAAAATAACAAATAACATTCTAACTTGCTCTTTGTTCCAATACAAGAGAGCTTTGAGTAGACTTTAAGACCATGTGCTTACATTCAATGCTTACATTTAGAATCTCAAGAGAAGAATAGCAAAGAGGTCTTGTGAAAAACTCTGCTTACATATTTACATATTATAAATAGAAAGCAGCTATCAGTATGAATAAGGCTGTGCCTAAGGCAGAATCAGTATAGATTCTAGAAACTTAACAGTTCCCTTCAGGCTGCTTTTCCCTAGCTTCTACTTCTGTCTCAGGAGAATCATATCCTCCCTTAGGACTCTCTCTGGAGCAAAAGGTTTGTTGGTTTTCCATTTTAAAATATCTTATAGCAATGTGTCTAGCCTTCCAAGCAAGTTTGAAGGTCCATAATATTAATAAAATTTCCATCTAATCCATTTCAATCAGTTCCATTCATAGATGGAAAGTACTAAAAATAGTCAGTTCGTTGTTTTTCTCAAACATTTACCCATGGTTAAAAGAATTTTTTTTAATTATGCAGATCATAATAGCATGTTTAGAATTGAGGTTCTAACACAATTTTGTTCTTATATACTTCTAAGAACCTAATTTCCACGTAACTATATTTAGGATTGATTTGATTAGAGTCAACCCTCCCCACATTTACGATCTCATACAAGAGAGTAGAGCAGACCTGGCATGCATTACCTAGACCTGGTTGGGCCATGACGGGGGTGCTCCCCTTAGTGAATTATGCCCACCAGGCTTCCAGGCGTTTCACCAGCCGAGAGCCCAGGGGGTGGCGGTGGTTATTAGGGAAAGTCTTGGACCTCAGGATGTCACTGTGCCTCAGATAGGCTGGTGTGAGTCCCTTTTTGTGAAATGGGGCCTTGGAGTTCAGGTGGGCCTTTTTGTTATGTACCTATCTCCCTGCTACCTTGATTTTCCCAGGCTTATGATCCTGGGGGATTTCAATCTGCCTTCCATTGGCGAGACATCCGAGTCAGCTTGGCAGTTCATGGCTTCCATGACGGCTATGGACCTAACTCAGTTAATTCAAGACCCCACCTATAACAGGCGACACACGCTCGACCTGATTTTTATCTCTGGGCAGTAGATGAATGGTCTAGATTTAGGGGATATTTCTATCCAACTTTGTCATGGTCTGATCATTTCCTCATCAGGCTTGACTTCCATACTGCTACCCCTCACCGTAGGAAGGCAAAACCAACTAGATAGTTCCGCCCCAGGCACCTGATGGGACCCTGATGGAACTTGGGACTTTTCCTGAATTCCTTGCTCACAGCTCGACTGAAGCCCTGGAATAGGGCGGCCACTGGGGCCTTGGATCACGTTGTGCCTTTGCGGCCTTTGACCCAGTGTCGATTCTGGCTAGCTCCCTGGTTTACCAAGGAGCTCCGGGAGATGAAACACCAGAAAAGATGCCTAGAGAGTGGTTGGAGGGCCAGCCGGTCCGAATCCAATCGAACACTAGTAAGAATTCATATTAAATCCTACTTAGTGATGATAAAAGCAGCAAAGCGGCAACATTTTTCCGCTCTTATTGCGTCTGCAGATAACTGCCCAGCCGCCTTGTTTAGGGTGACCTGTTCCTTACTTAACCAATGACCCCTTGCAGGATAGGGCTGAATAATTTGTTAGGTATCTGCAGGATAAAATTGCTCAGATCGAGACAGGCTTGGACTCTGACTGCGTAGATTTGGGCGAGTCGACGAGGATGAATCTTGTGGAGACTATCTGGGATGAGTTTGACCCACCTCCGAGGTCATGGACAGGACTATGGGGAGACTCAGTGCTGCCACTTGTGTGCTGGACCAGTGTCCCTCTTGGTTAGTTTTGGCTTTTCGGGAGGTGACACGAGGCTGGCTCCAGGCGATTACCAATGCTTCATTGAGAGAGGGGTTCTTTCCCACCGCCTTGAAGGAGACGGTGGTGAGGCCCTTCCTTAAGAAGCCTTCCCTGGACCCAGCTTCTTTAGCCAACTATCATCCGGTCTCCAACCTTCCCTTTGTAGCGAAGGTTGTCGAGAGTGTGGTAGCACGTCAGCTTCCCCAGTACCTGGATGAAGCTGCCTACCTGGATCCGTTTCAGTCAGGTTTCAGGCCCGGGTACAGCATGGAGACGGCATTGGTCGCATTGGTTGATGATCTCTGGTGGGCCCAGGACAGGGGCTGCTCCTCTGTCCTGGTCCTATTAGACCTCTCGGCGGCTTTCAATACCATCAACCATGGTATCCTACTGCGACAACTCGGGGGGTTGGGAGTGGGGGGCACCGTTTTGTGGTGGTTCTCCTCCTACCTGTCGAATCAGTTGCAGTTCGTGTTGACTGGAGGACAGGGATCGACCCTGAGGCACGTCACTTGTGGGGTGCTCTCACCCCTCCTGTTCAACATATATATGAAACCGCTGGGCGATCATCCGTGGTTTCGGGGTACAGTATCATCAATATGCTGATGATACCCAACTTTTCATCTCTACCACAAACCACCCAAACAATGCCCTCGATATGATGTCCTGATGTCTAGAAGCTGTGCGGATCTAGATGGGGACGAACAGGGTCAAGCTCAATCCCTCCAAGACTGAGTGGCTGTGCTTTCCATCATTCCGATTTGTGTATCTTGTTCCATCTTTGATGGAATTACCCTCCTCAGAGAGGGCCTGTAATCTGGGAGCCCTCCTGGATATGCAGCTTAGTTTAGAAGAACACCTGATGGCTGTGACCGGGAGGGGGGCTTTTATCAGGTTCACCTGATACATCAGCTGCACCCCTTTCTGGATCAGGATGCTCTGTGCACAGTCACTCATGCCCTCGTCCTTTCTCGCCTGGACTACTGCAATGCTCTCTACATGAGACTGCCCTTGAAGAGTACCAGGAGGCTTCAGCTGGTCCAGAATGTGGCTGTGCAGGTTATCATGGGAGTACCTAGGTACTCCCATGTTACACCCCTTTTAGGCAGCCTGTATTGGTTGCCGGTTGTCTTCCAGGTGCGATTCAAGGTACTAATTATGACCTTTAAAGCGCTCCATGGCTTAGGCCCAGGGTACCTGCGAGACCACCTACTGCCACCAGTACCTCCCACCATCCAGTGCGATCCCACAGAGTTGGCTTCAGCTAGACAGTGTCAGCTAGCGACTCCCAGGGGGAGAGACTTCTCTGTTGGAGCGCCTTCCCTCTGGAATGAGCTGCCCTGGAGCTTCACATAATCCCCTACCTCCGGTCCTTCTGACACGCCCTAAAAAGTTGGCTTTTCCAGCAAGCCGGCCTGGCCTGAATAGAATAAAATATAAATATAATTTTATAAAATAAATTTTGGTTGTTAATTTTAATTTAATTTTTTAAATTTTATTATAAATATCAATTGGTGGTTTTTTTTATACTTTATTTAATGTCCCTTTTAATTTTTGTAATATGTGTTTTCTTTTATGTTGTACACCGCCCTGAGTCCTTGGGAGAAGGGTGGCATATAAATCCAATATGCCTAGAACCTAGAACCTAGAACATGATTAGAGATAAACCAATTTGTGTTTCAAGATGTACTAGAAGCAGGGAGCATTTTATTGGTGAACACCATTTGTATATTGTTCATTTTTATGCCATTCTTTGCACAATCTCCATTATAAACCTAAAAGGGCTGGAAATTTTAGCCTTTCCGTTAGTCAGCTAAAATATTGATTGGTGATATTTGATTTTGAGTTATCAGAATTAGTTTAAAAAGCAGATTTATTTCTACTTTTCCTGTTTGAATAGTATGTAAATATACCAGACCCTAATTCAAATATGTTAATATTAAAATACATATTACATGTATACATACATGGGAAAAAGAAAAAATGATAATTTAATAGATATTTTGTAGTATTGTTACTAAATAACATGTTTTCAAATAAATTATATTTTCCTACTTATTTTTCTATTCTATTGTAATATTCACTGAATATTAAAATACAGAACTATAAATACAGATTTAAAATATTTTAAATTTTAAAAATCTAAACATTTCTAGAACATAATTTATTTCTTAATTGCTATAAAAAAGAAATGTTTCAATCTACAATTACAGCAATTACAGCTTATTATCCTGCCAATATTTTATATTAGTGATTTTTTTTAAGCTTGACTATGTCTAATAAACTTTAATGAAAAAACGTTTAATAAGGCTTATTTTTTTATTTTGTGCTTTTATGAGTGTATGTATCTAATGGTATTTTGTTATAGCATTAATAGGGAAATTAAAAAATACAAATTGCATGGCCTTTCTAGAATTATAGTTTTTTTTAATGTTAAGAAATATATTCTGTTATGCAGCTCAAAAAATACTAAGCAGAATTTAAGTACTAAATGAAAAATTAGTCAAATTTTAATACATTGATTAAAATAAGCTAGTCCCTGCCAATTAGGAAGTTTGATTTGAGAATCACTTGAAATATAAAAATTGAAATTGGCTTTATGGAAATACTATAGACTGAAGAAATATTAAGTTTAGATATAATTATTGGTCAATTATCAGATAGAATCTGATACTGAATCCTAAGATGTACCAATTATAAGTGGTTAATGAATCACTGTCAGACAGTGAAAAACTTCGCTAATCTACAGTATGGAAGCAGATACTTTTCCCTCTGTTAGCCATTAGTTATTAAGTTGCCCCACTTGCTTATATACTGTATATTGCTTCAATTAGTAAGAAAAGTGATCCATCATAATGTTTTAATCTATTGGCCTTAAAAACAAAGACCAAATTAATTGAGTGCAATAGATTTTAGAATTCTGCCCACTCATTAATTATTGCTCAATAAGACAAAAAGTGGTGGGTTTTTTGGGTATGGTGAAATTACTCTGGATTTTTAAAAAAATATTAAGAAATGACATATGCACACTATGGTACAAGGTGTTGAAATAACATTTTGGTGGTACATTGAATGGGGAGAAGATATTTTGTCCTGCAGCTTAATGATTTAGGCTGATAATGTCATCCAATATTATATAGCAGTTTTGCCAAGGATGGAAAAGGCTCTGGAGGTTGAGGACTGAAAGAATGGTCCACTTCACTTCACTTCTATTATCATAAATGTTCTTCAATTGGCATACCATAGACAGATTTACAGTGTGCAGAGACAGAATGTACTTCAACCATTCTGTCTCACTGCAGAGTTCAAACACTGTTCTTCTTGTTTGTTATAATAGTGAAGCAGTAGATGCTGAACTATTTTCATTTATTTGAATTATAGAATAAATGCTTCCTGGAATTCAGTTTTATATTTAAATATACATTTAATGCATTTGCGATCACTTTGATCATGGATTTGCACAAAATATGTGTCTGAATTTCACACCACTATTAGTAGGACACTACAGAATGTCTATAATTCATTGAGAATCAGAGACAAACCGAGATGCTTTGCATTTGTTCATAGCCTCAGACAATACTTAAAATATTTAGAAGAGGCTAAAGCTTCAGAGGAAACCTTAAAAGTGAGATAAAATAAGAGGATTTTTGGTAGACTAGTTTACAGAAACCTTTACTGGTAAAACTTCCTTTTGAAACATTTCATAAACCTATAATTAAATTTTAAAAATAAAATCAAGATTTCATTGACAATTGTGTTGATTTAAAAGCAATACTAATTTTCTGATGCTAGCTTTAAGAAAGCATTGGTGCTATTTAAAAGATATTCATAAACTTTCTAAGAATGGAAAATATATATCTTTCAGGTCATTCTCTTTTGCTACTTGCTTTTATTATTCCAATGGAATTTTATATGCCTATTTTGGATTTCATGCTGATATTGTTTATCCTAATTCAAAACTCTATAGCATTTCCAAAAACAACTTGCGAAGTGTATATTTTGATCACATATTAACATGTTAGTAGATGCACTCCCAGTTGTTAGGTATTTTCTTATATAAAATGCAGAATTCTGTGATTGTACGGTGTTTTTAAGGCAATACAATCAGCAATTTTATGAAGAATGAAGTTAACATTTTAGAGTAATAGCTTATTTTTCAAAAACAACATTTTTATTCTAATAAAATCTTATTCACTATTGTAACAAAATAAATATTTTGGAATATCAAGATTTAGATCTGTTGATCAAAGCACTTAAAAAATAAAGAAAAATATTTCAGCATGTTTTTTTTAAATAAATGTGTTTTTATTTTTTCCCATTTTCATTTCGTACAGTCACATATATACTGTGCATAACCGGGGCCATATAACATTAAACAATAAACACAGCCATTCCTCTTGTCAACAATACCCCCAAAAATAGAGACCCAATGTACCTCTTTGACCCTCCATACACCCTTTCTTTCGCCCCCCTCCAACTTTCCATCTTCCCTCCAACATTCCCCTCTACCCTACTTCCCCTCCCCCTCTACCACTCCTCTCTCCCAGTACACTCCCTCCCTTCCTTCTCACCCTCCCTCTCATCCTCTCTCCCACCCTCTCTACCCCTCTTTCTTCTATCCCTCTACTCCTCCCTTCGGTGTATTTCTACTATCTGTTAATATATTCAGCTTGTCCCATTTTTACAGTGAAATTAAAGAGCAACAGTATACAAGTGCAGTCGCGTTACTTTAAAATCTAAGACATACTATATATCCCCCTCCCCCCTCCCCCCTAACACCCCACCTCCCTTCCCCCCCCCCGACTTCCCAGAGCCCGTACACGGTATAGGGGAAAATATTTCAGCATGTTGTATACACTTACACTGTATACTGGGAAATTATTTTGAAAGTAAGAGATCAGTATTTCGTTCAACTGAATGTTATATTATATTTATTTGCAAGAATGTCAATCACTATCTAGTGACTAACCAACATTATTTACATTTGGGTCCCATCATTTTTTCTTCACTTCTTCTGCCATAAGTAATTGTCACGAGTAATTCACAATAGAATCGTTTTAATTTTCATTTCATCACCCCAAGCTAAACCTGCTGAGAAATAATTCAATAGTTTGTTTCACACCTCAAGGTAATAAAAATGGATCTAAGCAGAGCACTCAGAATGTAATATAAGCGGGGGGCAGTCAATGCAAATATAATCAATATTGGAAAAAAATTATTAATGCTGGTAACATTTATGCATAAAATATATTTATATTTAACTTAAATACACATTAGCTATGTGATCTTTAACTGAAGCATATCACAAAAATATTCTGTCTCAATGGCCTGATCTTAACTGACTCATAGTTTGCTTCTAACCATGTAAACTGGACCATTCATATTCATATTCAATAATCTGGATCCAGAGTGTATACTGTATTTTTTGGAGTATAAGACACACCTTTTTCTCTCAAAAAAGAGGCTGAAAATCTGGGTGCATCTTATACACTGAATACAGCCTTTTTTTGCCTCTCGAAAACCTGCTCCTTCATGTCCTTTTTTTAAAAAAAAACAAGCCCATCACGAAAAATGGGCCATTTTTGGGAGGTCTGCAGAGTGCAAAAACTTTTTTTTTTATTTGCCTCTTCAAAACCTTGGTGCGTCTTATACTTCGGTGCATCTTATACTCCAAAAAATATGGTAATTTGAATATTAAATTATGGTGTAGGTTATAAAAGAAAATGTGTAAACATTAGAGGGTCAATAGCATATTGATTTATTTTCTATTTGGAGAATAATCAAGTTAAGATCATTCTACATGGTGGGCATACAATGAAGACATAAAATACAAAGTGGACATAAGAGTCTCTGCTAGTTTCTTCAAAACTCAATAGATCTTAAGGAGGCTGCTTATACGATGCAACTGTGAACTTTATCCTTTTTTCTGTTATATCCTTGGTATAGTGGTAAAGGAAGAACTATCTCCTATTTTTGTTGTTGATTTTTACAACATTAATCTTGTAATTATAAGCATCTCATATTGGTTAGAAAATACATGGTAGCTATTTTTTATTCCATACTCATAATACATCTAAACCAAATGTTTTTTAAGCAAGTTTTTTTTAGAGATTAACTAAAGCAGAAGCCTTTTTGGATAAAATATAAATGCATACATTATCCTTGTCTTGCTTATTTTGACAAGATGACTGATAGCTTCATTACTTTAAGATATTGCAAACACATGCCAAAAAGTGGAACTTCCAATGTCCTTGAAATGTACAGTATGTGTTCAGAATTGAAAAGAGATGTAACATTCTTTTTAAAATTTTCAATGGTTCCAATGATAATCCAAAGCACATTGTCATCCAGATTAAGTCCCTCTTGTTTACAATGAAAGGAAAAATCCTTAAATGATATAAATTGGAAATAAAGATTTGATCCTACCTAATTTACTCTGTCAGATATACTAAAGTTATTTATTTGTATATAATTATACATATGGATACTGATTTACAGTTTTAAACTATTAATGGTTTTGTTGTATAGTTGAATGTGCACTCAGAATAACCATATATTATTGTCTTATTGAGATGTAACATTTTATGATCCAAGTGGGAAATTAGATATGTGGATTCTGCTATAAATTAAAAACAAAACAAAAAATTACAGTGCAGTTAGAAAGCACTAAGCAGATGTTTTGCCCTGTTATTGTAAATTCCAAAGTATTGCAAAAAGGACAATATCTGAACAGGCAGGATCAAATCGACAAATGTCATATGATTCTGTATGAATGGATTGCTTCCTTTTTCTTCCTGATACTCTTCTGGAAAGCTTTAAACATTATTCTTTTTCAGTCAACAAATATATTGATCTAAATGCAATTAATATTTTCAAGAAGTTGTATTCCACAGGTACTTTTGTTTGGCTTTCTTGGGAAATTATTTAGGGCCCATTGCTGATGTTTATTCAGCTTTTTTATATTTGTTGTTTGTTTATCAGTTTTATTTGGCTATCTAAGCAATATGATACTTTTGACTGATTTCTATGATTATGTCCTAACATTATTCTGGGATATGTTTGGAAATGACAATGAAACTATATTACAGTGCAGAATCTTGACACTGTTGTGGCTCAGGGAAAAAAGAAAAAGGGAAATGAGGTGGGGATAGTCAGTGGGAGCTTTGTCTCTTGAACGAAAGGCAGCCTTAAATTGGCTATTGTTGTATCCATCAAGTGTTGGGTAGAGCTGGTATAATTGGGTTTTAAGAATCTGGACAACTAAAGGGCAGCAGAGTGGTACAGAAACTCTAACTACAGTTATTTTCATGACCGCCTACATTTTCAAAGGTCAGGTGTAGCAGCCTTCATTATAAAGAAAATAGGCACCTAGGGGTGGTAACAGTGCAGTAAATGAGTATTTAGAGATGCTAACAGTCATAGTTATTTTGTGCAAATTTGAATAAATCCCTGTCACTACTTTTACAATACTTCTGTCAAATTCTATGGAGAATGGGTTAGACTAGATACTTAAAATGCTTGTAAGCTTTTTGCTGTTAATTTTAATTCCAGTGTTTCCATAGGATAGAGCAAAGATTTGCCCTTATTATCATTGTCAAGCAAAAGATAACAAATGGATGTTATATTAAAGGTCTTTCAAATGACAGTCTTGACCTTTTTTGAAAGCTATTGAATTCAAATATGTGCATCAGAATTATAGTACAGCAGCAAGCAATTTTGATTCCTATCTCTTCAGCTGAGTTTATTTGGGTGGTAAAGCCCTGTATCTGACTATCTGCATATTCTAAAGCTTTAGTGTTCAAAATTCCATACATATTAAACACACATCAATCACTGAACAATAAGGTGATAAAAATATATATAATAGAAGTGACTGATATTTTCATATTGGTTCAAGGCAACATATATTCGCTCTTTTAAAGCACAGATTTACCTGAGTGTAGTATGTGTGTTTCATATTTTCATATTTTCAATTATTTTTTAAAAGAACTGTTATCAAGTATCTATGGATTGTTGTTTATCTGAATCTGAATCTAAATTGTGGGTCTAGGTTCCAGAGCTTTTATCTTCTTCCTCCCAGGAGCAGTTTTTTCACTCTGCTTCTGTGCAATGAATTTCTTGTTTCTTCTCCTCATTCAGCCATGGTAGAACTTGTTGGACCAATTATATTGAAAAGCTACACATAGTTTCATAACAACATTATCATTTTGCAAACTTATTTCCTAGCTGCTGATGGAGAAAATCACTCATCTGCATGGTTCACACTGGCTTCTCCACCCCCTGCAGGGACAATACCAGCTCCAAAATCAATGTAGTGGTCAGAAGCTTCAAAGAAAAGAAGACTACTACAAGTACCATGAAGTCACCAGAGTGAGCCACAAGTCACCTATGTGCAGCAGTAGCATCCAGTAGCACAAATGGGAGGTTTCTCCATTGTGGTTATGAAAGAGCTGTGTAGAGTGGAGAAACCAGCATGGACACATGACCTGAGTAGGCCATTTTGTTCAATTATCTGCCAAGTGAGTTGATTCAAAGACAGTTGTTAAAGGGTTTTTTAAAAGAAAAACAATGGAAATGGATGGAAACATAAACGCTTCTTGTATACCTGTATGGAGATTTTTAATCATCCAGGTCTTAGTTGCCCAAAGATGATTTTTCAAAAGACAACTAGAACTTTCTTTGTTTTTCTTTTCATTGAAGACATTTTGCTTCTCATCCAAAAGCTTCTTCGGTTCTGATTGAATGGGAGAGGGGAGATGGAAGCATTTATATTCCTTGCAGTCATCTGCTTGTTAGCATTGTCTTTGAAAGTTGTTAAAGCCACTTGGGAGTTCATCTGTGTCTTCAGGGTCACCTTAATCTTAGTACAATTGGATGTGGAACCTTCTTGGAACTGTTGAAATGACTGTGTTGTAAACAGGACATAAATGGTGTCATATCCCTGCCCCTCTGTTGAGAGAGGGCTTGTCAGTTTTAATGTAGATTTTTGAGCTCTCTTTCAAACAAAAAAAAAGAGGGATCAAAGAATCACTATTTTTAAAGAGATGATCTAGCTTTTGAATAAGGTGATTTTGTCCCTTTTACTCATGAATCATCTTATCCAAATTCTAGAATATCTCTTTAAAAATTATGAAAAAAGCTGTCTATAGATTGGTTATTATGTCATTTTAATCTCTCTGGGATTCTGTATTTCTTTGATCTCTGATGTGGCTTGCTCCTCTATTTCTTGCACAATTATATTCAAAAATATATTGCAGCATGTGTGAATACGTGTGTTCAAAAGGTTGGTTATTATACAGTTTTTTACATTGCATGATATGTAACAGTTCACACATTAAGCAATCTTACATCAGATCATTTCTATCATTTGTCCTGATGGATCTTTATTTTATCATTTATAAAACAGGCAACTTTTTATCCAGCAATTTTAACTGTTTGAATGCATCAATTATGTCTTAAGACCTATAGCGCTAAAATTTAATATAAGAATCACATATAATAATTAATATTCTATGAAATGCCCAATTGGTTGTAATAAGAAAGGCATTTTCTTCCATCTTTTGTAGAAATGTAATAACATTGTGTCCTTTTATATCCTTAATTTCACCTACTATCAAAATTATGCTTAGGAGTATACAGTCAAATTAGATCCCTATATGGAAAAAGAGGTGACAAATGTTCAAGCTGTCTTTATAAAAGGCTGAGGGCCATTAGACACTATTCTGGTGCATGCTGGAAAATTGAGAACGCCAAAAAAATTCCCAAAAGCTAGCTTGCTGGCTGAGGAATTCTGGGAATTGAAGTCCACAATCTTCAAGCTGCCAAGATTGAGGGAACACAAGATCATATAAAGGCCTTTGATTATGTTGATTGTATATGTTGAGAAACCTCTATACAGATCAGGAAGCTACTGTATGGACAGTATGGCAAAACAATGTTTCTCTAGGTTAGGAAAGGAGTGAGAGAAGGCTACATACCTTTCCCTTATTTATTCAACCTATATGCTGAATTAAGGACAGTTGGATTGCAACAGGATGAGGTTTAAAATTGGAAGGATAACCTCAATAACATGCACTATGCTCTACTCTAATAGCTGGAAATGCAAAAGATCTGCAAAGACTATTAATAAAGATCACAGAGCAAAGTGAAAAATTGGACTAAAATTAAATTTTAAAAAATACCAAATCAATGACAACAGGTAAAACAACCAGCCCTAGAATTAATAATAAAAATATTGAAGTGAAAGATGGCTTTTGTCTTTTAGGCTCAACCATCAACAGGAAAGCAAAGAGCAATCAACAAATACTCTTCACCAAAGCACATGGTAGAACAGCCAGGAAGACTTAAAAAAAATACTCTGATACTGCAATGTGTCTTCATACAAAAAAAAAACAGACTAATGTAAGCAATAGCATTCCCTATGACTCTCTCTGGAGGTGAAAGTTGGACTTTGAAGAATCAGGATAGAAAGTGTATTGATGCCTTTGAACTTTGGTGCTGAAGAAGACTCCTGAGAATACTGTGGACAGCCAAGAAAATAAATTGATGGATCATTAAGCAAATCAATCCATAGTTTTCAGTGGAAGCACAAAAGATAGTTTGTTATTCTGCCAATGGGTACTCTATTGGAAGAACTGAAAGATCAGATTAGGAATAGTTCATTATGGAGAAAATCTATCTTTGTTGTTGCTAAAAATCAGCACTGACTAGATGGCACATAATCAATCAATTTTAATTAAATATAGCAATAACAATAGAAAGGGGTGAATTCTTATTAATGTATGCTTTGTAGGTATACAATACTTGCCAGGGAAATAAAAAGTTACAAAACAAGCCCTGAAAAGATGCAGAAGTGGGCTGTGGGTGAAACACCTATGGTACCAATAGCGATAGAGAAGGTTAATCCAAATGACAGCTTCATTTAGGTAGCAAGCCTTCCCAATGAAACTTACCTCAAAATCTAATCTGATTCACAAACCTACTGTTTTGCTAATATGATGACTGACCGAAAATTCTACCTAGATCCTACTATAATTCATTGTGCCAGCTTTTTAATACAGAAAATATAAAGTGGTGTTGTGGCCCTGAACTTCATAATTTCACAAATACTAAAGAATGAGATGTCACTTTACAAAAGCAGCCAGGTGAAATTGTTTAGTAATTGTTTTTATTCCAGAATATTATATTTGTAATTTTACTCTGAGGAATCCATTAATGAGGTCATTATCAACAATGCAAACCACTGCCAAAAAAAACCTTGGTTAAATGAAAGTCATGAATCTTTTTAACAGCATTGCTTGATCCTTACAATTGAATATGCCTAACTCTCTCTTTCATTATGGACTGGCAAAGCTGAGCAAGATTTAACTGCAGAACACTGCAATAACATTATCTGGGCTGCATCATTAGATATACCCAGGATAATATATAAGCAGTTATTGAAGAGAGTTCTACCTCTTTAGCATTTCTTATATATGATGCTGGGGAAAAATGCTTCCAGGGCTTAATAACAAGAGTTAGTAGCTACTCACATGAGATAGGAAGTGCAGCAAATATACAAAAAATATTTTAAAGACAGAATACACTTGGGATCGATTCATTTTTTTTCTCGTGAGCTCATGTAATGAACTTCATTTGCTGAATTTAGGTCAATTACAGTTTTTGTTCATAAATAACTTGAATATTTATGCTTTAAAGACAGATTAATTCCTTCTTCTCAAATCCTGAGAATATTAGGATATGTACCCTGTTTCCCCAAAAATATGACCTATCCTGAAAATAAGCCCTAGTATGTTTTCTGCATATGCGTAATATAAGCCCTACCCCAAAATAAGCCCTACTTAAGAGGCTGTGCAGCTGGCGCCCACCTATTCTGTCTGGTTGCTCATGGTGCCGCGGCCATGAGGCAAGGCAGAGGCATTGTGGAACTGCCAGAGACACCCTGTACTAGCTTACCTCAGGGCCCCCACAGCCAGGCCATCCACGCCGCAACACCTGCCTTGTAGCAGCAGCATTGGCAGCCATGTTTAGCAGGAGCCCACATGGCCGTGGCCCAGTGGTGGGTTTCAAAAATTTTGGGAACCTCTTCTGTAGGTGTGGCCTGCTTTCGGGTCCACTGGTGGAACCTCTTCTAACCGGTTTGGTAGATTTGACAAACTGGTTCTACCGACTAGGTGCGAACTGGTGGGAACCCACCTCTTCCACTTGTCAGGCAGGTGTCAGGGCAGGTGTTCCTGTATATTACTCTTTATAAAAATGCTCAATTATAATTCATTTAACATAACTTTTCATCCATAGTTGCTACTCTCTAGCTAATGTATTGTTTCTAAATGTACTAAAATTATGTTTTAAAATTATTGATCATTATTGATCATAACAATAAAAAAGTTTCACCTGGTTTTATTTTTGTTTGCATTCAATATATATTTTGTTGTCTATTTTTGGAATTCTGATTGTTGAATGCAAAAAAAAAAAAAAGAATTATTTTTGTTGTTGCTGGTGGGTAAGCTAAGATATGCATTTTTTTCAGTTCTATAGCCAAAAATGATAAGAGACAAGGATGTGTTAAAATGACTATTTAACTTAACTATTTGAAAATCTGTATGATAAAGTTGAAGAATAAATTTTATATTTGTGTAATAGCTGCTCTAGTGGCTAAGTGGCTAAGATGCTGAGCTTGTCAAACAGAAAGGTCGGCAGTTTGGCGGTTCAAATCCCTAGCACCATATAACGAAGTGAGCTCCCATTACTTGTCCCAGCTTCTGCCAACCTGGCGATTAGAAATCGTGTAAAAATTGAAGTAGAAAATTAGTTACCACCTTTGGTGGGAAGATAACAATGTTCTGTGCGCCTTCAGTGTTTAGTCATGCCAGCCACATGACCATGGAGATGTCTTTGGATAGTGCTGGTACTTCAGCTTTGAGATGAGCATCACCCCCATAGAGTTGGGAACAACTAGCACATATGTGCGAGGAGAACCTTTACCTTTACCTAATAACTGCTCTATGCTCATTTCAGCCCACTTCTATGTGCAGAAAGTCATAAGCAGCCAAGCAATGAGCATACAGTTCAGGTTTTTTGGCTTATAGCATGCTATGCCTCATTTGCCAGACTTAGAACACTGGTGACATAAAGCCAGCAAAAATCAGAATCAGTTTAAAGAATAAGCTGAGGCCTAATGGAGTGACAGTGATTACAGTCCTAACAGGTAGGAGGGAAAGGTCTGATCAGGAAAGTAAGGCTGCAGCATAGGTGCATACTGAGTAGACCTCGGTAGCCAAATAGCACTGAGCAGTATCAGGCTGTATCAGAAGTGGATGGTACGCATTTGAACACAACAAAGCAAACAAACCAGGAAGCAAAGAAACATGACAACTGATTTCATTAATACTTACAGTCTTCTGACTTGCTTATCACTAAAATGGTGACCTAATTTTGTCTTCTAGACATTATTCTATATAAGGAATATCTTCTAAATATGTTCGGTGTTGATAGCTGATATACAGAATTTCTTCATACTCCTTTTATCTTTTGAGCTTTTGAAAAACTTTCTGGTATTGTTTCTATCTTTAATGTCTTTGCTGATGGCATTGTAGTGTTGTTTCTTGACTCTTATGACAGTGAATTGAAGTTCTTTGACATCGTCCTTTGTTTGTATTGACTTTGTCTTATCTTCCCTTCTTGGCAATTTGCACCAGGTGTTCACTTTCTTCCATTTCTTTTCTTTTTTTTTTGGCAATCTTTTTTCACATTCTTCCTTTACAATTTGTTTGATTATATTTCAGAGTTTCTCTAGTTCCCTATCAGTTCAAAACTTTAAAATAATTCCTGGTATTGAATTTGAAAAAGATGATCACGTGCTCAAGATCATGTTGTAGAAAGTGGTTGACTCTTCTTCCATTTTAGCTTAAAAATAAAGGTATTGTATTGCAAGCAGAGGAGTTAAGTACTCTTCTTGTGAAATACCTCTGCACCCTCTCTATTGTATTAATGTCAGATAGACAGCATGGATTCCAGGCAGGTGAGCAGTATTCAAGGATTGGTCTAGCAAAGGTTTTGTATGCCCTAGTTAGCAGTATAGTTTTACCAGAGAAAAAGCTTCGTAAAATAAGGTTTACAACTCTTAATGCCTTTTTGGCAATGTTATGTTGGGGGGGGGGCATCAGGATTTTAAAGATGCTTAGGTAGGCGGTGTCAAAAAAAGTTTGGGAACCACTGTTTCAGAGTCGTTGAGGCCACTTGCAGGTTTATCTGTGTCATCATGGTCACCTGCATAGTGAAAAAGGGTGTGGAGCCTTCTTGGAATTGTTGAAAGGACTCTGCTGTAGACTGGAGATAGATGGTGTTGTATGCCTTCCCCCAAAGTCCCTCTTTATGGGGGAGGGACTGTTATTTTTTGTTATCTAAATATTGTCAAGCTATTACTATTGTGACCCAGAATAGATTTGTTAAACAAGATAAAAGCCTGTATATATACAATCAGATCAATTTTTTCCTTTGAAGATATGAATGTATCAAGTTGAAAGTATGAAGTGAAGCATATTATATACAAAAGGAGGATAATGCTTAGGCAAGGAAGCTCAGCAATTCATCATCCATTTATGTGTTTCTAAATTTACATAAAGCTAACATTACTTTTTGTCACTGTGCCTAAGTAAACTTTGGAATATATAAATGAATTATATTTTAGTTGATTTTTCTTCCTGGGCCTTTTTTTTCTTTTCATTTCTGTTAATCACTGCAAAATTACATCTCATGAAGATGAAGGAACCTGTTTCTTTCCTGATTATAATGAGAGGCAGGTGTTGGTTGTCTCTGAGGAACAAACATGCAGTTCAGCTTGAAAATAATGGAAGCAGAAGCCAGAGGAAGCAAAATGTGTTATTAAACTTCCTGGCAAAGTACTTTACGTTTCCCTTCACCACCCCAACCCCCCACTGGAAGTAAACATCAGCTGAAAGTACACTCTGCAACTGAGGGCTTTTAAAGTAATCAATAGAAAGTCATTTTAGATAAGTTTCATTTTTAAAAAAAACATACGACTAATTAATAGGGCTTTCTCTGATATTTGGGAATAGCTTCAAGTTGTCTCATAAGCTGCTCCCATGCTTGATAACACTGTAATATTTATAAAGAATCATCTTTTGTTCATTCCTTCATTTGTCCAATCATTTCTAATTGAGAAGAATTTCATGGGTGTACCGTATGCCTATTAATATTAAGTAGAGACAAACCATGCAACTGATTATCCCTTTATTTGCTACACTTAATGGACTGGTTTATTAATATTACAGGTTTGTTTGGTTTTTTTACAACCATAAAATGGCACCTTTCCCATTTCCCTAATTTCTTTTTGCTTTCTGTAAATACTTCTAGCATTAAAATTATGATGGGGCTGTTTATAAACAAATATATTCTGTTGGGTTCACTGGGGATAACTCTCTACTACATTTTGATAAGTGTTGCTGCACATAGTGTAGATGAAATAGGAAAGTTTTTGGCACTGACAACAAAAAGTAGTGTGATAATCACTATGCTGCCAATGATGTCACCATGTAGCTACAATTCGAATGCTATTAAATGTGAAATATTTGTACTCTGTGACTTCTAAAGCTATCAGCTGATCAACTTAAACATAAACATTCTGTAGACAAACAAACAGCTCCCAGGAACCTAAGAAACTGCCTTTTAATGAGGCAGATGATTGATTTCAGAAAGTGCCATATTATCTACTCTTAGCTGGAAGTAAGTGTCTACTTAATAAAATTTATCCTTGAGCCTTCTTAACGAAATGGCTAAAGGTTATATAGCAAAGAGAAGGAAACCAGACTCCCTTCTCTCCATTATTCACACACTAATTATTTTACCCTACCTAATATGACTGGTGCAGAAATGTAAGTGTCAAGAAAGATGGACTGCTGGTATGATATGAGCAAGAACTGCTAGTGTCTGTCCTTATACCTGCATATGGTGCACATACAATTCCAGTGA
Source organism: Thamnophis elegans (assembly GCF_009769535.1). NCBI lineage: Eukaryota > Metazoa > Chordata > Lepidosauria > Squamata > Natricidae > Thamnophis > Thamnophis elegans. Next base: position 38,880,561 of record NC_045546.1, read on the forward strand.
ATTAATATTTCAGATCTTTCTAAGATCTATCATAACTGTATATCTACATTTTCTGTATTTTATCCTGCCATCTGGTAGTTGTCTAGATATTTGCAGCTCAGAAATGATAGCGTTATAATATTCCTTTTACTTACCTCATAATTTTCAAAAACAAATTCTTTGTGATAATCAAAGAGATAACTGATAAATGCTTGGTGAAGTTTCACCAGCACACCCAAGAATACTCACAATACTCTTAATGAGCTTCATCAATGATGGCTATTAAGATTATGCCAAAAAGGGATCAACTGACCCTGTCAACTGATTCCAGCATGTTGGGTTCAATCCAAAACAGATTTGGTCTTACACAGAATTGAATAAATCCCACCAAATCAGCAACAGGCACAAATTTTCAGTTTAAAGGGAAATACAACACTCTGGTTCATAGAGTTTGATTTTGGCTTTGAAAACTAAAAATAGGGTAGAGTTTTAATTAATATTAATAAAAAGAATAGGTTTAAATTCAAAGTAAATGCCTTATATTTTTCTAGGAATAAAAAATTCTTTTCTGATTTCCCACTTTGTGGAGAAGACAGAAGGTAACTTCATCACATCAAGCCATAATTGCGGGGGAGGGGGGATTGAGTGGAAGTCTATGGAAAAAAGGTAAGATTGAACAAAGAATCAAAACAGTCAAGGTCTTGACTTAAGATTGATGATCCATAGTTCAAATTCTCCAAAAATATACTCTAATTAACGAAATTTCAAAGCCCGCCTGACATTCCATGCAGAGGTGGGTTGATGCTGGATCAGCCAAACTGGTAGTAGCAGTGGGAGTCTCCGCCCACCCACCTAGATTCTTCTGCATATGTTCAGAAGCATCACGTGTGCACAGGTGCTTGCCTGAACCGATAGTAAAAAAAATTAGCAACCCACCTCTGATTCCTTGCCTTTTACCTTTCGGTTTTAAATCAGGCAATATTTCTCGTCTAAAAATTATACTGTATTTTTCAGAGTATAAGACGCACTGGAGTATAAGACATACCGGAGTATAAGATGCAGCAAGGTTTTGAAGAGAAAAATTAAAAAAAGTTTTTGCACTCTGCAAACCTCCCTAAAACGGCCCATTTTTCGTGAAAATGGGCCCGTTTCCTCCCCCCAAAAAGGCATGAGTTCTCCTGGGGAGGGGGCAAAAAGGAGCAAAAAAGAGCCCGTTTTTCATGAAAACAACCAATCCCATCTTCAGTCATACATCTTTGCCAATACACTGCAATCCAGATCTGAATTGATGAAATAAGCTTCAGAAGCAGCCAAGAACAATGTGACAAATAAGCAGTTTAGACTGCAGTGTAAATTGCCCTTAATGTGGAACTTTGTTTCCTTGTCTCCTCTTTCATGTTCTTGGACAAGACATAGGCATATAATATTAAATAGCAGGTTTTAAATTTGTGCATTGCAGCATTTTCCTATGTTGATCATCATCCTTTCTTTTGCAATAACACTGGAATGTGAGTCTCACAGGAGTATGCTGTTATATTTTTTCATTCATTCAATTATTCGATTTATACTGCCTACTGAGGTCTCTTGGTGATTTACAATGAAACATAAAATCAAAATTAATACAATCATGTTAAAATTAAAATCAGTAATTAAAATTGTTAAAAGCCTTTTTGTAATGAATAAAGAGATTAAGCCCTTTAACTTAGTGAATGGGTTGCAAAGAATTGTGGCAGATAAAGAGAAAAAACTCAATACTTTTCATTATGAGGTGAGCATATGCATTGTAGCCTGCTAAATTGATCTCACTGATTGGGGTATGGGTTCATATAGAAAGGTAAATTCTTTCACTTAGCTAGCACCTTTTTTTCTTTTTTACTAAAACAAATTAGAAACAGGTGCAATACTATCTTTTTACTACACCTTAGTGAGATTTCTTAGAAACAGCCTCATTGCTAAATTTGACATTAATTGTGATATTTGTGTTAAATACAAAAGTCATATAAAGTATGCTATGGTAGTCATATCTAAAAGTTAACAGCATGTGGCCCACAGTATTAAGGTCATTTTTTTGCTGGAAAAGACACAGCTGGTAAAGGGTAAAGAGTACTCTTGACTCTTGCAACCAGGGAGATAGTTCAATCTGTTGTGTCCTGATGTGGGAATAACACAGGAGCCATGGATAGCCAGTAAGATGTTTATTAGTACCAGATGACAAGCGATTCAAAGATTTCCCTTCAACTGTCAGTGTATTTATACTCGAGCCCGAAGCAACTGTCAAGCCCAACTGTCACGAGGCCAGCCAATCAGAGGCTGTGCCTTGACCAACCAATTAGAACGCAACACAGGTTGTTGCTGGGTTATAACACAATCCAGAAACTATCCCATGTGAACATCTGTTCTTTCTAGGAGAGTATAGCCCAATTCAGAAAAGAAATGTCTATTACTTTTCTGGAATACACCCACTCACAGTGAACACCTCTGACATGTCTCGATTCAGTGACAATTTACTATCCCTCTTTCAACTCACTGCTATATATAATTAAGGCAATCAGGGAAATTAAGTATATCTAATAACCTGCCACCTAGATGTTACAAACCAAATTGGGTAAAGATCTAATGGATAAGTGGTGGAATTTACTGCTCCAAACAACCTGTCTATATCTTTGAAAGTCACAAATCGCAAATTGATTCAGTCTAACAAAATGAGTCACCAAATCCTCCTATAATTAACTCTCCAACAAGGGTGGTATCCAGACTGAACCAAATGTGAGAAGTTTTATTTGCAAAAAATAAAAAAACAGAAAAGTCTTTAAAAGCATAATAACAAAATATCTTGAGGTTTTGAAATCAAACTCCGGGAGGTGGACGAGGAGAGTTAAATCCTACACAGTAAGAAGGCTGTGAACTTGTAGTGTCCTTCTGTAACATGTACAATGGGGGGAAGGATCTATTTTTCTGCTCAAATTATCACTGACAATGTCTCTAAATAAATGTTATGCAATGTCTTTAGATCTAAATTTTTTCCAGTGTTTCTAAAATTCCAAATGTACAACTAGCCAGATTATTTGGGAATCCCTGAGACCCTGTGTAATAACTAAATCCAATAAGACATACACAGTACATAATTATGGTTTTCTGTATTTTTAATCAAATTCAAGTAGTCGGGCAAATATTACTTTCATAGTTTACTATCTGTGACTTTTCAATATGTATAAAACTACTGTATATACTATTTTTCATTAGCAGACCTTATTAATACTTTGAGGTTTGCAGAATCTATGAACTTGTCCAATTATTATTGTTCCAACCTATTACGGTACGATGAAATCATAAGAAGATTTCCTGGTTTGTCATAATATCCAAATTGCGGTCCAAGTATTCATTAGAAATTGATAAGTTAAACCAAATTGAAAATGTAGTTTACAATCACCAAGTATAAAGATCATTTTGATCATTGAAAATGTTCTGAATTTACCCGTAACAGATTTATCTACAAGGAAAAAAGATGGTGGTAAATATCGGAGAGGTTTTAATGAATGGCATCTACAGTAGTAAATTCATTAATTGTATCATGTGAACATGTATTTTCTTGCTTTAGCCTAATAAAATCTGCAAATAGTGCTAGCGTGATTGGTAAACCATGGTTTATTGCCTAACATTATGTGATTTTTCATTTTTATTTATGTTAATACATTTTACAGGAAGAAATAGAAACAGAAAATAGAAAATGAAATAAATGAAAAACTACAAAAAATACAGATAACCAAGCTAATAATAACAAAAGATGTTTCTCCAAATCTCACATTTTCCTCAATTAAAATGTGGCACCAAAATGAAACTTAATTCTTGAAGTAATATCTGTTTGGCTGGCATAAGCTGATTATACAACTGGTTGTAAATTAATAATTAAGTTGTTTAATATTATCATGGTCTGTCTCTATTGGAAACAGTTTCATTTCAGCAACTAAAATCTCTGCCTATAATTAATGACAGTTTTTATCTTTTATAAGGACCCTTCCCGGCCTTTGGGTTCCAGTCTCTTTGCCCAAGATTCCTGAGGGAAGGATTCTTAAATAACATTGCAGCCCCACGTCCTTTGTCAGGGGGAGGATCTTTACCCTCCAGGATTTTTTCCGGTAGGTATTCCATGTAAATTTTCAAAGCAGCCATTGTTCAGGAATTTGGGAGTATGGGATCAGAAGAAGATGAATAAATATAATTTTGCGGACATTTTGTATGTCACTTTTGTTACAGATTAGACAAATATACCCTAGGTTCTACATCAGACTGAGTAAAAAAAGTGCATAAAATCCAAATTAGCATTACAAAAAATAAAGCATTTTCTTCTTTGTTTCAAACAAATTAATGTGCTGCAGTTTTGTTTTTTTTAAGTAACTGGTTATACAGCTAGGGGCCCATCTACATCTATTATGACATAGAACTTTGATGTCACAAGTGATAATGCTTGAAGATTTTACATTGGCCTGTGTAATATGGCTATATAAATGTAGTACAAATAGTATTTGACTTACAACCATTCATTTAGTAACCATTTGAAGTTACAACAGCACTGGCAAAAGTTATTTATGACCTGTTTTCACACTTATGATTGTTGTGACCATGTGATCAAAATTTGGCTGATTCGCAACTGACATGTACTTATGACAGCTGCGTCTGTCATGTGACCGTCATTTGGAAGGTTCCAAGCCAGGTTCAGACAAATAAAATCAATGGGAGAAGCCAGAATCACTTAATGACCTCATGAACACTTAACAAGTACAGTGATTCACTTAACAACTGTGGGGGAAAAAAGGTAGTAAAGTGGGATAAAACTCAAGTAACAATTGTCTTTTGGGCTTAATTATGGTTCTAATTCGAGGATTGCCTATATGTTCAGCTTCTTCTAAAAATGAAACACTAAAACTACTCAGCACTTTGGATTCCATTAAAAAAGATATTTCTCAGCACCCAATGGCACAAACACTGTCTCTGTCGGTATACTTTAAAGCAGGGATGTCAAGCTTGATTTCATTGAGGGACGCATCAGTGTTGTTTGACCTCGGGAGGCGGGGTGGGAGTGGCCAGCTATACATCACTCATGTCGGGTGTCTGTGGTGGCCCAAGAGCTCTGCCAGCTGTTTCCAGGCTGGCCCTGCAGGTCAGATCTAAGGCTGAATTTGCCCCCCAGGCCTTGAGTTTGACTCCCCTACTTTAAAGCATCTGTGTCTTCTCCTGCAATGATCTTATGAAATATTATCTATAGCTATTGGGTTTATTTACTATTTTAAGAAATAGAGAGTCCCTCAAGTCAATATATATTAATGTACAGTATGTGAAAATGGTATTGTATTGCTTTACAACAGAAAAGAATTAGGAAAGGAAGTCAGATTTCCAAATATATCCAGGAACATTTTAATTTTCTTTAGTATATGTGAAAACTAGCATTTATGTTTAAAATGAATTAAGAAAGGAAAAAGTATTCAATGTCTATCATAATAGATCAATGTTTCTTTATCAAATTCAAGTGTATTACAATAGTAAAATATAACAATTTTCTTGAAAAGGTCTGTTTATTCACACTAGTTTCATCTTCCATTTAAAAATAACATCATTAACTCTTTCTTGGCAGCTGTATTTCATAATTACATTTCAGAATAGTATGTTAAATTAAGAAATGCTCAACACCAAATTAAAAAATGTAGTTTCTAATGATAATGCATGCTTTTTAAAAAAAAAAACCTTTAAAAAAAGTATCTCATATTGATTTAGTGTCTTGGCAACACTTTTTGGAAGTGTTTGCCATTGCCTTCTTTCTAGATCTAATTGAGAATGACTGTCTAGATTCATCTAATTGGCATATGTGCCTAAGATAGCACTAGAATTCATGGTCTCCTTGTTTTAGCCTGGCTCCTCCAGCCAATGCACTAAATGGAAAGCAAGCCAACATATCAATTTAAATGATGTGTGTTCATGATGAATCATCAGGAATATGACCACATATCTGGAAGGAAATGGCCATCGAAATCTGTGTCTGTAACTGCAAATAATGTTCCTGGACATGTGTGATTATATGGTCCAGACTGAGGTACTTAAATAATATGCAGACTCCAAACCTAGCTGCTGTAAAATTATTAAATGTAGAAATATTGGTTAAATTTAATATTGAAAACCTTATTTCAAATCAAATTTGGTTTTTAATCTGGCCATGTCTATTTCTTGGTTCTGGCCTACAAACCTTGGAAAATTCTCCAGGCATATCATTCAAAGACTTAAAAATTTTGCATACTTCTCTTATATAGAGGAGAATACTTCTTGCAGAGAGGAGCCAACTTTGACAGCTATTATATGACAACCAGTTTATTGTACTAAAGAGAAACATCTCTTTTCTTTTTAACAACTGAAATAAAATGTAGTGATCTTGCAGAAAGAGATATTTCATTCAAGTGTCATCTAAAAATGCCAGGCATACGTACAAAGCCATCATGCCAATCGCTTTGGGCTAATGTCCTGCAGAAAGCAAAAATAGAATTCAAAATAGTAAACCAAATCAATTAAATGAATGACATAAGGGTGCAAAAAGGTAATAGTTACATCTGGTTTATGCCACAAGTTTCATTACAGAATACCTGTTCATACCTGTCTGTACTTGCAAACAATTCTTGTTTTCCTCAAATCCATATAACCCCTTGTATATTATCTTTTGTCCTTTAAATTTCTCATTTTTCTTTTTTCAAGATCTCATCAACTCCACCCATCTGTCACTTGCTCAGCTTCCCATTTCCCACTAAATTATTCATCTTTCTATTTATTTTGTGATTTGATTTTCACTGCTATCCTAATGTGATAGGATTAGAAACATTTTAATTCCCTTTCTTTTGAATTATTAGAATCAATGGAACACAATTAACTAGATTTAATTTGAGACTAACTGTTTGGAAGTTTGCTCTTAATTCCTCTTTATTTATTTTTCTGCATAGCATGGAAACAAGAACAGTGATTTCAGTGGTGGGTTCCTAACTGGTTTCCTACCGGTTTGCTTGCATGCGTGCAATACACTTGTCGTTAGGGGTGAGAACGTGATGGATGACCTCTAACTTGGAAGGGGTGGGGTAGATGCCAGACTTGTCTACAAGGTACCATGTTCTACTATTTTGCATTTGGATTTTTTTAACTGCAACCCAACGTTGCAGAACCTGGTGAGCACGATGCATAAGGTGCAGTGGTAGGTTTCAAAAAATTTTGAACCTCTTCTGTAGGTGTGGCCTGCTTTCCGGGTCCACTGGTGGAACCTCTTCTAACCGGTTCGGTAGATTTGATGAACCGGTTCTACTGAACTGGTGCGAACCGGTAGGAACCCACCTCTGGTAAGGTGGCAATGAGTGTGTGCTAGTCACTAGTGTGGACCAGCACATCATCAAAATAGGGAACAACCCCAGGGATCCCTTGGAGCAGGCGCTCCATGAGACTTTGAAAGATCCCTGGGGCTGTACTAACCCCAAACTGCAGCCGGCGACAGCAAAAGGCTCTCCTGTGGGTCATGATTGTCTGTGCATCAGCAGTGACATCATCCACAGGGAGCTGCTGATACACCTGTGCTAGGTAGAGTTTGCAAATATGGCACCCTGTCCCAGGGAATGAAGCAGATGTTGTACTACTGGAACGGGGTAAGGGTTAGCCTGCAATGCTCTGTTCAAAGTTACCTGATAACCTTGCACATACCTTTATAGACCCATCTGGCTTCAATGGGATAGCAATTGGTGTTTCCCAACGCGCATGATCCACAGAGCCAAGGTGGCGCAGTGGTTAAATGCAGCACTGCAGGCTACTGCTAGATCAGCAGGTCAGCGGTTCAAATCTCACCGGCTCAAGGTTGACTCAGCCTTCCATCCTTCCGAGGTGGGTAAAATGAGGACCCAGATTGTTGGGGGCAATATGCTGACTCTCTGTAAACCGCTTAGAGAGGCCTGAAAGGCCTATGAAGCGGTATATAAGTCTACTGCTATTGCTATTGCTAGATTTTAACACTCCCTGGCTGATCAATTTATCCAATTCAGCATCCAGTTTTGGGTGGAGTGCTAAAGGAGCCCTTCTAGGCTTAAGGCGAATTGGTGCTACCTGGGGATCTAAATTAAAAGATATAGGGGTTTCCAGTATATTTACCCAAACCATATTTGAAAACATCTGCGAACTCGTTGGTCAAGGACTAGAAAGCTTCGGCTGTCGTGGCATGGATGCCAATGATGTCAAGCCCCAATGCCTGGAACCAGTCGAGACCCAGCATTGTGGTCTTGGACCACAATGAGCAGGAGGCGACCAGTAAAACACTTGGTGGCTACCTTAAAGAGGCTGCTGCCTAGAAAAGGATTGACTGTCCTTGATAGTCGCGCAGACGGACGGCACAGGGAGAGAGACGATTCTTCGCCATGGAGGGCACTAAATGTTTTGAAGTGCTCCAAGAGATGAGGGAGCATGAAGAGTCAGTGTCCACCTCCATCTGACAGGGTGCTCCTTCAAGGTGGACACTGAGGAAAAATATTTTGCAGTTTTTTTCGTTAGCTTGATTTATGGACAGCTTTAAGTACTCACTATCTTCAGAGATAGCATAACAGTCCTCCCTCATACTGGTGGGACATCTGGGTGGCTTCGCAGTAGCTGGCTTAATTGGGTGGTGCTCTGGCACAGGGGATGGAGCCTGACAAACTTTGGCTAGGTGGCCGTTTTGGCCCACAACGATGGCACACAAAAGCTTTAAACCTGCTTGTGTTTCTGGCATGATTGCCTCCGCAGCCAGCACATAAGGCGGAGGGGGCGTCCCTACACCCGGTGTGTTCTTGAAAGGAGATGTCTGCAGACATCTGACATTATGTTCCTCCTCTGAGATATCAGCCCTCTCTTCCCCATCATCATGATGGACACAGCCGCTCGTGAGGCGGAGGAAGGAGCGTTTTGATATCTTTGGATTTCTACAGAGGATTTCTCGGCCATCTCAGACGCCCTTGCTTCATCCATTGCAGTTTTGCGAGTCAGCTCTGTGCACGCTCAGGCGAAGCTGTAATTTCAGATCACTGACCCCACAGACCAATTGATCTAGTAAGTTTTCTTCTAGGTCAGTGAAGTCACAATAGAGAGCAGCTGACCAGAGAGCAGCTATGTACTGGTTAATAGGTTCTCCCTCTAACTGAAATCTTTGCCTGAAAGTGCATCTTCGGGTGATTTTGGAAGGTGCGGGGGCGTAGTGTGCCCTCAGTTCCTCAATTAAGACATCCCATGCAATGGAATATACAGGCTGAGGGACACAAAATGCCCTGGCTGTTCCAAACATCTCTGGTCTGCAGGCACTTAAAGAACATGATCTTTTTCGGCTGCCAGACCACCCAGTGAGATCGTGAGCTTCTAGGAAGCATTCAAAACGCTCTACAAAAGCTTCCCAGGACTCTGTTGCCAGACAGAAATCTGCGAACGAAGCTAAGGTGGCCATCCTGAAAAGGATGCAGCTCAGGTTACCTCGGGAGAGGAAAAAAAAATCCTTTCCATTCTATATTCACGGCATTCTGTTCGAACACCTCAGTTCTTTCTGTTTCAGCGACTCAACTGATCCATTGCTCAATCCTGAAATCCCATCCTCATCGCCAGTGTTATGAAGGGTGATGGAGGGAACAGGACTGAGGCAACACGGATCTAATGCAACTTGATTTATTAATGTAACAAGTAACAACAGCAACAGCAGATCTGAACGGCAACAACATACCGTCCCTTTTGACAGTGCTTTTATACTGCAGCTGTCAAGCAGGCAGCCAATGAACTGTCTTTATTTTCCCGCTCCTGCTGACACGCCTCCAGCCAATCGCCATGGCTGGTGGCATCACATCTTCAGAGCCTGGACGCAACAAAACTAATAATTGGTTGGTCCATCATTTAGTCAAATTTAGAATAAACCCATTGAAATGGAACTTCACTGACTTGTAGCTTACCAAAAAAAAGTCTATTCAGTATATTATAATGGATTTTTAGTTGCACAGTATAATTTTGACTTTCTATACTATCTTCAGTATCCTGAAAAAAATCTGCCTTGGTTTCTGCATTAGTTTTCTGAAGCAAATTAGCAAGCAAACAGATAAATGTAGTGGAAGTCAGACTATCACACGTGCTGTGCCATTTGCACATAATTGGATTTTTAAAACTCAAAATCATGTTTATTTTAATTGATATATCGCAAGCAGGACTTCAACAAATCCTTTGTCTTGCCATAGAAACATCTTGTTTAATTCTATATGATGTTTTTCCCATATTAACATTTCAAATGACATTTAGATTTCTTATGTTACAAGTCTTCACACCTGCTATTTCAGAGACCACATATGGAAAGGCAGGTCAGCATTAGGAGGTTATATGCAAAATATATAACAATGGCTAACTACCGTGTTTCCCCGAAAATATGACAGGGTTTTATTTTATTTTTACCTACAAAATATGGCTTGGGCTTTATTATGGGGAAAAGGTTTATTGTTTGGGGTTGCCGGGCAGCTGCTCTCTTGCGAGCAGGCTCCCAAAAAGCCGGGCACAGACTCATAGGCAAATGGCTGTGTTGTGCTGTCACAGCAGCACAACACAACAGCCATGAAGCAACCATGCTCACGAGAAGCCACCCAGCAAAACCTCTTTGCAGCTGGGCACAGCACCATTCACTGACCTAGGGGTATCACCAAGCCGTGTGAGCGCCTGTTCGCCACAACCTGGCTCCTGCAGCTTGGCGCCTTCCAAATGCCAGTGAATGGTACTGCTGGAGAGGGAGGTTGTGCAAGTGGCTGTTCCGCTCTCACTCATCTGCCTCCCAGCCTCACGATGCATGGCCCAGCTCTCATTATGGAGCCAGGACATCTCTGCCGCTGCCGCCATCCCAGCCTGGCTTTTTCCGCAGCTTCCAATCCGAGTCTTTCAGCAGTGGCCGCTCTGGGCACATGGTCTATGGTTGTGGGCCAGCTGCCTGCAGAGCATACAATCATAGAGTGTGCGCCCAGAGCAGCCATTGCCAAAAACTCAGATTGAAAGCCGCGGAAAAAGCCAGGCTGGGATGGTGGTAGTGGCAGAGGTGCCCAGGCTCCATAATGAGAGCTGGGCCATGCATTGGTAGGTGGGTGAGCGAGAGCAAAATAGCCACTCACGCAACCCCCCTCTCCAGCCGTGCAGAGTGCCATTCACTGGCATTTGGAAGGCGCCAAGTTGTGGGAGCCAGGCGGTGGTGAACAGGTGCTCATGCGGCTTGATATATCCCTAGGTTAGTGAAAGGGGCTGTGCCCTGCTGCAAAGGGTGGCCGCTTGTGAGCGTGGTCGCTTCATGGCTGTTGTGTTGCGCTGCTGTCACAGTGCAACACAGTCATTTGCCCATGAGGCTGTGCCCGGCTCTTTGGGAGCCTGCTCACAAGAGAGCAGCTGCCTGGCAACCCCCCTCTTCAGCTGGGCACAGCACTGCTCACCAACCTAGCAGTATCCCAAAGGCACCAAGCAACGTGATCACCTTTGCCTCCCCCCAAGGTTTTCCCACGACTTGGCACCTTCAGGATACTGCTAGGTTGGTGAGCAGCGCTCTGCCTGGGCAGAGGTGGGGTGTTGTCGAGGGGGCTTATATGCGGGGCGGCTTATATGAGGGGGGGCTTATATTTTTGCCCACCAGAAAAATGTGGCATGGCTGTATTATGAGGACATGTCGTATTTTCGGGAAAACATGGTATCTATTTTGGAAAGGCCTACTTATCACAGGCTCTTCTCACAAGCCTATTTTTAATATATTATGATTTGCCTTGTTGGAGGTCCACTTAATAAATTTCCTTATGAGAAATAAATGTATCTATATGTGGAAAATGGATTTATGTATCTTATTTTATTAGAAAATTTATGAGATATGCAGGATAATCAACTATAGCCAATTACTATGTTGCCTTCATAATGGGCACTCAAGCATTATATACAATATAGCCAACTTCTGGGCAAGTGTACCTGAAACCCAATATAAGATAACAATGAGCTCTTGACAATATCTTGATAAAATTTATGGTTTTAATTATATGATTCTGAAGTTGTTCTGTGTTAGCACTTGCTTTGTTTTCAGCTTACCATGTGTTTATTGTTACTCAGTATCAAAACTGTTTCAGTGATGTGACTTAAAACAGCATTTTCATGCTGAACCCAGTGTATTTTGTTCACATGAGGGTTTTATAAAATTCAAGTATCTTGTTTTAATTATTTTATAAGGGAAACAAACATTTCTAGTTGTGTTAAGTTCATAATAACATTGGAGCAACGTTCCAGATTCCCCAAGTGAATTTTTTATCAGTTCTACTGAATTGTAATTGATTGCTGTATAAAAAAATTAAGAAGTACTAACGTATTGTAAGTTTCTGACCTCCTATGTATAGTAAAAAATAAAATGAAAAACCTATTCAGAATATTTTTCTGAGATATTAGTATTCACATGAAAACTGGTTAAGTGGCTTTGGGCTTGTTATTGTCTTTCAGCCAACTCACCTCAAAGGGTTGTTGTTGTGAAGAAAAATAAGAGGAGGAAGGAGTATTAGGCATGTTTTCCACCTTGAATTATTTATAAAGAAATTATAAAGAAATTATTTATAAAATATGTATTTATAAAATAATAGAGGCAGGATAAAAAATAAAAAATGTTTCTGTTTTCACAAGCAAAATCATAAATTCAATTACTATTTGTATATTAATTATACTCTGAATTTTGCCCAAATTTTATATTTTCATATTAGGAGAGAGAGGTCATAAAGTGTAACACCAACACCCCCGTTGGTGTTACACTTTATGACTATGTTACCTAGCAATGCAAATTATTTGCTGGGCTGTATATTAAAGAAAACCAAAGAGTTCCTGGGAAGAATAGCATCTTTCCTCTTGAAAATCGCTGCCTGCCAGAGCTGCTACAAATAGGGAGGGCAGTGTTCCTCCAAATACTACATACTGCATGTTCAAACAAGCTGCAGTGTTGAAAGAAAGCACCAGCTATTTCTGATGTCAAATTAATTTCAATAAAGTTAGACAAGTGACTTTATTCTCAGCATCAACTGTCCTCATGCAACTGTACAACAGTTGGTCACTGTTTTCAAATTAGCATGCAATCCTCATATATTTCCATATTCATTAACTACAAGAATTATAGAGAATGCAATGGTTCTGTTATTCTATTCACTAAAGTACATTAGTGAAACAAGGATGATTCATATGAAATAATTTGTAGTCAGATATGTGAGTATTTAACATGAAGGATTCTTTGGTGCATTTGTAAGAGTAGTACTATGTTGATTTTTCTGTAAAGATAATAGCAATAGCAATGGCAATAGCACTTGCACCTTTGGATCAAAATCTGAGCCACCCTTGAACCTCATGAAGATTGAAGTCCTGGTTGAGTGCAGAGTTAGCCTGCAATACAACATTCTAACCACCGCACCACCAAAGGCACTTCCTTAAAATTTGGGATTAACTGTCCAGTAGAAAGATCTAACCTTTCTGTTCTTGAGATCTTCCAAGAATTACTGAGAATCAACAGATTAACAGAATTGGAAGGAACTTTGTAGGGATCTAGTCCAAGCAGGTGACCCTACACCATTTCTGACAAATGGCAGTCCAATCTCTTCTTGAAAGCCTCCTGTACTGAAACTCCTTCAACTTCCAAAGGCAAACTGTTCCATTGGTTGATTGTTCTCATTGTCAGAAAAAAAATCTTATTTCTAGATTGAATCTCTCCTTGATCAATTGCCATCCATAATTCCTTGTCTGGCCTTCAGGTGCTTGACCCCTTTCTCTCTGTGACAATACCTCAAATATTGGAACACTGCTATCATGTCTCCCCTGGTACTTCTCTTCACTAGACTAACCATGCCCAGTTCCTGTAACCATTTTTCATACAGTTTAGTCTCCAGTCCCCTAATCATCCTGTTGCTCTTCTCTGCACTTTTTCTAGAGTCTCAACATCTTTTTTATAGTGTGGTGACCAAAATTGGATGCAGTATTCTAGATGTGGCCTTATTGTCTTGCTAATTACAGTCAAGTGAATTCAGCCTATACAGTGTGTTTCACCCACCACTCAAATGAAACAGTAATGGTTTAATTTCATATGCAAGTATGTTATTGAACAAAATGGCACAATCCAATCTATTTCTGAATTATGTATACACTTTTTAACTTTTTAAAGGACTCACAGCACGAGGTCTTGGCACAGAGGATGAGCGCTGCTTTGTTTCCTGAAGGTCAAACAAGACCTATCAAGATAGAATAGAATAGAATAGAATTTTATTATTTGTATGCCGCCCTTCTCCGGGAGGACTCAGGGCGGCGAACAATTCAAGGGGGGGAAAGGGGAACATAAAAAACAAAATACAAATAATAAAAGTAAACAACAGTCGCACAACCATACATGTCGAGAGGGGAGGGAACTCATCACCCCCAGGCCTGCCGACAAAGCCAGGTTTTGACGGCTTTTCGGAAGGCCTGGAGAGAGGTGAGGGTCCGAATCCCTGCGGGGAGTTCATTCCAGAGGGCCGGAGCTGCCACAGAGAAGGCCCTCCCCCCAGGTAATAGCCAGGTGGCATTGGCTAGTAGATGGCACCCGGAGGAGGCCAACCCTGTGAGATCTAATGGGTCTGTGGGAGGTAATTGGCAGCAGGCGGTCTCTCAAGTACCCAGATCCAATACCATGAAGGGCTTTATAAGTTACGACTAGCACCTTGAAGCGTATCCGGAGACTGATCAGTAACCAGTGCAGCTCGCGGAGGATAGGTGTAACATGGGTGTACCGAGGTGCACCCACAATCACTCGCGCGGCTGCGTTCTGGACGAGTTGAAGTCTCCGAATACTCTTCAAGGGCTGCCCTATGTAGAGCACATTGCAGTAGTCCAGTCTTGAGGTCACGAGGGCGTGAGTGACTGTTGCGAGCACCTCCTGGTCCAGGTAGGGACGCAACTGGTGCACCAGGCGAACCTGGGCAAATGCCCCCCTGGTCTCAGCCGACAAATGGTGTTCTAAAGTCAGCTGTGGATCCAGGAGGACCCCCAAGTTGCGAGCCCTGTCTGAGGGGTGTAGATTTTCATCCCCCAGCCTGAGTGATGGAATATTGACCAAGTTTTTGGGAGGGAAACACAACAGCCACTCGGTCTTGTCTGGATTGAGTACAAGCTTGTTAACCCCCATCTGGACCCTAACAGCCTCCAGGCACTGGCACATCATGTCAACCGCTTCACTGAGTTGGCACGGGATGGACAGATACAGCTGTGTATCGTCCGCATATTGATGGTGATCAGGAGTCAATAGATATTCTCCAAAGCTCTGCACAGTGCTTTAATTATTCTACCTTCTACCCATTCTCCAGCTTGACATCTATAATTGGATCTATAGATGAATGCCTATTATTATTAATTCACACTGTGTTACCCAGAAAGGAGTTAACTAACACATTTATATTCAAAATATTAATATTAGAAACAACAACCACATCATTTTACAGAACTCCTGCTTTGGAGGTGCTTAGTATTGGAAAGTGATTGAAAATGATTAGACTAAGAATTTATTAAGGTCTATAGATCATCTAGTTCTTGGTACAACAAGAATGAAGGTTGTTAACTATTAGACAAGTCATATTTTATTTTTACTTCCCTCTACACTTCAATAATTTGTTAAAATGCATAAAATTATCCTGAAAATAAGGCCTGATTATTAATGTTCAATATAAAATTGTGCTTATGATAGCTATGAAAAGGATCTATTTTTATTATGTTTTTCATGTGATGATCTCCTCCAGTTTTTATATGTAAATATTTTTCTTAAAACTCTTGCACTACTCATTTTTGAAAAGCTCTATTACATGTAACAGAAGATTTAACTATAAATCAAAAGGCAGTGAGGATTCCAGAAAGTTCTGAATACAGGTAGGAAACTTACTTTTTATGATCAGCAATTCAGAAATAATATTGGTCCATCCAGAGAAGCCAATTTGCTTTCTCAGAGCTGACTTCCTACCATAGCAGTAAGGAGCAATCAACAAGGAAGCTCTTTCATGTCTTTATTAGCCCCGAAAGCAGTAGAAAATTCCCCTTGCCCAGATATTTAGTAGTAATAAATAAAGTTATTAGAAATTATCCAAAAGCCTTGTCAATTTTTTCAAAGAATTTCCGTATAAAGCCTTTTTGAACTTACTAATAGGACTAACTGGTTGACTACAAAGGGAAAGATTTAAAACTCAGTTTTAAAAAAAGTAGATGTCTTCAAAGGAGAAATTTGAAAACACATTCCAAGGCTTAAAAAAAAATAACTGTACAAAAAAAAGTACCTGAAAATAGAAAGTGAGCAATTAAAAGAAGACTGTATTGCACACACCTAGAATTATAGTACACTACATCCATTTTAATGAATAGTGTTATTTTCTCTAGCTTGGAGCAAAAAAATTGAGTCAGAAATTCATATATCCTATCAAGTGTCAGTCAGCAACTTTCTGCAGGCTTCTGAAAAGTTTCCTAATCCTGAAAAGAGCAGATCCAGAAATCAGCAGGAATGAAAAAACTGGGACTGTGCCAGAGAAAGAATTTTGAGGAATGACATGTGGACTGCTGCCTTGTTTCACTATTTTAAACAAGGGCAAAGACACCAGGTTGTTGAACAGTTTGACACTTTACATTTCCATTTACATTCCATTTATTACCATTCTATTATTCAATTGCTATCAAAATGGTTCTCTTAAAAGTTGTGATTATTATTTTGTTTTTAAACAATTGATCTTTCCAAAATGACATGCTTCAGAGTAACATTTAATAATTTAATATCCTTGTTTTTAAGATAGCTAGGAATATAATCCAGCAAAAACATGTTGGTTGGTTAGTTAGTTATTGGTTGGTTGATTGGCTGATTTTTTTTAAGAGGAAGAGCAAAGCATATGCTAAAATTTATATCAATAACATTAGATTTATTTTTCAATTGATAATTTTAGGCTGAATTGTTTCAGTAGTGTAATCTGGTTCATAATTATTTACAAGTAATCCCGCTGACATTTTTCAGTAACAATTAGCTATTACTAAATTTTCTCAATGCTGAGAAACACATTCCCACATGTGTTCAATAGAACACATGTGGGAATAAAAATTGTAAAATTAAAATGCATGTCTATTTCATTTTGATACTTTTTCAACTTCCTTTTGGCATCTATTAGAATAATATGATTTTTCCATTAATTGCATTTAAGCAATGCTAACTGAGAATTTTAGGAACTATAGTTCCAACACATTTAGACAATAACCTGTTGGCAAAACTTGGATTGTACTCATGCATAAAGTTGTCAGGATTAATAATTCAGGCATCGTTCCTTGCTGTCATCCCGTGCATTGCTCATGTACTAAATCTACCCATGGGCCACATGTGTCATGCTTAGACCATACCCACCCCAGCTCCACAAAGGCAAAAATGCCACATACATCATGATACATCACATGTGATCGAGTTTGATACCCGTGTTCCAGAGGTGCTATTCAGCAGGTTCTGACCAGTTCTGGAAAACCGGTAGTGGAAATTTTGAGTAGTTCAGAGAACTGGTAAATACCAGTCTGACTGGCCCCTCTCCCATCTATTCTCTGCCTCCCGAGTCCCAGCTGATTGGGGCAAAATGGGGATTTTGCAACCTCTGGAATGTAGAGGGAATGGAGATTTTACAGCATCCTTCCCCTGTCATGACCACCAAGACATGCCACACCCATCAAGCCATGCCCCCAGATATTGAATCCCATCACTGCTGTGCTCTAGAGTATAAGATTAAAATATTGATTGTATTTGTACCTCTAATACTTATGTTTAGCTTAGACTTTGTTGCATGGAATCTGGTATCTGTTTCCCCCATTTCCCCCTGTCCTCTTTCATCTGCCTAGGCAATCTTTATTTATAAAGTTATTTGGCATTTTCACAATTTATGCATATCATTCATAGTATCTGAAATGTTTTGCAATCATTGCTCTTTCTATCGTAGCAATTCTCTTCAAGATATGGATTTGTAAATAATGCCAAATCTAGTAAATCCAATCTATAAAGCAACTTCCATCCAGCAATCCAAAGTAACATACATATACAATTTATTTTTCAGAAAATAAAAAACTCTCTGCTCATGTTTACAGAATGACTAGAGGAAGGTAAACAGGGTTGTCATGGTTATTCATGTTAACATTATATGTAATAAGTACAAAATCAAGAATGCAATATTGAATCAGCCCTATAAAAATGTGTAGCTCTAAATAGAATCTCAAATCATCATACAATAGATGAGTCTTTTTTTTTACTATCTGCACTGTCCTCTGACTTTCTGTGACTATATGTAGATTCCACAGTTTTAAAATATGTATTGTATTTCCATTTTGCCACCTCTAATTTTTTGTTCTGAGGATTTTGTAGCGTTCTCAATATTTATGACTTTTCATTGGCCTAATGGAGACACTGTATTATTTCAGATTTCTTTATGATCTACATGACTTCTTTTGTTTTGGTGGTTCCTTTAAGTGTTCTTAAGTACATGGATAAAGTACTAAATGTATTCACATTGCCCATCAACATAGTCTTAAACCATCCTATATACTTTCAGTAAAAGATTTTTATGTTCACTGGCATTGGCATTAACTCTGTTGCATTAATCTTATTCCTATATCCCATCAATTTTCAATTAATGTACTTTCCTTTCCTTCCTTTTCTTTTAAGTGTAAAGAAGATTAAATGGTTCTTGGAAACAGACCAAAGACCAATTGATTTACACTTGTCCTGCTAATGAGGACTCAGGTGTGGCAGTTTTTAATGTAACCTCAGCAGCTTTCTTGACAGTAGCCAATTCACTACTATCCATTCAAGATAGTATCACCTACTGTGTATTGATGTATTGCTAATAGGGAAGCAAATTGTATGTCTATTAAATACCAGCTTTGGCAACTTCATGCAACATGACCCACATAAAATATAGTAGACAGTCTCTCTGATTTTTTTCATGCTGTAGAATAAAGTTTCACTTGAGATGGGCTCATCTCCTAGTATAATCTTCGACATTTCTGCTTTTTTCTAATAGCAGAATGGAAGAGCTTTGCCTTTGCCATCCTCTGAATATTTCTTTATTTCCCAGTCTAGCCTCCTACTTACTGATAATCTTTCAACAAAGAGTTAACCAGATCCAATCTTGCTTTGTATTCAAGATCAGCCAAGACTAGGTAATGTATCTTGGCTGGGGTTCCTTTCTATAATGATTACCATTTTATTGATATAGTTTACATAGTAATATGTGATATATTACAATACCTAAATAACGGGCACAGTAGCATATTCAGTACAGTGGTTATCACAATTATTTACTTTCAGTAATAACTTTATTAAGACATAGTATCTTCCCAACCCTTAACAAGGCTGGCTTCAAGTTTGAAAATGTTCTTTGACTCTTTCTTACATATTAATAGCCTATTTGTGACTGTTTCAGAAACACTTAGATAAGATGGGAGGCCATACTAATCAAATAAATAAATAATGTGATAAACTTACTTGACAGAAATAGCACTCAGTGTTGAGGCACCAAACTATGCCTAACTCTTTTAATTATCTACAGTGACATCAATATAGTAATCTGTATTATTGTGGGAAATCATAGTGAATAGTTAAATGAAATTTAGTACTGCTCAGAAAGCCAGACCTGAATTGGTTTAAGTGACATTTAGGACAGCATTAGCAATAGATCTGGATATCAGTTAATTAAACTTTTGCTACTCTGTGCAAGAGAACTTCAAATTATTTTGACCTTAACCTTTTTCTATAAGGAAGACAAAGAAGTACCTTGCATAGACAGCCATACCCTAGCTGAGATATTAAATCATAGTTAGCCAAGCTATCTGATTCTAATACTTTTATAAGGTTTTAGCTGCTAGAATGTCAACAAGGAGTTACTGAAGTATAAGGCAAGATCATCCGATTGTTAATAGCAGAAGTGCAAGCCATTTGTTAAACCTCTTAGAAAAGATTGCATGGTATATGGTTAGCTATAAATAGAAACCGATCTTAAAGTTTTCCAGAGAACCAGGCTTCAATCTTCACATCTTCAACTGAATCTTTAGTCTGATCTTCTGATATTTTAAACGCACTGTTTGAGAGGAAGGAAAAATCTGGAAGAATCCCCTACTTGTTTCTGAAAGTAGAGAAAGATAAAGTAAGTAGCTTTATACCTTAGACCAATGATGGCTAACCTTTTTGTAAAGGCGTGCCAAAATTGTGTATGGACGTGCGATAGTGTCTCCAGACCCAAAATGGAATGCACCCCACCCACCTGCATATGTGTGCATGTCCTCGCCTGCATGGGGGAAAGTTTTCATGCTACCCAGGCTCCGGAGGCTTTCCTGAAGCCTGCGGAGGGTGAAAATGTCCTCCCCCTTGCCTCCCGGAAACCCTCCAGAAGGCAGAAACAGATCATTTCTAAACTTCCAGTTGGCCTTTTGGGCCTATTTTTTGCCCTCCCCAGGCTTCTGGAGGGGTTCCGGGGAGCCGAAGGACACCATTTTCACCCTCCCCAGGCTTCAGGAAAGCCTCCGTAGCTTGAGGAGGCCAAAAAACAGACCCAATGGGCCAACCAGAAGTTTGACTTCCGGTTGATCCATTGGGCTTGCTTTTCACCCTCCTCAGGCTCTGGAGGCCTTCCTGAAACCTGGGGAGGATGAAAAATGGTCCAACCGGAAGTTTGGGAACAAACTTCTGGTTGGCTCATTGGGCCTGTTTTTTGTCCTTCCCAGGCTCCGGAGGCTTTCCTAAAGCCTGGGGAGGGCAGAAAATGACCCAACAGGCCAACCGAAAGTTCAGAAACAGTGAAAATAGCTTCCCCTGGCCCCCCAAAAAGCTGAAAATCAGCTGTCTGCTGAGGGCTGGGCTGCCAGCAAATATGACAAATACAACCATAGGTTCACCATCATGGCCTTAGACCAAATAAATTCTAAACTGTTTTAGATGTTTGGAAGCATTATTAGAAGACAATAAATCTTACTATTTCCTCCATACCTTAACAAACTGAGTATAGTAGTTATAACAGGAATAGGCAATCTGTAACCCTTAATCTGTTTCTAATATTCCTCATCACTCTTTTCTTTCTAATGGTTTTTGGAATTATAGTTCAATAATGTCTGAAATACCATGACTTTCCTATTTTATGGAAGATGTGAGCCCCAGAAACAGATTCCATACAGCCAAGAACACACGTAGTTAAAAATGAAACATAGTCATCAGAATGGATAATGATGATGATGATGGTGATGATGATTGATTCTGATAAAATCTGCATATTGTATATTTCTGATACTTCTTTGCATAATCCATTCCTTATTTAATTCTACTTAATGACATTTTCAATAGATTTCTTCACCAGCTATTCTTATTTCTGCTGTCAAGTAATCCTCCATTTATTTCAATGTAGCAGGCCTTTCTATGGATTAAATAATACCTGAGTTTTGTTTTTTACTTGGTTAGTTACCTAAAACATCTTTCAGTTCACAAACAAAGCTGAAAAACATTTAGTAGATTTCTAGAAGCATAAAATTCCATCAAGGTTAGGTTCTGACAGGCCATATTGTATATCTCTGAGCAGAAGTAATGAAAAATAATAGCAGGCAAAATGTAGATAGGATTCCTTGGAAGTACCCATGTTCTTTATCCTTTTTATTGTTTTATCTGATGTTCATTTCAAACAGAATAGATTCATTCCCACAAATATGTATGTTGTTTTATTATATTCTTTTCAACTCTGCGTGTAAGATTATCCATTATAGTAGTTCTGCATATATTACACTTCTTTGTATTATTAACATTACCTAAATAACATCTGATGGGGTGCCCTGATTAGCATGTAAATTGGACCATTTTTCTATGTTATATTAGAGTAATAGTTTATTCCTGAATACCAACAGTAAAAGCTTCTCACGTAAATAAGGAAAGCAAAATTAGTACCAAAGTGATGTGGATGCATTTGTCTCAAATACTGAATGTTAATGATACATTTTGTTTAAAATGAAAGACTGTCACTCAGGAATAGAGACCATTCATGAATGCTGAACAACTGAACACAGAATGTCTCAGTTTAATCCCAGCCTTTTCACAGAAAAAACGCAGATCTAAAACTCTGAAGAGTTATTATCTAGTCTCACTGAGAACATGTTTCCATTGAATTATATCTTATTATTAATTTTAATGCATTAATTTTTTTATATTGTATTATACCTTTTATTATATATTGCTTTTTATTTGGGGGTGGATATATGTATGTCGATCTATGTGCATGTATGTGTATGTAATATATATGTATGTGTATATGTACATGTATTTCAGGGGTGGGTTCTGGCAGACACTACTGCCGGTTCGCTTGTGGGCGTGCTGGATGTGCCACACAAGTGCGCTTGCCGTGCATGTGCAATGTAATTAAAATTGTTTGCACCTGCACAGAAGCTAAAAACAAGATGGTGGCACCTATGACGCCACACATAGAACTAGTTTGTAGATGTGGCAGGCCTGGGTCCCTGCCAGTTCCAGCAACCCAGACTGCCAAACCATTACCTGTTCAGCCGAACCAGTCCAAACCAGTAGGAAGCCACCACTGATGTATATGTATATATGCCTTCATTATATAATCATGGTTACAATTATGGCTAGCTGCAGTAAATTAAACAACATCAATAGATTATATACATTTACTACTACCTGAACCATATTTCCACACTGGTGATTTGATATTATTCCCTAGCTTAGGTTGGGAGACATGAATTGCTATCATTTATCAGTGGAGCAGTAGCACATGGTTTTTATTATCTAACGATATTACATCTAATGGAAGGGCTGCTGTTATGCAGAGATTGAAGGATATGACCTTGGGGAAAATAGGCAAGAACTATTATGCAAACAAAGAAAGTTGAAATATTCTTTAAGTGCCAGAAAAATAGACAGCATCAGAAGAAACTCAGATAGACTCCTCTCTGACACAGTGGGGCATAACAGGGAAAGGGGGAAAGCACAATCAGTCTTGCAACACTCTGTTATTATAATTTTCTCAATAAGGTGTAGTCCTCATCTTTCTGTGGAATTTATTTATGGTGGTCTGTCCCAAAGGGTTCAATTGTTACAAGTTACATAGAAATCCTTCTAGCAGCCTTTTAAGTGCTGTGTCCATGAAGCGTATGGGTTATACATATTAGCCTTTTACTGAAGCTTTTGAAACAAAAATATATCATAAAGTTCAGTTTATATCTTCAGTTTATTTACTGCTATATAACCAAATAATATGTAATTTGGACATAATAAAATAATGAAGTAATAAGAATAATTTATCAAACTTGTTTGCCACCCAACTCTTAAAGACTGGCCAGATCACACCAATAAAAAATACAATGAAACATAAAACATAAAAATGATAAGTGCAATGAAGCAAGGGTCTCACTCTTCCTCACCAAGGCTGGAGTGAAGAGACTGGTCTTCACAGGTCTTCTGAACAACAGCAGAGTGGAAGCCATCCAGATGTTGGAGGGAATCTTGTTTTAGAGGGCAGGCACTGTTACAGAGAGGACACATTCCCAGGGTATCGATTTATGACATTTTTACTCAAAGGAAACCAAAGTGCTTCAACCCTAAAGGATTGGATCAGGAAAATGTTAAGGGAGACATGCAATATCTCTAGTAATCAGGCCCATATTATGTAGGGCTTTACAGGTAATACAGCACTTTCTTTTATAGATATTAAATTGTTATTTTAAATATACATTATATCATCTTTGTAACATTTCTACATCTGTTAAATATCCATTATGTTTCTTTTACCTATACATATATACCTTATACATACATACACACACACACACACACACACATATTTTATTTCTATGATTCCATACAATAATCTTATGTATACATTTGATTTTCTATATTTCTTATTTCGTACTATTTTTTATGTACAATACCAGCACTTTCAATTGCATCCGAAAGCAAACCGTGATAGTGCAGCTTCCAAAGCAGAGGTGTTACATGGGCATATCAAGGCATGTCCATTACTGTTTGCTTCACTACATACTGGAAGCTTCAAGGTGGTCTTTAAGGACTCATGTGGATAATATACTATTTGTAATGTGTGTGTATGTATGTATGTATGTATGTATGTGTATATATATATATATACACACACACACATACATACATACATACATACATACATACTTTTTAGAGCATCTTTGCTACAGAAAAGGGTTGGGAAATAATATATGTTAGCAACACAAAAATATATTTTAGCAACACAACTAATATTTTCACAATAGCTGGAAATATAACAAATTCTCAATATATCTATAAGTCTAATACATTGTTTTGGTATTTTTTCAGGTAGACCACTAATGATAGTGGTTGAATTCATGGAGAATGGATCCCTTGACTCCTTCTACGGGTGAGGTATCATTTTCTCAGGACATCTGAATAAGAATCCGTTCTAAGAAAAGGTTTTAAATCATTTATCCTACTATTTTTCCCTAATGTTATTCATTGATTTTTACTAGAAGAGAAACACATTGCTTAAGGTAAATATCTTAGGTACAGTAAGATATAGGTATAGCCAGAAAGAAAATAATATTAAACTTAGAATATTACTGATTCTTTATACAAATTACATTTTTATATTTAGCCAAACGTATTTTTAAATTTTGCTATTATGAAACAAAAAGATGATTGAAATATGAATTCTTGGCATATGGCAACTGCTCATTTAACTCATTTATTTAAAAGCATGTTTCTCAGTGGGGCTTTTTTCACTTTGAAAGTGCAGTATAGGTTAGTAATTGATTTATAATTATTAATGGTTATTTGTGCTTAAATAAATTGAATTAGCAACCATTGAAGTGACTTGATGATCTAATATTATTCCACTTAAAGTCAGTTGTAAATAAATATAGGGAGCATAAAAAGAAATTTTAAACAAACTTTTCAATTAATAATATATGCAGGTGATGAATTCTCAATCGTTAATGTATTCATAAGTAATACAGAGAATAATTTGTCCTTCAATTGAAACATTGCCATAATAGAAAAGATACTTGACATACAATTCTTGTACTGCCCACTCCTGCTGTTACAAATACTTTAAAAACTTACTTAAATAAATCAGCTAGTTAATTTAAGACATAACAGCTATCTTCATAGTGCCAGAATTTGTTTCAGGATAATCAGTAGTTTTTAGCACCCTTATAGCTAAATTGTTAGAATCTGTATGTCATGAACTCATAGAAAATATTCACGAAAGTCTTTTGTTCATAATAGGAAAAAAAGAGTCAGAAAGAGATAAAGGAAGTTTGATTGGGCTGTATGATTGGATTGGATTAATAGCTTTTATTCTTGAACTGAACAAAAGAAATTGCCAACAGATTAATGGCCCTAAAAGATTTTTTAGATTTCCTTTTGATTACAAAGGAGGTTTCAAGTAGGTCCC
Organism: Thamnophis elegans; assembly: GCF_009769535.1. NCBI lineage: Eukaryota > Metazoa > Chordata > Lepidosauria > Squamata > Natricidae > Thamnophis > Thamnophis elegans. The sequence goes on from NC_045546.1 coordinate 38,906,045, forward strand.
ACCTATAGGATGTGTGCCATGAAATGAAAATGTTAAACATCTGCCATTCATTTAACCAAGGTCACAGCTATAGAAATGGAAAGTGTGAAGTGGCACAATCTTAGTTAGGAAGGTTATTTCTTGGTTCTTTTGATTATCTTGTTTGTTCGTTGTGGTTGTAAACATAAAGTATCTTCGAAGCATCCTGCTTCTGCTAACTAGGATCCCTTTTCCAATTAGACATGCCTGCCATTCACTTACTGGAATGGGCATAAGAGGTGTCAGTTTTGACTGGAAAAGAGAAATGTTTCCTACAAATATTGTTTATGGCCTCTGGACCTTAAGTTAAGCTAAAATAGGGAAAATGTTAGAGAGTCATGTAACAAAGACAAATGAAAAAAGTGGAGACAAAATAGAATTGAGTCAACAATATAGTTTTAGCAGAGTTTACTATTCATCACTACACTCATAAACAGCCTTCAGCAACAGACTTTTGTGTGAAATGGACCACTCGATTCCATTAATTTCATTTGCATAATGATGATATTATGCAAATGACACACATTGATTAAAATGAGGTTAGGTGGCATTTCTATAATGATGATATTACATGAATCACACAAAGTGCATGGATGATGTACACCTCTGGTCTAGTGAAAATTTGTAAATAACAAACATCTGCCTAAATTAGTCTATAAAGATTAGGTGCAGTCAAAAATTATATATTGGTGATTGGTAGAGCATAATCCTGATATTTTCAGCCAGAATTGAGGAGAAAGAGTCTGCTTGAATATCTGTGAACATATGCTCTCAAAATAGTCTCTGTTGGTAACTTAGTTCATGCATGCCTTATATACAAGGTTTACACAAAATGCTAAACTAAACTAACAATTATAATTTAGATTATAATTTAGCACTGTATGTACATTAAGAATGAATAAAATCATTTCCTTTTGTCCATTCTTCTGCAGTTGGTACATGCTTCAGTCTTCAATAGCAGAAGAAATACTTGCAGGACCTAAAATACATTCAATGTTATCATACTAGGGTTTTCGTTTTGTGTATATATAAAATTAAGGCAAATTAATATGTCTGAACAAGTTTGATGGATTTTTAAATGGAGGGTTTGCTCTTCCTCTTTGATATAGGTACATCATCAAGCTTTTTATGTCAAAATATAAAACTGAGATATACTAAAATAGCAAACCTTTTTTTGTGGAGATATATATTAAAGCAAGGTATCTCAAACTATTTACCAAACCTCAAGAAAGCTTGAGAAGGAAAGATGAAAAATAGTTTTCTATGGAGAAGAAATGTTAAGATTGTACATTGACTGTACATTGAAACAATGTACAATGTGTACAGTGGAACAGCTCTTCTATAATTCCCAGTGTAGTATTGTCATTGACCTCACCTTCCTGACAGCTAGAGGTTACACACTTAAGTAGAAGCTAAATAACATTGAGAAAGAAGAGACTTCCATAAAATGTAACCATAAAGTGAGCGCTCTAAATCCATCTAAGTTAGCTTTTCTATATTAGATTGGATGAAGAGGCTAACATGATGCTACAACATTTAATAGCCCTGTTTTATTTGTCAGTTACAAAGGATACTTAAAAATAGAGCCTGTCTCTATCTCTTTTTTCCCTTAGTACATTCCCCTCCTTATTTTTATTCACTTTTCCTTCTTTTGTTATTTTTATATTATAAAAGAAGAAACAAAGCTGAAAGAAGAAACAAGAACACACAAGACTCATATTTGCAGACATCAAGAAACTTAAACCATGATCCATTGCAATTATCCATAGCTGATCCGTATTAATCAATTCTGCAAACTACTAAATAATTGGAGCCAGGTGTTTATCTTTCTGATGCTGTACATATGTCCATATATCTATTTTCTTTGCTGAGGACTGAAAAAACTAAATCTCAAACCAAAGTCAATACTTTTAGAAACATGGACGATATATATAAATATAAGCATTAATTTCACAGCATTTTCATAAAATGAACTCATTTCTAAAACATTGCCATTTCAAATAGGGTTTATAGTGAGTAATACTTCCATTTCTATTGTCACTGTAGCTCCTAGCCAGAAAAGTTTTAAGTTTTTCTCACCTTTCTTGTTTTATTGCTTCCTGTAGTTTATTGTAATTGTTTCGAAATATGTCTTTGTTACATCCTGTGAAGTAAAATCCTAGATGTTTCACTGGATCTTTTGTTATTTCATATCCAGATTCTTTTTACACAGAATGTTCTTCTGTAAAAGATAAGTGCCTTGCTATTATCTTTGTTTTCTTTTCATTGCTTTATATTTGGAAAAGCAATGAAAATCTTTGAGTAATTTCATCAACAGCTATGTGGAATTTCACGGTTTCATGATTATTAATACTATATCTGTGTAACTTTTCAGCTTGTATTCCTTAATTTTGATCCCAATTATCTGTTTCTTGCTTTGTTTGTTGGTTCTTTTTGGCCAAAACTACAACTATTACTAAGAGTGGAGGAGAGAGAGTTGGCATCCTTGTTTTGTCCTTAAATAAACTTGGGGGGGGGGAATCATAGCCTATTCACTCCATGGAAAATGTTTAAGGTATCAGATAGTCCTCAATGTAAAATCACAATCAAGCTCAAATTTTCCATTGCAATTCCCAAGACAGTTGCTAAGTGAGTTTTGCCCCATTTTACAACCTTCCCACAGTGGTAAAGTGAATCACTGCAGTTGTTAACTTAGTAACATTGTTGTTAAGTAAATCTGGCTTTCCAATTGCCTTTGTTTGTCAGAGATTAGGAAAGGGGATCACATGACCCCCAGGACACTGCAATCATCATAAATATATGTCAGTTGCCAAATGTCTGAATTTTGATCATCTGACCATGGGGATGCTGCAATGGTTGAAAATCAGTGGTGGGTTCCTAGTGATTCAGACTAGTTCGGCCAAACCGGTAGTGGTTTGGCAGCCTGGGTCGCTGGAACTGGCAGCAACCCAAGCCTGCCATGCCCCCAAACAAGTTCTCTGGGTGGCGCCATAGGTGCCATCATCTTATTTTTCGGTTCTGTGCATGCGCAGAACAATTTTAATTGTACTGCGAATGCGCGCACATGCAGCGCGCACACGAGCATGGCACGACAAAACTGCACTACGCAAAATAGCGGAGATTAAATCGCGTCGCTAAAGTCGCAACATCATCACCGCGTGTCATCACCGCGCGGACAACAGCGCGGCGACAGAAGGGCGTTCTTTGCCTCCAAAGGTAGCCCTCCTCCTCCAGCTGACAGCGGCAGCGGGCACGGGGCAAAGTGGGCTGCCCAGCAGCAGCAGCAGCCTGCGGGAAGGGTCCAGCACAGCCACGGGGGGCAGCAGGAAGCCCGCGGGGGGCCCAAGCAGGGCCACCAACGCTGGCGGTGGAGGAGGATGCAGCAGCGGCAGCAGCTGAGGCTCTCCCGGGGCCAGCAAAGCGGGCTTGCCCGGCAGAGGCAGGCCGCCCTCTTCTTCCTCAACAACATCTCCTTGGATGGGCGGCCACCGCCACCGGACAAGCCCGCTTCACCGGCCCCGGGAGAGCCTCAGCCGCCACTGCCCGCCCTGCCTCTTCCTCCGGGGGAGGCGCCGGCGGCGGAGGCAGCCCATCCAAGGACATATTGTTGAGGAAGAAGAGGGCAGCCTGCCTCCGCCGGGCAAGCCCGCTTCGCCGGCCCGGGAGAGCCTCAGCCGCCGCCGCTGCCGCGTCCTCCTCTGCTTCCTGCTGCCCCCCGCGGCTGAGCTGGACCCTTCCCGTGGGCTGCTGCTGCTGGGCAGTCCGCTTTGCCCCGTGCCCGCTGCCGCTGTCAGCTGGAGGAGGAGGGCTACCTTTGGAGGCAAAGAACGAAGCATGTAGAACGCCCTTCTGTCACCGCGCTGTTGTCGCGGCAGTAGGGTCGTTTTTTTCTTAGCGCTTCGGATGCCGCGGATTTGCCTCCGCACTTATGTCGGCGTGGATAAGGGCATCGCGGTTTTGTGGTGGAACCCACACAAGCAAACTGGCAGAAGTGCCTGCTGGAACCCACCCCTGCTGTAAATGTGAAAAACAATCATAAGTCACTTTTTTCAGTGCCATTGTAACTTAGAACAGTCACTAAAAATGGTTGTAAGTCAAGGACTACTTGTAAAATATTTAAACAGGAGTCAAAATTAGTTCTAATATGAAAATTGTATTGTGAATATCTGTTCAATGTTGGACAGTTTTTGTACACATGGTAACCTCCATGGACAAAAGAAGTAATTGTTATTCTGATTAAATATTTGGACATTCTTGCTTCCTCATATCACCTGTTTTCAGGGACATACTGTAAGCAAGGATGTCGACGACTCAATATTAGGTAGGGACCACATTGCTGCATAATTCATTAGTAAAGAGTTTGGCAGCCATATCTGAAGAAACACATTGTTTTTAGTGTTGGAGCTTTGTTCACACAAGCCACTAAAATGGAGGAATAGCAACTACAACAATAGTAGCTCAGGTACAATTTGGGGAGTAGCAGAGCCAATAGTCATGTGAATTACCAGAAATGGACTGCAAATATTGAAACGGGTTTTCTGTATCTCTTTGCAGCCATCTAATGGCGCCATCTAGTCAGTTTCTATTAAGGTTCTCCATTGCTCTGCTTGTCATATTGTATGGTGCCTAGGCAAATGCATTGGTCCTCTATTCATGCTGTGTCTGCAGGAGATACTGACCAATTATTTTTAAAAACCAAAGCTTTGACTTGGCACTCTTATCCCTTTGGTCTCTAAACAGTGGTGGGATTCAGCCAATTCACACCACTTTGGGAGAATTGGTTGTTAACCTTCTGAGCTATTTGGTGAACTGGTTGTTGGAAGAAATCATTAGGGCAAAGAACCAGTTGTTAAATTATTTGAATCCCACACCACTGTCTATAAATCAGATGCCATGCATTGTCTGACGAAAGTTATAACATTATTTGCAATAACTAACCTGACTAAGAATTCTAAACAACTCAAAAACTTGCAGATTATTAGTCTAAAAGCCATACTGACTGGTAACTGATACTTCTGTGTTTCCCTGAAAGTACGACCTACCCAGAAAGTAAGCCCTAGCTTTATTTTTACACATGCACCCAATAAATAAGCCCTAATTAAGACCCCACCCACTCCAGGGTGCACAGGTAAAAGTTAAGCTAGGGAGGGATAGGGGGTGGAGCTGCCCTACTACTTATCTTTGGACAGTTGCAGCCAGGCCTCGTACACCTCAGCCCATTTATTTGTTGCAGCCAGCAAGGCTTTCCTAAAGGCCTCTGTAGCCAGTAACAGGGCTCTGAAATGATCCAGAGCTCTGTTATCAGCTGCAGAGGCCTCAGGAAAGGATAAAAAGTTCCTAAAGACCTCTAATAGCTAAAAGAGGCCAGTAGCAACTTGTGCAAGTAATGTGAGTCAGTGGACAAAATCCCCCCAAAAAATAAGACCTGGTGCCTTTTTGTGGCAAAAAAGATATAAGATAGGGTCTTATTTTTGGGAAAACACGGTATATTTTCCTATGTTCAGAAAAGAAAAAAGTACAGTATACAATTTTGAAAAAGAAAGTGGTACAATAAAAGTGTTATTGTTTATATGTGCAAAGTCACCCAGTTGTTCTGTTGAGCTCATCAAACCTGCCCATATCATTGTAGAAATAAATGTTTCCAACAAAATAAACAAGATAGTAGCATGAGTTTCCTGCCAGGCACAGTGGTAAAACTCTTGTTCTTGTTCAGTTCTATATTCCAGAGCAGAAACAAACATGTTAAATAAGTGTTCGTTGCTGAATTTTAGAAAATCATATATTTCTGTGTATATACATTATGTATGGATATGATCTTAATCAGTCCAAAGTTCAAATTCTGGGCTTCTTTCTCCTGTCTCTTTGAGCCAGTGCACATTTGGCTGCTCTTTTTCTGGCCTTTAAGCTTTCAGCCATCTGTTCCTTGTTTACCAAATGGGTATCTTTGGCATGAAAATGAAAATCCCATGCTTCATCAGTTTCAACCATTACATTATGTTAACATCAATTCTCCTCTTTGGGCTGTTTTTAGCTTTGTATTGAAAACCAAATATAAAGCATTTTACAAATTAGAGAGTAAAGCATTTAGAGAAATAGTTTCATGGGATGCCTGCATTTTGTGCCCTGACACTTCAGCGCACAGAACCAAAATTCATGAGAAAAGATATAATAGGCATGGCTACACAAGTCATAGACCCAATGTCATGTGGAAGACATCTTTACCGTGGAGCTTCAGGGCTGCCACATTTAGTGCCTGTGAAAACGAGAAGGGGGATAACAAGGATTGGTGTAGGATTAGCCATAACAACATTTCTTTCTCTGGGAGTCAAGGGCATTCGGCCTGCACCTGGATGGGAATGACTGGGGGTTGTCTCCAGTTGAGATGGTGAATTGATTGGACTATGTGATGGACTTGTTTTTGCAGAGGGTGGATCTTTGACTTTCTTTTGGGTGGGGAAAACCCGGAACTCTCAGATTCGGGTTTTCCCAGATGTGTCAACATGACATCTCTAATAAAATGGAACTTTGAGGAACTTCAAGCTTTGGAGTCTTCTTTCATTGGAGGTGTTATTTGGAACTATCACACTCAATATTTCAGCTGTTTTAAGAATTCAGACAATATCTTCCAATAGGCTTGGATCTAAAGTGAGCTCCCAGGAATAGCAGAGTGAGAAAGGCAGCTGAGCAAGCACAGCTTCTGCTGTCAAGTCACCCTAGACATCAGAATATGTGTGTTATCTATCACATAAGTGAAGTACCCTCCAGTTGAGGACTACTCAGTAATCATGCTTATAACTGACCAAGTGCTAGAACATAAGTGCCTGATTTCTCAGTCTGGCCCCTGATGCCCTTGGCTGGAAATGGAACATCACTAGATTACTTTTTCTTTTAACTGGAGTGTCACCATTGCCATAATTTGAATGAGAGAGAAAGTAACTGAATTATTGTTATTTGCTCTCCAAATACTCCATGACACTATGTCATTTGGCAGCTGTAACATCTAACCAGGCAACATCAATTTAGAAATTGAGGATAGATCACTGGGAAAAAGCTTCCCTACCAATCTTGCCTAAATTTTCAATAAAACTTGGCATATTTCAAAAGTTTTAGAACGCAAATTTTTCCTGGCACAGAAAGAAAGAATATGCATTTCTATCACTATTTCTGCCAGTATCCATTGTCTTTTGTATACTGGCAGCTAAGGGAAGGAAAGTATTTCTCACCACAATAAATTAATGAATTTACTGATGAAGAACTGATGCACAACTCATCTTAAAACTCATTCAGGAAGCGCTAGCTAGGGCAAATGTAAAGCTATTGCCATTCAGTTATCCATTATCCAATTTTCAATTTTTGTCATAAAATTCCTTTGTCAAAAATGTTTTTCAAATATTACCTTAAATAGGTAGGACAATTTAAAAAATAACATAATTTCAAATAATAAAAAGAAACAGTTTCTTATTGAAGTTAGTATGTTATAATGTTCCAGTACAACTCATAAATTAAACAGTTTAAAAACAGTAATCAAATGTGTTGCTCGTGAAACTTTTATGTAAGAATTTTCATTTCAAGTACATTTTTCCAGGACACTTATTAATAAAACAATATGGAAAGAACATCCAGAAACAATAGACATAATATATAGAGGGGAAAAACCACTGAATTGGGCAGATTGATTGTATAGCAAGACATTGGAATTGATTGGTTGTTTGGTTGGTTGTTCGATACATTTCATAAGAATTGTCTTTACTTATTTTCTTCATATCCTAACATTTAGAGCAGTGGTGAAATTCAAAACTTTTTACTACTGGTTCTGTGGGCATGGTTTGGTGGTAGGGTCCTGTGACTGAATGGGCATGGCTAACTCTATGTTACTCAGTCACATGCTACCACCACCAAGCCACACCCAGACAACCCAGTAGGAAAAAATGTGTGTATGAGTCCATTCTCAGTCGAGCTGCTGTTCCCTTTATGCTTCCTGGCCCCTTCTCTCCTGGGGGTGGAAGTACCTTAAAGAGATAGGCTGCAGCAGCTCTGTGAATGGAGAGGGAAAAGTTTGGATAGTCTCTGCGAGAGAATGCAGCAGACAATCTGAATGTTTCTCCCTCCATTCACAGCCTGTCCCTTTAAGATAGTCCCCAGGAGGAAGGGGGCAGCATAAAGGGATCAGCAGCTGTGCTGTGAATGGATGTTCCCCCCTATCCCCCTCCCTCCCGGGAACTATCTTAAAGGGACAGGCTGTAGGAGCTCTGCTGTGAATGGAGGGAGAAACATTCGGACTGGGTGGGTGGGTCAAGCGGCCAGAAGAGATGAACGGGCGACCAGGCAGGCATGGGCGGGGCACCACCAGGGATTTTTGCCACCAGTTTGGAGAACTGATGCCAATTGTCCCTGCTGGTTTGGCTGAACCGGGCCGAACTAAGAGGATTTCACCCCTGATTTAGAGCCTTTTAAAATATTGGGAAATTACTGATGTTTAATTTTCCAAATAACCAGAAGCATGCAATATCTAAATGCAGCTGCTTCTGTTTTAGCTTTTAGCTTATAATGGCACAAAACATGGCATCTTGCTGTGCACTAAGTGATGCTATTAACTGCAATACATCTCAACACATTATCTGATTCTCAGAATTCCTGAACATCCATAGTCAATCAATACCACACAATCAAAGTCACAAAGGTTCCTGTACTGTTGATATCCATTCAAACCCCAGATTTCACAAATGATATTATATCAGTCAGCATTCACTAATCATCTAGCAAAATGAGGTATTATAAGGTATTGTAATCACCTGGAGAAGTGATTTTCTGGTCCCATAGAATCTAACAAGGGACTTTTTTCTTGTTTTTGTTGTTTCTGTTTTTGAAGAAAAGGGCCTGCATATGGGACAGGTGGATTCCATCAGTTTTAGAATTACAAATGAGATATTTTTTTAACCCTATAGAGAAAATAAGAATATTCTGGAAAGAGTTTGTTCTTCAGCACACTGAGTGGAGTATTGATTGACATTTCCTTTAATAACCTAGTTAAGCTGGAAGTATGGCTGAATCTAGAAACCACACTTCTAAGGAAATATATTTAAAAGCAAAACCCTCAAACAACCCTGTATAAATTCACCACTCCAGTTATTTCAGAGTCTTTTCAAGCTATTTCAGTACTGGGAGATTGTTCTACTGGTCTAAAATCAGTTTTTCATTAATGAAATCTAATCTTGAGGGCATAGTGAAACTTTTCTGCTTTTAGTTTTCCTATATAGAAATTCCCAAATAGTGATTGCTAAATTCTAAATAGTGATTGATTTGAAAAATGCTTTTATGTGATCTTAACATACAGGAAATAGGAAAACGACAAACCCCAGGCAGTAGTGATGTAGCTCTTTCCTCTGGAAAGTCTTAAAATGTTAGGGGGGGGGACATTTATTTATTTAATTTATATGCCACTCAACTCCCTAATGGGGGCCATTGGTTACTATACTACATTTGTTGGGTCATCTTTATGTTCCAATTGAAGATTAGTGCTACAAATATATTTTTAGAAATATATGAGCTCTTTTTCTCTCTCCCCTCTCTCCTGAACTTCCTCATGCTCTATTGAAATATAGTTTATTTTTATTCTGCATGTGATTCTGCCCATGGGAATACCTTTGATGAATAATTAAATTTGGCATGCCATTTATTGCTTAATTTCAACTCCCAACATCCCTCATTATTAGACATGTTTCTTAAGGATGCTGGAAGTTGCACTTCCACGTCAAGATGTGTGTTCTTACACTTTTCAGAGGTTTTCATATTGTACATGTCAAGTACAATGTAAAAGATGATTCTTAGATTATTAATAGATTAGATTACAATAAAACATTTCAATTAGTGCAAGTCAAACTTTTGGCACAGTGTAATATTACAAAATAGAGAATCAATATATGCTATGGACTAATGGGAAAATGCCTAGAGACTACTTTAATTGATGGGTGCAGATTATATAACTTCTTTAAATATTCATTCCATTGTATTCCAGTATAAAATGATTCTCCATTTTTTTAGTTTGATCCATGCAATCAGAGGCAGAGAATGTATAATGATTGAAATTAGTGCTATGCATTTCTAAAACTCCATAATTAAATGTTGAGTGCAACATGCAAGTTTCATTCATACTGTTTAAAATGGTTGCTTCCTGGAATATTTTATGAACAAAATGTTTATGTGGAATGAATAGCTTCTACTGGAGAGAGTGGGTTTTTTGTCAATATTTTATGCAGTGTTCTGTAGCTGGACTGGAATATTTCTTGAAACAAGCTTTGCAAAACAGCATCAGCTGTTGAATATAAAACAATTTATTCCATGTACCCTAGAATGGCAATATAAGAGTGAAACCAGCCAGGTATTAGATATACCTTTGGCTGTCAAGAATAGTTTATTTGGCAAAGCTATTAAAGTCTGCTTAGAATTTGATGGAACAGTGCCTTGGATAAATTTACTGTGTTAGGGATTGTTGCCAAGACTGATAAACACTCTTAACAGACCACTGAGAATTGTATCAAAAGTAATTTTGGGGATAACCCCTGGGAATCAAAAGTATGCACTAGACATCATGTAGCATAAATGCTCAGTAAAAGTTTATATTATTTCTTGTGAGAAAATAATTTTAAAAAATATCCCAGAGAATTTTGTATATCAAAATACATTAAATTTATTCAAATGTCTAGTTTAAAAAGCTAGCATCAAAAGAGATTCCATGGGAAATCAGCGAACTTATTTTATATGTCAGAAATCTTGCTAAAACATATAAAGGCAAGGGCATCTGCATTTGAAAAAAAATATTTAATTACAGCAGGGTTTGCCCAAAATTGCATTGGAGCATGTGACAGAAAATGCTACAATCAGATGCCACACAATTTTAGCTTTTGATCTTTTTTCTTTAAATATCATCTTAAATCATATCAGTTTTAAAATATAGATGAAAGTATTGTGCATTACTTGCTGATAGAAACAGGCAATTGCTATTAAACTTTATTCCAATAGTTGAACATTACAACTTCATTCCTCTGTATCTGTCTCAAATTTCTCATTAGTTACAAAAAGTGGATTTCAGTGAATTCCAGCACTGACTTCTGTCATTGCTTCTTGGACAGTATGCTGCTGCATACTCACTCAGAGTCACACTTGTCACCACTGTTAGGTAAGCTCCCTGTTGGGAGAGCAAGTGCGTTCAGAGAAGTGTTGTGAGAGTTGTGTTGGAGAACACACAAAACAGCATACAGAGACACTGCAGTTTAAATAGGCTTTTACTTTCGTGGAAATAGAGGTATCAGAGTCCATCAAACAGTCCAAGTCATACACGGTTAAGACAGTCAGTCATCAACGTCTTTCAGTTAAGGGATAATCCAAATAACATAGTCCATCATCATACAAACAGTCCGGTACACAAAGTTTGCTAGCAGTTGCAAAACTTACACTCACACTGATCACTATACGGCACTTCTAACAGCCAGCTTCCAAACACTCAGATCAGATCAGATCAGCATCTAACAGTGATTCTGGCTCCCTCTTAGGGCCAATTGAGGAAGCAGCACCCAATCACATTTACAGCATGATTTAAAGAAACAGGTACAGCATTGTTACATGATTTATATTGCCAACCCAACTGTTAGATTATATTCTAACAACCACTTTATGACATAGTATTAAAAACTTCTCTTAAGGGCTCTGGGAGCTGCTTTGAAATAGAAGGATAACTTGTATCCTGCTCCTATCTGTATCAATTGCCCATTATATGAATTTACCTCAGATGCAATGTAAAAATGTTTTAATGTTTGGTCATGCATTGTGGGGAATTTATATATATATATAGAAGAAGATGGAAGCCCTGGGCCAGTTCACTTGCATACCAGAAATATCACCATCTGTCAGAAAAGCAGTTCATGTGTATCTCTTCAAAACATTCTAGCATCTAGCATCTCAAATGAAATAACATTCATTTAAAATCCATAGAACATTACTCTAAATTCCATTAGGAAACATTTGGATGGAATGCACCCTTATTGGAGAACAGTGCTTTAAAGCCTTCTAATCTGCTGGCCCACATAAGAATGACTGTCACCTGGGATCTTTGAAGATTAAATGGGTGCCTCGTGGATCTTGGTGGTTTCCAACATATTCTTTGAGATATCCATTGTGACCTTGTAATCGGTTCCTTTGAGTGCCTGTTCATCTTCTTGCAACAGAAAGTGACCAGAATGCTTTGACTGCCATGATTACCCTTGGCTAGATGGTCCCTAGTGAATTCCTGGCTTACTGAAGACCTACAGGAAATGAAGTAGCAGAAGAGGTGCTTGGAGCACTGTGATAGGAAGATGAAAAATGACTAGAACCAGCAGGGAAATGAGTTTGGGACTGCACTTTGTTATTTCATCTTCCTTATTGTGAAGCGAGGGGGAAAGTGTAGGAGCACTTACAATATAGAATGTCTTGTCTTGTAAGTTTAATTAGTTTGAACTTGGTATATTTTTTATAAGTTGTAAAAATATTATAAAGTCTTTGAGCAACTATCATTTATTGCTGTGCTGTGTTATGTATTTTATTTATTGGAATTTGTCAAACAAAAGCGAGAACAAGAATAAGAGAATAAAAATCCAATGATAGGGACGATAGGCACATTAAGTGCATTTATGCACGCCCTCTCTATATGTTTGGGGTATGTTATTTTTGGGGTTACATCTATTTTCATTGGTATTGTTTTTTATTTATTTATTTATTTGTTATTTATCATGATTATAATCTATCTTTCTAAAAGAACTCTGGGTGGGTTCTAATAATTATTGTACAGTGTTATGGTCAACATTTTGTGAAGTTGTGGTGTATTCATATTCCTTATTATTGAACTATAGAAGTTGTAACACATTTGATGAATATATTATAAACTGCTCAACAAATTTGAATTTTATATAAAACTGATTAAATTCATATTAAATAAATTCACAGTCAAGACAATTAACAATCAAGACATCTCTTTAATTTCTCTAAGAACTGAAAACATTTTTTCCCATACTGTACCTGCTGAAAATCAGTTCTTGATTGTGGTTACTGAATTTGTTCTAAAATAAATACTACTTTAGTATTTCTTGCACCTGAAAATGAATGGTAGGCATATCTTAAGACCAAACTGCATAGTCCATGCAAATGCACTATAACACTAGACTAGCAGGCTCCTATTGAACAAAAACTGTAGTTAAATGCAAGTGAAAGTGACAAACTGAATTGGACAGAAGTCAGTTTTTGTGGACAAGACAAGGGCTGGCAAACATTGCTATAAGTTTCCTGGTACAAATAATGCAAATTAAATGCTTGCATCAAACTTTATGAATTAATTACATACACACGCCTTTGAACAATGTAGCAATACACATGTGATCATTGTGATGTCATTTTGACTTGCTAAGCTATGGACAGGGAGGCCTCATCTTAGCAGTAACAGAGACAGGATGAAAACTGGCAATGGGACAGTAGATTGCACATTGGTACTGTATTTCCATGAAAATAAGACCCGTCTTATTTTCTTTTGACTCCCCCCAAAAAGGGCTAGAGCTTCTTTTAGGAGGGTCTAAGTATTGACTCACCTTAGGGCAGTGGCACCAATAGTCCCACCCAGCAAGAGCCCGCTGCTGGCCCACTTCTTCTGCAGCCACTTGATGCCACCCATGTGTCCCCTAGCCTCCATTTCACTGTCTGAAAGCCCTCTGCAGCTGAGGAACAGGCTCTGGATTGACACGTATGGCATCCCCGGCTTCCATTTCCACCCCCGGCATTCCAGAAAGCCCTCTGCAGCCAATAACAGAGCTCCAAATCTATCCAAATCTTATTGGCTGCAGAGGGCTTTCCAGAAGGCATCTGTAGTCAATGAAAGAGCTCTGGATTGATCCAGAGGTCTGTTTTCGGCTGCAGAGGGCTTTTCAGAACGCTCTGACAGTGAAATGGAAGCCGGGTGCGACACACGTGAGTGGCAGCAAGCAACCACAGAAGAAGTGGCCCTGCAAAGCGAGGCAGGTGTCAGAGTGTGTGAGTCCTGGTAAGTAGGGCAGCTCCACTAACCCCACCCTAGCTTAATTTTTACCCGTGCACCTGGTGGGTGGTGTCTTAATTAGGGCTTAATTTGGGAGTAGGACTTGTATTGGGCACAAGTATAAAATCAAACTAGGACTTACTTTGGGGGTAGATCATGTTTTCGGGGAAACAGTATATTTTAGCTAAATAAAGAATAGTGGATAGCACTAAAACTCATCTTCATGGTACCTTTAGTGCATTTCTAAGTGGATAAACTGTATTAATATATACTATTTCTATAACAGAAATAGTACTATATTGTATTAAAGGGAGCAAATGGGCAACCAAAGTATTTCCCCATGTTTGCTTACCCTCTTCAATCAACTCATGTCCGAATTCCCCCTCTACATGACTGCTTTCTCGCCACTGGCTCCAAATTAAGATTGTTAGTGGTAAGAGCTACTTCTACTTTCAATCATAAAAAGACATGAGGGTAAAATCTTAGCCAGTAGAGATTCATACAGATTCTATTTTGATGCATAGCCTGGAAACTTTGCAGAAGGAAAACAAAACTAGACTAGACAGACTGAAATACAGCAGACTGTGTGGGAGGAAATATTGTTTGAAAATAATGGATAACAATGGAGAAATAAAGCATAGAAATCTTATTTAAAAACTTTGCACCACAGCACAAGGCACTAACAAATCTAGCAAATAAAAGACAAGAGAAAGGGCATCAGTACAGACTGTATGTTGTATTGCCTGTGGTAGAAAGTCAAAAGAAACAAGAAGTACAATTGAAAGAAGTACAATTGCATATAGAATAAGAAGATAGTATAAATTATATACTATATATTGTGGAAATTTCAATTGTATATTGAAAAGAAATATTTTTCTGGAACAAAAGGTTTCTACAAAAACTCAAACCATATATATATGTTTCGACGAGGTCCCAGTTGTCATCCTGAGGCTGGTGTCTTCGGCCTTGTACCTGTGCGAGCAAAGCAAAGCTCACACAGGCATGAAGCCGAAGACACCAACCAGTGGATGACAACTGGGACCTCGTCGAAATGTCACCAAGATACTCTCAATCTTACATGGGAAAAGACCCGAATGCACCAAAACCTACGCATATATATATGAAAACCACTCATGACAGATCACGAAATCTCCAGAATCATGAAGCCTACAAACTTGAAATGTAGCACATATGTTCCTCTTGGCTCCTAGGTGCTTGCTTAGAAAGGATTTTTGGAAATGATCATCATATCATTAGTATTTGTTATATCATTATTAATATATTCTGACCTCTGTTCAAACTATCACTTGGATGTGGCCAGCATGTGACTCATCTGGCCTGCTGGCTGGGAGTTTGGAGAGGAGCCTGAAGCAGAGAAGGAAATAAGATAGGAGATGTTTCTGTGGGACAAGGCTAAGGGAGAGAAGGGGATAAGATAGGGGAGGATTCTGTGGGGCTGCCCCCAACAATCTGGGTCCTCATTTTACCCACCTCGGAAGGATGGAAGGCTGAGTCAACCTGAGCAGGTGAGATTTGAACTGCTGAAATGCAGCTAGCAGTCAGCTGAAGTAACCTGCAGTACTGCGCTCTAATCAAGCTGACAAGTCATTAAATAAAAAGTAATTAAGTTTTTATTTATAATAGTAATTATCACTGCCAATAGACAAATAATAGAAATATCTGTATAATTTCAATAGATAGAAAACATGATAAGATGTAGTCTGTATCCGTACCTGAAAAAAGTGTCTGATAAAATCCACTACCTCTAAATCCCAAACCCATGTTAGCAAATGACTATTGTTAATAGTTGCATGTTCATGTAACAGTCCATAAGCAAACAAATTAGCTGTATTATGATTTAATTAATGTCATGATCCACATAACATTCTAAACAAAGCTAAACTATCACACAACTCTATTTCAGCCACATCTTGGTGTGATGCGTACATACATATCACATATGTATAGGGATACTACTTTTCCCTTAGGAATTGTACAAATCATAATTAATTCAATTAATAATTATTAATTCATTCATAATTAACTCCACATTCTACTCAACAAAGCCTCGGTACAGTATTTCATTAACAGAAAGCAATAGTTCTTAGCCAATTTTTCTATATGCAAAAATGAATATGATATGAATAATGTTGATGTTTCTCTTCTTGGGGTATGTTGTCCATATTATTGTCATAGAGCCATCCTTGAGAAATTATTATTTGGGCTTACTGTAATGATCATGGTATTTATTTTTAATTTAATTGTTGTTGCAAGTTGAGGAAAGAAATAATTTCTCATCTAGCATACAACGTTTAATGCATATGTTATGCATATTTTTGACAGAAATGGCAGTATGATTTTAAAGGATTTATTTTATTTTCTTTTTAAAAGCTGCAATACAATACTTTTGCACCTAGTTGCTATAAAAAAGCTTCAAATACGCTAGATTGTTCCATTGTAAAGCATCAAATGTTCTCTCAGGATGCCCATTCATGGTATAATGCAGTATTTTTCACATCAGCTGCTATCTATTTTCAAACTCCTATTTGTCTTTAGGGATCTATGATGGACTTCTGAGAGACTGAGAAAGAAGCTGTCAGTTTGCAAAGTATTATATAGCCAAAACATTTGCAAAAAAAACCCCACTGCTTCAAGAAGCAGAAAGAAAAGAATCCCTGCCCTAACAAATTTACTGACAAGCATTATCTTAAAATATACATCCTCTTCAAGATTAATGTCAAGCCCCTAGCAGCAATGAAAAACCTAGTTTTTCATACAGTCTTATTAACTAGATTCTATCACTTCCTCCTACAAGAGGAATGTACAGCTAATGTACATCTGGTTCTGAATTATTTTGCAAACTGCCGTGGTCTTTCTCAGACTCTTAGTCAATTATAGCATGGTATACACCACAAGTATCAAACATGCTGTGTCACATTGCCACCACGTGATGTTTCATGACATTTTCCCATTTATGGAGCTGAGGTGGGCATGGCCTATGTGTGACACATCCAGCCTACAAGCCGCCAGTTTGGCACCCCTGATATAGACCACAGACAACACTGAAAATTATTTCCCTTTATTTCAGGAGAAGATTTATTATACAAAAACAAAGGTTTATTTTGCAATGCAATAGTGTATTTTGTTTTCTCCATTATTTATCTTGGAATGCTTTTGTTCCTCACCTTTTATGCAGGTACACACCAATGCGCTGCCTTCCAAAATATTCCTGCTGTCATTTTTTGGTAGTTGTATGAGAGAGTACTTAGTCCTTGGCTAATGAAAGACCTAGCATTAAAGTGAGATGAGGGAGAGGCTTATACTGACTGATATGAGGCTCTCCTAATAATCTATGCACTCATGCAGGGCATAACAGTGCAAATACCACTTGACAGCTAAGTGCAGAGTAAAATTGCTCAATCAAGCATTATGCCCTGCAGTTGTCTGAAATTAGTTAATTCCATGCTGAACATGTTGATAGCTTTAGAGAAAGTGTTAGCTATTCTTACACCTTGTAGAAATTGATTGGTTGAATGTGTGCCATCAGTCAGTCAATTCATAGTGATAACATGGGTAGATTTTCTCCTGGACATGTGTCCCTAACCTGGTCCTTCACATCTTCCAATGCTGCATTTTATTGGCACTGAATCAATACATTTTGCTGCTGGTCCCCTCATTTTTTCCACCTTTCCTAGCATTGTAGATAATTCCAAGGTTAGATCTTTGATATTATACCCAAAACATAATTTGATCCTGATTATTTATGCTTCAAGTAAAAACTGGGTTCACATATTTATCAAATTTATATATAAATTCATGGAAGATTTAGCCAAAAAGTAGCTAGACCTTTGAAATATAATTTGTAATATTTAGCAAATGTTTGACCAGCACAACATGAAAATGTCAACTGAAACTCTATCTTCCTTTCAGAAACATGATGGCCACTTCACAGTCATCCAGCTTGTTGGGATGCTTCGTGGAATTGCTTCAGGCATGAAATATCTCTCAGATATGGGTTATGTACATCGGGACTTGGCAGCTCGGAATATTTTGGTCAACAGTAATCTTATGTGCAAAGTCTCTGACTTTGGGCTATCACGGGTACTAGAGGATGATCCTGAAGCAGCTTATACAACAACTGTAAGTTTTTTGGGTTTTTTCTAATACAAAAGGATCGCCTTGAGGGTAAGAATGGATTTTATGCATATACAAATATACAGCTAATGTACAATAGCAGGCTATCAAAATGAGTTTTCCTTCAAAGAAAGCAAGCCAAGGAGCAAAATGGGAATGCAATATGCTTCAGTCAGCTTATTTAAGAAATAATTGGCTTACATTATTGGAATGTACACAAGACCAGACTTGCTTCTGGCAAGGTCCTCTACCCATAATAGCTGTAGAACTGGCCACTTCATCATTTCCTGATAACATTGTCACACAGAACTCTTCAATATGCAGAAGTTCAACAGATGAAAGAAGTTAATATTCCAGGTATGGAAAACGGCCACTTCTATAAAGCTGAAGTTTAGTACCATAATTTCTATGTGGCTCTTATGGATATGAAATTGTAGATTCCCTTCTTCCAATAAAGGGAATACCTATCTGTTTCACAGTCGAAACAAGAACAAGGAGATTTTAAAGCATTCTGAAACATTTGTTCACAAGAGTTATTCATTCAATCATTCAATTCCGATAGGCTACGCAACTCCATCAAGTAACTGTGATTTCCCCCAAGAGATAAAATTCAGCTCCTTTCATATCACCATAAACCAAATGGTGACACTAATTCACATCACAGCCAACTCAGGGATGTTAAAAGGTGTAGGGTAAATACACTTTAGAAGAAAACTACCAAAGAGTTATATTTCACCATATCTAGTTATTCCCTCTAACACTTTCGTGATGTTTGAACCAATTTTCTTTTAATTGCTTAGTTTTCATTGTAGCCAGATTGGTTTCATACCTCTGTGTGAATATTATTGGATATATTATTTCTGTTGACAATAATGATTGATTGATTGATGTAATTTATTGACTCTTTGGCTCTGGCTGGCATAATATATTGGATTATTGGAAGACTTAGCATTTTGAACCTTTCATGGCATTTGTCATGGTTCTACCAAATACCTATTTATACTGCCTCCTGCATTTCTAGAAACATATATCACCATGCTTTCCACAAGTGTTTAGTGCTTTAGTGTTTTATGCATGATACAGCATGAGGAACAGGACTAAAGAAATGACTCAGGTACCTTAAAATTAGATGAAATTAATTAAAATTAGATATTATTTTGAAACAATGCCTCAGCCTCAATTCTTACATTTATTTATTTATTTCATTTTGGGCCTCAGTAAGATTTTTTCCCCATTGTGATCAACACTGCTTCAGCCTCAAAGATTAATATTTATTCTGTTGGAGCTATTCTTTTTGGTTGAAAAGTACAATTCTTAAGAGGTGGGAAAGTGTAAAATAAAAATATATATTGTTATATTGTCCTATGCCAATATTTATAAAGCAGTTCTCTTTTTAGGTTTCCTTCTTTAGAAGGTCTCCGTTTTTTTTTTTTTTCCCGAGTGTCGTCCCCATCTCCTCTGCCACTTTGTGTAAATGAAACAATTGTGTATTCCCATACAGATTAAAGAATTGGATTTTCATTGACAATGGAAATAAATTTTAATAGTAAAACCATGTTTATTGAACATTCAGTGAAATTTACTCAGCTTTTTATTTAGCATATTAACAGTTCATAATCTGTTAATCTTATATCCATAAATACTGAATAAGAATGTATTTCATACATGTGTGTATTTGTGTATATATTATCTTATTTTGTTTTGCAAAAATGTTTTTTTAATCATACTTATGCTTATTCAAATTTATATTGAATTTATTAGAGCTCACTGTCAAGTTGCTTTCATTGTACAATGGTATGTTTTCATGATTTCATTCACCAGAGCCTTCAAAGCAATGCAAAAGATGCTTATTTTCTGATTAGTCTTTTTTTCCCAGTTTGCTTACATAAAGACCTTAATAACTAATTTTTAATTAATTTTAATGTTCTGTTTTCAAATTTTCCTGATTAGAATATTAAAATAACTGCATATATTCAATATTAATTATTCTGAAATGGAGTTAAAAGTCAAGATGACCTTTTGTTGAGGTTGTTTAATTTATTATCAACTTTCATTTTCTATTAAATTTGGAATTTATTGTTTAAAAAACTATCTACAGTTCTATGTTCCATAAATATCCAAAGATGCAGATGAATCAGTATTAAAACTGACAAATTTGACTGATCATACTAGAATTTTGGTAAGCTTGAAACAGGATCTAAAAGTCATTTCTAAAAGGGTTTAATTCTAGAGTTCTTACTACTCAAAAGTCTTTTAGATGCTGAGCTTGTTAATCAGAAGGTCGGCAGTTCAGCTGTTCGTATCCCAAGTGTCGTGTAATGGAGGGAGCTCCCATTCCAGCTCCTGCCAATCTAGCAGTTCGAAAGCACTTTAAAATGCAAGTAAAAAATAGGGACCATTTTGGTGGAAAGGTAACAGCGCTCCATGCGCTTTTGCCAGTGAGTCATGCCAGCTACGTGACCATGGAGATGCCTTCGGACAGCACTGGGTCTTCAGCTTAGAAATTGACCTGAGCACCACCCCCTAGAATCGGGAATGACTAGACATAGGTAGGTACCTTTACCTATGCCACTATCATTAAAGTCCAGTTTTTATAGTTAAAAATACTAGAAATTAAGCAAGAGCAACTACAGGAAGGGTAAAATAAATTGCAATTTACATTCGGCCTGAAGTACTAACTACACCACAGAATGGTGTAGTTATTGTACTTTTACAGATTTTGACACTCATTGGAAATGCCCCTGAGTTTAGGTATAATGTTCTAGTTGTCCCAGTGGCAGCTCTAATATCACTTTTCTGCTACATGCATATTAAAACCTAGAAAGTAGAATTGATCTTCAAAGGAAATACTTCCCAGAGAAGTAGCAAGAAATATCTAATATCTTCAGGTCTAAAATGCATGTTGATTTTTAATATTTTTCACCTGTTTTGCTGAAAGATGGTCCTTGAGAATTTTGGTCAATTAACTCTGATGTTCCCATATAAATAATCTAAGAATAGTGTTAAGACATGTGTCAAAACAATACCTGCTGTTGAGATATGCTAGACACAAAAACACATGTCTATATTTAGTTGCACATACTGAACCAACAGAAGCAATCCAAATCCAAATCTTAAAGAAATATGCTTATAGTTACCTTAGCCTAATTTCAAATACTTCAGAGACTCTAATCCTGTAAAGATTACCATATGATTTCCCAGCACTCTAACTGAAATCTTTCTAGTAATTTAATGTGATTATTTAATCCAGTTAATCAGTGGAACAACATTAAAAGTAATTTGGATTCTACAAAACATTACATTTCTAAACTAAGGTTCAAACTGTAATTGAAGTTCATGAAGTGGCTTGTACTTCACACTGTTGATTTTTTTTAAAGAAACAGCTGGAGAAGATTACCTATTTGGGATGACTAAAGGCTTTAAATCTTTAGTCTGCTACAATTCTAATTATCAGTTTTACAATAGAGTAGACAAATGACTTAGATTGCCTAAAAAAGTGTAATAATCTTTATTTGACAAATGACCAGCAAATTTAAAATTTAAACTCAAAATTAAAATCAAATGGGTGAGATAAAATACATTAACTAGGAATATTGTAGCAATACAGAATTTGGCTACTGCACAACTGATATAAGATTTGAATATTTTAGAAAATGATAAGGAGCAGGGAGATTGTCTTACAGCACAGTTTCCAGTCCTTAGTAGTAAATAATTGAGAAATGTGCAGACAACTAGGATGACTTGCCTTCTCTTCCCTCTCCCTGAATTTCCAAACAGCCAATAACTTTTGAGTTGTAGTCTCAATGGACAGAAGATGAGGGCAAACAATGAAGAGCATTATTAAAGAAGTAGAACCAAGACATTTGTATAGAGTAGCTACCCTGGAAGATACCAACACCATAATCATGACCAGATTTGGGACACGAAGAAAAAGAAAGATGGCAAAAAGTTATTACAAGGAGGACCACAGTAGAAGTGGTCTGGAACTTCTATATAAAATGATAAAAAATTGAAATAGATGAAGAAGAAATAAGAGTTAAAATGGGTACAGACAGGAGAAAATAGCATGCTAAGGAGGTGAACTAAGGTTAGGCTATAATGGCAATTATTAAAAGTTATTTCAAGATAAAGAGGAAAGAAGCCTTAAGAAGGAGAATTACTTAGAGTCAATTGTAAATATAAGGGATAAAACTTAGAAAACTCAATTCAATATCAATTTCCAATTTAAGAATCAATTCTAGGATAGATCCTAAATGTATTAGGATAAATGAGGATAAGCTTATAAACAGAAAATTTACAATAAACAAAAAGCATCTTGCTATTTACTTAAGCAATTTCATTTTTTAATGCATCATCAATAAACACAGTCAATAATGATAATTCTGTGTCCTGCTGAGATTGTTTCTGTCCCAGAACCCTGTGACACTGTACTTCATTTATTGTCCACATTATTAACGTGCTGTCTAATATGATTTAATTGTGTGATGTTATCACATTCATACAGCTTGATTCATCAGTGAAGGAAAACTAATGAGTCAGATCCAGAATCTATGATGTTGCATGCTCAATAGATACATATTAGCACAATATCTCTATTCCCGTAATTTTTGTTGAATGGATTTCAAAGCAGCCTTTGGGTGACCATTCTGAGCACCCCAATTAACAGTTCATTGCCATTACAATAGTTTTGAATATGCAATAATTAGTCTGTTGTCTATGAGAACCCATTGGCAAATAATACAAATAATTGCTTTTGTATCAATTAACTGTTCTTGCACTCAAACAATTTGAGAAGAACTGATTGCAAATTGTGGCAAGGTAGGTAAGGGATATGGAATGAAATGAAAGTATGCGATTTAGAGTGAGCCTGTAGCAAAACATTTTGTGAGTTATTCATCAACCCTGCAGTGATTCTGTTCAGTTGGATTATGGCCTTATGCTGAGTTGTAATGTAGTCTTTCATTAATTGTCCAGAGTCAATTAGCCCTTCAAATTGAAATGATCCAAGTCTTGCAGTAAATGACATCCAAATGATGATTTGGAAATAATAATCAATAATTTGTTTTCAGAAAGCATTGTTTGGAGTGATGAATTCATATAATTTTCAGAAAATAAAAATTAGAGTAACCATGTTAATAAAAGAAAAAGAAACCAAATTGCTTTCAGAAAGGGAGCATTTAACTTCGCTTAAAGTAAAAAGCATAATAAGAAATGTTCATGCTATAGATTTATAGAGCAAAACTGGGATCTATAGTTTTAAATGGAGCAGAATGGTTATATTTGGATAGGTTAATACATGAAATTGAAAAATTCAATATTTTAATTTTATCTTGCAAAAGTCCAATTTCAGAGATCATAGTTTATTGAATACTATTATTGAATACCATTACAATACCTTAATTGCAGAAGTGTAGTATTTGTTCTATCATTAAAAGTATCTTACAATCAATAAAGGTACATTGTCTGGATATCAGCTAATTCTCAAGCAGAAGATCTTATGCCATTTCAGACAAGTGACTACCCAGCCTGAAATGGTATAGGGTCTCCTGGTTTAATTGACCAAAACACAAAACCTGAATAAGATTAAGATGAACATAGCCTTCAGCTGATTATATTACATTATTCCAATCTCAAAAAATAAATGAATTCTTCAGCATTATAATGCATAATATTTCAGTACATATCATGTCAAAACTTTTTTCTCTTTCAATCATTTATAGATTCAAGAATAGTGATGGTTATCATCTGCTTAGAAAACATTTTTCAAAAACATGATTTGTGCATACATCCATGCAGTCATTCACATCAAAAAGTCTGACTGAAATAAAAGACTGTGATAATTAGCAAAGTTACAAAATGATGGGATGAATGCTCAAAGGAATAGTTCAGAGATCTCAGTGGTAATAATTTTTCAAGAGTAAAATTGAAATACATATTATAAATGTTAGTATCCCAGAAAAAAATGAAAGGAAAGTCATAACTGAATGTTGAAAAATGGGATGCAAATATAGACAACATAAATAAAGAAATGATTTGCGAAGTGGTTTGCTTATGGAGTAGCTGCACAATTTGTCTAACATGTTATGTCTGAATCTGTGTCCGATGACTGGAAAATGCCTTATTATTGTTGTTATTAGTGTCCGACCTATCGCGACCCATGGAAAACGTTCTCTATGGGGTTTTCATGGCAAAGATACTGGAGTGGGTTGCCATTTCCTTCTCCAGTGGATCACGTTTTGTCATCCACTGGAGACAAGGCAGTAATCCCTAAAGAGCCTTTATTATATTGATTAATAAAGTCTGCCTGAAAAAAGGTTGCTTACATTTCTGTTGGCAGGGTATAAAAGGAAACAGTGGCCAAATCTGGAAAATACAATGCACTCTTATGATGCAGACACACTTTGCAAACCAATTTTTTTCTCTTCACAAAATACAGAATGTATAATGGGGAAAGTATAAATGTAAGAAGATTTGATTGCTGAATGAAAAGTAAGCATTGAGTTCAATTTTTTCCCTACCAGTTAAGTGGGCATGGCTGGGGGGGTGTCATGTGACCAAGTGGGGAGCACCATCCTACCAAGCCACATCCACCCACACCATGCCCACAGAACCCACAGAAAAGTTCACCCAAGTCTTCTAGTGTTCAACCTAGCTGCTTCTTGCATCCTTCTCATGTTTTCTCTGTGTGTATGAGCCTGAGAAGGAGAGAAGTAGCCACATTGAATACTGCGGCAGAGAGAAGTTGAACTTTTCAACCTCCTTTTGCAGCAAAGTTGCTCGGAAGGCAGCTCCTGAGTCTGCCTGTCCCTTTAGGGTCCCCCTTGCCCCCTGCATCAAAGTACCTTAAAGAAGCGCTCCACTGTCCCTCTGATGCAGTAGGCCGTTATCCTGGCCGTATCTGCAGCCAGCCCAAGTGGCACCGGCAGGCAATGGGCTGCACCTGCATGGCTGGCATGAAGAACGGGATGGCAGTGACATCCCATGACCATTGCTGACATCCTGTTCTTTGCACTGGCCACAAATGTGCACCCCATTGCCTGCCTGTGCCACTTGCAGCCAGATGCCAGACCCAGCTAGGAGAATGGGCTGCTGCAAGGAGGGACAGCAGAGTAGCTGAGTTGGCCAAGGTGGGTGGCAAGCAGGTGGCGGCTCCAGGGCAAGGCTGGAACCGGGGAATGATGCATTCCCCAACCTGGCCGAGGTGGGTGGTGGCTCTGGGACCTTGGGGAATGGCAGGGCAAGTGAGTGAATAGCAAGCAGATGGGTGGGGTGAGCTAGCGGCAAGCAGGCAGGGCAAATGGGTGGGAGGAGCAAGCAACTGGTGAGCAAGGGGTGGGGCAAGCGAGTGGCAAGCAGTGGGTGTGGGGCCAGCCAGAGGTCACTTCCGGTTCGTCAACCCAGGCCAAATTTCCACTACCGGTTCACACGAACCAGTGCAATCTGGCTGAATACCACCCTGAAAGTAAATGCTATATAAGTAAAATGCTTACAAATAAATGGAGTGCTTAGCAAATGGAGTAACATTCAAATATGCAGTTTTATCTGACTGTTTATTGTACTTAAGATAAATATATCTTAAGAAATATAAGAATATAAGAATATTTGTTGTTTTTTCTAGAGATATATTGACTGGAGACATAAATGTTCATGTACTTGTATGTATTAAATGAAAATAGAATAGAAATAGAGTAGAGCAGAGCAGAGCAGAACAGTATAGAATAGAATAACAGAGTTGGAAGGTACCTTGGATGTCTTCTAGCCCAATCTCTTGATCAAGCAGGAGACCCTATGCCAGTGATGGCGAACCTTTTTCACCTCGGGTGCCCAAAGCACCGAAGGCGCGCACTCACGTACTCACCCCCATAACTTCATTCCCCTGTGCCGTGCACGTGAACCCGACACACTGCCCCATGCATACATGCAAAGCTTTCTAGAGCCTGAGGAGAACAATAGTGGCCTCCACCTCTCTGTAGGCCCTCTTTTTGGCCCTTTTCTGACTTCCGGTTTGTGTGTTGAGCCGTTTTTCTCTCTCCGGAGGTTTCAGGGAAGCCTTCTGAAGCCTCTGGAAGGCAAAAAGTGACCAAATGCACAAAACGGAAATTTGGGAATGGATTTCCGGGTTGCCCATGGGGCCGTTTTTCTAAATGCCATTTCAGACAAAGGGTTGTACAATCTCTTCTTAAAAACCTCCAGTGATGGAGCACCCACAACTTCTGAAGGCAAATCTTTCCATTGATTGATTATTCTAAGTGTCAGGAAATGTCTCCTTATTTCTAGGTTGATTCTTTCCTTGATTAGTTTCCATTTCTTTGGCTTACTATTTCTTTCTCTTTCTTCTCTACTTCATATTGAACCACTTATTCAGCAAAGTGACAGTATTAAAAATGTGTATGTATGCTGGTATACATTCTTTCACAACAGTTGAAAGCTATGTGACAGTTTTCTCTAAGATAAAGAAATAATTTCTACAGTGTTCTGTTTTAGCTTATTTCTTCTTCAGCTTATTTCTCAACTTCTATAGCTGCTCAACCAAGTGGGCAACTTGTAGTTCTGTGTTTTAAAATTTATAAAAATTTACAAAAATAAGGCTTTGAACAACATTATTACTAAATGTTCATAGTTTGATTTTATTGATAGCTTCTTTATGTAAAAAAAAACAAATTATGTCAAATTGGACTACTATTTAGGTGTTAGCAAACTTGTTCTTTGAGTTGAGCTTAATTCCTGTTGACTTCATGGACAAAATCATGTAGTTTATTGGTAACAGTGTAAAGGTCAGTGGTGAGTTTCAGATCCCGTTCCAACCAGTAAATGCATCTTAGAGTCTCCGCGAACCTCCGCGATGCTCCAGCTGCTCAGCGGAGTGTCACTCAGGCACTTTATGCACCATGCGCTTCACGGAAGCGCTGAAGATTTAAAAGACCAGTAAGGAGCTCAGGCAGGCAGGTGGGCCCTCCGGAGCACCATACCGAATGGTATCTGGTGCTCCAGGCAGGCTTCGGTACGCCTGTACCAGAGCGTACCACCTGCAACCCACCACTGGTAGAGTCACTATATTGTTCCAGATACTTTCTTCAACTTTGCAATTCAGTCTGCATCTCCATATTTTACAATGTTTTGTTACATAGTCCTCACAGTTACGAATGATGGCTCGGCAGCCCAGGCGCGTCTTAGCCAATCAGACGCCCTGTCAGTTGCCGACTGTCAAGCGCGAGTCAGCCAAGTATAAAAGGCAGCACAACTCCAACGGCGTCCGATCTCTACATACTGCGGAAGCCATCCGTCTACCGCTACGACTTTCCGATCTACCGCAGCAACTAAAAGCCTGTCCGGTCTACTGCAATTGTTAATGTTACAACGTTCTTGTTATTAAAGTGGTTACTGTTACCTTCGAGCCTCTGTCCTTCCTTGTGAAGATCTAATAGTTTTCTTATCCAAGATTAACACAGTTCAGTTCTGCTTTGCTTTCTGAGCTCAGCCATGGTCAGCAAAGTGCTGAAATCTTACTGGGTAAATAGGATAATACAAGGCTAGATTTTGCAAACTCCATATTCTAGTAGTTTAAATAATGTCAGGGTAAGAAAGCCAATTCATCTCAGAGAATAATAATCCACAAGATGAAGCAGACTGCCATCACATGCTCCTGGTCCTGCCTGGAAAGCTAATAAATCCTACATGAATCTGAAGCAGATATCATGCTTCACTTGGAGCACTTTCAAGTGCCAACTCTCCCTAGTTTTAATTCCACCATTGGTTTTAACCTAATGTTTATTATCACTTAGCAAAAAGCACCATTACTTAGACGGACCCTGCCTAAAAGAATTTATGTATTGACTGTTTATCAGTTCATTCTTAGTAGCAAGGAACATTTCTTTTTTTTAATTGAAATTTTTAAAAAAAAACCTTTTACAAATGTTTACTTCCCTTCCCCTCCCCTCCCCACCCAAACCCCACCCCTCCCAACCTTCCCCCCACCCCGACTTCCCAGAACCAATACAGGGTATAAATCTTTAACAAAATAATCTAAAGTAAACTTAAAAGTAAAAATTAATCCTCTATCATTTGAGCTTTAACTCCTCTTTGGTAGGCTAACTCTAAACAGATTATGTCATTCCTTGTTGCCTCCGTCATAAGCTATCTGGAATTTCTTAGTTCCATATTTATTTTGAGTATAGTCAATCCATCTTCTCCACTCCAATTTATATCTCTCATTGGAATGGTCCTTGAGATATGCTGATATTTTAGCCATCTCTGCTAAGTTTGTTACTTTTAATGTCCATTGTTTAATAGTAGGCAAATCTTCCTTCTTCCAGTATTACGCCACCAACAGTCTTGCTGCAGTTATTAAATGCAAAATCAAGTTAGTCTCTATAACTGTACAATCAGTAATTATACTTAACAAAAATAACTGAGGGGTAAACTTTATCCTTTTTTAAGAACATTTTGCATAATCCACCATATTTTTATCCAAAATATTAGCAAGGAACATTTTCATCTGACTGAAATCTACAATAAGAGCAGCTGTAAAAGTTTATGTATTACTCCAAGGGAATCAATGTATCAAATTAAAATTAGTATAACCAAATGATAATAGTAGTATAAAAGTAGCATAGATGTCGCCCTGAAAGCCTATCTTACATTTTTAAAAAATAAGAACATATTAATCTTCTTTTCGTATTTTTCATTAGGCTAACAGGATGCAGGTAGCTGGATAATAAACAATTACATATATTATTTTCCATTGTGTCACCTTCAAGATGCCTGTACAAATTATTTGATTCTTCCAGTAATCCATTAAAATAAGATTTTATTAATTAGTACTGATAAATAATGTATGGTTGTAATTCATGCTAAAGATGCATGTGTTAGTCTACACTGATTTTTTTACATAATGAAATAGAGCTAAGCTGGAGACACAGTGAGCTGGATCCAGGCTGTTTGTCACAGCTAGAGTCCACTAAATCATCCTGAAAAGTTACAGCTGTCTCATTTCATTCTTTGGATTTCAACGTGCTTAGGTGTTAAGTGATTTATTCTGAATCTAGCCTAAGGGTGACTAAAATTATGGCTATAGTCCAATACAGAATCGGAAACAATGGATTTTAACTGTGGCTATTTATTTTTTCGATTGCCTCAGTCAGGCAAATCTGCCCACAGACACGCCTTTTTGTTATCAAATTAAAATAAAATTAAGATTAGTTTTAGCAGAAAACTAAATGCTTTGAGTTTAATATTTGTCAGTAAAGTTTTGTATTGTCAAGTTATTACTACATAAATATTATTTGTTGCCTTTGACTGCCCCACAGTGGCTGAACTGGAATTGCACTTTTTTCCAGAAAAACATAGGTATTTTTAATCAATTTGGGATTAGCAGACACAAATATTTGCTCTTCTTGTGGAAAGATAAATTTAATGAACACCTTTATTGCAAATTAGTCCAATACTTTATTTATTGATTAAATAAAGGTATTCGTTTCGTGCAAATTTGAATTTTTAAATAACCTACACAGATACAATCAGGGAACATAAATTTCACAAAAAGCTAAAATATTGATGTTGAAAGAATACTAGTTTGCTCAATTAGTCACCAGAAACTAATCTGACTAATTGATCTCAGTATGATAATCAGCAAAGCATGTCCTGGTTTAATTTAAACATATGATATCTCTGTATCAAACATAGCTTTCTGTCATGGCAGGTAAGAAACTTA
Organism: Thamnophis elegans; assembly: GCF_009769535.1. Classification (NCBI taxonomy): domain Eukaryota; kingdom Metazoa; phylum Chordata; class Lepidosauria; order Squamata; family Natricidae; genus Thamnophis; species Thamnophis elegans. The sequence continues at coordinate 38,935,963 of NC_045546.1, forward strand.
ATTTATTACTCTTCTCTGATCTTGAGGATATTGTGGATGCATTATAATTACTCCATGCTTTATGATAATAAGTTTCCCATCAGGCAATTCAGAATTCTCCTGAAAATGTACTATAAATTTCAGTTCAGTATTGCTTCTTATTGTATACATTGTACAATAATATATAGATTGTATAGCCAAATGGTCTCATAGCTCAGTTATTTATCAAAACCACTTGGTGACATTATTTCATCCTGATGGTACTCTTCAATAGAACTGTATGAGTGGCTTCGCAATTCGCTTCTAAATTCACAGATTTTTTTTTTAAAATCACAGATCACTTGAAAACAGGGTAGCAATGTTGCCCACTTTTTTGGGTATTATTTATATTTGGCAAACTATGAATCTACCAAGTTTTCTCTTCTGATCTATGGTCTTTCATTGTTTAGACATGTTTTCTGCTCTTGCAGACAATACTCTTGCAACTAGTGACAATACTAAAAACTGGAAAATCTGAATTGTGTATGTTTATTTGTGTTTGAATGTATCAGCGGTGGGAATATATCAGCGGTGGGTTGCCATTTTGTTTACTACCAGTTCAAGTGTGCTCCCGCGCGCACTCATGCACATGTGCAAGACTTCTGCGTATATGTAGAAGCATCCAGGCGGGTGGGGAGAGCCTCCCGCTGCCACTACTACCGGTTCAGCTGATCCAGCCGATCCAGGCCGAACCAGGAGCAACCCACCTCTGGTATGTATGCATACATGCTTCAAGCTTTTGAAAAATACCCCAAGGACCATCATACTGATAGATTTCCTACTCAGAACTCAGCATTATGAATATAGCAAGGTTATCCAGTTATTCACAAGCTACTTCTTTCCAAGTACAGGAAATGTCAATCCAAAAAAACACAAAAGATAAATGGTAGAAGAGGAAAGAATTTTAGGTATTTCCAATTTTCTTCCATATTACCATATTTCAACTAGCTTGATAACAGTTTGTGTGAGATTTTTTTAATTAGAAAAGGGAAAGTGATAAAGAAAAGCAAGCTGCTGAGAATCTATTTTGATTGCAGCATAGAAATATGTTTAATTAATTAAATGCAAACATTTCTAAATCTTCAATTTCATACTACCCATTTTCAGTCAACAGAAAAGTCCAAGTGCTTGTATTTTTGTATTTCTCATTTGTAACTTGCTGGTGCTGGTTGTTACCTTTAAAGCCCTACATGGCTTGGGACCTGGATATCTGCGGGACCGCCTCTGCCACATATCTCCCAACGACCCATAAGATCTCACAGGCTGGGCCTCCTTCGGGTACCGTCGACCGGGCAATACCAGTTGGCGACTATTCGGGGAGGTCTTTCTCTGTAGCTGCCCCCGCCCTGTGGAATGATCTACCCGCAGAGATCCGGACCTTCCCACTCTCTCGGCCTTCCGGAAAGCCACTAAAACCTGGCTGTTCCGGCAGGCCTGGGGCTGTTGACCCAAAATACGGTCCAGCCCCACTTAGAATGGAGTATATGGTGTGCTGTTTTTCAATCTATCTTTTCTTTCCCTGTATTTTATTTTTGACTTTTTCTGTACTGTAAGCCGCCCGGAGTCCTACGGGATTGGGCAGCATATAAATGTTATTAAACTTGCAAACTATTAAACTTGCAAACTTTGTGTAAACAATCCAGAGTGCACAACTATTAGTTAGTTTAAAGGTTTCCCCTATCCAGTCATGTCCAGTTCTACAAGATGGATCTCCATCTCTGTATCTTAGCTGAGGGAGTCCATTATCCAAAGATATTTCTGTGGTCATGTGGCCAGCATGACTATACACTGAGGCACACAGGATGCTGTTACCGTCCCACCAAGTGGTAACTATTTATCTATTCACATTTGCATGTTTTCTAACTGCTGGGTAGGCAGGAGTTGGGGCCAGTAACAGAAGCTCACCCCATAATGCAGTGCTCAGATCTCGAACCTGGACCGTCAGCTTTCAGCTGACAAGCTCAGAGTCTTTAACCGCTGAGCTATTAGGTAGCTTAGAAATAGCATTACAAAAACCTTCTCATTTGCTTTCAGTTAGTGATGGAAATACATTCTTAGTCTGATAAATATCAATTTATGGATGTATGTGTTATCAGATTAAGAATGTATTGCCATCACTATACTGAATGCAAATGAGAAGGTTTTTGTAAAGTTGATGGCTTTTTTTAAAAGTATAAAATGCTGTATTATATAATACGGATGCCAAAACTAAATGACTTAATAGAGAAAATGGAAGCTTATTTGTATTTATCATAAATTATTAAATTAAAAATGTACATGGTGCATGTAAAGCTTTTTAAAGATTTTGCTAAATGGGTACTATTAAAAGCTATGGATCAAGGAAGATACCTTCTTATAAAGTATTTAGAGAATTTTCTAATTGCTACTTTAAATAAATATTTGAAATCAATTGTTAATTCATTAATTACATCTTTTTTAAAAACATAAATGTCCTCATGATTGTACACTTCAATATAATTTCAGTCACTTGTCTTAAATGGTATAGAGTCTCCTGCTTGAGCAGGGGGCTAGACTAGAAGACCACCAAGGTCCCTTCCAGTTCTATTCCATTCTTATTCGAGGGATTAAAAACTTAACATATTATATTCTCTTGCAATGAAAAACAAAAAAGTTTATGAGAGCTACTATGATTATATATGGCAATTCTAGACATCTTTTTTTAAATGATCCCATGAAATGCATCTTGCCTATCATATGCGTTTATGCATTATTTAGGGTGATATTATCTAAAATCCAGAAAATAATATCAACTAGTTGGGACTTCTAGAAAGTATAGTTACAACAACTAAAGGACACTACATTGAGAAAGAAAGACTTTCATCATTCCTGATTTTGGAGGGGGGGGCTAAAAAAATTCCAATGGGTAGTAACTAGCCTAGCATTTCAGAATGATAATGCTTTCTCATTCATGTTGATTAATATGCCTTTCAATAAATAATATATAACAAACCTTTCATTTAAATAGTGTGATGATGCTAGACAAAGCAGCATACCATACCTCCCTCTTCCCCAAAACAGCTGTTTGTGCATAAGAGCTGTAGCATCTGGGTGGTGTATGTGTCTCTCACTGTGAATATAGAATTGCATGGTCAGAGAAAAGGCAGAGCAATTTTTAAACTGCTGCTCTCTTCATATTCTATGCTTCTATTTAAGGAAACAAGCAATTATGGATGCATTGCAAAATAGATGTGTATTGATCTACTATTTCAGAAGTATATATTGGCAATAAAATACATAACTGTTAGTGGTTAAATTGAATCTTTCAGAGTCTGCACATTAATCCAAGGATTAATACTGTTTGTCCCATTTATAGCATAGATTCTGGCACTTGCAAAGTACCCTTTGCCGCTTCTGTGATTGGGTCCATCATATGCCTTCTTTGCCCAGCTCTCAATGTTGCCCATAAAACTTAAGGCTGGTCTTTGAATTTCACAAACAAACACTCAATACTTTTGCCCAAGTGTATTTTTCACTCCCTGACAATACAAATCAGGCAAACCAAACTTATTTTATTAAAGGGAGGTGGTTCTTTATAAAGATGCAGAAACATGGAGAGATAATGCGTTCATTTGATATATGTGATGTATCTGGAAGCAACAAAAATACAATACATAAAAAAGGCAGAAATCCTTAAAACATGTTGCTTCTCCTTTTCCTACCTGAGGTTGTTTCTTTAACACATTGCAACACTCAAGGACTTCAGAGACCAGCCTATTGTTTGGTTGAGACTTCTGAAAGGACTAGTTTTTGCACATCAAGGGAAAAATATGCTTTCCTAAACTTCAAAACAAGACATGGATGCCATCTAAAATGCTAATATCACCTTTTAAAAATGTTAATAAAGCCTATGCAACAATAACTCTAATTTTATTTAATTCCTTGGTCTGTGCTATCAGTTATATACACACATAGCCAGCTTTGGATAAATAATGGGATTTATTCTAATCAATACATCTTTCACCAAAATAACTCAAAGCGCACTTCATATTCAAAGCTTTCTGAATAGAAAACAGGCCTGAAAATATTTCATAAAATAGTAAAACAGATTTTAGCAACAGAATCTAGAGAGAAAAATGCTAAATTCATGAAGACCAAGATGCCATATACACTTACAAATGGAAGAAGGAGACATTCACAATAAAGATAACAAGTTGGATTTATTGTTAATAGCCTTTCTATTGTGCCGTCAATCAGAACTTCCATTTATTTAAAGCCTAAGTACTATAGAATGTCTTGTTCCTTCTCAGAACATACTGCATCTCCTTTGTTTATGACTCATGAACAGGAAGCAGCTGTTCTCCTTACCACCTGATTTTTTGCTATTTTTAATCAATTTTATTAAGTTTCCAAGAGAGATAAAATACAACATAACAGACAAGGGAAAATTGGGAAGGGGACCAAAAAGGAAATGTTAAAAAGTGACGAAAAAAAAATTGACTTCCAACTTTCTCTAGTATAGATACGAATACAAAGTAACCCCTTACTCTAAAAACTTATAAAAATATACAAATTAGACAATCAACATTAAAATTATATAACAAAATTACCTCATTCTACATTTAAACATAAGCAAAAATATAATGTCTCATAGTAAGAATGAAAATTATACAATTTTCTATGTTTCTATAAACTTCTATTTTATTGTGATTATAATATATTTAGTCAACAAATCATAAAATCAAAACTTAATTTTTATCTTTGTCAAGCAAGAAATTGAAAAATGGTCTCCAAGAAAAAACAAACTAGATAGACTTTTGTGTCTCATCAAAGTAGTCACTTCTGACATATATGCCAGTTTCATTAATTTCACGATCAACTCTTCAGTTTTGGGAAATTGTGTGTCTTTCCACCTCTGTGCATATAAAAGTCCTTGTCGCTGTTGTCATACATAGAAATAAAATCCACGTTTTCTTTCAATTTGCTTATTCATAATACCTAAAAGAAAAGCTTCTGGTTTCAATTTTACATCCATTTTTAATCATTACAACATACCTGATTCCAATATTTCTTGGCAACCTTACATGTCCACCAAGATGATAAAAGGTATCTTATCATTGATTACATTTCCAGCACTTACGTGATATTCCATATATCTTTGAAATTTCTCCACAGTTATGTACTAAATTTTTTAAATTTTTTCTGCTATTGCTGCTGCTTCTAATTTTTGCTTCTTTGCAGTTTGAACCTAAGAATCGCTTTATGTTTCCTTTACATTAAGCATCAGTTTTATGTTATGAAACTTACAACTCACTGTTATTATGTTGATTTTGGCCTTTCAGAGTCATCATAGTTTCCCCAATCATTTCATATAATGTATCTTGATTAAATAATTGGAGAACCTGCTGCTCTTATTCTTCTACCTGGCTTACATCCTTCTCAAGATAAAGTTGGCCTGAAAGACCATGAGTACTGTGACCACAGGGAACTTGAATTGTAAATCTATCATAATGTGGAAAAACTGGGGGGGGGGGGTGTTAAGGTTTTACATGCTATGAATTACAGTACAACATAATGTTAATATAGTCTAATTTCCTAAGTTTCGGAAGCATGAGAGAAATTATTTTCTTATCCTCCTTCCTTCCTGGTCTTTTCAATTACTGAAACTATTCAGTAATTACTGAAGCTATGCTGTTTCTACAGAACATATAAGATGCACTTTTTATTTAATAACTGTTTTAGACAAATAACAGCTCTATCTTCATCTTTTCAGAGAGAGAAAAACTTGTGATAAGAGATTATTTAACATGGACAAAATGTTGGAATAAAAATTCTGGTTCCTGGCCCCATTCAAAGCTACAGTTTTCTGAAATTTGAAAATAAGTACAGCTCTGTGTCACATCTGGTTTTGGGCTTAGGATGAGCAGAAATCTCAAGCTGCTTTCAAGTGGCATTTTTAGTAACAATTCTTTTTGCTGAAGCCAATTTTTCTCTGCCATTTTAAGACAATTATTACATATAATTATTAGTATTATTTTATACTGCTTAAAAGAATAAGCTTTGCCTTTCACCTATGCAATGCAAATGACTCTGTTATAGCTCTGTAATTTTTATAAAAAGAAACTAAGCTATAGAAAATGATTGGTATAAACCCAAGAATTGCCTTAAGGCATTGTGATCATGATTGCTATGCTGATTATATGCCAAGCATTGAAAAGATTTCTTAATTGTGAGAACAGGTTGGCTGGAGGAATGTTTCTAACATATTATTTCCACTTCTGAAAGATATTATGGGTTTGTTTCCACGGAATTATTATCAGAATGTCAACACATACCTTCATTTGGTTTCCTGAATTTATTTTAGTATTACTAAGAAAGTGTTCTCATAAATTATTACCAGTTCTGTTACTTTTTTGTATTTATTATTACCCAACATTGCAGGAACATTACTGTGCTATATAAGTAGAAAAGAACTGAAATTACTCCTACTTTTTAGAATTATAATATAACTCTGAAACCGTGACCATTCAATAGAGAAGCAAATTTGATGGAGTAAAAATAAATGCAGCTGAAAGCTTAACTATTGAACAATGCATGGTAGCAAACAGATGAGTTTCTAGTGAGGCAGGAAGGCTTCATTCAACACTTGTGCCCACAGTTTATGAAATAAAAAGGCAATTTTTTCATTTTTTAAGGTTATGAATGCACTCATGGAAGAAATTTGGAAAGCAATAGTACGCAGCAGGTGAATTTCCAGGCAGCAGAAAGAAACGAAAGATGGGTTGAAAATAATTTTTCTATTGCATTTTATTACCAATTTTCCACTAAAAAAAACACAGTTGGTAATGCATTCTTGCATTTAAGTCTTTTAGCTCTAGTTCCAATTATGCTTCACTTTTAGTGCAGACACTATAAAATGCTATAACACTTTCCTAATGTAACAGTGTCAGTCAGATAGAGCTGGCTAAAATGAACATGCCAATCACGGTGTAAATGTAGGCAATGTTTTGATAAGTCTGAGTACCCAGAAACTCATGGGGACAAATTCAAAATTTTGCAGAATGTTAAGTTTTATAAAGAAATAAAATAGTAATTAAATATATAACTGAGAAAGGCTTCCTAAAAGGTCAAGGGAGGAAGTATGGGATGAGGGCCACAGTTTTGCAGTGTTGCTCTGAGCTTCTGAGAAATGGAAAGGGATAAATAATTTAATAATAAGATTTATAGAAGGCAGGAGAAGAGGTTGAAAATTGAGAGAGGGGGATATCAGGAACACTGAAAAATTGTTAGGGATTTAAGGGTGTGTTATATGAGCACCTGCCATGAGCATTAAGACTAGACCAGCAACAGGCTTGTCAGTAATACTGGTAAAATACACATTTGGAAGGTTAGTGGGAAGATTAGTTATGGACTGAAAACATTTTAAAAATTAGCAAAAGCACAAGTATATAGTCTCTTCCTTTAGTCCAGGGCTATCAAACTCATGTTGTCATGGTGATGTCATGTGACATACTGGGACTTTTTTCCCTTCGCTAAACTAGGCGTGGGTGTGGCCGGCGCGTGACACATCCGACCCTCGATTTGACAGTCCTGCTTTAGTCATTTTAGAACTAACGGAGTAAAAAAAATGTAGATGTCTCTATATATCCAACACACTTCTTTTTGTAGCACATATAAATAGAAATCCTTTTGGATTTTCCAAGCATGATTAAGCTAGCATGAAACTTGCATGCATGTCATGTACCTTTCCTATTTATGTCGTCACATAAATATTTGAAATCTGCCCATATATGGCTACGGAGTTCAACAAGTTATGGACATACAAACAGTGATATTAGAAATTTCATATATGCATTTTTTCATATATAAATAACAATAAATAAAGTATCATCCAAAGGAATAATAACCTTTAAGTTAGATTGTAAGGAGGCTTGGCTGTGCCTATTGCATATCAATCCATCAACCCTGTGCAGCTTTGATTGGAATCAGAAATAGATTCACTGTCTAAATCTCAGGTGATCTGCATCGGTTCACTTGTCCATATGAGTAGAGCAATCCATTACACACAAGGAAATTACAACTCGGTCTTGCGCTTCTTCTGTTATGATGACCTGTTGAATCAGTCGGGGCCAAGGAGCTTTGGAATACCTGAATGAAATAATGACAGAAGATTGCTCTCTTATTGATAATCCAAAATAGCATGGAAACAGATGCCAGCAGGTTTCCAATTTTCTCCTAAATACAGATTGAATCAATTCAAAACAGTACTACATTCAGTTCTTCTCTAAAGAGGAAGCTTCTATTATTTCTGTTTCTTTCTCCGCTTCTATCTTCACTATTTGTATGTGTTGTTTGTGTGTATACATGAATACATATGCATATATAGAAAATACACCATTCACATATATAAACTTACTGCATGCAGTTGATTCAGTCTTGTGATTTCAGCACTGGCAAGACCTTTTTTCAAAACCCTGACAGTCTATGCAGGCGTGCAGTGAGGGGAGGCAGGGGAGGCAGGGCCTCACCACTGTCATCATGAAAAGAAAAGAAAAATAAAAGGGAAAAGGCTGAGGTAGTTGCTGCCAGAGTCACAGTGGATGACTCTGCTTAGTGCTTAACTGTTTAAAAAAGCCTCTAAAAAAGTGCCCTCTGCAGGAGGAGATGAGAGAACCACGTGCCTCCTTTAGTCTATCTTTATGATCACTTGAGCAAAGTTAAGCAAGGGCTAAAAGGCGAAAAATTCCTTATGTAGAGGAGGCACGTGATTCTCTCACCTCCTCCTGCAGAGGGCATTTTTAAGAGGCTTTTTTTAAACAGTTAAGCAGAGGCATCCATTGGAGACTCTGGCAGCAGCTAACCCAGCCTGACCAGCAGCTCTTGCCTTTTTCTTTTACATTTTTACATTTTCATCATGGCAGACAACAGGAGAGTTGAAATCATCTGTGAAACAGCTGGAAAAGGTATGTGGGTCGGAGGGAGGAATTCAAAATTATTGTAATTTGTAAGTAATTGTAATTTGTATTAGTATAAATAATTTGTGTATGTGTCCGTGTGTGTGTGTGTGTATGTGTTTTACCCACCTGCTGGCGCATGGGCTGGCACTTTATTTTTATTTTTTAAAGCCCTGCTGCCGCGCGGCCATAGAGCAGGACACGTCCCATTCTATGGAGGGCACGGCGCCGGGACTTTAAAGCCATGCCGCCGTGCCTGCCATAGAGCGGTATGCATCCCACTCTATGGCGGGCACGGTGCTGGGACTTTAAAGCCATGGCGCCGTGTGCTGGCAGACTTTTGCTCACTTGCCTACCGGCCATAAACCTCACCACAGGTCACTGAGTCTATGCAAGTTACCATATACAAGACTGGAGTAGACAAACCATTAGTCTAAACATTAAACATAAGTCTATTCATATTGTAATTTTGTACACTAATTCCTTTAAATAGAAATTTAAACCAGAAGGTTACAATCTAGAATCCATCTATTTTATGATACTACCATAAAATTGTCCTTTTATACCTTCTTCAGGAAACAAATTCTGGAGCCAAATAATCAATGTATGAAAATACATGTACAGATACTGTTGTGCAATTAGCTAGACAGATGATAGCTAGTTAGCTGGACAGACAAACAACCAACATTTCATTCTAAGGAAAAATTGAATTAAAACTGGAGAGAGATCTATGCATATTTTAACAACAAATGAATGAAGATATCCAGAATCTGTACAGAATAATTAGTAAAAGTTTTATAAAGACCCTGAAGATTAAAAATGCCAAGGGCTTTAATTGGAGAAATTAATTTGGCACTCTAAAGTGTTTTGTATTTTTTTTCTTTTTGATAATTGGTGACAATTTATTAAAACAAGATTTAAATATAGCTATGTCACAAATGCTTTTGTTCTTGTGATGAAATGAAAGTATTTCACTGTTCTCTGTACAGTTTATGTAATCATGGAACTATTTAGACGAAAGATTAAAACATAAACCTGCTTTGTCTGTTTTAGACATTCTGATTTACATTGTATGAATATTAGGTACATCTTAAAATTAAAATAAGAGGGATGCAAATGAATAAAAGTAGTAGATTACACAATTATTAAATCATTGTAGCTTTTCTAGATTTGCACATGTGACACAGAGTTGAGTTGCTCCCGGTTCGGCCTGGTTCAGCCGAATCAGTAGTGGCGGCAGCAGGAGGTTCCACCCACCCTCCCTGATGCTTTTGCACATGCGCAGAAGAGTTGTGCATATACGCATGCATGCAAGCACAAGCTAACGGGTAGTAAACCGGTTAGCAACCACCACTGATGTGATACCAGTCATCCATGCCCTATTTACATCATGTTTATATTGCAGCTCCATGAAACAACATCCAGAAATTTTATAGAATATAATTCAGGACTAGGTCTTAACTAATTTGCTGAGTAAAAATGATATGAATACTGAAAAATTAACAGTAGTTAGCATTTATTTTCTGAGTTCATCTAAAGGTGAAACCCCTAAAGTTTAGGATTAACTCTGATTAGGTTTGCTCCAGAGGTGGGATTGAAAAATGTTAGCAACCAGTTCTCTATACGGTTGCTGGTTAGGCATGGCTATGGGGAAATGGCCTAGTCAGCTTTCTGCACCATAGTGCAGGGGGCATTTTCACCCTCCCAAGGCTCTGGAGATTTTTCTCAAGCCTCTGGGAGGGTGAAAACGGCCTCCCCCAGGCTCCGGAGGCCCTCCAGAGACCAGAAACAGTCCCATTTTCAGACTTCAGATACTTCTGAATTTTTCGCCCTCCCAGAGCTTCAGTGTGGGCACTTACCTGGCATGATGAACAGGCCGCGTAGAGACTACTGGAAGGGGCGGCAAGGGTGAACAGGGTCAGCCGGTCCTTGTAACTACTAGTTTGGCAAACCATATTAAAGTTAACATCCAGTCCGAACCAGCTGAATCCCACCCCTGGTTTACTCTAAGAAAATGCTTGTCTTGTGAGCAAGTAAAACTGCAATAGAGATCTTTTGAAGGGTCCCATTGATGAGAAAAGACCATTAATTAACAGATGGAGAATAAAGTCCTTCTAGAATCAAAATGGGCTCATTCTTTGCAGATTTTTTAAGGAAAAAAACTGTCAAGTGACAAGTTTTTAATTTTATATTGTGTATGGTTTTATAATTTCAACATACTTCATACAGGTAGATTGTATGTATTGCTTTATTTTTTTCTCATTTTGATAGCCCTTGGCAAAGAACATGGCATAAATATTAATCCTAGCTACATAAAGTAATTTAAAAATATCAAGAAGATAAGTGCAATTCATAGCTCTTTAAAACTCTGTTGACTGTAAGTCTATGTCTGTATTTCTGGCTATTCTAATCTGTCAAGACTATCTTCAGCTTCAGTAAATTCCCAGAAATATTACATCCAGTTTAAAGCTTGAATGATTTATGACATAAGAGATATTCAGAAGTGCAAGATTGCAAAGTTGTATTTGATTTCTTTTCTTTTGCTATGCAGAGGTTGTTTACAATGACCCCATTTAAGATTCATTACCTGGGTTATTGACTAAGGTATGCATTTCAATCATGTTTATGCTTGCAATCACTGAATGTAATGACTCTCAAGGTCCACATATACTATTGGGTACTCCATCCCTTAATTTCTTCCTCTTGGATCAACCCCTCCTCCTTCTTTCTCAATCTCTTTTTTCTCTCCCTTCCTTACTAAGCAATTACATGGCCTCTCTCTTTAAATTAACTTTGGAAAAATATGGATAGACTACTTTATCTTTTAGATAGAATTTGGAGGGAAAGGTATGAGAGGAATAGAATTGCTGAAGATTTAAAGACATTTGTTGTACTGAATTAGGCATCTCCTGGCCATTGGATCCTAAATTTACATAAGTTGGTCCAGCCCTAGCAGTGTGTGTGTGTCTGAAAAACAATCAACAAGGATAGTTGAACAATAGTTAGATAAATTTGCAGAAAAACAATTATTGCCATGGCCCCTGACATACTATTCCTAGCTGCAGAAAAGTTCTGTTACTATGCATGGGAACTATACTACTGAAAGTATAATTGCTTTCTGTAATTGTGTTCTTAATGCTACTGGAGAAGCATAAAACTTTAAATGAATCTGTTGAGCTCCTGAATTGTATCCTGTTATTAGATAAACCATAACACTTTGGGCGAACATTTCAAAGATATTTCTTTACCTAAACAGAAAAACACAATAACCACAGGCAAGCAAAAAAGCATTGGGAGCAAGAGATGATCACATGACAGCACTGAAGCAGCCACATATTTTCCAAATTTCAATCTCTGGGAGTCATAGGTCCCTGTAATTTAGCTCTTTTGAAATATATTCAAAAATTGTTGCAGTATGATCCACAGTTTCATCCAATTTAAGGTTACAAATAACTAAATGGAAATAACATTTTAGTGGTATATCGATTTACCATATTTATAACATTCCTGCTAAGCGGAAGATTCTGAAAAATAACATAACTTATTCTAAGAGCATGTTGCAATGAAATAATTATTTTTTTAAAAACAGAACAGATAGTTAAAATGGCAGTTAAAGCTATTCCTTAGCAGCAACTTAAAAAAGTTTATAGAACTTAAAATAAAAGTGATAGTTTATCAACAAAAGATTAATGGAAAGGATTTACAGTGCTTTTTTCAGATACCAGCCAACCTATGAAGACAAAGGGATATAGATGAATAATTAAATTATTAGCATAAAGAAAGGACAGACTCCTGTAAAAAGAAATGCTTTTTTTAGATAATCTTAAGGCCTCCAAGCTTTAAGACTAAGGTGACCAGATGTCCCGATTTCAGCGGGACAGTCATGATTTATAACAATTTGTCCCGAGTCCCGGGGCGTTTTAATTTTCTGGCTTCATGTTGAAAGCCCAATGGATTTACTTGGCTAGAGAGGTAACGAGTGTTCCTTCCTGGATTTTTCGGAAGGGAGAGGCACGGAGGTTGGAGGTCGGCGTGTGGAAAAAATGGTGGCAAAGTTTCTTTGAAAAATATTTCCTGACTAATTTCACCATTTAATATGCTCAGTTCTTTGTATTAACATCTACATCATTCTGGATTGACTTGGAGTGCTCACTTGTGCCTGCTGGAAGTGAGCTGGGTTTTTTTTTTATTTTTTTATGTATTTTAAAATAATATTTTATTTATTGTGCATAGGATTTTTATAATAGTTTTATTCTATGTGGATTTTTTTTAAATTGTCTTAGACTATTTAAAAAAAGATTCTATCCAAAATAAATTGAAGTGAAACCATTTTTAAAAATTCTATGCACAATACTTTGAAATGTTTTACTTCAATTTATTCTGTGTGGATTCTTTTTTTAAATTATCTTAGACTATTTAAAAAAAGATTCTATCCAAAATACAAAATATCAGCTGCAGTTATTCACTTAAGAACTGTGGCAATAAAGGTGGTATAATGGGCTTAGTGACCAAAGTTAAAATGGCATTGAAAAATGTGACTGATGACCATTTTTCACACTTAGCAATCATTTTCACACTTAGCAACCGTTGCAGCATCCTCATGGTCACGCGATCAAAATTTTGATGTTTGGCAACAGATTCATATTTATGATGGTTTCAGTGTCCTGGGGTCATATAATCACCTTTTGACAAAGTCAAATGGGGAAACCAGATTCACTTATGTTACTAACTTATCAGCTGCAGTTATTCACTTAAGAACTGTGGCAAGAAAGGTGGTATAGTGACCAAAGTTACAATGGCATTGAAAAAAGTGACTGATTACCATTTTTCACACTTAGCGACCATTTTCACACTTAGCAACCGTTGCAGCATCCTCATGGTCACGTGATCAAAATTTTGATGTTTGGCAACAGTTACAATTTATATTTGTAAATTGTATTATGTTAAAATAAAATAAAAATTACAACACTATTTTTGCGTGGTATGAAAAATTTTGTTGCTCCGTATAAAATTTTAATCAAGCCCCCCCCCCCCCCCGGTCAAAGGTGTCCCTCTTTACCAATATGAAAATCTGGTCACCTTATTTAAGACTCAAGGGGCCGTCATTCTAAGAAACTACTCAGAAATGTATTATTATATAGATTTCTTATCTCTAATTCATTAGGTAGCAACTAAGTAGGCAACTCCCCCCCCCCCGGCAAAAAAACCTATTTCAGACTAGTCAAACTAGGTTCCTCTTGAGAAAAATCTGGTTAGTATGAATAACATCACTTTTATAAATGAACAGATGTTAGCATTATATACAGTGTAGCCTGACTAACATAGCAGATGCTGTGCTTCTCAGATCAAAAGAAGAGATACTGATGATTATCAGCTTCTTGTCCATTTTCAATTTGCATATAAGATTATCCAGAAGTTTGGAGTTCCAAAAGAATGTGAGCATGAATTTGTTTATAAAAATATTGTATCACTTATTTTCTAAATAATTGATCTTCATCCCTTAATCTACATAAATAATTCCAAAAAGGGAAATAAAAACTATTACAAATCTCAACAATAGCCTAACAACTTTGAATTTTAACCCTAAATTTGTTTCCTTTTGCACCAAACAATTGCTATGTATTTAGACTTATTAAAGAGATTCAGGTGTTCATCTTATTTCTGTCCATGTTAGACATGGAATATTAATTGTAATTAAGATAATGTAAAGCATCGGATAGAAGAACAAGAAGAGACTTGTACATGATCTTTTCTCGCCTTTCCTAGGCACTATATCTGAGCTACAAAAATTTGTATGACTAGTAGATAATTTTCTATAGGTGGTCTTTTTGTTTGTTTGTTTGTTTTTTACAACAGATGAGCTTTTGAAACCCAGATATAACCGGCATTAGACTTCAAAAGTGTTTGCAGATTTCTGCCTGAAAAAAAAGTGTTGTCACTCGGAATCTATCTTGTAGAAGCACCTCTACTAACACTGAAAAGTTTGCAATTTATCATCTTTCAATTTCCTTTTGCAGACTGATAACTTGGCTAAAAGAGCTGGTAGTTTTTCAGCAATAACCATAATGTGACCCCAGGGACGTAAACAATTTATCTCATTCATATGGTGAAAATATGTGCCAAGAAAACAAGTCATAAATGAACTCCTTTTGTTATGTAAGAATAGGCTTTCCTTTTCTCTCAAAAAAAGTGAAGTTTTTCTTTTTAAAAGTGAAACTTCTACCCAAAATTTCAGTCAAATACTTCAAGAGTTGTCCTCTGGAAAGCCAACAAAATTCTATATAGTAAGAATAACTTCATATACCATATTTGGGGGGGGGGAACCTCTTGAAAAGACATTGATTAAGAGCAGGGGCTCTAATGAAGTTGATTATTTTCACAATAGACAAATGTTCTTAGAATCATAGGGCTGGAATGGACCTTGGAGGTTTTTTAGTCCAACCTCCTGCTCAAGGCAGGATACCTTACACCATCTTGGTCAAATGGTTGTCCAATCTATTTCTGAAAACCTCCAACGATGGAGCACCCACAACCACAGGAGGCAAGCTATTCTACTGTTTAATTGCTCTTGCTGTCAGAAAAATTCTCCTTATTTCTAGGTTGATTAAAAAAAAAAAGCTTCTACCCATCACTTCTTGTTCTACATTCTGGTGTCTCTTCTTTGTGACAGCCTGTCAAGTACTGGAAAACAGTTATAACATTCCCTCTGATCCTTCTTGTTGATAGGCTAGTCATAACTAGGTCCCTCAACCATTTGTCATACAAT
Source organism: Thamnophis elegans (assembly GCF_009769535.1). Taxonomy (NCBI): domain Eukaryota; kingdom Metazoa; phylum Chordata; class Lepidosauria; order Squamata; family Natricidae; genus Thamnophis; species Thamnophis elegans. Next base: position 38,951,659 of record NC_045546.1, read on the forward strand.
TTAGACTTTTTATCATCTTTGTTGCTTCTCTCTGCATACTTTCCGAGGGTCTCAACCGTTCTCCCTCTCCCTCCCCTTCCTCCCTCCCTCCCTCCCTCCTCTCGCTTCTCTCTCTCTCTCTCTGCTCTTTGTATCCATGGTGAGCAGAACTGCATACACTATTCTAACCTGCATTTCTAAACTTTCAAAGCAATTATAAGTCTGGGCGTTTTGTTGATTTGTAAATTCTCAAGAGAAGATAAGGCAAAAAAGAGAATAATTTATAAGTTTCCCTTCCGCTTTCTTTCTTTCTTTCTTTCTTTCTTTCTTTCTTCTTTCTTCTTTCCACATGCCTTAAAGTCAGTTTTGGTAAATGCCTCTAAGCAACTCTATGCAGTTGTCTTAGCAAGATTTGCCGTGCTTCCTTCCTACGGCTGGGAGGAATGACAACTTATGATCATACAAACAGCATAACTAAATTCACAGTTTTTCCAGTTCTATCCAGTGCTTTAATCGCTACACCAAACTGACTCTTATTCTTCTTCTGGTTTCCCAAACTAAAATAGCACTTTCCTTGGCTTGAATATCATATCAAAGCTCAGGCTCTGGTTAACAAGTCATATGCAACTAGCAAAAGACATGGTAAATCTTCAGATGTACACACACCTGATTCAAAGATACAATCTCATTAACTCTTTCTTTTCCTACTACATTGGGCAAACATTGCACAAAGCATTAGAAATTGTAGTCTTTTCCTAAGTGGACAGATGACACCCAAAACGCTTAAATAGGAGGCAGTATCATATACTTAAATATATAAGAATAAAGATTCTGTAGTTGTTAGCAAATGTTTTAATATGCAACATTATAACAAAATAGTTATAAGAATATTGCTTTTTTTAGAGATTAAGAACTTGAAAGCTTCCGTTCAAGGTGTGAATGGCTTTTATCCAACCCCATGTCACTCGTTAATCTTATGTTTGTGAACTTCTTCCTTCCATTCCATGCTTTAAGTTGTTATTATTTGTTATAATGTCTTTTACCTTCTTTCCTAAACAAAATCCTATAGTTTGCTGCACAGTGTTCCATTTTTATGTGGCTTATTTCTACACTTATCCTTAGGGATAATATGTTCAGTTTCCAACTCATAAGACCTGTAAATATATCTCAAAATTTTCATTTACATATATGATCCAATTGAACAATGGAGTTTATGCTCACAACAATACATAGTCTGCTTTTGTAGTAGTTGTTGAATAAATAACTGCTAGACTTTGAGTTCTAAATTTGCTCATTTGTACATGTGAACCCAACCCCAAATATCACATTTTGGGTTGGAGTCAGTGGTGGGTTGCAGGCGGTACGCCCCAGTACCAGAACCTGCCCAGAGTACCGAGTACCATGCCGGTACGGTGCTCCGGAGGGCCCACCCACCCACCCTTGTTCCTTACCTGTCTTTAAAGTCTTCGGTGCTTCCGCGCACCTGCACAGTGTGTACAGCACCTGCGCAATGTTCACTGAGCAGCTGGAGCATCACGGAGGCTCACTGAGGTGTCGGCGAACAGTACGACACATGCACACCAGTTGAAACGGAATCCGGAACGCACCACTGGTTGGAGTGATGCCTGAATTCATTGTGAATTGAATCAGCAGCAGCCTCATTATCTTTCTAGGTGAAAAATCAAGAAAAAACCTAGGAAACAGCAGATGAAAACATGGTTTCTAGTGCTATAGGTATTCTAGTATAATTATTACTATGTTATACAGAAAAACTAACATTTGCATTTCCCCAAACTCATTATAAATTTAAGAAATTATGTTCTGCTGCAACATGGTTGAAGATGAGAAAAAATGCTTTGCTTTAGATAATCTGCTTATTGGGGAAAGTGACCTTTTGGATGACCTGATATATAAGTTTTGTATTAGTAAAAAGGCATATTTATTTGATGATAGAGAACCTGTAACAACCAAATTTAATATAATTTTATTTATAGCAATATTATCAGAAAGAGAAGCACAGAAGGGGTGAAGTTGTTTTACTAGTTTCATCAAACACTATAAATATTATTTTAACTGTGCAGAAGGAAATACATCCTTCTATTATCATGAATAGATTATTATTCATTCATGTTTTTACTTAGCATATGTATGTAATAAAAAAGAGTATCAGGGTTTTTTGCATAAAAATATACTTTAGAAAAGTAATTGAGTAATGAAATTTTCCATTCCTGTTCATCTTATGGGTTTACAAAAGAACCATCATCTAGGAAATACAAAAAATAAAATTTAGCCATTATGAGTATAATAGGCGATTATCCTACACTACAGTGCTTGGTTGTACCATATATAGATGTATCTTTATGGAATTCTCTAAATGAATGTTTGTAATTTTCATTTCTGTTGTTTACGCTACAAGAATATCATTTAGTATTTAATAAAACCAGATAACAATTTAGAGAAATGCAATAAAAGAAAGCAAAGTAAATTGCTTGTTAGGATTTTGAATTAGTTTAAGCTTACCCTCAAAACTAGGTTAGAAAACTACACGTGGAGTAACATAACTGGCAATGGGGGAAGAATGTATGTCTCAAACTTTATTTATTTCAAAATTATTCCCTCATCCAAATCATTGATGAAGATGTTGAAGAGTACTGGGCCTAAAACAGAGCCTTGGGGTATTCCACTGCATATTTCCCTCCATGTAGATGCAGTTCCATCAATGTGTAGTCCTCAATGGAACTGCATCTACATGGAGGGAAGTTTGCAGTGGAGTACCCAAGGCTCTGTTTTAGGCCCAGTACTCTTCAATATCTTCCTCAATGATTAGATGAGGGAATAAATGGGGGAACTCATCAAATTTGCAGATGACACCAAGCTGGCAGGAATAGCCAACACTCCAGAAGATAGGCTTAAGATACAGAAGGATCTTGACAAACTTGAACATTGAGCACTATCTATTAAAATGAAATTCAATGGTGAAAAGAGTAAGGTTCTACATTTAGGCAAGAAAAAACGAAATGCACAGGTACAGTATAGATGGTACCTTGCTCAATAGTAGTAACTGTGAAAGGGATCTTGGAGTTCTAGTGGACAACCATTTAACATGAGCCAGCAGTGTGCAGCAGCTGCCAAAATAGCCAACACAGTTCTATGCTGCATAAATAGAGGGATAGAATCAAGATCATGTGAAGTGTTAATACCACTTTATAATGCCTTGGTAAGGCCACACTTGAAATACTGAATTCAGTTTTGGTCGTCATGATGTAGAAAAGATGTGGAGACTCTGGAAAGAGTGCAGAGAAGAGCAACAAGATGATTAGGGGACTGGAGACTTGATTAGTTTCCACCCATTACTTCTTGTTCTACCCGCAGGTGCCTTGGAGAATAGTTTGACTCCCTCTTCTTTGTGGCAACCCCTGAGATATTGGAACACTGCTATCATATCTCTCCTAGTCTTTCCTTCTATTAAACTAGACATACCCAGTTCCTGCAGTCGTTCTTCATATATTTTAGTCTCCAGTCTCCTAATCATCTTGCTCTTCTCTGCACCATTTACTCTCTGCACTCTTCTATCTATCATAGATATTTAAACTGTGCCAATGTTCTTGTGAGATCATACGACTAGCCTCTTTTTTTGTTCTGCTGCACTGGAAGAATTGTGAACATTAATGGAATAAATTCAAAAACATTTTTAAAATGAATTGAAAGAGAAAATCACAGAACATTCATTTACTAACAGAATTGTGACCAGAAAATATATTACATTACAACTTAATAGACCAGAGGACATTTTGACAGCTATCTGGATTGGATTCAAAACTTATTCTTTGATAAATACATTAATATTTAAGATAACAAAAATGTTATTGCTATTACTGTTAAACAAATTATCTAATGTAATATACCATTGGCAGATTTTACAACCAATTACATGAAAGCTAGTGTATTATATTGTGTTAATAACATTTGCAATCTTCATTTAGCAAACATGATTTATAAGCAGAAATGGTTTAGACTTGAATTTAACCAATGTGCATAGAAGACAAATGTGTTATGAAAATAATGACTACAAAGTACAGATGGGCCACAATACATTTTAGATGAATATATAGTATTTAAGAACAAACTATATTTCAGAAGAAGTTATTCTGCATCAAACTTTGAATATAACTTTCAAAGAAAACAGTAATGATGGCACTTTAATTCATGATCGAAGTGAAGACAATAATTTGCCATCTACTCAGTCTGAATATGGTTAATAATATTAGTGCCTTAAAGAACTAAAAGGCATTTAGTTTTCAATTATCATACATTATATAAGCAATATTATGTTAATACATGAATTATTGTATAACAGAATATTTATGTTTCTGTCAGCAGTTATGAATTGCATTTATTTTAATATGTTTGTAGGATTATTCAGTGGGGAGTATTTTTTGTTAGTTTTAAATACTGAGAATTTTTCAATATATATTTTCAGGGTGGGAAAATACCAATAAGATGGACTGCTCCTGAAGCCATAGCCTACAGGAAATTTTCTTCTGCAAGTGATGCATGGAGTTATGGAATTGTCATGTGGGAAGTAATGTCATATGGAGAAAGACCGTATTGGGAGATGTCTAATCAGGATGTAAGTTTTAACCAGTTATTACAGATTATTGTTTTCAGAATGCATTTATTCTATTACATAGTGAAAAGAAAAAAAAAACTACAATCATCAGGAGCACATCTAGTAATAAGTCCTACTGAATAAGACTTGATGTTATGACCCAGGTGGGCAAGATTAGACAGGCCTCCTGAGTCTTTTATTTCTCATGGAAAGGGTTAAACAATTAACCCTCCACTGACAGGTCAGGCTCCACCCTCCATTCCTCAAACAAAAGCCCATAAATTACCCAACCAGTCCTCAAAGCAAAAGGCCAGACAGAAAGGGCAGGGCTCAGAGCAAGGCAAAGATTCAAGATAAAGGGCAGTTTTTCCAAAGGGGCACAGTGAAACAACAGACAAACACAGTTCACAAACAAGGGCACAGTTCAAATTAAAAAGCCAAGAGCACTTCTTAAAACAAACAGGGTCCAAGGCAAGGCAGGTCTGAAAGGTGAATCTTCAGGGCTAGGGCAAGCCAAGAACAGTCCTCAAAACAAGGCAAAGATTATCTTCAAAACAAAACAATCTGAGTCAGAGCCAAGGGAGTGCAATCCGAAAACAAATACTTTTTCCTGGCAAAAGCCCCTCCTCCGAGTAGTCGGGTCATCCTGCGCTCTCTCCACTCTTCACACTCTGGGATTGAATGCGGGAGGTATTTGCTCATCTCCAGAGCGCCGCCATTCCTCTACTCCACTGCCTGCCCTTTCCATCTCCTCCACCCCTTCCTTGACCAGCTTGAGTCTTCTCTTCCTCCTTGCCTACTCTTCCGAGGCCCAATGAACCTGGAACTGCCTCATTCTCATTCTCATATTCCTTCCTCCTGAGCCATAGGGACTGCACCATGCGTCTGCGACGGTCCCAGCTCGATCTCCTCCTTCTCCTTTTCCTTCTCCTTTTCCTTCTCCTTTTCCTTCTCCTTCTCAGACTCGAGCTCCAGTGGGGCCATGATACTTGGCTTCAGAATAAACATGCATAGGAATCATTGTTATTACAATATACTGTTAGAAAGTGGAAAATAAAAAATGATTCCCCATTGATCACTATTAACTGCAACTAAATTAATTAAAATTGCCATGGAACAGGTGCCATTGAAATTCTATTTCTATAAGCAAATTAATTAGTATTCCTAGCGTTGACATCAAAGATAATACCTGGGGAGAAAAATAATTGAAGCCAAGCAAAAATTTCATGATAGATGTGAAACTCTTGTTCATTGTCCATTCTACTGCAATCTCTTTTAGTATGGTTATTTAGCATGTGGGGATTGTAAAACACAATACCATGAGACTGCATCATTAACAACTGCAGTTCCAGCACTTCTACTTCCCACTGATAGGTGAGAACCCCATGCAACTAAAACTTTCAATTTCCTATTGGCTTCCCAATTGAGTTTGTTTATGGGACATTACTTGACTGTGGGGATGCTGCGATGACTAGAACTACAAGGACCTGTCTAAGTACCAGTAGTTCAGCACCATTACAACTTTAAAAGTGACTGAATGAATGGTCCTAACCCAAGGACTACCCATAGCATATAATATGCACCAGCAGAGTTTCCTTTTTGTGCCTAGCCATAAGCAAATGGTTCTCAAATATTGTAGTAACCCTAAATGATAAACGAATTTGTTTCTCACACACCATAATAAAATTGAGGGCAAGAAAGAAATATACCACTTATTTTTAATAACTAAATGTTAATCTGTACTTCACGTTTCTCCAATATTCTGGCATGACAGTATCAACTGCAAATGAGGAGCAAATGTCAGAATTTCAGAATTTTGACAGCTCTCTCATTTTGTCTGAGCAAGCTCGATCAAGTTTAAAAACATTATTAAGCTATAGATGACCTAAAGTTTGAGAATCCTTGCCAAAAACTCTGGTGTAGTTTGTTTTGGTTTAACAAAAGTAAGGCAGGAAATTTGGCCAGATGGCTTTATAGAATTACAGTTAAGGGGAAACTAGAAGTAGGACCATGATGTATGCCATCTTGAATTGCACAAAATAAAGGTGGGCTATAAATGTATTATACTTAATTAGTATGAATCTAGCAGATTGTTGTTTACTCAGTGAAGCATAATTTAGTATGATATGTGATACAAGAATCTAGCTTACGACATTTAATAAATTGTACTTTATAGAACTCAGAAGTTCTATAGAACTTGTGGCTTTACATACTTGACTAGCTTTCATTTGGGGGAAAAAACAAATTCAAATATCAAAACAAACAAAAACAATATCACTTCATCTAGTGGGATCTAGAAAAAGAGCCTTTATTGCTATGGCTTCCACCCTCTGAAACCTCTTGCTCCTCAAAGTCAGATCTACTCACATGGGGCCTGCTTTTGAAAGGCCTTGAAGATATAGTTGTGCTAACTCAGGGGTGTAAAATTCAAGGCCCATGGGCTGAATCCAACCCACTGGGTGCTTCAATCTGGCCTGTGGGCCTTCCTGGAAACAGTGAAGGACTGGTCCACAGTACCTCTGCCAGTGAAAACGGAGCCTGTGCAGGAGGCCATCCAGGCCAAAAATGGGGCTGGGGGTGCGAGCATCCCCCTTGAGTTCCATTTTTGTTGGCAGAGGACTAGCAAAACTAAAAGCAAAGCAAAACAAAAGGAAAAATGCTTCTCCTTTTGGATTTGAACATCTAAGAAGGAAAGGAGAAAGGGAAAGAAGAAAGAAAAAGAATGAAAGATGGGAAGAGACCAAGAAAGGAAAAAGAAGGAAAGAGGGGAAGGAAGAAGAAAGGAGAATGAAGAGGGAAGGAAAAAGAAGGGAAGGGAGGGAGGGAGGAAAGTCCTGCCTTAGCACTTGGCCACCAGCACTGCTGCCCTTTTACTATCCCCTTGTTCCCTCCTCCTGACCTCTCCTGGTGGTCTCTCATCCTATTGCTGAGGATGCTTTGGTTACAAAGCTGGGTCTCCTTGCATGGAGAGGGAGTGGGCCTCCCTCTGACCCACACACTTTGTCCTCCACAAACAAAATAGCAACCTAGCCAAGGAGAGCGAGCACAGCAGCAGCAGCCATGAGGAGGAGATAAGCAAAGCCGGGCACTCCCTCTAGGAAGTAGGGCTGGACTGTGGGGTCCCAGCGCCCTGGGAGCTCGAGGGCTGGGCTGAACGCTTGTCTTCCACTGCCTAGGGCTCTGGATAGTCTGTGCCACCTTCCAGAGATCCTCTGTGTGGCCTGAGAGGGACAGCAAGGCTTCTCTGGAGGACAATGGTTTGGCACTCTCTCTGGTCTTGCCTTTGCTAGAGACAATGGATCCCCCCAGCCCTGCCTGGATCACCATAGGTGCCCCCAACATGAGTGCTATTGAGCTGACTACCCCCACCCTAACCACGCCCACTCACCCCCCCCCAAGGTCAATCCTGATGCGGCCCTCAGTGAAATTAAGTTTGACACCCCTGTGCTAGTCTGTGGCCCCAAGTGGAGGTGAATAATGGGATAGAAAGCACCCCACCTCCTCCCTGGATACTCTTTGCTCCCTCCTTCTCTATCCTGCTTGGTTTTATTTGAACTGAATTTTAAATTAAGATCTTTATTTATTGCTTTAATGTTTTATAGTGCATTTCATTCAATGTCCCTATGCTACCTTTGGCGAGATGGGCAGGATATAATTTTGATAAATAATTGAATAAATAATCTCCTCTCCCACTTTCTACATAGGTCATTTTGTCCATTGAAGAAGGATATAGACTTCCAGCTCCCATGGGCTGCCCGGCTGCCCTCCATCAACTAATGCTTCATTGCTGGCAAAAGGAAAGAAGCCATCGGCCAAAGTTCACAGACATTGTCAGCTTCTTAGACAAATTGATACGAAACCCCAGCTCTCTTCATACTTTAGTGGAGGATGTGCTAATGTAAGAACCATTTCAGTATGCTTTTTGTATGTGCATGCATGACTGTCACCCTTCAAATTGCCATGTTAATTACTTAATATATAATAATTTTGTTTCTGCATTAAACTAGAGATTTTTTTTCATCATCATTCCTTTTTGTTTTCTCTATCATGTCAGTACCATGTATCATATCTCTAGCAGTTGGTAGTTCCTGTAACTTCTCACATTCATTCAAAGTCTATGGAAAACTTCATAAGGAAATTACTTATACTGGATCTGTGTTTGTGTGTTTGTGTGTGTGTGTGTGTGTGTAAATTAATTAAGTCACAAAAGCTTGAATGCATTTATATACACATTAATATTGGTTCAAAGATCCCTTACTAACTATCCTATAGGTTTATATCTGCATGATACAGTTTAATCCTTCATTATTTTCAGTCAAGGCCAAACATGTAGCAGCCATATGTTGAAGTCTTATCTTCTTCAGCTTCAGGAAGAACCTCTTTCAAGCGCAGCATAATGTGTGACCATCAAAACCCCTAACTGGGCACCTAATCCAAAATCCCCTTATCCAAATAGTTGGTTCTTGTGATTCAGAGAAGATTGAAACTAGACTGTGAAAACCTGAAATAAACACAATCCTAATAATTATTTTAATGAATGATAATATGGAATATTTACACCCTAAGGCCAGAGATATTCTCTAATTACAAGAAATATTCTTACAGGAAAAAATCTCAAAGGTGCTTTTTCAAAAGATAACTGGACTGTGTTTGTTTTCCTTAAAGAAGAAGAAAACATTTCACTTCTCATCCAAGAAGCTTCTTCAGATCTGATGTGGGGGGAAGGGGATGGAAGGATAGGCACTGATCGTTGTGACGGGGTGGTGGTGGATGGAAGGATAGGTTCTGACAGGAATTTTGTTTTATTTTCTACTTTTTCCTCAAGGGGAAAAAAAGTCCAGTTGCCTTTGAAAAACCTTATTTGAGATAACTACAGTATGAGCTGGATGACTGAGAACCTCCAGAGGAAAAGATATAATGATTTCATAGCTTATGTAATGTTTAATTGTCAGCCTAATGTACTAAAAAGGTATCATAAAACTAAATCAATAATATATTCTTCGTTTCACAGAATGCCAGATTCACCTGGTGAAATTCCAGAATATCCCTTCTTTGTATCAGTCAGTGATTGGCTGGACTCAATAAAAATGGGCCAATACAAAGTTAATTTCATGGCAGCAGGGTACACATCTATGGATCTTGTTTCAAGAATGCGTATTGAGTAAGTACATTATTTATTAGGATCTGTAAGTTTTATTGGACAGTGGGTAAGTTTGGGATTTTAGAAAGTGCAAGAATACATCACAAAATGGCAGGCATAGGTTAAATCAACAAATATTTATTCCCCCTAAAAAAATAGCAACTGGATTTGAAATGTAATAAAAATTTGCATTTTAGTCTTACCAGAGTTAAAAATGCAAATTTTCACTATATTTCAAGTCCAATTAGTCAACATGTATAATATCCAGTATCCATTTTCTAACAGTTTTCAGGCTGAAGAACAAAATAAATTATATTTGAATTATATTCAATATTTCAGGTTTAATATATTGAATATTTCAGGTTTAAAAACATCTTGGAACAATTTGTTTTTGTATTTTCTGTACTTCACCCAATATTTCCCAACTTTACCTTTATCTTGCAGTGACATTAGAAGAATTGGAGTTGTTCTTATTGGACATCAGAGACGAATAGTGAGCAGTTTACAGACTTTACGATTACACATGATGCACATACAGGACAAAGGATTTCATGTATGAAAATTCTAGAAGCAACTGTGTTTTGTGCCTCAGCATTTCTAAAATGGAAAATACTCTCACCGCTCCTTTCTTCCCAGCTTCAAAAACTGAAACTTCTTCATACTATAAACACAAATATTTACGTTAATTCTTCCAGCTTGGAATTTTTACTTAATTACATAGTTCCATCCTCAATGAACTGATGGTAACATCCTGGCCCCTAATAAAAGACTGTTGCTATATGATGTTGAATAGCTTGGCATGGATGTATAACTTTATATAACAGTAAAGTATTCAGAAAACTTTCATCAACTTTTTTGAAGTGAAGGCTTTCTTGGCTTGGAATTGCTACCTTCTTGTTGTAATTAGAATTTGATGGTAAATTACTAAATAATAATACTAACAACAATAATGATGATAGACATTTATTTTCATGTTTTGTGACATTTTAGCTTCCAATATAAAATGTGCAATCAAGAAAAGAACTTGACACATGTATTTATTTTATTGCTTATCAAATCCCAAATGTAGGGTTTTATTACTACATTTATTTTGTAATTATTACATTTAGTTTATGACAACTGGAATGAAAGCATAAACATTATTGGCCAAAATGAACAATTAAAAATTTATAGTGAAATTTTATGTAAACAGATGTTTACAGAATTTGTGTATAAACACATAAAGTGAATTATTGGCAAAGATCATCATCACGTTTTTAATGATGCCAAGTGTTTAAATGTATGTTTGAACACCAGATTTCTCTATCTTAGAAAGTTTAGAGTACATAGACTACAAACAAATCTAACCATTGGCTAGTTTCATTATTATTCATGTCTCAGTTTCTATATGCTTCCACAACACTGAGCAAAGTCCCAAAATACGTTTTAAGCAAAATAAAATCCATGATAGGTACCAGTGATTTTACACAATGCAGTTATGTAACTTTCTAAATATATATTTAACATGAGAAAACATAAGAAATTGCTATTTACACATAACAAAAAAATGTCTTTAAGCCATTCATTGTGACATATTTAACTTCTCTAGGTTAGACTTTTTTTTAACCCAGAAAAATGACATGGTCATTTTTGGTCATGAAAAATATCAGTTCTTATACTTTTCGATCATGGAAATGTTTTCAAGTTTTCCAATGAATACAAATGGAAGAACATTCTAATTACTACGTTACTTTCAGGAAACATCATCCTGCCCTTGTGGCCAATGGGGAAAAGAACTGCTTCAAAATAAAAAAGAAATAGCATCAAAGATGCTATATATTTGAGTAGTAAATGAGGCCATATAGGAATTGGTGCTCATAAATAGCCACTTCAACAGATACCTTTCATAAGCCAGATGTTTGAGCTATAAACTTTAGTAGCCATGGCCTATTTCTGAAATAAAATGCTGTTATCTGTATCTCTTACAAAAAGTATGTAGATCTAATTTGACTACATCATTCATCTTTGCATGGAATAAGTTCTGTTCCAATGGGGGGGGGGGAAATGAGTACATCTGCGTGCTCTAAAAAGCCTCACACAAATTGCATATAAGTAATAGTGTAAAAACATTTAGAGAACTTCTCATTTATAATTGAAAAATGGATATGACTAGCCTATACAAGGAAGACTTAAGATGGCCTAGCCATATAAAGGAACTAATTCAGAGTGGGTTTGGGGGCATATGCCTTTGAGTCAGTCTTACTTCTGGCAACTACATATGTTCTTGCAGTTTTCTTGGCAATTTCGGAAGGGCTTTGCCATCTCCTTTTTTTCTAGGGTTGACAGAGTGTGACTGGCTCAAGGTCACCTTGCCACTTTGTGCCCAAGGGAGAACTGGAACTCACTATCTCCTGGTGCTCCTAACCACTACACTAAATTGGTTCTTGGTTCCATTCAAAAATAGAAATGCTTAAAAGGGTATCTTGCATTAGAGAAAAGAAACAGGAAAATGATCTTGACTAGTCTTTTTGTCTAATTTCAGTAAACACTTCTACTTGGCTTCCCATGCAAATGTTTTTTTTTTCTTTGTTTTTCACATATAGTCTATTTGTAAATTAGACTAGGGCATTTCTTAAACTTTAGCCCCTAAAATGTAAACAAAAACTATTTTTAAAGACATGAAATGGAATCAATAACAATATTTCTTTCATTGCCCATGTATTTAATAGATGCTAATAGTCTGATTTTAACATCTTTCAGATAATGTTATACATGCACTATGATTACCATATAGGTACATCAGGTTTGCTAGCTTGGAAGTAACATGTTATTTTATGCATTTTAATACTGTTGATGAAAAATGATCATTGTAATGATTGTGGTGGATTTGCTCTTTATCTATTAAGGGAAAAGCCATATAAATTATATTTTATATTTAAAAATACAACCTCATGTATAGAAAAAAAAATCTTTCCTTTTTGTTTGGCTTTTCAATTTGCCTGCCAAGTTTAGTTTCATTCCTAGACTTTTCTAATAGGGTTGTTTTTTATTTTGTTGGCAACCTTATTGTATTACATTTTGTTAACATATATGGATTACAGACTAGTTTACGCAAATAAGCAATCTCCTAAAAAACATAAGCTCTGCCTGAGCAGCTGCTAATCCCACAAAGACAGCATCTTGCCATAGCTCTTGTTATGGTTGTAGCTATGAAGCATGCAACTGTACATGAAATACTGGCTAGCTAGATAAGCAGTCTCCATATGACTAGCTTTAAGTTAGCAATCAAGGAGCTATGTCTTTAGAAAAGTCTATTTGAACAATAGTGATGTGCCAAAAGCCAACTGCCAGGAAGAGCCACTGGCAGAAGCAGCAATCCCTTCACTAAACAAAGGAAAAGACAACTCTCTGCCCTGCACTGATAACATTTTATAGCTATTTGAATTGTTGTCTGAACATAATGGCTACTCTTAAAATACAGTCAGTCCCTCTCCCTCTCTCTTATATTTGAATGTTGAATTCATCTGAAATGATGAGAACCACCACCACCCCTCAAATCCAACATTAAATGCATATTCATTTCCAAATTCCCAATAATTCCTTCTGGGCAATTTCTTCCTTGATCATAACAAGCACCAGCAAGATTCAAAATGCTATGCATGGGGGGTGGTATAAGAATGACCAAATCATTAATACAAGTAGTCCTTGATTTATTATCACAAATGATAAAGCATGACATTGAGTGACCAGATCACTAATTGACAGCAATCAATAATTGCAGTCCCATTGCTACCTTTGACTGAATTCCACTAGTTGATAATCTGGGACCCCAATCTAAGCCATTCTAGGTTTGGTCCATCCCAGCCCTGAATCTCAGTAAAATAAGGGACTATCCCTATCACTGCCCTTTTAGCCCTGCACTCTGCCTTTCAGGGCAGCAAAAAAAACCAGAACTTAACAGCTCCAGGACGGCTTCCCACACTGCACTCAAGGGCTTCTTGGTGTACTGCAACTCTGGGTCGGCAAAAAGCCCCTCAGCTGCAGCATAGTACAAACTTGAGCTGCCTCTGGAAGCCTCGGTTATCCCAAGAGTACAATGTAAAGCCACTCTGCCCTGGGAAATCACACTAGCAATAGTGTGATACAAGCCACAGCCATCCTGGGGTACCTCAGCCCAATCCTAGCCACAGTTGTCCTGTACTTTGAGGCCCTTGTCACTCCACAGCCCTAGCTGATTTTTTCCAGTTTCTTTCAGCTGCCGCTGATGAGGCAGGTCCATCCTGGCCCTTCATGAAGCAGCTGCTGCCACAAATCCATCTTCTTCAGGTCTTACGAGAAATCTGCAGTGTATGACCTGGAAAAGAAAGCCTCATGCAGCCAGCAGCTGCTTCGTGAAGGGCCAGGCTGGGCATGTGTGGTCAGCGTGAAAGCAAGACAGCAAAGGTTAGCTTGGGGGGGGGGGCATGTGGCATGGATGGCAGGGAGCCAAAAAGGCACAAAGGGGAACAGGTAGGCAGGGGGAGGTGGGAATTGAAGCACCTCTGCAGTCATAAGTGCTGGCAAGCTGCCAGGTGCCAAATTTTGATCATATAACTGCAGGAGTGCTACAACCAGGGGTGGGTTCCGGCCAGTACTACTGCTGGTTCACTCGTGTGTGCGCTTTGCGTGCATGCTTGATGCACACTGCACACGCTGCATATGCATGCGCAGTGCAAAATTGTTCTGCACATGTGCAGAACTGAAAAACAAGATGGTGTCGCTAATGGTAGTGGTTTGGTTCGGGGACATGGCAGGCCTGGATCGCTGCCGGTTCCAGATACCCAGGCCACCAAACCACCGAACCGGTCGAAACAGGTAGGAACCCACCACTGGCTGCAACAGCTGTAACTTGGGGGACCAGTGATATCTCCCTTCATTCAGTGCTGCCATAACATTGAACAGTCACTGAATGAATGTTCATAACTTAAGGACTACCTGTATCTGAAGCTACTGGTCACTATCCTTAGTTTTAGCTAAATGTGTGGAACGTGTGTGTGTGTACACGCGCATGCACACACTTACACCACACACATTGATATGGGACTAGAAGCTCTCTGTTTATATGTAATCACTCAATTTTTAAAATCACTGTCAGTAACAGCTCTTCTTCACAGAGGTAGATCTATACCTTTCCATTCAGATGGCTGAAATGAAACACAATCATTAATCTAGCTACAGTATAAAAAGTAGTTATTTCCTGTTTTACCACTCAGTGGGAATATATATTTTCAACAGAAAGGAACAGGAGAAAAATATTGTAGATGTGTATTTAATATATTTTTATAATAAGCAACTAAAGAAAGAGTAAAGGAATACATTCTTTTAGCAATGTATTAGTTAAAAATCTTAATATTCTTTTGAATTCTGTCTATGGATTTGTTTTCTGTACTACATTTTGTTTTACTCTATATTCCCCCCTACCCTTTAATGATTGTATAATTTCCAAGTTTTAGAAGCTACATTTTGTTTATCTCTGTTGAGAAGACAATTCCACACATATCATTGCAACTGTACAGAGAAAGACAATGCCAATACTGTTGTGTTCTTTAACCCACTGATTTCATTAGGCTTAAGGATTGAGTTTATTAGGAGAGGAGCCATACATCAGTGACAGATAGCAATGAATATAAGGCTATGTTCAATTCCTGGAGTCTTCAGTTAAAAAGATCAAGTAACAGGTAGTATAAATAAATCTCCTAAGATCTTGGTGAGTCATTATTGATAAAGCAGGTAAATCAGTTAAAATTATAAATAGTTCTGCCATAACACAGCTTCTATAATTACTGACTCTTCAGAGTACTAATATGATGAAAATATGGTGAACATTATCATGTCCAATGTTCTCTCCAAAGCTGCTTTTAAAGTTCTGTTTAAGGCCATTTGCAACATAACCTTTAATGAGCATACAATTATTTTCACTTAGCATAGCATTGTTGTGTGCTCCAGATGAAGCAGAAAAACATCTAGAATTTCTTACCGATTTGACCTGTAGCCCTCATTGGGGAAGATTATCACAGAAGTGGTGTAGTTCATTTTCAACCCAACCCCAATGTAGCTTGTAACATGTAGTATTTTAGGTTTCCCATGGAGACAAAAGAATAAAAGTCCACATTTGACAATTATACAGAGAAGCTATCCTATAGGCCTAAATAGGGATTGAATTTGATTAACACTAAATCAGTACTGCTCAGAATTGCTTATTCATTCTACCCTGTAAACAAAGAAAAATGGTTCAGGCTGAATGCAGACTTCTCCTTTCTTAATATGGAAGACAGAACCCTAAGTTCTCTGGTCTGAATGAGTCCCATAGCTCTTTGGAAAATGCCCATCAATGAAATTATCAATGTAGCATTAAAAATATTTTTTAAAGTAATGGGAATAATCATATTAATTGTATTCAATCAATTTAATATGTCAATTCAGTTTGTGTACAAATTAAATCAATTTTTAGCAATTGTTCTTATTTTATTGATGAAGTAGACTCTGGCATATCACTCAATGTCAAATGCAGTCTTTAGCTTGAAAAAGTTGATTGTTTCTGGCTTGACAGAATTTGGAATAGTCTCTTTGCTACATTTCATAACACCTTTTTGTGAACATAAGAGCAGAGTGCAAAGGATGACCAGTCGATGAAAACCTTGCTGGATCAGGGTGAATTCTGCATCTACTAGTTAATGAAGTTTTTAACTAGTTGGTTTATGTATTTAAGTTAATTATACAAAATGTTAACTCTGTAGAAGCTCTGATATACCGTAAACCTATTTCAATAAAGCTTCAAGATGACATAGTATATTATTTTGATTAACAAGAATGTTCTGCCTTGTTATTTTAAAATCAAAGCTTAGGTTTTATGTTTAAACAAGAATTGATATTGGCCTGGCACATGAAGTTGGTTTTTCTTTTTTATTTTCAGATATTGATTGAAACAAAAAGTAAACTGGAATATTTACACCATAATGTCATTTAAGTAATTTATTTACAAGTTCTGCCATTTTATTACTGAATCATTAGTATGTGAATTTAGTCAGATAAGAAACTATGTAATTATAAACATGGCAATAAAAATAGAATTTTTTATACCCCAAGATGTAGGTTTGAAAGCAACTTAACTTGCCTTTTGTGCTTTGGAAAGTATATTATCAGAAACAATTCAATATTATAGGCATGATTTAAAACAGATTGCAATATTAAAAACACAAAAAAATCCTTTAATATTAAATATGCTTCTTGAAAAATAGTCAATTTCAGAAGATCTGCTGCTGCTGCTGCCGCTCATCCCAGTGTGGAAAATTCTTATAATTGATATGCACGTGTAGCTTAAAATAAAATTCATTAATTTGAACAGAGGATTTTTCCAAGAGTCTGACCTTAATACTGAAAGATTTGATACTATTAAGCAAAAGTTTATCAGGAATTTCAAATATATTTATTAGTTCATATTATTGTAGCCTATTTACAGTACTCTTAAACCTCTTAACAGAATATAATTCAATTGTTTTATTATTGTGTAGTCATCATTACAATCCCATAAGCTTTCATGTAATATTTTTAAAGTTCAAAATTTTCATACAAAATAACTTATGACCAAGAATAAATCAATACTTAGCTAAAATGTAATGTACTTCTACTTGATAGTAACCTTTGTAAACCTAAAGTAATAGATCTAGAAGGGCTTCCTGTTTGCTTTACGTATAGTGTCCATCAAAATACAAAAATTAACTTCCATAGGTGCTATGGAATATTTTGCAAAAAAACCATCTTTTTTGGAAATAGAAAACTGCTGTTATAGTGTAATGTAATATAACCCTGAAATAAAAACCAGAACTTGATCCCAGTTGCATATTATAATACTGGTGGGACAAATAATCTACATTGCTAATCAGGTTCATTCCTACATAGAACAAAATAAAATAAAATCATTTTAATAATACAAAACAATCAAATAATATCAAGTTGAAATAACATTTATATTTATACTTGGATTCATAAGATATGAACCACAGTATTCAGGATTATCCCCTACTTTAGTGTTAGGTATGATTAATTATAGAAAATGTGTAACATTCCTTTTAACAAATCTACAGGGTCTATATTATTTCCGTCTTTAAAAACAAGTTTTTAGAAATTGTCAAATCTCATTTTCCTGATCCAAACAACTATTTTAATGAAAAATACAGCAACACAGAAGACCTATTTCTATTGTTTTCCTGTTTAACTAATACAACACAGTAATAAATGCTGAGATTAAGATAATTGTACTTTTTTCCCCTTTTTATATGATTGCTATGTTTGCATTGGAAGCACAGGCATATATTTGACTTAGTATCTAAAACAGTAACAAGAAGAATCCTTACAGGTGAAGACATTTTAGTGGGTAAATTATTATTCATAAATTTTACAGGAATCACATCAATCAGGAAAGACATTGGAGATTTGTTAACAGTAGAATGGGATAAATACACATACTATGTTGCTAACAAAATCTAATACTGAGTCTTAAGTGGGGCATATCTTATAAATTCAAGATCGACCACAATCCATACCCATGAACACATACTGGAAAAGACCAATGGCAGAGGAGAAATGGCTGTGGAGACTCTTGTTAAGTGGAATGAGGACACCTATTCCAGTGGATCAGCTCCACTGATGAATATGGAAATGCAAAATACTTTTAAAGTTTCTAGGATTATACCCTGGAGCATAGATAGCAACCTAAATTTAAACACTTTCAAGCCATCGTTTGAAAACAATCAACTTTTTAACTCCTTGCTTTATTTTAAAAGAAGCAAAAAATAATAAAGATTTTTTAATATTAGCTCCAAATTGTAATGGCTAAAAATAATTCGTTATCCTCTAATATACAAACTTGAGTTTCAAACTCATTTCATAGATTCATATATATTTCCCATTTCACTCCAATATCTCTATGCATATAGAATAATTTGGATGCCTAAGCTCATTGCATTAAAATTATGCCTTTTACTCATTTTTAATATTTTGTGTCTTACTAACAATTGCAAATTAAAGCTACCGTGTTTGAAGAAAAGGGCTTGGTAACCTTTTTGAGGCTGCTCCATTAATTAAAATCACATTCACATTTTATTAGCTATAATAATAAATCAAGGCTAGTGTTTATATATATGCTGGTCTTGTTGTATTTGGGTCTTTTCCCGTGTAAGATTGAGATTGTCTTGGCAACGTTTCGGCGAGGTCTCACTCACCATCCTCAGGCTGGTGTTTTTGGCTGAGGATGGCAAGTGAGACCTCGCTGAAACGAAGACAATCTCAATCTTACACGGGAAAAGACCCGAATACAACAAGACCAGCATACCTACATCCATGAAAATCTACGAATATATATATATATATATATATATATATATATATATATATATATATATATATATATATATATATATATATATATTCCAATTTCATCCTGATTCCCGTTTTTTAATTAAAAATTAATAACTTTACTTGAGATGAATTATTCTCATGTGAAATCTACTTTGATATGTTTTGTGTGAATTTTCATGTGCTAGCTTGCCTATTAAGTTAGCAATGTAATAAAATGCTCAGCTCTCATAACGAGGGCATTTTAAGGTGAATTGCATTCCTATGCCATCTATTTGCAGAAAGAGTATGGGGTTTGGCAAAGCTACATGCTGAGCAACATAATAAAATATTTGTACAAAGTACAAGTTACTGATTATTATTGTGTTTTATTTTTCTATGATTTCCTAAGAGGCATTATCAAGTCTTACAAATGGAATAAGCCTGTTTACTAAGATATTTATTAGCAAATAAAAGTATAGTACTCGTGGTTATTTCTGTGTGTTTGTTCACCTAAATTGTGTAATTTTTAAAAATCCTACAGATTAGAGAAACCAGCTATTTTTTATTCATGCACACATTACAGAAAATAAACTCAGAATTTTTAGAACCAGATAATGGAAATGGCTTTAATTTTTTTAAAAAAAATAATAACATATGCACTGGATGCAAAGCAAAGCTAAGAGCCATTGTTCCCTGTACTGTTTCACATAACGTCACAAAATGTGAATTAAGTAGTCAATGGCCTGCATTGCTTCCTGATCTTGAACTACAGATTTAAAGGCAAATGAGTAAAGAATAGATTGGCTGTGGGAGTCTAATCCTTCCTTGCTACTATTAACTTGGGCAATAGAGATAAGAACTTGAGTTTTCTCTAGTTCTTTTATAGAAAGAGTTGTTACAAATCTAGCACAATCTAAAATGTTGGTATTACCTCTAGAAATATACAGCAATTAAACTGACCAGGCTTCATTCTTCTACTAGTAAAGGTTCCAATAAAATTGAATTGGTGGAACAGTTGCCATAAGACAATTCAAGAGCAACTGGCTTTAAATGTTAACAGAAACGGTTTGCATCCTGGTTATTAAAGAAAACTAAGAGGAAAAAAACATTTTCTAGGCACAAAATAATTCAAACATTTTATAATCTGTAACTTCCAAACTGTCAAATTGCCCATTATTACCTGGAGCGGAAGTACAAAAGCTAGAAAACACTGGTATGTTTCCTATAGAATTTCTAAGTACTGTTTGGCCAAGGTTCTTCCAGGCTCTGTGACTACAATTCATTATAGTTTACCATTAGTCAATCCTCAATTTCAGCAAGGAAATAAAATTCAGCAATATCCTATAAAGCAATAATGCAATGCTATATTTCCTTTCTTCTTTCCCAGTAAAATATGCTCAGTTTTCATTACAGAAGGTAAATGTCCCTGAACTATTGTGCAGATCAGCATCAGAGTCTGCAAAAAGTGTAATAAAAGGTAATTGCAAAGGTTAAGAACAAGGAAACCAGGCTGTTAAATCAGATAGATAGATAGATAGATAGATAGATAGATAGATAGATAGATAGATAGATAGATAGATAGATAGATAGATAGATAGATAGATAGATAGATGGATGGGGGGATCATACTCAAAGATTAATAGAACCATTCAGGAATGATTTGGGGCAGGATCCCTATGCACACCTAATCAGAACAGGGTTATAAAATAAACGCTTATTTAAGTTCGGATGAGGATTTTTGTTGCCTTAAAACATTTTAACTCAGCCAGCCGGCAACACAATTGACAACTCTTAACATACAGCAGGAAAGGGGAAGGCTGTAAGTAGGCGCGCAATATAATTTGCTAGGATAATACTTGGGCGTTAATAGGATGGATGAGGTTAATTTGTGTTGTACGTATTAACAGGCAGGCAGCCGTCTTTCCAAACCACACCTCTGACACACACGCTCACCCCATTAAAAATCCAACCCTCACCTCGCTCCTAGGCAGACATATTACTGAGCTTTTAAACGTTTCATTTAAAGAAGACATTGACCGAACGCCAAATGTGGAGGGCGGAGAGCAGATTTATCGGGATTACTCGTCCTTCCCCACAGCACTTCTTCGTCACCATTATATTCAAACCCTGCCTCCGTCTCTTGATACTTCTGTACTCCTCCTGTCACGGAAAGATTTAGAGCGGAAGGCGAGGACTTCCATGGCCGATCGCCCCCGCTTTTCTATCCAGGCAATGGCGACTCTCCACCCCGCAAAGAACCATCCAAAATTCACCGCCAACCCTGGGCTGAAAATGATGCTCCGCCTCGAGGAGGGCGTGGCTTAGAGAACGGTTCTGTTTCCGAGGTAACGACGTAGGCGTCGGGGAAGTGGGGGGGGGGAGAGAAGGGGGGTTTCTTGCTCTTTCAAGGCCCGACGGACAGCTGCTGTTGGTCGCGTTTGCTTTGGTGAGTATAGTGGAGGCGCGGATTCCTGCTCCTTTAAAAAGAGGTGGGGGGGAGGGAGAGCTTGAGTGCTTCTCTTGTACTTTTAATTTAAAGTTATGTGTGCTTTTCTCTGCAAGATTAGGTCATCTGGCTTTCCACAGCTTCCCTCACCCCACCCCTCCTTTATTGGGACGAATCCTGAGAGAGGATTAAGATATCCATACGAAAGAACGGGATCGACTCCAGCTTCATGGCAGAGCCGGGGTTTTAAATCCGGGTTTCACCTAGTGAACCATGCCGTTCTTTAAAGCAGCTCCCTGGATGCGTAGGATTTAAAGGCGCCTCGCTCTCAGGCCATGCTAGGAAGGGATTCTGGGTTTGGGGTCCATATATTCGAAAAACACCCGCGTGCTCTTGATTGCCCTTAAAACAATTCTGATATCTGGGGGAACCAGAAATGCAGCAAGTTTATTGACAGCTCGGGGGAAAGATGCTACATTCTTAAAATGCCTGACTTGCCTGATTAGTTGTAGATTTCATTTAAAAGCAGAAATGGCAAGTCAGCACAGAGACTAAATTCAGGTACAATCTACCTTTCCAGTGATGCGACTAGACCTTTTTAGAGGAACGCTGAGAGAGGGAGAGAAAATCTCATTGGTTTCAGCTTAATGTTTTATTTGGAAATCTGTTTGCCTACTCAGAAGCAGCAGACTAAGTGTATTTTCTTTGGGTAGTGTTATAAATGTGATTTTTTCCATGTTTGCTACATCTAACTGAAAATATTATCTGGTTGCACCCAAAGACCCCTGTAGTCCCACTATATTGAAAGATGAAAAGGTTTTATAAAGCTAAATTACTGATAATGTTATAAAGTGGATCTCAAATCCTTTTAAATAAGGCATGAAACTCTTATTTGTGGGTATAATTACTGGGTTCCCATCTTGATTCTTGAATATTTTTAATAGTGCACTGTACAGAAGGTTCAGATTTTGGTTAAACTATAAAATGAGAAATATGGATCTACTTCTAATTTTTTACAAATAAAAACAGCCTCATTGCACTATGCTTTATTAATTATAAAATCACATTTATCCATTGACATTGTGCTTTAACAGGAAGATAAGTACCTAGCCTGTTTTGACCAGAAGACTTTCCAAATAAGCAGCTTATCTACTTGTTCCTTAGGCTAACCAACCTTCTGTGACATAATTTGCAACTATTTCTTCTCCAGGGGGCTCCTGATTTAATTGTCTTGGAACCTTTGCTCCATGTTCATCTATAATAATTTCAATTTTTAAATCTATCTATCTCCAACCTTTAGAAATACACAAATTGTCTGTGCCATTCAATCCAAATTATGGGATTATTTGATAAATTGGCATGTTGGCTTGGTCTGAAAAAGAAAGAAGTTCATGTTCTATGCCTTGGATTAGACAACAGTGGTAAAACAACAATTATCAACAAGTTAAAACCATATAATGTAAGTAGACATTTTTAGTTTATTACCAATTCATTTTATATTGTTGAAAAGCTGATATATATCACTAGAGATATTTGTGGAAACATGGGATGTTTAATACATTGCGATATTTAATTTCAAGACAAAATGTATGTGTGTGTGTAGATAGATAGATAGATAGATAGATAGATAGATAGATAGATAGATAGATGATAGATAGATAGATAGATAGATAGATAGATAGATAGATAGAATGAATATATTTGAGAAGGAGTAAATTGTAAGTAAACGTTGAATGCTTGTACAGTTTATCTTTCAAAAAATAAATGCTAATAGGAATTATGTTTAAATTTGTAACACTGAACTTAAAAAATAAATATTCTTTGGATTGTAAACTTTAATCATCTAATGAATAAATAATTTTAGAAAGAAATAACCAATATTAACAATGAAACAATTAAGAACTAATACAGTATGTCAAATTTGTGAGGACCATTGGTAGTTTTATAACTTTTAAACTAGGGTTACATAGTAAACCAAGTTAATGGTATTTACTGTATATACATAGGAGCCCTAATTATATAGGTGGTCATTGACTTAACAACCACAATAGAGCCCAGAATTTATGTTCCTAGGTAAGAAATTTGTTAAATGGGTTTTGCCCATAT
This sequence comes from Thamnophis elegans, assembly GCF_009769535.1. Taxonomy (NCBI): domain Eukaryota; kingdom Metazoa; phylum Chordata; class Lepidosauria; order Squamata; family Natricidae; genus Thamnophis; species Thamnophis elegans. Next base: position 38,975,293 of record NC_045546.1, read on the forward strand.
TACGATTTTTCTTGCCACATTTGTTAAGTAAATCACTGGAGTTGTTAAATTAGTAACACAGTTGTTAAGTGAATCTATCTTCCCCATTGAATTTGCTTGTCAGAAACTCACAGAAGATAATTACATGACCCCTGGACACCGTAACCGTCATAAATATGAACCAGTTGTCAAGCATCTGAATATAAATCTGTAACCATGGGGATGCTGCAATGATCGTTTTTCAATGTCATTGCAACTTTGAACAGATACTAAATGAACTGTTGTAAGTTGAGGACCACGTATAGGCAGTTTTATGTATTTGCAATTGATATATATGGACCAGAACTAATAATAGCAAAGATTTTGGCATATTTGTGTTTGGAGATGTGATTATCTGTCTGCCATTTTGTATATTCATTTGTCCTCAAATACATTTTCCCAGCAATCTGCTGCCAGTTTTACCAATCTGCTCAGTCTATATTTTCCTATATCTTTTCACTACTTGCTTCTCACCCCTCATCAGCGCTCCCACCTTTTCTTCCCATGCACAGTTGCCAGTCTTTGCAGTGCTTTTTTCTTTCCCACCAGGTCATTCATCCCTGATTTTTTTCACAATATACCATCCAAACCTCCAATCAGTCATTGGTCTTCCCTAATCCCTATAGACTCCAGGTCTCATTATCTCTAGTTTTATTATCCATAATTATAGGGTAGAATGAAATCCCAATGAAAATTGAGTACGTACGTATATATGTAATGTAATAATATGTGCTGGTAAGCTTTTTTTGCCTTGGTATCCATTATGGATATCCTTTTTAGGGACATTTAATACCACATTAATATCTTATTTTACTTCATTCCAAGATTGTTTTATTTTCTAAGACAATCTAGGATTTCAGTCCTATATTTTTTTAAAGAATTGTAATGCCCTGGGTTAAACTGACTATATTTGTACAATTTACATTTAGTTTCACATACTGATTGTTGTGGAATTTTATGCTTTTAGTCTTCTATGTAATTAATCCAGAGCATTTTATTTTTATGTAGCTTAAAATATAATAAATAAGTCACCTCTATAATATTTTTTTGGATTTAAATGGGCAATGACTTGTTTGATTATATCTCTGTAAAACAATATTTAAGTCATGAAACCATTCAGATGATTAATATCATTATAAATAATGATTGATTTGTTAAAAAAGCAATTTTAGCAAAAACATAAAGTATATGTGTACTATGTTTATGCAAAAAAAGTTGAGATTTACTCTGGTTCCTAAACATCTCATTGTTTCTTACCAGTAAATCATCTTCTAGTTAAGATGAAATACTTATGCTTGACAAATTATAAATATTTTTATCTTTCTTAATTGGTGCATAACTCATTCTCTATGTCTTTCTCAAAAGTCAGGAGATTCCACAATATACTTAGATTGCATGAACAGATACTAATCCCTATAGTTTTGTGAGGAACACAGAAAGAGTATATTAAATCTGCATTTCTATAACTGTCTGGTTTGGTTCTGCAACCCAACAAGACAGACAGAGGCTTCAGAGGATAATTAGACCAACCTGCCTGCCATTGAGGACTTGTATACTAAAAGAGAGCTGTGGACATATTTACAGATCCCTCGCATCCGGGACATAAATTGTTTCAACTCCTACCCTCAAAACGACACTATAGAGCACTGTATATCAGAACAACTAAACACAAGAACAGTTTTTTCCCAAACGCCATCACTCTGCTAAACAAATAATTCCCTCAACACTGTCAAACTATTTACTAAGTCTGTATTACTATTAATCTTCTCATTGTTCCTATCACCCATCTCCTCCCATTTATGACTGCATGACTGAAACTTTGTTGCGTGTATCCTTACGATTTATACTGATTGTTTCCTAGTATGATTTGATTGTACCCTATGACTATCCTTAAGTGTTGTGCCTTATGATTCATGATGCATGTATCTTTTATTTTATGTACACTGAGAGCATATGCACCAAAGACAAATTCCTTGTGTGTCCAATCACACTTGGCCAATAAAGAATTATATTCTATTCTAATATTGGATCCCACATCCACAATATTGATGACTAATATTTAGATAACTGGGTGAGAGAAATCCATTGCTTATATCTTTACTTCTTTGCTCAACTACATACTTTTTTTTCCAAAAGTGAATGTTGTAATTGAATTATCATAAGATAAACAACGGTGTCAATCCTGATAAATACCTGCTACAGACATTATAGGCAAATATTTAGGCTTGAAATAAATGTATTTATTTATTTGATTTCCTAACTTCAGACCAATTGTTGACGGCTCATAACAAAACACAATAAAAAAGCAATATACACTAATGAAAAAAGATTGGAACAAACAGCACAGACATATACAAAACATAGCCAACAATTAATATAGCACCCAAACAACTCACATTATAAGATAGGAATAACTACATCACATTGTTGTGTACTAATAAATGAAGTAAAATTAAATGTAAGGTAGTTTATATACTATTGGACTGAATAAAATAAAATAAAAAGTCTGCAGTGCTACCATTATACAGGATAAAAATTAGGGGCAAACATAAAAGATAAATAATTATTTTTTTATGCGAAAGGACATGTATTCTTTTATAAGTGTTAATATAATTGCTTGTTATATATTTCAATAATATTTTATTATTGCTTCAGTACACTATTATTTCAATTAAGAGAGACTATATATTACTGATTTTAAATATTAAAATAACAGTTTGTTTTTAACTCATATTTTCTTTTACACAGGCTCAAGTTCAAGATATTGTTCCTACAATAGGATTCAGTATAGAGAATTTCAAAACATCGAGGTAGTATGCTTTTATTCCAATATTTTTTAGCTTTATATATAATTATGCATTAAATCATTTGAGAAAATATTTCAGATGTAACATTTAAAGTGTCATATTTTCATTCTGAAAATGTCAGGTCCTGAAACACATAAGGTAAGTCTGAATTGTGCATCTCATATGGCAGCGATGGCGAACCTATGGCACAGGTGGCACACGGAGCCATTTGTCATGTGTGCGCTGGCCAGCTGAGTTCACCCTTTTTTTAAAGCCATTTTTCGCCCACCCCAGGCTCCAGAGGCTTTATAGGAGCCTGGGGAGAGTGAAAAGAGCACCCCTCCCAGAGGCCCTCAAGAGGCTTCATGAGCTTCCCTGAAGCCTCTGGAGCGCAAAAAATCAGCCCTACAGGTACACCGGAACTTCAGGGATGGACTTCTGGTTTGCTCAGAAGGTTGTTTTGACTGCTCTGAAGGCTTTAGAGAAGCCTCCTGATGGTCCCTGAAGCCTTTGGAGCACTTAAAACGAGCAAACCCGAAGTGACTTCCGGTTTGCTCGGAGGGACATTTTGACTGCTCCGGTGGCTTCAGGGAAGCCTGAAGGTCCCTGAAGCCTCCGGAGGGCTTCGGGGGGTGCTGGGGGAGGCTCTTTTCACCCTCCCCAGGCTCCTATAAAGCCTCTGGAGCCTGGGGAGGGTGAAAAAAGCATGCAAAAAACGGGGGGAGCACCTGTAGTGCATGCATGCGCACTGGGGGAGTCGTGCATTGCATTATGGGTGTGGCACGCCCGCACACGACCCCCCTGCACTCCCCCCACTTATGGCACGAGAGCCAAAAAAAGGTTTGCCATCGTTGTCATATCGGAATAAAGTTTTAATGAGAAACTTTCTTTTTAATGAACCCAAATCTCTAGAAAGGAATGTTTATTGGAAAAATGGAAGACAATCTTGTATTCACATTTTCTGATAAAATCAGCACAGCTACAGTATCTACCTTAAGTAGTTACTTGTTTCTTGAATACCATCTTGCATTCAAGACATGTTGAGGCACTTTAGAGAAACTAGTTGGAGAAAAATCATGTTATTTTGTTTAGAATCAAATGTTCTTAGGCAGACCCACCTTGTTTCTTCCATTTTTAGCGCTATTCTTATAGTTTAATAGGAGATGTTGAATAAATGAAAGCTAACTTTCTTGCAAGGAAAACACACCTATCTCTTATGTTACAAACATGAACAGCAAATCCGAAAAATTCTTTACAGCTGGGCTCATCTTCCTGACCATATCATGATTGACTATTAATACTGATAGTTTCAGTAGTTATGATGTTGTATAAAATGATTATCTGGGAACATGTCTTTTTTTAAAAATGATGAATTCTATTCAGGCAGCTCAGAAATCTGGAAATAGATGCTATACAATTCAGATTAGAAGCAACTCTATATTAAAGTATATATTATAGCAGTGATGGCGAACCTATGGCATGCACGCTCTGACCAGCTGAGTTCACCCTTTTTAAAGCCATTTTTCGCCCTCCCCAGGCTTTAGAGGCTTTATAGAAGCCTGGGGCGGGCGAAAAGCGCTTCCCCCCCCCCCCCGAGGCCCTCCGGAGGCTTCATGAGCTTCCCTGAAACCTCCAGAGCACAAAAAACCAGCCTTACGGGCAAACCAGAAGTTCAGGAACGGACTTCCAGTTTGCTCGGAGGGTCATTTTGACTGCTCTGGATGCTTCAGAGAAGCCTCCTGAAGGTCCCTGAAGCCTTCAGAGCGCTTAAAACGATCCTCCGAGCAAACTGGAAGTAACTTCCACTTTGCTCGGAGGGTCGTTTTGACTGCTCCGGAGGCTTCAGGGAAGACTCCTGAAGGTCCCTGAAGCCTCTGGAGGGCTTCCAGGGCAGCGGGGGAGGCTGTTTTAGCCATCCAGAGGCTGTATAGGAGCCTCTGCATGCAAAAATGGGGAGAGCGCCTATAGTGCATGCATGCGCACTGGGGGGTCACATTGCATTATGGGTGCAGCATGCCCGCACACAACCCCCCCTGCGCTCCCCCCACTTATGGCACGCGAGCTAAAAAAGGTCGCCATCACTGTATTATAGTATATATAGTAACCATATATTGGGCTGCAGTTTAACAAGATTACAGAGGAAGATGTTCTTCAGGGCAAATTTTAGGAATATGGAGTGGAATAAAAAAAGAATTATGGGAAGTAGTTTTCTTTATATTTAGAAGTGCACAGCACAGAGTAAGACAACAATGTGAAGATCCAATTAAGTTCTTTGTTTAATATCGATTGTTCCTTTGTATAAAACTATGTTTTTAATTTAGTTTGACACTTGTCAATAAAACTCACGCATATTAAATTAAATGTCAAAACATGAGTACTAGTCAAAAAGTTGTTCTTACACTGAATTGGCATTATATAATTTATACAAGATTGCAATCCAGAATGTGTCACAGATCTAATGCTCTGTTTTATTGTTTCTTTACAGTTTATCATTTACTGTGTTTGATATGTCAGGTCAAGGTAGATACAGAAATCTCTGGGAACATTATTATGGGTAAGTCTATTTTTAACAGTAAGTCTTAGTTATTCATGCCTCTATTAAATTTATGAAAATATTTAGTTAAAATAGTTTGCAGAGTAAAATTATTACGTTTCTCTTAGACTTGTCTGCAGTATTCTCACGCATGAACGAAAGGGAAGGAATGATGAATTAGAATAATATAAATATATATAATTATATAAAAACCTCAAATCTGGGAATAATTAAGAAATATATGAAAGGAAGTTAATTATCTATTCCTGTGAAAATTATTGCTATAGTAGCAAATACTAACTTTTAGATAGTTTTATTACCTTTTAAAGTCATCCTTTAAAATGACCAAATTAAATTCCTATTTTCTAGCAGTCTTGGCTAGTCCTTGATTTATAACTATTCATTCCTCAATTACAAAACTGAACAAAATAACTCATGACTAATCCCCAAAATTATGGCCATTGCACTGCCCCCATGGATAGATGATCACGATCTGGGCATTTGGTAACTCATTCACCCTAACAACTGGCTGCCAAACACCCTGCAATCATTGATTGCCATTTGCAATCTTCCCTCCTGGTTTTCCCAGAAAGTTAGTGCACTCTTGCACACCTTTCTTGACTTATGCCACGCCTTCATGCATCCTCCCCAACCCGCATGGCACCCCTCATTCATCCCTGTGCAGTGTGTGCACTCTTCCCAACCTGTGCGATGCTTTTCGCGCACACCGTGTCCTCCTTCCTCTCATGCACCCCCACACACCCTCCCAATCCAGCCCCATGCATCCACTTATTTCGTTCCAGACTGTCAGCAACCATTTACCTGCCTGCTGGCCTAGAACTTGTATATTTCTCCTGGCTTCTTCACTGACTTTGGGATTCACTTAACCATGGCAATTGGACTGAAGGGATTGCCATCACTAAGTGATGCTGTCATGCTTTATGACCACATCACATAGTAACCAACATTCTAAACCCAATTGTTATTGTAAGACAAGGGCTACTTGTAAAGCAATTTACAGAAATTGCAACCCATTAACTTATGGTGGGAAACAGATTGCACACCTTCGATCTTATACTTAATACATTTACAGCTGCCTAATTGTTGAATATATATAATAAATTAATGGACAAATTAAGTTATAAAATATTGGTCCTCCTTATATAAATAATGTTTGAGTGCCTATGGGATTATTTTTATATAACATTAATTAAAATTCTTGAAGTGTTACATGAAATGATATAAAATGATTTATGGATTATGACTTTATATGGATTGAATTATGTCTCCTTTCTCCAGTATTTAAACATTTTATATCTTGAAAACATTAGAGTTTACTGCTTAATTAATTTAATTTAAATTAGATTAAAAACTGCTACATAAGGATCTAAGCTTCTATTACACACTATTTATTTATTTATTTATTATTTTCCAAATAGAGCAATTTTAAAGCCTTGCCACATTTCTTTCTTTCTTTCTTTCTTTCTTTCTTTCTTTCTTTCTTTCTTTCTTTCTTTCTTTCTGTTTCTTTTGGAAGAATCCAAATAGGGAAAATTTAAAACCTCACCACTTTGCAACTTCAAACAAAGTTGGTATTTTTGTTTTGAAAGTACACTATATTGCCAAAAGTATTCACTCACCTGACTTTACTCGCATCTGAACTCCCAATACATGTTCAGGTACAATTCAAGTTTCCTGGTTATTGCCTTTAAAGCTTTAGATACCATAGAACCGAGCTACTTGCAGGACTATCTGCTCCCCTCAACCTCTGCCTGTCCCGTGCATTCCCATATGGACATGCCGCATGCTCCAGATCTCTGCTGATTGGTGTCTAATGGATGTTACAAATTCTCTACCCAATACTCATTTTAATACAGAACAAATAAAATCAGTCTGATAAAATCCAGACTAACTATAATTATCACAAAGAATAATGAAAAAAGTCATTAATTTGGAGAAGTCACGTTATAACTGATATGCATCTGTAGGATAATAAAAATGAATGAAGCATGGAGTAGACTAAGGAAATATCTAGCCACATTATGGGCACTAATGCAGTGTCAGTGACTCAACAATGAATCCAAAAGGCAAAAAAATACTAACAGCAATTCAGTCGGGAAGACATAATCACAGGTTAAATACTGTAAGTTCATATGCAAGTAAAGGCAGGTGAGCGAATACTTTTGGCAATATAGTGTATATTGAGGCTATACTTGCATACTTACTGAGAGTAAACCACACTGAGCTCTATAGATTATGTAAGTACAGGATTGTCTTTTAAACTTGCTTTTTAGTAGTTAAGCATTCTGATTTAGCAAATTGCCATATTACCTTTTAAAGGCTCTAATAGCTTGGATTTAAATTACTGTAAGCAGAATTTCAGTGAGATAATGCCTATCTCATTTTTACAAATAGCTCCTCTTACATTTTTGTAGTACATCCCATGAACATGACTGTCTCCTACTGCTTTGGGGGAAGAGAGGGCTGCTGTGGAGTGGGAATGTAAAAATGCTGTTCTACAACTGCTGTATTACAGTATATATTGCAATTTTGCATTCAAGCTAGTTTTTGAGTTTTTTTAATGTCTATTGCACTAGAGCATTTTCAACTAAGCTTTCTCAGACTTACTACATTTCCCACTTTTTACAACTGTTACATGAATTATTTAATGCAGCCTGATGCATGAATGGATGACAAAGAGATATCATATTTAGCCACCTGGAGTCCTTCGGGATTGGGCGGCCTATAAATTTATTAAACATCAACATCAACATCTTGGAACAAATTTGCCAAATAGAGTCATTTAGTTAAATCTTCTTTTAAAAATCCACTTGTATTAATATAGATTGATTATTATCATTGTTGTTTACAAAAACCTGGATTTCAATGTAAATAGGATTTTTTTTCCTTCCAAATCCTTGACTGTATTTGGATTACTGTATTCCTTGGAACAAAATGCTTGCTAATGCACACTGCCCATCATTCTCACCTGGCTTCTACTGCTAGAAGGAACAACTAAACAATCCTTTTTGAGAATTACATGAAAAGTAAGAATTCTGATTTGTTCTTTCCTAATAAGCCAGAATCAAAAAGTAAGAATAAATCATTGCCTTTGGTTCTGGTCTTTAAAGAAAATAATAAACCAGGGTTGCTGATGATCCTAAACAATTTGCAGAGGTGTCTTGTTTTATTTAGCTGTTCTTATTAGCAGAAGAACCCAAATAAGGGCAGTTGAAGAGCACATACCAGTATGCTGCTTTTCTATGTAATTCTGAAGCATAGCCTATAACACTTTTTTGTCTCACGGCTTCTTACCACTTTACTATTCAGATTTTTCACACATGTAACTCGTGTCTTTTGTTTTTGTATTATGCAGAGATTGTCAGGCCATTATTTTTGTCATTGATAGCAGTGACATACTAAGAATGGTTGTGGCCAAGGAAGAACTTGACACTCTCTTGGCTCATCCAGGTAAGGAATCTTTTTCACAATAAATCAATCGCTTTTGAAATAATTCTACATTACATTTTATTTATTTATTTACTTTCCTTTACTGATTAAAATAAGTATTATTGGAATATTTTTCATTATTATAACTATGAAATGTATTTAATTCAATATTAAAACTACTGAAATTATTATTTTTTTAACATTGAATAAATATTTTTTTAAAATAAGACATTGAATTTAATTTGCAATAAAAACCTCCAGAATTGGACTATTTTTTAATTGGTTATGTTCCATGAAATCAGTTTGACTCTTAACAGTATATACCCGTGATGGTGAACCTATGGCATGCATGCCACAGGTGGCACGTGGAGCCATTTGTCAGGGCATGCAAGACTTTGGCCTTCTTTTGAGGCTATTTTTCACCCTCCGGAGGCTTCCCTGAAGCCTCCAAAACAAAGAAACAGCCCTATGGACAAACCAGAAGTAAGGGAACGGAGTTCCGGTTTACTCATAGGACTGTTTTTCGCCTTCAGGAGGCTTCCCTGAAGGCTCCGGAGGTGGAAAATCGGCCCTACAGACAAACCAGAAATGACTCGTAGGGCTGTTTTTTCTCCTCCGTAGCCTTCAGAGAAGCCTCCTGAAGGTCCTTGAAGGTTCCGGAGGTCAAAAATCAGCCCTACGGGGAACCCAGAAGTTTGGGAATGGCAACTTCCGGTTTGTCCATACGGCTGATTTTCAACCTCCGGAGCCATCAGGGGCCTTCGAAGGCTTCCTTGAAGTCTCCAGAGGACAAAAACCGGCCCGACGAGCAAACTGGAAGTCACTTCCAGTTTCTCTGTAGGTCCATTTTTCGCCCTCTGGAGCCTTCGGGGAAGTCTCCTGAAGACTCCGAAGGTTAAAATCAGCCCTACAGGCAAACAGGAAGTCACCATTCCCAAACATCTGCATTCCCATAGGTCTGTTTTTTGCCATCCAGAGGCTTCAGGGAAGGTCCTGAGGCCTCCGGAGGGCATCCGGGGAGGGGGGCTGTTTTCGTCCTCCCCAGGCTCCTAGAAAGCCTCTGGAGCCTGGGAAAGGTGAAAAAAATGTAGCAAAAATGGGGGGTTGCTAAAATGTTGCTAATTACACGCATGTATGCACTCTGGGGAGGGTTGCGCACATAGCATTATGGATGTGGCACGACGGCACATGCCACCCCTGTGCTCCCCCCGCTTTTGGCACAGCAGCCAAAAAAGGTTTGCCATCACTGGTATATACAGTATATAAACATCTAGGATAGTCTGTCCCTAGCTTGGTCCTTTAGGTCTTTCAACATTGCGCCAGTCAGCACTATAATAGAACCCATTGGTGCTGGTTGTTCTCCTCTCGTCTTTCCTTACACATTTCCCAGCATTGTAGATTTACTTAATAGAACTAGGTTTTTCCCTAGGGTATCTACACATGATAATTTGAGTTAGTCGTTTGAACCTCAAATGAGAAGTCTAGGTCTATTTGAACTTTTCTTTCTTTCTCTGTTTTGGTATTGGTATTCTCATAACTCTATTTCAAGACCAAAGTTCAAAAGCATCTAAACTTTCTATCCTGCTACTTCAGAGCCTAAGTTTCATTTCCATAGAGAATCCATAGGGGATCACAGGAAAACTATTGCCTGCACAATTCTGATCTTTGTAAATTGCAACATCTGGGTATTTCTTCTAAGCTGGCTTTGCTACCCAACCCACTGCTAGTTTGCAGTGTAATTCTGGACAGCTGGTTCCTTTAATGTTGATAATTGATCCTGAAAGGCAGAGGCTGTCCACTACTTCAGTATCTTAATTGTCCATTCTAAGGCTAACTGCTGTACCTATTTCATTACCTTAACAAATCATAATGTGAAAAAAAGGAGCTGACAGCACAACATGTGATCTTGGTGCTCTGAGATCGCAGTCAATATTTCTGCCGCTGGACGGTCCATTCGGACCTAAACTGTTCTGGAGAGACAGTGATTGAGAAGGGCACCTCCTGCTGATCTCAGGGACACCGCAAAGTCCCTGAAAGATCCAGGAATAGCCTTTTTTTCCAGTGAAAGAAACACAGCTAATGAAGCTGCTGAAGTTGGGACAGCTTCGGAACGGGAAGAAAGCAAAAAGAGAAAGTGTGTCGAATTGGTGAGGAAAGTTTATTACTAGAAAAAGAGACTACCCCCCCCAAAAAAAAGTTAAATTAAAATTGAAGATAGAGGACTGTAAGTGGCGAAATTAATTTACATTAAACTTAGTGTGTTTCTAATTTTTTTTTCATGGATGGAATTTTTGCAAAGGCTCCCTATTTTTTAAACTGAATGGATTAATTTTTCCTTCTTTTTTCACTTTTGCTTATACCTATGGATTAAATTTTTCCTTCTTTTTTTATAATATTTGATTGGATTGATTGGATTATTTTTGATCTCCATTTAAGGGTTTTTTTCTTTCTTAAGCTTGTAATATAAAGAAGATAATAAGAAGGATTATAAAGAGGGTTGTAACAGGAGGAAAAGCAGTTACACTGCCACTTAGAGGCTGGAGGCTGGATACATTGTTTTTTCTTCTTTCTCTTTGATCACTTGAGATTCAAGGTTCTTTCAGTTTGTTTACAGACAGTGATAGTAGGAAGAGCACAAGTTGTTTATACAGGTGCTTTTTGGGAGTTCTGTCACTAGCTATTGGAGGGAAGACAACATTTGGACTTGAAAGATAATAAATGAACCTGTTTGAAGTTTATTAAAATAGCCTTGAATCCTATAGTGGCAGTGCCTGCAAAATTGGAAGAATGCCGCAGCAGGAAAAAGAAACTGTAACATTGCAAATGATTATGTTTGAAATTCAAAATTTATTAGTTGTGACAGATAGAATTGAAAAGAGATTGGAGAATATGGAATACAAAACAGAAAAATTAGATGGAAAAACTGAGGATGTTTATCAAATGAAGAATGTGAAGGACAGAATTCAAAAAATGGAAGAAAAAAAATGAGCAAAGAGATAAGAAAACTGTGGATACTGACAACAAAGTGAGCGTGGTTGGTAATGGCAAGAGCAGAATATGGAAAGGGGAGATGGATGGATTGGAACTCTACCCCAGACTTCAAAGCACAGAAGAAGAAAAGAGAGAAAAATTGATGGAGATAAGGAGAGAAATCTTGACCGAAGCACCTGTGATAACCAAAGATAAGCTGATGGAAAGAGCAGATGCTGGGTTTCAAGCTTTTATGAGATACAAAAGGAACAACATGTTGCGAAGAGAGGTTCATACAAGATTTATTAAGAAAGTAACTAGAATATTAATGCTACAAATGGCAAGAGATATAAGATTGCACTATTACTGGAAAGATACAGGTTGATACAATGAAAATGTATAATAAAAACTAAGCTAAATTTAGTTTACTAGTAGTATGTATAAAATGAAGTGACAATAGCTATAGTTAAATAATGATTGATAATGATAACAATACATAAAGATATATTAGTTTGATAATATGAAATTTTATATAAATAACACATGGAGAATAGGAGAGGGGGTTTAAAAGCTTTTTCTAGAATATGTTATACAGATGTATTGCGATTGGATGATTTTAGGATGATTTAATAGAATGTTATCATATAATCCTATTTTAGATTTTGAATATTATATATAAAAGGATGTAAAAACAATTATAGTAAAATTAAGGTTGAGATATAATAATTGTGATATACATGAATATATGTGAATTTAAAATATGTGATTTGATATGAAAAGCAGGTGGTACTACGGAAGAGATGCATGGAAATACTGTAACCAACTGACACACTTTCTACAATTTGTAATGGAAGATGTTTTTTTTATTTTTATGTTTGTTTGTCTTTGTTCAAAAATAAATAAATTTTGTTTATAAAAAAAAAAACCATAAATCATAATGTGAACAAGCCACACAGTTCGCATCCTCCCAGTCTGATTTAACATTTCTTTTTTTAAGCAATTAATCATTGCTTTTCCCATATTCTCTAATAAATTTATTCTGGTTTATGTGTGCTGCTTTTTTGTTATTTAGGAAAAAGTATACTAATTTCATATATTTGGGGGGTTTGTTTTGAAAAATGTTTAAAAATGTTTTTACTTGAACAACAGGATACGTTGGTGCATTTAGAAATGTGTTTTCATTTGCAACAGTTTTTGTGCTTAAACATGAATGGAAGATTATTTAGATATTTCTTCAGAAATAAACATTCCTAGAGCTTTCATCTTGAGGGTTGTAATCTTTAAGGAAGATACTGACTAGTGAACAATGTATGTTTCCCATTTCTATGTAAAACAGTTTTCATATATATGATGACAATTTAACAAATGATTATGTTCTAGATCTTAAACACCGCCGAATACCAATTTTGTTTTTTGCAAACAAGATGGATCTTAGAGATGCTGTATCCTCTGTTAAAGTCTCTCATTTACTGACATTAGAGAACATCAAAGACAAGCCATGGCAGATCTGGTAAAATTCTGATTTTATAACAAATAATATTTAATGTGAATTAAATTATATTTTGTATTTGGATTTTGAATGTTTTATTCCATTGTTCTTTAGTTTTCTTGTGCATACTAGTTAATAGTTTGCTATCCAATAAATCTTTTTACTCTCCATAATTCTTATTTGGAAAGTGTTACTTTCACTAATGATGAATCTGCAAAATTTCACTGAATACAAGATTTTGTGCAAAATGAGGAAGAGAGTTGGTTTCTTCCATGCATACATGACCAAATACCCAATGTATATGCATGCATGCATGCATGAGTATATGTATTTTTAAATACATATTATATGTATGGGAGGAGAACCTTCTAGTTACATTTTTAGGTTTAATTTGTATGTCTCCAAATTCAAATAGTTTCATTGTGGCTTACATTTAACTATAGAATTTTATTTATTTATTTCATGTGACATAACAGAATACAGCATTAATGCATAAAAATTCACAAAAACAACAAGTAAAATGTATATTAAAATACAAAGCATCACAGCATTTTAAAAACACACAGCACAAATAAAATTATGAATAAAATTAAATTATGAGCAGTTACTGGGATTACTAAACCTATGGCTGGATATCTGGATTGTTTAAACATTTGGCAGCAGCGTCCTAAATTGCAATGTAGATTAGCCTCCTTGTGCACTTGGGCAGTGTGACTTTGTCACAGCTAAATGCACATTCTAGCTGCTGGACTTCACAAAGATTTCCCAGCAAGAAGCAGCACGGATACTGAAAACTATAGAATACTTTTAATCCTCTGCTTTATCGTTGCCATTTTTCTGGGAAGATGTACACAATTACAAAGCACTGGGTTACAACTGCCCCCAAATTTCAGGGATTTGTTTGGGGCCTAGAATATTCTTGGAAATAAAAGAGGACACTGGCAGCTGGCTCTTTTGATGCCAATTTCTTGGACTTTTTTTAAAAGTGTTGTTAAGATATAAAGCACAGTAGGACAGATAACCTGGCATGCACCAGCATGGAAAATCCAGTATGTTAACTTCTTCAGCAGATCAGGAAGCAGGAAGTAACTTCACAATTAATACCATCTATATTTGATACTAGATCTTATAACTAAAGACCGTTGAGTATGTGTGTGACTCACTTGAAGCTGATTAATTTTAAAAATATTTCTTCAGTTGCTTATATCACTTACAAGAATGTGTTCTTTTAGTGCTAGTGATGCTCTTAAAGGAGAAGGATTGCAAGAAGGTGTGGACTGGCTACAAGGTATGTCTTAATTTTGCCTTCCTTGGTTTTTTTTCCCCATAAGCCCTCCTTTTTAAAAAAATATTTTTCCATCATTTCATTTTGTTTTTTCCTGCCTATTTCTGCTGTCAGATCAAATTACACAGTAAGTATCCTTACAATTATTTGGATGCTTCTTTCAATGAGACACTCATTCAAGCAAGGTATTCTGTATCAGTAATATTTTTATTCCTGTGATTAAAGTCAAAATAATATTATAAAAATATTCATTTCCATTTTTTAAATTCATTGTAAATACAATAAAAAGAATAACAGTTCTAATTTCTGGTTGAAGTTTGATCCAAATGATAGCTTTTGTTTAAAGCATCTGAAATTATATGTATATGTGTGTGTATATATACACACACAAGGTTCTTGCTATTATCTCAATTTTTAAGATGTACTTTTACTGTTTCCTCTGTAAAACATCTTAAAATGGGTTGCAAAATGCAACACATTAAAAAACAATATAAAATCAAAATCATTTAAATATATATATAAACCAAAGCAGTTAAAAGAGAACAATAAATACTGAACAGAAGCCATTTATAGAACTTAATTCCAAGATGATTGTTCATACTCGCATTACAAATATGCTGTATGTGAATTATTTCATGTAACATCACTTATAAGGCTAGTCATTCCATTAGTCTTCATAAGACATTTACTTAAGCAATTCAGAGAAGATGATTTTGCTACTCCTGTCTTACCTAAAGTTTGCTTGCTTTAATATTACCTACAAAGCAACAGTGTTGCTTGAGCTGCCATAACAAAAGAGCAGCTAAAGGCATTTTTCTCACAAGTAGGAAGAGACACTGGACCTCAGGTTATTTTCCTACAGCAAGCAGAATATAGCAAACAAATCTACATTAAAAGATCATTAGCCTCCTTTATATCACTGTTAAAAGATTTCACAGAATAAGATATTAAAATAAGCTTTGGTTTTAACAATAAAAATATACACTTTTTGAAAAAGAATAATTAGACAGCAACTAACAGTTTCATATAGTTGGTTAACACTTTATTCTAATACTTTCCAGTCAAGAATCTTACGTAAAAAAAACACCACTAGATGTCAGCAAAGATT
The DNA here is from genome assembly GCF_009769535.1 of Thamnophis elegans. Classification (NCBI taxonomy): domain Eukaryota; kingdom Metazoa; phylum Chordata; class Lepidosauria; order Squamata; family Natricidae; genus Thamnophis; species Thamnophis elegans. The sequence goes on from NC_045546.1 coordinate 38,990,932, forward strand.
GAAGATTGAGATGCAGAGAAACCTTGTAACTAACTACAATATATATTATATGGAAATGGAAAACTTTACATATTTAGAATTTTGAAATAGTATCTCAGAACTGTCCATCAAAAACTAGGCTGCTGGACATTTCTGTTCATGAACCAGAAAATCTATAAACATTTGTACATTATTCCTTAATATTTTAAAATGTTCCTGAATGGTAATGATGTAAATTTTTTGATGGTATCCTATATGAAAACTGCATTTTAATGTGAATTTGTATTTGTTTTTATCTAGATCAGATCCAAATAATGAAGACATGAAAAGCTAATATGCTAATGGAAATATTAAATATAATTTATAGATACTGAAGGCCTCGGAGACAAAAACTTTAGGCCTGTGTGTTTTCTTGTGTTGGTTTTTATAAAAGCCTTTAAAAATAAAATGGTATTTTTGCTAATAGTTTATAATACCCATAATGTGACCAGAGATTTAACTGTAATCAAATAAAATGATGAAGTAATTGTATACTATTCAAAACCCTTTGGTATATTTTTGTTTGATTTTTAGTTAGAACTTAGGGGAAAGCATGATATCTTAACAAAAATGATTTCTGAAAAGCTTTGCATAGTGTCTTACATTCAGAACTTCACACTGGCCATGTCTCTTCCTGAACTAAAATTAGGTTTCAATTTAATAATCATAAGAAAGAAAGAAAAATGCTGTAAAACTTAAACTAGCATACTTCTTTTCTTTTAAACTTTTTTTCCTGCAGCTGGGAAGACTACTTTTGTCCCCTTTCTTCCCCATCCATTGTTTTTTTTCATCATGTTGTATTGTCTAGCCCATAGATCATGGTTTACCCTATGTACAAAATAACTTCAAACCATAGTTTTAAATTTGAGTTTATAAACCTGTTTTATATAACAAACTATTGAGAAAGAGAATAAATAAGGGTTAAGAAAAAATGCAACTAAAGTTATTTTTCAAGACAGGTAATAGAAGATAACATATATACAAGCACCAAGCTAGACTGTTTTTCTCTAAGCAAAACAAGTGGGTTGTTGTTGTTGTTGTTATAATTTTTGGTGAGATTCACAGCCTTTGGGGCTGGTTGGTAGCTCAACAGCTCAAGTCCTAACCAAGGACCTAGGAACTATTAAGGTAACGTCAGATGATATAAGCTGTTCCAAGTAGGATGGTTTTTTGTAGAATCAGAATGTTCAAGTCTGATAAATTTAAAATTTCCAAATAGCAAGGTAGCCCTTTGGGTATTGCTTCAAGGGCTCCAATTACAATCGGGACAACACATAATTTCTTTTTCCACAGTCGCTCAACTTCAATTTTCAAGTCCTGGTACTTTGTGATTTTTTTCTTGCTGTTTATCTTCAATTCATGCATTTCCAGGTATTGCAATGTCAATGAACCATATTATTATTATTATTTTGCAAAATATTCAGTTTTCTCTGGAATTTTTTTTTCTTCTGGAATAGGATGATCCACACATTGCAGGGAGGTTTTCACATGTCCAGAACTGTAACATCTCAAAGTATGGTATTCTGGATGATACACTTCTGAAAAGGCACAAATCATTTGAATCAACCCCTTTAGGGTAGTGAGAATGAACATTTCTAAAACAAACTGTTCTATTTTGCATACTTGTACTCCCATAACACTCATAGGCATCTTTCATGTCTTAGTAGGCCATGTTTATCATGTCAAACAATCCACTGCAATAGACATTTGGTATAATTTTTAACTTTCACAGAAAGCAGCTATGCCATACAATATTTTAGTTAGATGTTAATTGTGAATTTACAAGCTATTTGGATATTTATGATGTGCTATTTATGTGCTAAATTATATTGATTTCTGTAACAGCTTAAAAATATTTTGATAAATAAAGTACATAACTGACATAATGAATTCTGTATCTTTTAAGATGACAAATGTTGCATTCATGAAATGAAATAGTTTGAAATATTGTAGGGAGCATTTTTCAGAGACCATGCTACCCTTGGGGAAAATGCAAAGCAGGCAAAGCACTCTGTAAGAATTGCTTCAAGATATTATGGTTATTTGGACTAATATTTTTCCTAGTTAAAAGTTGAAGGGAACAGGCTTTCATTGGAGAGTGAAGCAAGCTAGCAGGACAGAACTTCCACATCTTTGAGCTGCATAAAGAGAAGGGAATGATTGGAATTTATTACCATATTTGTTTTATATTTTCCAATTTGGGGGCTACATAAATCCTTGGTGATTCTGGGCAGCTTAAAAATGTGAACATGGTTAACCAGAAGAGCAAAAGTAAGCTAAACTAAAGCGGACACTACAACTACCTCAATCACAAGGCCTGGGAGAACATCCACTGTTTTGTCATTTCTGGACTATCACAAGGATGGAAACTGCATGAATCAACTGGATAGCTTTAAGGATACATTTTATATTGAAAAACATAATTGAACTTTTCACCTGTCTTTATGGAAAATGACATTAATCCAATTAAAATAATCATTTTTATTTTGTAGTATAGAACCTTTGACCAAAGCAATTTCTATTTGATATATCCAACTATTGATATATATTTGCAGGTAGTACTAGATACCTCTCTGTTGTTACTATGGTAAAGACTATTGAACAATTAAGAACATAAGGAACTGCTAAGAAAATGAGCAATGCAATCTAGCTTTAGGTTGGACATATATCATGTTCACAAAATATACAATATATGCAATATATAAAAACTAGATTAGAAAATAACCTGATGCTAATTATTAAATGTATGCAATTCATCTATAAAAAGAGGCATAAAAACTAATAGGAATGCTCATTGCATGTTCATGAAAAGTTTTGCAACCTAAACGTAGTATGCTTAAGAGCATACAGATAGGTAAATATATATAGAAATGTAATTGGGTATTTTAGAGTTTTTCAGTTTTTCTAATTTTAACAAGTATGAAATCAGTGGAATTTACTAATAAACAGCATAAATAGGATTGTATTGTCCATAAATTAAAAGGGGAATGAAATGAATTGTTTTTCAAAATTACTCAAAGAGAAAATCAACATGCAATTTGTTCAAAAATAAAACTAGTAATTGGCAGCAAAGCAATTTGAATAATGAATATATTTTAATGAGATTTATTTAGCTCTTAGCAATATATTCTGAATAAAACATTCGAAATCGCTGGAGATTTTTGTTGTAAGCTGTTACTTTTCAAAGCTATGTAACATGTAAAAATCTTTAGAATATAAAATATATCTTTAGCCCTTAAATGGTTTCACAAATAGGTTTTGCCATCCTTGTAGTTTCTATATGGTAACTAGGGCCTCATTGTTAACTGTTTAATTTGCATGTATTTACATGTTTTTTTAGTTGGCAATTAGGGTCAGAGGCTAGAGGCTTTTGCCACCTACCACATGACAAATAATTTCTTATATGAAATATAAGAATTTAAGGCCAATCCTAAAGTGTGTATTACTACAGTGCCTTTGTCACAATGCTTTGGGTAAATGTTTGATGTTACTGTATACTAATAGGGAGCTATCATCTAAATGATCCAAATCTTCTTACCAGAAGCAGAAGTAGGTTATTTTATTGCACGCTAGAAAGAAAAGCTATAATTATTCAAGCATACGGTCCCTTGGACAGCTGTCAAGGCCTCAGAAAGTGAAGAGTGGCAATACCTCTATAAACCTACCTACCCACCTAATCAATGGGATGGGTCTATTTGATGTAGTGCTTAAGGTGGTAGCTTAAGCTATGAGCTCTCCCTTAGGCATGAAAGCCAGTTGGGTGATTTTTGGGACCAGTAATTTAGCCCAACCCATCTCTCAGGGTTGTTGCTATGGGGAATATAAGAGATGGGAACATTTGGTATGTAGACTTCCTTGAGTTGACAAAAAATGGCAGAATAAAAAGATAAAGTCCAAGGTGTTGTATAACTACTTTACTACTTGCTACTTACCATTTTAATTTCAGAATTGAAATGTAATGTTAAATTAATATATAGAATTAATCCTAGCAAGGGTATTGTGCTGAGATTGCCACCATTGATCAAATAACTGGCTTTAAGTGTTTATGTTTGGAGCATAGTATTTGCCAAAGACTTTCTAAGGCATGGATGTCAAACTCACCATGTCATGTTGCTGTCACATGATGTATCACATTTTTTCTCTTCACTGAGCTGGGGGTCGAGGCCTGAATGTGACGCATCTGGCCCATGGGCCGCCAGTTTGAAACCCCTGTTCTAAGGTAATTAGGATACTCTACTCAGGAAGTGGGTTTTTAAATTTCATCCCATATCCTGGAGTGACATAGACATTTGTTCCTTTGCCAAGGGCAGCGCAATGACTCAGCAGTTAAGATGCTGGGCTTGTCGGCTGGAAAGCCAAAAGCCCAGGTTCGAGACTTGAATGCCATGCAGTGGGTAAGCTCCTGCCTCACCCCAGCTCTGTTCAATCTAGCAGTCCGAATGCATGCAAATGTAAGTAGATAAAGTGATATCACTTTGGTGGGAAGGCAACAGTGTTCCATGATGTCATATCGGCCACATGACTATGAAAATGTCTTCAGATAGTGCTGGCTCAATGGCCTCAAAAGATGAGATGAGCAACACCCACATTGACTAGGGAGTAAAATCCACAGGGAGTCCTTTACCTTATGTTTGCCATGAATCTAGAAATCTAGGCGCTTCCTCAAGGTTGGCTCCAATCTGCAGGATTTATTTATTTAGTTTATGGCAAATACGTTAAAAAGCACATCCCAATTATATGCTTAAATATGAAAATATTTATTCTATTTACAAATTCAAAGGTAAGATTATATAGTAAATGCATGATGGTGTAGCATACATACTATAAGATCTCTTGAATTCCCCTTATATGTGCTCATTGTCCCACAATGTGTCACATTGGCTGCTATGTTCCAAAGACGAGAGCTTTTCCATTTAAGAAGTAGGCTAACATACCTGCCATGTTGAGTCCTAATCCTATTGAGGCTTGACCAGGCCTTAAGGGGCAGATTGAATCCTTTTGCTTCAGCTGTAGAGCAGGAAATGTTGTGATACTCTGGAGGAGCAATAGAGGATCATTCTTGCATCCAGGCCTGAAGCAGATTGAAGTTGTTATTCAGAAAGTTTCTGGCTCTCCTGATAGGTGGATGTCTGGAAAAAAGCCTGTTGTTTATTAACATCAGTAATATCTGCATCGCTTGGCATGTGAGTGTTACTATTTTCTTGTACTCTTACAGAATTCCCTTTATGGTGGAGAAATATGACTCAAAACTGTTAACCAGAAAGTGGGAATAGATCATATTGTACCCACATAGCATGATTCACTCTGCAGGATGAAAGAAGTGTTCTTGTACTTATTCACTTAGCATTCTCATTGGCATTTATATAATTGTTGTAATGCATTGTTACTTTAATTTTTATTTGTATATTTTTCGGTCCACACAACATTCAAAGCAGTTCAAATGTACAAGTTTCAAATTGTTTACATTTTGGGCTTTTATTTTGAAGATAACACATTGAAATGTTCTTTTAAAAGAAAACTGATTTATGCAATGGCATACAATTATTGTAGGCCCCAGTCCAAACTCATTTATTCAGAGAGCTTCCTTCTGTGTACATGCCTTAGAGCAGTTTTTTTTTGTTCTGGAAAAGGAAGTGTCTTGGAGAAAATAGCTGAAGAATAATAAATACTGTTAAGATTATGTAGCAAGACAGCCTTTGGTATACCCTAGTTATTCCAGTTTTTAATTTGATCAAAAAAACCCAGCCCCATTGTTGTACTTTTTGATATATATATATCATATCCCTCCCTTTGCCTAAGACCCAGTCAAGAGTTGCTTAGATAAGGCTTATTCCTAGGTAGGCGTTTGGTGTAAGTGCTACAGGCACTCAATGTATGTGTGTACATTATATATATATTATCTAAGCAACTCTTGACTGCACTAAATTCATCAATATTTAGTGGTCTTAAGTCTTAAAAGTATGTATCCTACAGTATATCTATCGTCCAGATCTCCACGAACATATTTTGCTGTTTGCTGTTGTGTTTTGTTTGTCGTTTGTGTTTGGTTTTTGTTGCTTTTTGCTATCACAGATAAAGAGGGCTCTGGGTCTTAGGCAAAGGGAGGGACACGAACTTATTTTTTTAAACGTTTAAAAAATATTTTTAAAACAGGTTTCCAGCAGGTTAAATTAGAGGCGTTCGAGGCAGTCACTCCAGTATTACTTTCACGCTGTTGTCGAGAAATAAACACACCTATCGGTGGTGACTTGTTTATTTTCGGAGGAAAGGCAAAACTCGATCAACCTGAACTTCTCGGCCGCAGAGAGTAAGGGAGGAGCAGGGGAGAGGCGACACCGGCGAGCGAAAACTCACGGATCACGCGCGGTGGGGGGGGGGAGAGCTCCTGCGCTGTGGGGGAGAAAAGGCGGGGCTTGGAGAGAAGGGGCGGTGCTGGTCAGGGCCCAGGCCCGCCTCCTGGGTCGGGCCGCTGAGGGAACCGTGCAAATATTTCTGCCTCCACGGCGGGGAGAGAGAGAGAGAGAGAGGGAGTGCTGGGAGGCAGGCTTGGCTGTGCTCGGTCCCGTTGGGACAATAATGGACTAGGAAGCTAGTCAGAAAGAGAGCTTCCGTCCCCAGGACAAGCGTCGGAGATTCGCCACTTGGTTGTTGTTTTTCAGCCTTAAGAGGGGGGAAAAGTAGCCTGCTTGCTTATCCTGGTTGTTGAAGATGTCTGGAGGGAATACCCGAAGGAGAACTGGTTCCCCCTGGCACAGCAATTTATCTCGCCTTTTTACGAGAAGTTCTTCCAAGGAACAGGAAGACCAGAGCAAAGTAGCCCCTGAACTGCACTGCACACGAAGGTAGGGACGGGGCAAAGTTTGAAGGCAGGAGGGAGACTCTTCCTTCCTTCCTTCCTTCCTGGCTGGCTGGAGTAGGTTGGCTCTCGATCGATCTACCTCTCCTTCGCTCCTTTTTTTCTCTCCCTCCCTCTCCCCTTCACCTTCTCGCCATCCTTCTCCCCGCCCCACCCTTCAATACTTCTTTGGCATCACCCCTTCTTCGTTTTGGCTGAATTCGCCCCAAAACCCAGAGCCGCAAACTTGCCAAACGCCTGTTAGCCCTTGGCGCGAGCTCAGCCAGAGTCGTTCCGTGGAGGGGTTTGGAGAGCGTTATATGCATATAATGTCCCGCAAAATGGGAAGGTTTGAGGAAACTTTTTTGTTAAGCCCGGATAAATTGTCAAGGGCGAACGGTGGCCTTCTGTTTAAACAAAAAACTTTTTAAAGTGTTTGTTTTAAGCTTCAGACGCTAAGAGCATCTTCAGTATAAGTAGTCAAATTTCACATGGGGCAAGGCAGGTGAACTGTACACAAGTCTGGGTCTCAAACCAGTTTGTTGTCATTCAAGGAAAGGTTCTAGATCAGCGGTCACCAACTGGTGGTCCGCAGAAAAAATATTTGCATTTTTTATATTGCACTAAATACTATTTATCTTTTTTTTTACAAAAATCATATTAGTGGTTTGCGGGATTTAAAATCATGAATTTAGTGGTCCCCGAGGTCCCAAAGGTTGGTGACCCCTGATCTAGATAGGGATTACTCTTTTAGGCTCTTTCGTTTCCTCCGGTTCATGCATTTAGCTAGTAAATAAAATTGGATCATTTAAGTTCAAATATTACTTTCAAGCTTTTTTACATTTTGGGGAGTAATAGCCTTTGCCCTCGGAGAGCCTTTTGGCAAAACCTCTTCTGGGTTACAAAGGTATGGAAACTCCCAGAGATGCCTCTGATAATAAAAGCAACTGGTCTAGGAAGAGTGCCAGTGCATCTATTTCTCACATTTTATATTATATTCAGCATTTTATTATGAGCAGCCCCTGTGTGTATATGCACATTTCACATGGGTACTATATAAAATACAAGGTAAAAGTAAGTTAATAGATAGTGGTAATCTAAGCTAATGCTGTGGTGATTTAATATATCTTTTCTTAAAGTTTTTGTAAGTTAGGTAAAGTCTTTTCTCCCACTTCTGGTCAAAAGAGCTTCAGAACAAATCCAGTGAGGTTGAAACAATCGGTTTTGAATTGCTTTCATGTGTGAAACATGTTACACAATTTGAAACATGTTCAAATTGTTTAATGACAATCTTACAATAATGGTCCAAAACTTAACAAACAAGATTGAATCCAGTAACAGTACTTATCAACATAATGCATTTCCCCCCTCCCCCATTCCTTTCCTTTCAGTACACCCTGAAATGGAAAAGGGAAAGAATGAGAGGAAATCCCATTGTAAGAGTGGTTTTTGGTCCTATAATATATGGCAAAAACAAAAAGTTAAAATTATGTAGTGTTTTATTATGCGCCTTTATAATGTTTTATTTTCAAGATTATAATAATAAACTCTAGATAGTAAAAATAAACAGCCATTTTTTTTAAAAAAGGTTTTCATTTCAAATTTTAGTGCACCACAGTTTTGATTGAAGCATTTCCATGTTGTATAATTTAGTAAATAAGAAATTATGTGCCTTAAAGTTGGTTGTTTAAGGAACTGATGAGTTTCCTAGATAAACCATAATTGCAATCTAATTTTGTTTAAATTAAAGGTATAATTACTTCATTGATATATATTTTTATTTTCAGTTTGGGCATTACAGGGAATTATACATGTTTTGGCATTTTTAGTTTTTATTTAAGCAATAATAATTAAGATATAACAGTATTATGGAATTTTTCTGATTATTCAATAAAGTAGACTGAAAATTATTTGATTAGAAAGCATCACTAAAACGCCAAAACTTATAATTCCCAGCAATGATGGTAGTAAACAAGGAGTAAGCTTGACAGAACTCAAACGCATGTTCATGGCTGAACCCATCTTATAGTACCGTGATGGCGAACCTATGGCACGCGTGCCAGAGGTGGCACACAGAGTCCTTCCTATGGGCATGTGCGCCATCACCAGTTGCTCTTCTGGTTTTCGGTGCATGCATGCGTTCCGGCCAGCTCATCTTCATACATGACAGAGCATCAGAAACCCAAAGATCAGGTGGCCAGCGGCCAGAGCATGTGCACTGGCCAGCTGGTCTTCGGGTTTCCAGGGCTATGGCATGTGCACACGCGCATTCTGGTTTGGGTGCTCAGTGGCAAAAAGGTTCACCATCGTTGCTACAGTGATTAGAGTAGTGAAGCATCAACACTTCTTTGCCCTGGTTGTTTCAGCAGAATACCAGTCAGTGATGGCTTTTATGGTGATTCAATTTTGACTATTTTTTCCTTGACTTTTTGCTATCGGATTGCTTCAATGCATTTTAGCATAGACTCAACTTGAGCATATTTCATTAGGTGACTGGGACAATGTTTTGTGAAGACCTAGTTTGTGGATTCTGAGAAAATGGACAAGTTCTTTCCAATTTAAGTTCTTTCCAATTTGAGTTCTACAAAATGCAGACTGAATCATCTGCTACTTGATTTCTTTGAGTTGCCAAAAGGGATATCACTAGATACAAAAAGGTTTCTGTACAAAAATACTTCTTTTAATAATTTGTTTGTACTGACTACCTTAAAGGAAACAATAGTGTAGCCATGTCTGAAGAAACCATCTCTTGATCCAACTGTATTGATCACTTCCACCTAGCCTCTCCTTCAGGCCTGGATGTGGGACAGAAAGTCTTGAGGATGATGTTTGTTGAGATTTGGAGAATGAGCATGAAGCCCTCTTGATCCCATTATACCTCTCAACTTGGTATTCTCTTGTACCACCTATAAAGATTGGTTGAGCGGCGTTCCTTTTTCTCTGTTTTGAATAGATAATTCCATTCAGTAGCAATGGAGGATTTGCACTTGAGGTCTTCACCCATATTTTCAGACCTATCAGAGGCCTCTTTAAGATCAGTATTAAACTGCTGGAGGAGATCAGTTTTGGGTGATGTATCAGCAATGAACGGATATCTGGCTGTTAATTTCTACTGTGGCTAATTGGATTGGATGGAACAAAATAAACTAAAACTAAATCCCAACAAGATGGAGTATCGTTCATTCAAAAAACATCTTGGCTTCTCATTGGGTCCTGTGCCAAGTCTGGATCCAGGTTGCACTCTATCTGAAGAGACATTAGGGTCACTTCCCCTATGTAAGGCTTCTGCTTGATTAGCAGAAAGAAGATATCACCAAGCCTTTGTCCAAATTTATTGTATGTGCTAGGAAAAACTTGGAATATGAGATATTGGCAAGAGTCACACATGCCCTCATTATCTTGAAATTGGACTACTGCAACACACACTATCTAGAACTGCTTTTCTAGACTACTCGGAAACTAAATGGTATAGAATGCAGCAGTTGAGAGTTGCTTCAACAACATTACACCCGGATTAGAAGCACCACATTACTTACCAATATATTTCCAAGTGAGAGTCCATTTGCTGTGGTGGTAAAGGCACTGGACTAGAAACTGGGAGAATATGAGTTCTAGTTTCACCTTAGACACAAAGCCAACGTGGTGACCTTGGGCCACTTATATACTTGCAATCCTAGGAAAGAAACAATGTCAAACCACTTATGAAAAATCTTGCCAAGACAACTACATAGAGTTGTCTAGGCAGTCACCAGGAGTCAACAATGACTTGAAGACATACATATATACATACATGTATACATATGTACATACAAGCAATCTGCCAATTTAAAGTGCTGTTTTTGATCTATAAAACCATTCATGCTTTCGTTCCTTGATATCTTCTGAATTATCTTTTCCAAGCAGAAACTAAGCTCTGCGTACAAGTGTGTGTGTGTGTGTGTGAATGAGTGAGACCTTGGAAGGGGAAGAGATGCTGGCTAGGAAACAATCAGACAAAAGAGGGAGGATCCTCCAAAGGCGTAAAGGTCAAACAAAGAACTCTAAGAAGAATCCGCCCTAATCAAGCAATTTAAAAAGGCAACAGGAAGTTTGTACTTTGCAAGATTCTGTTACTGTAACTTTACAATACAATAAAGAGTTAGATCATATGGTTGGGTTTCCTGTCTAATTTACCTGGGAGGGCTGATCCGGTGGTGCTTGGGGAACTTGAGGTACATCCTGTCAAGAGATACAGAGATAGGTGGCCTCCATATTGTTGGTATTCATGAAGACAGTGAAATGCCTTTAATTAAGTATTTGTTTTTGTTATTGTTTTATTAGAATATTTTAATGCTTATGAACTATCCAGTCTTTTGAAGGATATAAGTCCTGTAATAAATAAGATGAGGTATGATAGCAGTAAATAAATTGTCAAATTAGAAAGCAGGCACCAATTAAATACCCATTGAAATCTTTAAAGTAATAGGAGCAGAGCTATTTAAAAAGCTGGGTCAACAAATATGAAATAAAACTGAAGCTGAAGGACTGGAAAGACTGGTGTATATGGTGTATATGCTATAACATATAATGGAAATTCAAAATAGAACACAAATTATTGAACCATCACATTCAAACAAGCAAAGTTTTACCAAAGACTTCATAACAAAAAAAAAAAAAAACCCAACCCAATAATGCAAAAGCATGAACTCAACAGGTAGGGTTGAGAAGGTTTCAGAAAAGGTAGTTTCTGAATAGTTAACTTGAGAGATAATACAACAAGCTCTGGATATGGAAGGACAATTCTGAAGATGATGATAGCACTCATTAAAATAACAACTGTTGAGTTCCAATTTATAAAGGAAAATGGAGAAAGACAATAGAAATCAGTATTTTTTACATGATTTTGAATTATGGGATGGGAAATTCTAGGGGCATCTTAGATTGTTTAAATTTTTAAGAAACCCCGTGCTTTTTAGAGACAGACACTCTACTTTCATATGTAGAAGCTGAGCTAAAGGCCTGAACTATAAGGCAAAACAAAAAGCAAAACATTGACAATAATATGCAAGTAGCTGTTCTCTTTATTTGTCACATCACTGCCAGCCACTCCTAATTCTTCAAATGTTTTTGAATTTTGTATTTGATTTGCAGGTTGTCTTCATTTAGTGACTGCCTTGAATAGTGACTGTTCACAGTTATGAAAGTAAGGAAAAAGTAATTTTGTGACTATGCCTGCATTTACAACCTTTGTAACAACTTTCAGTCACATGTTCACCATTACACTCAGTAAGCATTGTCTCTGCCTAACAGGATTTTTGTTCCTCCATCCCACAGAGTGGAGACTTTGCCTGAACTAGCTATCTATTCCGGAGGTTCTTTGTAGAATGTCCCTAAACAGTAGTAATCGCAAGTTGTTAAACTCAGCTCTGTGGCCTTAGAACCCTCCAACTAGTTCAGTATTATAACTGACACTGAAGGACCCTAATAAGTTACACACTTTTTTTTTTGCTCCCCTCATAAGGAGCTCACTGGATCCTGTGCTAGCATATTCTTCTGGTGTACCTGCTTATTCTCTTGTAATCCCTTCCTCTCCAATGAATGTAAATAAAAAGATTAATATTCTTCTTGCTAATTATCCCAGCACTGGACTTCTTTGATTAGACAAAAAAGTATTATCTACATTTATTCCTGCCTGGAAGCCTCTTACGGTTTGTTTGTTTGTTTGTTTGTTTGTTTGTTTGTTGTTGTTTTTGCATAGAAATGAAAAAAAAAGCTTGGGACTTACATTTTTAATGATTAGACAGAATAGATTATACAAATAAAGTAATATAATGTAATTGAGTTCAAAATGTATTTGTAATGGCTGTGGGGAATTTTGGAAGCCAATTCTTTATACTTTTCCTTTTCTATTCTTTATTCTTGTCTTGTCTTGCACTTTTTGTTTCTTGGGGTTTTATTCTTTTTCCTTTCTTACTTTCTAGTAGTTTGTGTTAGCTTTTACCTTCTTGTTTAAAAGTTTTAATATACATTATATTGAAAATTACCCTATACTCAGTGAGTTTTATTTAAGCTTAAATTAAAGCTATATTGCTATCCTATATCAGTCTTGGAATGACAGTATCTTTATATAGCCTGAAAATGTTGGAACCTATTTTGAGAACCCTTATCTTCCTGTGTGACTCCAAACTTAACCAATTTTATTGCCAAAACTAATATATTTACTTTCTCTTGCCAGTACTACTTCCTTTTGTTTTACAAGTATTGGTGCCTAATGCTGCAAATAAACTTTGTATACATAATGTGGGTGGATAGCTTATTAAAGGAGGATAGGTTTCTTCCCCTAACACTTCCAGAAGATTTTTTTTAAAATAAAGAACAGAGATGGGAAAATAAACTTGGTATGATGCTTGGATGAGTTTTGACGATTTAACGGTATATTAATATATAGATTTTACAGAGAAAGAAAATGTTTTCATATTATGGGACCCTATTTTTCAGAGTATAAATCACACTTCCCATCCCCTAAAAGAGGGTGAAAATTTTATACACTGAATGTAGACCCACCCACCCACTGGCCCCCATCCTTTGGCCATTTTTGGCCTCTGCCATCGTGTTTTAGACCTGCTCCAGGCTGCAGGTATTGCCACAGATCATCACTGTCTCCATGCCTCATGTTTTTGGCCTCTGTGCCTTGCATTTTCAGTATTTTCCATTCAAGGCTGTGGGGATCGCCAGAGCACATCGCCACCAATCGCCACCTCCATGGATCACATGTTTGGCCTCTGTGCATCGCGTTTTCAGCATCCGCACACCCCATTTTTGGCCTCTGCATGATGCATTTTCTGGCGGTTCTAGCAGGCCATTGCCAATCCCTGCTGCCTTGAACTGCCTGAAAATGTGACACGCAGAGGCCAGCCTGGAATAGCTGCTGCCTGGTAAGACCTGTTCCATGCCATGCCTGCTGTCCTCACCGGAGCTGCCTGAGTAGATCAGAGAGCCGAGGTGGCACAGTGGTTAAATGCAGCACTGCAGGCTACTTCAGCTGACTGCAGTTCTGCAGTTTGGCTGTTCAAATCTCACTGGCTCAGGGTTGACTCAGCCTTCCATCCTTCCGAGGTGGGTAAAATGAGGACCCGGATTGTTGTTGGGGGCAATATGCTGACTCTGTAAACTGCTTAGAGAGGGCTGAAAGCTCTATGAAGCGGTATATAAGTCTAACTGCTATTGCTATTGCTATAGCTGCATGTTTGAAGCTACATTTCAGCCCCAAATAGGGGCGCGCACTCATAACTAGCGAACCAGTTGTTAACGTTCACCTTTGGGAACAGCTGATTGGGGATATTCCGGGAGGCCGATCCACCCGCCAGTCAGCTGCTCAAGCTGAATCAGCCTGCAATAATGTGCTGAAACTGACCAGGGTGTTTGCTAAGGACTCTAGCCAGATGAATACTGATAGATGCTGGCAGGCAGAGGCAGAAGCTTTTTTTTTTCTTATTTTCCTCCCCAAAAACTAATCTGCGTCTTATACTCCCAGCATCTTATACTCTGAAAAATACGGTAATCTCTAATGATTTGGGGTGTTTTATTTATTTAGATGTAGCATGGTGTCTGTACTTTATGAGAATTGTGTGATAGGTATACTAATAAACACTGTATTTTCTCTATTTTTGCCATACCAGTTTGAACAGGATGGCACTCCTATTATGTATTTCCATAACAGTGATACACATTTTTTAAATGTAAAGTATTAATAAAAATCAAGTGGTTTGTAATCTTCTTTTCCACCCAATGTCTTGAGGCTGAATGTATTTCCCATTTTGGAGTTTATTAGGAAAAATGTCTAGAGAAAGAATTAGCAAATGGCAGAAGATTAAGTACTCCCTCTCATCTGTTGCTTTTTCTCTGCAATCTTTCCCTCAGCAGTAGTATTATATTATGTAAATTTTCATCAAAATCTTGTTTGAGCTCATCTTTTCTGTTTCAGTAGATGAACCGAAGTTCCAAACATTATCTTTAGACCTATTCTTTTGAATCTTTCTTCTTGCATCAATTACTAGCTTGGTATAATTATACCAAGTGTTGCACAATTTTTCCTACTGCTTAAAACCTCTATTCTTACCTTAGCATGCAGCCTTTCAACCTTCTCTTTTTTACTTCTATTTTTTCCCTAAAAATAAGTAGTCTTCTAAAGTACTTTGACAAAGTAAACCATAGCCTACATTTTGGGAAGATGGAAAAATGTGCAATAGTCACATCACCACCAGACAGATTGGTAACTGGCTGACCAACCTCACTCAGTGTATTGGAATGGAATTTAATTGAACTACATTGACATGGAGGGAAGCATGTGGTGGGGTAGCACATGGTTATTTCTTAGTCCCTATGCTCTTCAATGTCTTTATAAATATTTAGATGAAGGGATAGAAGGGGAACTTATCAAATTTACATTTGATAAGTTGGGGGTAGTAGCCCAACACTTTAGAAGATAGACTCAAGATCCAGAAGAATCTTGATAGACTTGAACATTTGACCCTATCCAATAAAATACAGTTCAACTGTGAGAAAAGTAAGGCCTTACACTTAGACAAGAAAACTTAAGTGCACAGATACAGAATAAGTGGTACCTAGGTCAACAACAGTATTTGAAAGAGATCTAGGCATCCTAGTGGACAATCACATAAGTATAAACCAGCAGTGTGTTGCAACTGCCAGAAAGGCCAATACAGACTGTATGAACAGAGGGATAGCATCAAGACAACAAGAAGTGATTGTTCCATTTTACACTGTACTGGAATATGTGTACAGTTCTGGCTGCCCCAATACCAAAAAATAAAATTGAGATTCTGAAAAGTATGCAGAGAATAGCAACAAATGATAAAGAATCTGGAGGCTAAATTGTATGGTGAATATTTGAGGGATCATGTCCAAATAAATTGAAGAGAAAGATTGGGGGGGGGGGGTTATAACTGTCTTTCAGTACCTGATAGGTTATCACAAAGAAGAGACTGACTTAGTGCAGGACAAGAATTGAAGTAAAAACTTGTTGAAGAGAGCTACAAGAAATTTTCTGATAGCAAGAGCAATTAATCAATGGAATAGCTTGCCTCCTGGGGTTGTAAGTGCTCAATCACTGGAGACTTTTTAAAAAATAGAGTGGATAGCCATTTAACCTGGATGGTATCGGGTCTTCTGCTTAAGCAGGAATTGGACTAGAAGGCCTATAAGGTAGCGTCCAATTCTATTACTTGAAAGTAGGGGAAAAAGTGGCTACTATTCAACCAAAATATATTTTATCTACATGATGGGGAAAAAACTTTGAAAATGTTGTGCCAAATCTTCACAAATATACATCTATCCAAAAAGGCTTGAAAGAGTATTGTTTCACCTGCAACAGTATCTTATAGGAAGACCACCCGAAAATTATCTGTAAATTGGAGCAATTGTTTATGTGTTTAGAATAGAAGAAGATGTTGGAAAAGAAGCAATGGATTGGAGATGCTAGCTAATAAAGTACATGACTGTAGGTATAGCTGTTGAAAGTATTATGGCCTTTGAAGATGAGGTAGGAAATGCAGGGCTTATCTGCATGCTAAAACTGTTGTGTCTGTTTATAACTTTCAATTGGCCGAATAAATCATCAGAGGGCAACAACAAGGTATTTCAAATGGGATTACTTACAGAATGCATCCAAAATCCAGGACCCATTACTTCTGAGGGTTCAGATTTGGAAATGTGGGCATTTCAGCACTGCCACGATCAGCTGCAGCCTCATGATAATCATTTCTGTGACCTCTAGGCTGGAATACTGCAATGTGCTCTACATGGGGCTGCCCTTGAAGAGCATCCGACGACTTCAGCTAGTTCAGAACGCGGCCGCGCGAGTGATTATGGGCGCACCACGGTACGCCCATATAACACCAATCCTCCGTGAGCTGCGCTGGCTACCTGTTGATCGTCGGGTGCACTTCAAGGTCCTACTTACCACCTATAAAGCGCTCCATGGTAGTGGATCTGACTATTTGAGAGACCGCCTCCTGCCAATTAGCTCCCTGCGTCCCATCAGATCGCACAGAGTAGGCCTCCTCCGAATTCCATCCGCCAGTCAGTGCCGACTGGCGACTACGCGGAGGAGAGCCTTCTCAGTTGCAGCTCCGACATTATGGAACACCCTCCCCGTGGAGATCCGTACCCTCACCACAGTCCAGGCCTTCCGCACAGCCCTGAAGACCTGGCTATCCCGTCAGGCCTGGGGATAGGATTACTCTCACCCCGCCCGAATGTTGAATGAATGTTGTGTTTTTATGGATAATTTTCTTTTATTCACGATTTTTTTTCCTTTAAGTCTTGTCTTGCACCCCCTTCCCCTCATTATTGTAAGCCGCCCTGAGTCCCTCCAGGGAAAAGGGCGGCATATAAATTCTTAATAAAATCTAAATCTAAAAAAAAAAATCTAAAAATCTAAATTTCTAGTGCTCCCTGAGAGTGTCCCACAAGTCTGGGGAAATTAGCAGAAATTCTAAACTCAGTCATGATTGCTGACATTCCCTGCCAACTTCCCACAACCAAATTCAGTGAGGAAGCTGGCAGGAGTTACAAGTTCAAGGCCAGCAGACACGTAAGTCACTGTTACTGAGTGAGGGAGTGAGCAAAGGAGCATGCAAGAGGTGAGATGAACATTGAGAAGGGTACAGAAATGCACAAGAGATACATCACAAATCAGAGAGGGTATGGTGAGGGTCAGGAAGGGTATGTGAGTGGCCAGTGAAGTGAGAGCACAGAGGGACTAGTGTGGGTGGAAGAGGCTTAGCTGAGCAACTTGACAGTTTCCCTCCCAGCTTCCCCATTAATTTTCTCCCTGCAAGTTTTCCACAAGTAAAGTCAGTGGAGAAACAGGAAGGAAACCAGAAATTTCTTCTTCCTACTCTCACTGATTTTTTGTTAGCATGTGGTCATTCTGCTTATCTGTTTAGGTAAATAAATATCTCTGAAATGACGACCAAGCTGAAATGACCCATGATGAGCCAGCTAAAGTGAGGACCCAACAGATCAGCCGTTTTCTAGTCCCCACTACT
The DNA here is from genome assembly GCF_009769535.1 of Thamnophis elegans. NCBI lineage: Eukaryota > Metazoa > Chordata > Lepidosauria > Squamata > Natricidae > Thamnophis > Thamnophis elegans. The sequence continues at coordinate 39,008,836 of NC_045546.1, forward strand.
CCTGTAGTGACACCTAAATAGGACAATGGAGGTTCTCCATTTCAAATAACAAGAACAAGAGGAAAAGGAATAAAAACAGTCCAGGACCTCATGTTCCTTCCTTAGTTTCCCCGGGACACCTCCTTTATGGCAATAACCTAAGTATATTTTCCTACTAGGAGTAAGAAACATTGCATTTTATGGAAGTTAATATAGTTATGTCTCCTGATGTCTACAAGCTTGTTTTTACTGTTGGAATGTACTTTGTGTTGTGTTGTCCCTTAACACTTTATCCACAGCATATATAACAATATGTTTTTATAATCTTATGCAAGAGAATGAGTTGTGTGTACATGCATTCAAATGGAAGATCAATTTATTTTAGAAATGAAGAACCTTACTTTTACAATTGGTTATAATTGCCAGTCTTTAATAAAATAAATATTATTTAAAATAGTTTTTCTTTTTCTGGCCATATTTTAAACTCCGGGCTAAGTTTGTATGTTTGCTATTGTTTGTATTAAGTGTGGAAAGTTATCTGTGTGGAATATATGTTTTCCTTCTTAAAAAGCCATTCAACTATTGTTGTAGACAGCTACTACAATATGGTCTATGTGGAACTGCCTTTGAAGATCATCTAGAAACTACAACTGGTCCAGAATGCAGTGGCTCTCACAGTGTTTGGCATCCCTAGGTTTGCCAACATTATACTTTCGAAGTGTGAGAGGCCTTGGGCTTCTAGTTTTGTTCCATTGTTCCATATAATCTTAGCATGGGGCCAGATTATTTGTGAAATTATTTCCCTGACAGTATATTCCCATTCTATCAATAAACACACTCCAGATCCCCTAAATGTTGTGGGACCTAGCACCCTTTTTCCTTAGCAGTCCCTGTCCTATAGAACATCTTCCCCTTGAGACCTAATAGGCTCTCCTCTCTTTGAGTAGGCTATAGAGAACTAGTTTGTCATCCAAGTATTGGAATAGGGTGAGGTTAAGACTGTTTGACTGCATTGCGGGGGGGGGTGTGTGTGTTGGTTTTGTACTGCTACTGTGTGGAACCTACAATTGTGTTTCTTAAAATGGATGGCTATAGAAGTATCTTAAATAAACAAACAAAAGTAATAACTCTAGTATTTTTCTTTTATTATGGAAGATCTTGGTTTTAAAATTGTTTTTGTTTTGGAGGAAATTTGAATGAAATACTTGGAGCTTAACTGAAATCCAGCATATAATTTGTTTTCACTTAATTTGATATTGCATATTTTATACAGTCTAGTTTCCAAAAATACTTTTTGGTCCTAACCTACTGAAATATAAATTGTATATTGAGAAATATAACACAAAATTACTCCGAAGTAGACAAATTTGTGTTGATTTCCTCTGATGTTGATGCTGTTAATTTAGCTTATTCAACACTTAACCATGTTTGAACTTAAATGTTATCTGAGTCTTCTACTGTATTAAGTCTTTTAATTCAACTCATTCTTTACTAATTATTCAAATTCTAAATTGTTAACCATTTAAATTGGAAATTAGTTGAGCTAATATCATTTCAACTGAGCAAGAACAAACTTCTCATGTGTCTGTCTCTATGACTATAAAAGCAAGACACTCTTAGGAATGATATTTATTATACCAAATTTGAAATAAATTTAAATTTAAAATAAAGAGATATTTAAATTTTATATAATTTAAATACGTGATTTATATACGCAAAAAAAATAAATTTCTTCCAATTTAGGATTAAATTATTGGGAAATTTATTATTACTTATAATTTTATTCTATACCAGCCATCCAGTATCATTGGATATTAGATAGCATTCAAATCTAATCAATAAGCAAAAAACTTTGCAAGGCAGTTACAATTATAGCTACCATTATGTAAGGATAAGGGACAAAATTCTAGATTAAACAGATGGTAACCTTAAGATAAAAATCAAATTAACTGACTAGTTTTAAAAATATACTACAGAAGAGTTGTGTTAAAAATAGGAAAAAATATTGGAGTTTAAAAAATGAACTTGGAAAGTTTATGACAATAAAGGAAATGCTTTGATCAGGTTTAGAAAAGCTGTCTAAACACAAGAAATGCCAAGATGACAGAAAGCAAGCAGGCAAAATAAATGTGTTTGATTTCTGCACTTTCTTTCAAAAATGCTTTTGGACTTTCAAATAGGTTACATCTCTTTCTCTCTTTTTCAGTGTTGAAATTAAGGAAGATGAATCTACGGATGTGATTTCTCCAAGAAAAGAAAGCAGTCCTCTTCCAGAATTATTAAAGGTCTTTCTATTTATTATTATAATAGGAACCAGACTTATGTCTTATTCTTTGTAAAAACTATCAGTTTATTTTTGTATGGGTTTTCCTGTATTGTTGTCTGTTTCATTATATGCAGAATATGTTGTCCTGAAATACTTTGTGTGTATTTTTTTAATTAAATAATAATTGCCATCAATAATGGCATGAAATGTTAAATTAAAAGCAAGAAAATAGATACAATTCAAGCATAAATGTAATTAATATATATTATGCCAGCAGTTCCAATTCTAGCTTTTCAAAACTAAATATTTTAATGAGATAAGAAAAATATAACATGGCTATACAGTGTACATGTTTCAGTAGAGCATTGTGGCATCTGTGAAACAAAAGATTTTTCTGTACTCTATCTTGCCTATACCTTATATATAATGTAATGCTTGTAATGATAATTACTTAGACAGTGAAATGACTTTTGAATTATTATTTATTTATTTATAGAATTTAAATTTCTCAGAATCACAATATGCCCATGTTGACTTCTAATATACAGCACAATAAAAACCATCAGAACATCAACAGATTCATATGTTTTCTGGCTTCATCTCCCATCAGTTCCCAAAATTTGGGATTTTATAAAGATAAAAAAAAACTCTCCACAGGTAACTAAGGCAAAATTCCCTGCTAGGAGTAAGGGGAAAAGAAAGACACTATGTGAGAGACATTAAGGAAAAATTCTGCATAAAAGAATAATGGTCTGAAGAATTAGTGAAATAGACACATCTTATATAAGCAATAGTCAGATATACTGCCCATAGGTAAGAAGAAAGAGAAAAAGATACTGGCTTTTTAAAAATAGGCTTTCTTGGGGAAGAAGCCTGGCAGACATGCCACTTTAATCATTCCTGGGGGAGGGGGAGATTTATTAACTAAAAATAGCTGCTAATGCTGCAACTGTTTATTTTTATGTAATGCTATTACATCCATTACATATGAAGAACATATATTTCAAAAAATAAAATGCAGATCTCATAGTGAAGATTCTTTTTCATGTAACTTTTAGTAAAAGAGCTAGTTTTCTGCCTTTATAGAATCAGTGTTATGCATACTTAGCAATGCTCAATGTACTGTAGATTTAGATAATATTATGTATGCCCTGAATAAAGCACTGGCATTAAAATTGTACATTAATGTATTCCAGTACACTTAATGAGAGCCAGTATGCTTAAGCAGAAAGAGCTCTGGCTTTAGATTGGGAAGACCCTCATCTTCATCTCTTAAGAAACTGGCATGCCCTTATTAATTCTCTTATAGGAACAATACAATGAAAAGAACTGACTATGTGCTTACCTTATGCTTCCTATACTTTCATAGGAAAGACAGGATACAAATCTAGTTCCTCTTCAACAATTGATAAAATAATCTGTTTCTTTCCTTGTAGGTTTCAGTCTGTAAAAATACAGATTTCTGTACAGAAGGCTTGAATAGATCTACCACTCAAGAGGAATTAAAGAAAGCAAAAAGTCTTCCTAGTTTGATTCATGAAAGCAAGGCAAACAATAACAATAAACGGTCTAAAGAAGGATTTTTGCAATATCTTGGGAGTTTATTTGGTATTTCTTCTAAAACATCATACAAAGAAAAAGAGCCTTCTAATTTTGAAGATGGACATTGCAAAACTAAAAAAGGCTTTTCAGATCAAGATAGCCATCAAGACAAAGGACATACTGAGCATCTCAAATCAAATATACTTGTCATTTCAAATTTTGGAACTGAACAGAAAATATCAAGCAAAGATGAAGACAGTAATTTAAGAATTAAATCTAGTCCACAACATTTACAGGAACCTCAGGATCAATCTGCTGAAACAGCCAAGTGAGTTCAAATATAGTATCTAAATATATTTTTAATTTGATCTCATAGGATCATAAAAATTTTCTTCAATGTTATTCATATTGAACAATTCATACTGTATATAAAATAGTTCTCATCCTGTATGGTCTACTTTTTAAAGATTCATCAGTGAGAGAGTCATGCAAAAGATATAGTCTTATATATATAAAGTTTGAATTTACAAAATTAAAAACAAAGAATGAGGAGAGATTATAAACATTTTACATATTCTTTATCAGTTGAATCTAATAACGAAGGAGGTATCAAAAATAAAAAGATGGTTAATTTGTAAAAATTATATGCCACTCATTTTAATGACATTATCAGGCAAATTGTAGAAACAGTAATACAAGAAAAAAATGAAGTAAGCATATAGCAGAACTAGCTTTAGTGAAGGCGAATCACATAAATTCGGCAGAGATAAATACTACTATCTGGTTTAGTCACTGTAAAAAGCAAAATGCTGGACTAAGATGGTCTTTTTATCCTGAAGCTGGAAATTAATACCTACACAAATGTTTGTTTCTTTATGCATTTAGTGAGTCTTGACTCTTACATACTACATCAGCAAATTCATAACCGTTTTTAGGGAACAATTTTGGAAATGATTTGCCCTTGCCACTTTAGAGCTAAGAAAAAATAACTGGCCCAGGACAACTGCTAAAATTTAGGCAAGGCTAAAACTCAGATCTTCTCAATCTTAGTCCAGTATATTAATCTTTAGAGCAAACTGTGTTTCATAGGTAGGTTTACACAAACGCAGCTACTTCTGCAACATCACTCACTATTGCAAAACAGAGTTTCCCATTTACAGGAAACAAAAAAGCATCTTCGTAACAGCAGGAACATGAGAGTACATGAAAACAGAATGGTTACTCAGTAGAAAATCACTCTACAGAGATTGGAACATATTTGATCATGTCCAGGGTCACTCTTTTATGTTTCACAAACATGGACCCTGGATATGAGCATAGTTTTCCATGGAGTTTTCTTCATGTATGCCTTTTGCATAATGAAAATGTGTAGAGAAATGTGAGTGGCTTGTTTTATGCAGATAGATTCACAGTTTATTACAGTTTAGAAAATGCAGTACAGTGTTTTGAATGACCAGTTTTGAATATCTTTCAGATCTGTCTCTTTTGTGCTTTCAAGTAGTGCTCACTTAATGACAATAATTGGGATTGGAATTTCTGTGACTCAGCAATGGGATCATAAGCATGACATCCCATGCCCACATCATTTAGCAATGGCAATCCTAGCCATTGGTGTCATTAAACAAAGATTACCGGTCATTAAATGAAGACATTCTCACAACTTCCTGCCAGAGTCCAATAAGCAAACTCAGTGGGGAAGCCGGTAGGAAGTTGCAAGTCCAGGTAGTTTGTAAACATGTGAGTGTGTAAGTGATTGTTGTAGCATGGGCGCAACAAGGCTGGGAGTAGTTCTAGGGGAGGAAGAAGCACAAAGGCCTCCTGTGACACAGCATCAGCATGCTAAACCATGGGTGATTTTTGCCAGGTGAGGGAGCGTGTGCACAAGGGTGATTTGGCTATGGTTGACTACTACCAAACAAGAGAGGATGTGGCCAAGTTGGGATGGCCACTGCCAGAAGGGAAGTACACTATATCATTCTTGGGCTAGACATCAGTCAGCAGGGAAGATCACAAATGATGAGCATGTGACTACAGGATAACCCAAACATTATAAGTGGGACCTGGTTGCCAAGTACCAGAATCATGTGACTGCAGGGATTCTTCGATGGCTGGAACTTTGAGGACCAGTTATAAGTACCAGTCATTCAGTGCCTTAACTTCAAAAAGTTGCTGAACAAATGGTCATTAACTGAGAACTACTGGTGTTGAAATGACTTTTTGTCTTGGGCAGTAATGGCACAATTTTTCAACAGTATTCAATAAAGTATATGACTTAGAAATATATTATGGCATTTTTTTATTTTTTTATGGCAAACAGTTCTTTATGCATTTTTGTAAGGTTAGTTAACAGGTAGATGTAGCTGTCATAAAAATATTCTATAAGTTACAACAGAAATAAAGAGCTTAATTTGAGCTAAATTTTCTCTATTTACTATTTCAATTTTTAAAATATATCTTAAAACAAAGTGGTTTATAGACTTCGAACTAAATTCTGTAAACATAAAAGCAAACATGCCAATACTATATTATATAGTATTATCTTCTTTTTTCCGCTCAAATGTTAGATGTTTTATTTCAGTGAAAGCTGTTAGGATTAAAGTGTTTATCAAACATCTTGGGAGCTCTGAAATACCAGATGGAACTATTGAAATATATAAGCTGCTTCTCTCCCCCACCCTCAAAAAAGAATAAGGATGGCATCAGAATAATCTCTCCTGGCAACATTATTATAGTTTCCATTAGCATTATGCGGGCTGTTAAGTGCAAGAGAATTTGTATTTATTTTAGATTCATTTAGTCTCTATTCACTTGTACTTATATAAAATACATTTAAGGCAGAGATTATACCAATTATATATAATCCATGACAGAATATCACTTTTTATAGGTTGTAATACCTGACTCATACATCTTTCTTAATGAGACATAGGCATTTTATTGTACATCCCAACAGTAGCTGAATATGTGACCTACATACCTGATTTTACAGTCAATAGCTTTCTTTAATTTCATTTATATAACATGTGCTTACATCTCATTTATGCTTACTAATGTCTGTATTACAAATCAAATACTATAGGTACATTGCTTTAACAATGCTTTTCAATTGAGGCAAAGTTATATTCAGTTTAAATCATAGAACATTATGTTACAGAGGAAGCATGCTAAAAGTTATCCATGCATGTGTGCACCGAGCTTCACTGAATTGCAAATAACAGTTTATTGGCACATAGCCTTCAATATAGCCATCATATTTTTTTAATAAAATCACTTAATCAAAAATACATGAGCGGAAAGTAGGTTTATATTTGTTCAAATCCTACGTACTGCTCCAAAAGAAAGAAATGTTCAAACTATTTTAAAGTCTAATAATAAACTGTTGTTTTAAACCACAACATCAAGTAACTGATACTTAGCTTTTGCATTTTCTGTTCCCATATTTTTAAAAATGGTGCATGTGAGGATTTTGTACATAGTTTTATAAAGTAAAACAGCCTTTGTACAGGTAGTCCATTTGTCTACTAAACAACCATTTCTTTAGTGATTGTTCAAAGTTATAGTGACAATGAAAAAGGTGACTTATGACAGTTGTTCACACATAAGACTGTTGCATCATCTTGGCCACATGATCAAAATGTAGATGCTTGGTAACTGTCATGTGTCTATGACATTTGCACTGATACAGGGTCATGTAATCACCATTTGCAACCTTCCCAGTTGACTTCTGGCAAGCAAAGTTAATGGGAGAAATCAGATTTGCTGAACAACTGCATGATTCACTTAACAGCAAGCAATGATTTGCTAACAACTGTGGCAAAAGGTTGTAAAAAAAGAGCATGACTTACTTAACAACTGTCTTGCTTAGCAGTGGAAATTTTGGGTTCAATTATGTTTATAAGTAGAGGACTAACTGTAATACCTTCCAGATGTTTTGCTATAACTGCCATCATTTTAATAATAGCATTGGCTGTTATAATTCATGTTAGCATAATGATGTAGTTATTCCCATGGAGAGAAACCTTTCCAAAGATTCTTCCTTATCTGCACACACCTATTGCACAAACATGCCTTATTTTTCAGTCATTCTCCCATGACATTGCTTTTGCCTCATATCCAGCATTCACTCAAGACAACCAAAAATCATCTTAGTTAATCCCACTTTTAAAGTGGCATTTTGTCACTTCTCCTGTGGGGTGTAAGGCAAAGATTTCTAATACACAAATACATGTATTTCAAGAGGAATCTTCCTTAGATCAGGGATTTGACCTTAATAATCTGGAGAGAAAAAATTCAGTAATTCTGCAACTATTGTATAGATAACTATTAAATGTATTGCACAACTTACACTTTTAATATCATACCCTCTCTATATAACACAGGTTAACGATTTGAGTAGTAGGTATATTTATAATTGTATGTGGCTAGAAACATTTGTTAATATGCCATTAACGATGTTTTTATTCCAGAAAAACAGAAAGTGAACTCCCAGCACATTCAATTACTTATGCAACCTACCGAGGTTCTGCAAGAATTAAGGAGTTGCTTAAGAAACAAGCAGACTTGGAACAAGAAACAGTAACCAGAACCAGTATTAGCAACTGTCTTGTGGAAAGCAAAAAAGAGGAAATCATAAATACTTTAAGCTCAGAAACTACAAAAGAACCAGACTCATTACTGCAGAATGGAAAATCTGAAACTAAAGATGACAAACAAAATTCACAAGAAAACAAGCTTTTATCTAAAATGAATCAGAAGGAAGATGTTCAGGGTGATTGTGAGCACAATGAAGTAAAGAACAAAATTACCACTTTGAGAGAAATTAAAACCATCAAAAACTGCATTGAAGAACTTGAGTCTGTAAAATGTGTATCACTTTCAGACAAAACCGAAATTAATAGGAAACTTTTGTTAGAGCCACCAGCATTGCTGCCAAATCAGGTCAGTTTTAGCTACCAAAATATAGATTCTGCAAGAATCAATTCAGAAAACAGTAGATTAGATGAAAAGAGAAAAGCATTAAAAGAAATACACATGCAGCCACAGTCAAACAATGCTACCACTGTTTGTTCTAAAAAAGAAACACAATTATCTGTTTTTTCTAACACAGAAACAAAAGAGGCAATACAAAATGAGTTTTCATCTTACCCCAAAGTAGAGTCAACTAATAATGATCATCAATTGTTAGAAGATAAATATTCTTGGACTGAGGATCAGTTCAGATTAGAATCAGTTAATCCATCATTGTACATGAATAACTATAACTGTGGTGATCAAGTAAATAATGGAACAAACAGTAATAAAGATTTAAATACAGATATGACGACTGAAAATCATTCTCAATTGCTTCTCCATAAACCAGCAGTTACAGAAGAATTGCCATTAGTTTTCAAATCAGAAATGTCAGCCCTTTCCACAGAAAATGGGTCTGCCTTGCACTTATGCAGCAAGAGTGGCCTAGGGAATAAAAAAACCACTGAGCCATTATTACTTAGAGATCTACAAAATAATTCTAGGATCTCCATAATGGCTAGCAAAGTAATTGAGGAGAATGTTGGAATACCTATTGTGGAACTTGACGCAGTTTTCTCTAATGGTCCAGAGGAAAATAAGGCCAACATTTCTTTGTTAAATACTGAATATACGCATGTCGACTCCTTCAAAACAGATGCAGATAATGTCCCTCAAAATCTTGAAGCTGAAAATGACTGTCATCCTGCCAAGAGAGATGAGAATAAAACTCTGATCCAACCGTTAACCAGCTTAAATATTTGTTCATCTCCTCTTGAGAAACAAAATAAGCTCTTTGAACTGGAAAACACAAGGCATGTAAAGGACATAGATATGTCATCTCTTAAAACTATAAAAAATGATGCAATTAAAACTCCAATTATTTCTGAGAAAAGCAATTCAATGCTCAGAAGCATAAGAAATCATGTCAGGCCTCCTGAAAATAAAGAACTCTCTTGTCTGTCTATTATTTCTTCTGAAAATGAGTGCTTGGCCCATAGTTCTCTACCTGTGAAACCTGAAAAAATTAACTCACCACCAGATAATTCTTGTTCTCTCTTACCTGCTTTGATCCATAATGCTAATATCTTTGAAGATAACATTCATTTGGATACTATGGCTAAATCTGCATCTCATTCCAAAGATCAGAATTTTTTGAAGGATTCATGTTTTTTGCCTGATGAACAGGAACATGTGTTGCCGTCTGCAAGAGTCACCACTGCAATAAATTCTGCAGAGACAGACGTTAGTGAAATATGCTACTCTGATTCTGTGTCTGAAAATTCTAAAGCTGTCTTAAAGTCACATTTGTTTCCGGAATTTGGAAATAACTTTAAATCCCATATTATCCCTGATACTAATGACAGAGATAACACTGGAAAAAAGATTTTGCCACATTCAAATGAAACAAAATATTTGACTAGTTCTTCTTCAATGGATTCTGAATCCATTCCTATAAGAGAGACCTTTCCTGATTTTACATCTGACAATGTACATGCATCTAAATCTGCTATTCCTACAAGTTCTTTTAAAGATACCTCAGACCTTCATTCTCCTGCCTGTGAAACAATAGAGGCTATTTTGGACAAAATCAATTCTCTTCCTATAAATTCTGAAAAATATACTTTAAAATTGTCATCTAAAGATAAATTAAGTAGTGTATCTTCTGAATCAATATCAGATGTTACTTATTCACCTCCATTAATGGCCTCAGTTACCTATTATGTGGAAACTAAAGATTCTTCAAAGATAGCATCAGAAATGCCTCTTAATACCCAGCAGAGCAGAGAAATTCATACAACTCCCTCAGGGCAGAATTCTCATTTCCTTGTGGCTACGCCTTCAAAAATTGCTACTGGAATGGATAAACAAGCAATTACTGCTTTATTTCCTAAATCAAGCAACCAGTTTTTTAAGGAACCATTGAAAAATGTTGAAACAGGAAAGCAACTGCAAATTAAATCTCAAAACTTAACACTTTTGTTTAAAAAGGCTGATGAAATAGTAGATGAAGTTCTTCATTTAGCAATAGAAGAAATTAGATCAAAACAAACAGCTTCCACCTGTCAAAATAATGACACTACGTATAATGAAAGTCCCAGTTTTCAAAAAGATGATACAATTAGAAGAATGCTGTCAGAATCTAAAAAAATACAGTCAGGGAACTCTTCATTAAAGCCCTGTAATGTGAATTATATCACAAAGTTCTCTGGACTTAAATTTGACAATGATACTCAGAATGAAAAGGAACCATTGAATATCACTGATAAAACTGATTTACACAATTCAGTATTAGTAAAACCAAAAGAAATAACTGACAATGTTATTAAAACAGCCAAACAAAATCCAGCAGTTGTGCCATATGAGGAACATTTAAGTAAGGATTTTTCCCAAAATACAAATATTATGTGTTACACTGAAGCATCAGAGATACCTATAACTGATGCAGAATTACCAATTAAGCTTCCTGAAATAATTGAAATACCATTAAGCCTAAGTCCAGTATCCCCAGTTGAAGAGCAGAAGATAACTGTTGAGGATGTAACAAATGTCTTGGTTCCTTTTAACTTCAAAGAAGAGAGTAAAGAGGTTTCTGGAGAAATTATACCAAAGAATGTATGTTCAAGCCAAACAGTTTGTGAAGAATGGTATGATGACATAACTAAACTAAATTCTTGTCGTGACAAAATGAATAATGCCAAATACAATAACAATGATGATTGTGCAACAAATAGGGCAATTGTTGGTGATATGACTAGTAGCTGGACATGTGAGAATCAGTGTAATTTAGTAAAAGGAGAAGCTGTTATGACCTATAAGCAATTGTCAGCATGCTCAGTTTTAACAAGAAACGTGCTACCCTTTAGCTCAAACATTAATGCAGACGGTAGCTTTTCTGATAAATATCAAGATGAATTTACTTATTTATGTTCACCTGGACATAATGTAGAGAATGATTTCCAAAAAAATGAGATAAGAAAAAGCAAAGCTATTACTGCTGAAGGAAAGGAACCACATGAAAAATATTATGAAATAAATAGTGAATGGGGCAGTAGCAAAATGGGAAACGAAGATATAATACAACAAGATACTAAGTTCAATGCCCTTTTTAGTATATCTGAATCATTTCTGTTGAACAACTCATCAGACATTGGTTTTGTCCTTGGAGAAGCAGTAAAGGAACCATGTTTAATAGCAGATAATGTACTTAAGGAATATTATCTGGATGTTGACAGTGAAAATGAAAACAAATCCCCAAATTGTTTTGCCTTTCCTACACCAGAACATTGGGAACACAATTCTTCCTTTAATATTTTGAATGAAGATAGTCTTCAAGATGAAAATTATTCATTTTCAGGAGAAGAAATAATGAATACCTTATCTTATCCTGATTTATCCTTAGATGACACTCATAAGATGTATGAAACGTCCAGATTCAAAGAGGACCTCTTTCCTTCTTATGATGAAAGCAAGCAGTTGAATGAGATGCTGGGTGATACTTGTTCAGAATCTTTCATGACTGTGGAAGCAAAGCGATATAGGATTTACCCCTTTTCTTTGTCTCCTATATATGAAGATGATGGTTCCCAAGAGGACTTGCCTTCTACTGATATTTCACCAAGAAATCACTATAGTGGATCACCAAGAGAAAACCAATCTTTATCTATCTTATCACTTTTGCAATCAGTATCTGAAAAGTTGAAGTCTAGTAATCGTTGTAATGAAAATGAACAAGAAGACAAACTTTATGAAGGAAAAAATCAAGAGGAAGAAAAAGAAACCTCTATTTCCAATATTTGGCAAGACAATAAAAATACTGAATTCCCAAAAGACTTTTCTAAACAACTTATTTCTAAGGAAGTACTTCATTCAGAAGAGACCTCAGCTTTGAGTTCAACGTTTGCAGTTCATTTTATTCAAAAATCTGACCCTAGCATGAAGCCTTTTTTAAAGGATACATATTCTGAAAATCTGCCTGACTTAAGTTATTTAGTTGAAAAAGGAAGTACGCTTGGAAGCAGGATCTTGCCAGCTGATCTTCCATCTAAAACTACAAAGCTGCTGAAATTGGTAACCTGTCAAAAGGTAATTCTTTTCACTAAATTTATACACAGTAGGAACCTAAGCTATACATTTCATTTAATAGATAAATAGACTTCTTTATTGGCCAAGTGTGATTGGACACACAAGGAATTTGTCTTTGGTGCATATGCTCCCTATACATAAAAAGACAAGATACATTCATCAAGAATCATAAGGTACATCACTTAATGATAGTCAGAGGGTACAATTTCTTCTATACACACATCTTTAAGCTAAATATATTATGGAGATAGATTATCCATATAAACAAAATTCTGAATCTATTAATTCTGCTTAATTTACTGTGAGAATTTGGTTCATAATATGGTACTCTTTCAATGTACTGTATCCAATATACACTCTATATATTGTACAGTCTACAATATACTAGGCAGAATTTGAATTGAAAAATACTTTTCTTTTTACCCTTTTTTTCCCTGGGATTTTAGGTAGGATATGAGGAAACGTTATTTCATAAATGAGTTATAAGTGTGAGAAGAGTGAACATTCTTAGCTGATGCACCATCACTTTATTATCAGGCAGACTGATATCTGTTTCTTGCAATAATGTTTGATAAATGAGCATGCATGCTCACATTTCTAAATCTGCTTAAAACATAATAGTCCATATCTTCTTCTGATGAATAATATGAAGAAAGTAATATTGTACACAGCCTTTTATATTTTAATAGGAATTGTAAGAACTGACTCAGAATACTCTGCTGATAGTTTTGAATGAAATCACAAAATGTATTTTTCTACAAGTTTAACTTGTGTATTTGGGGTTTTCAGAAATGGTTTGTTAGCATACTTATACACCTTTACTTAAAAATGCTAAGATTTGCTTCATAACACGTTGTTTAAAATATCTTTTCTTGGCTTATTGTAGTATTAAAATTATTTCTTTTTTTCTGATTATAGTGTCCTGTTGATAGGAACATACTCAAGTGCAATCCAAGACCAGGAAAAGTGAGTGTGATTTTATATAAAACAATAAAATTTCAGTATTGTCTGCTTTGTCATAAACATTTTTCAAAAGTGAGGAATAAATGAGGGACAAGTACAGAAAGGAAGTCTATTTTCCTTGATATAACTAACCTAGTTATCTGCTACAACAATGAAATGCAATAAGGAGATTGATAGGTTTGAGACAGTATTCTTGTAATGATTTCATTTTATGACCTAAATAAGCTAGCCTGGTCGGCTAGACCCATAAAATTCAAGTCATCAAAACTAGCTTAATAATTATGTAATGCAAATACATTATGTTTGCATCAAGAGCACAATAACATTAATATAAGAGGAATAAAAAATGAATGTACCAAATTTGTTTTACATTATTGCATTATTGCATGTCATTGCAGATGATTATTTGTGATTTTCATGGGAACACAAATAAACTAGAAATTTATCGTGATGTGATAGATGCTACCATCTGGGTGTTTTCAAGAGAAGCATCAATCAGAGTTGTTAGAGGATGGTAAGAAAAATGTATCATAGCAGGAATCGCATTTGACTAATATCATCACACTATGCAAAGTTTATTCACTGTAATTTTGCCATATAATACTTATCAGTAAGTAATACTTTTCATTTTCCTTAGTTTGAATATTTTGTCAGAGCTTTAAGGCTGAAACGCAAGATAAATAAATGTATACTTTACAGAAATCAGTATTTGTCAGTAAAGAGTATATTCATAACAAAAAAACAAAAAAATATAGAAAATATATTTTATTAGGAATAAGACTAGAGACATAACACCTCGATGAATATGCATATAGATGTGGAAATATTATGAATTAATGTGCAAAAAAAAAACAGTTTAAAGTAATTTCCAGACAGTATATAATAATTGTGATATCAGAAATATATAATATTTATTTATTGTCAGTTTTATATCCCATCTTTATTTTGTGCAATTCAAAGCAGCATGCATAATGATCCTGCCTCCAGTTTTGCCACAACAAACATATGTGGTGGATTAGGAAGAGTCACTGGTGCGAAGTCAAATGACAAGTATAAACAATCCTTGCAAGAATTTTCATGATACGTAATTATGTAAGCTTTCCAAGCAATGTTGGGAAGTAGACAAAGTACAGAAAATTAAGTGACAAACACTAAATCAATTATTTCTATTGTATCCCTAAAACTATGTTAGAGTGAAATTGTTTTTTTGTGACCATTGTTGCCAGCCTATCATATTCTAACATTAGAAAAACAATGTATATCCCCCTGCCCATTCTGAATGACAGGCTAAAGTATTTGAAAATGGTCTGTTGGGGAAATTAACCATCCTTATGAAACAAACAAACAAAAAAGAAAAAAGGCAATGTTTTTTTCCTTATTGATTTTTAAAATCTTTAAAATAAGACACATATGTTTAACAAATGAAAATAATGTAGCTAAGTGGCAGGTGTTTTTCTTGCAGCAGTGTGCAATGTAAATCTCTTGTTGGAAAAAAAAACATTGTTCATATTATACATCAGTGAGTATGTATGCTCATTCTACACATATGAAAAGCTGCAGATAATTATCATGGTAAACATGGATCCTTGTTAGTATTGGTGCTATGCTTGCAATGTGAGTGGCATATTGATATTGATATATTCATTAATGTAGCTGGATTTTATATGAGAAACCAACATTTCAAGGTCAGAAATATGTTCTAGAAGAAGGAGAAAGGATGCTGACTGACATCTTGAATCTTCACAGAGAGAAAGCTCAAGGAAATTTCACAATTGGTTCCATCAGACATATAATGAAGGTATAACAATTATAATGAATACTTCTATTCTTGTGAAAATCAGATGCTACTAGTAGCTACCAAATGGGTATCCTTACATATATTTTCCTGTCACTCTACTTTATCTTTCCTCAATGTTTTATTATTTGTTTCCCTGCCCAGAGCATTAAAATTGAAATTATCAAAGATTCAGCTATTTTTCTTACACTTTTGATAACTCTTGTAATTTTTTGTGTGCCCCAGGTTTATCTTTCCTATATCAAGCTTTATTTATCATATTTTATTTTGCTTATTATCAAACCAAATGTTTACCAACCTTTTAAAAGTGTGCATGAGTGGCATTACAATGATAATAGCAGAGTGAGGTCAAAGGTTACAAACACCACTGTATTACCATTTGTTTGCTGTTTGACAATTAAAGAATGCTAAACTAGTATGTACTATGTACATGAGACTTGACTACAGATTGTGCTGCTTATGTGGTCAAATGGTATCTTTGAAAATACAGCAAAATACAACCGTAAAAATAGCAAAAATATTGTTGAAAAAGAGGGAAGTGAGTAGCTAATGTTGAAATTTTAATGTGAGAGCAAATTGCAGGCATTGAAATTCAACTTTCATTAGGCCTTTTTGCCTATCTTTATTAACTCTAAAGAATCCAAAAGGTTATTTTGTGAATTAAAGTATAACCATAAAGTGCTACCTTTGCTTTTTTTAAATGCCAAATTTTAAAAAAAGATGAATTGGTTCTTAAAATATGAAGCAGCCTCTAAAAATTTCTGCTGAAGAGAAACTTCAGATGACTATATCAACTTTAAATAAATCAATTCACAATAATAACCAAAATGTAGTGTTACAAGCAACTTACATTATTTAGCAATTTGGAGTTACCTTAACAGTAAACAGAACTATTGTTTCCTTTCTTTCTCTTTGAGAGTAAGAAAACAAAACAAGTGATATAATTAATAATAATGATGAAGTGGTTTCCAGTCTAGAAAAGTTATTGTCATAAAAAGTTCTTAAAAACTGTAAATACAATCCTATTTATGAAGACTTGTGTACTTAGATGTATGCTTATCCTACTTCTAAGATACCTTTAACTAACCAGATATATTATATTCTAAATTCATCAACTATTTTAAGAAGTTGTATTTGTATATTTCACTTTTGCAAGTTTTTAATGCTCATTTAATCAGTGTTAATAAAGAGAGAAATATACTTTCAGACTTGCAAGGTTCTGTTAATATAACCTTACAATAAAGAAGGTTTAGCATATTTAGCCATGCTTCCTGCAAAACTGATACTTATCTGTTTTGTTTTATTCTGGTTTAATTTGCTTTACAGGATTGTAGTATTGCTGAAATTGAACTTTACTCACACAATAGTACAAGTCATTTTCCAATCTGCATTCAGGCTGGCATAGCTAATTTAGATGAGTTGGAAGTTGAAAATCCGATCATCTCTGTGAAAGCAGGAGTGTAAGTAAATATTTGTTTTACTTATATAAATAAAGGTCAACAATAGCTATTTACTCATCATGCAAAAAAGTAACCAAAATAACTGTTATCTTGCTACATCTTCAAAGAAAAATTTCTCATAAAATTAAATTTATGGGTATCAGATGATTGTTATCCACAAGATACAGTTCTATTTATCAAATAACAGCTTTCCTAGACTTTTTCTGAAGTTATAAAAATACTATAAAATGAAAAGTTTGACTGAAATTAAGGGTTTTTTTAAAATAATTTTTATTTTTGGTTAAGCAGACAAAAACAACGCACACAAAAAATCATATTTCATTACATATTGTAGAAATGTGTCGATTGGTTACAAATAACTTTCGTGCATCTCTTCCACAGTCATTACTTATAGTTCATATCACAGTGTATATTTTAAATCAAAAATCTTTATATATTTTATTATCAACATATTAGTACATATGTATGTATGTATGTATGTATGTATGTATGTATGTATTTATTTAGTGTCAAACCTCTAGTATGCCCAAATGTGGGAGGAAGCCTACTGCTTCCTTTCTCTGTCTATCGGCTTGTCACAAGAGACCATCCAGACAAATATATATATAAATATATATTGTTAACTATATCCCTTGTCATTTAATTGTTATTATTATAATTGTTATTTATTAATAGAAATTAATTTGCTAATTATATGAAATAGACCAAAATTAAAAACACAACCACATAGTAGCATTTCATTAATTATTTCTAATATCATCCAATAACATTACCCCTTTATAGCATGTTCTAAGTAAAAATTAATTATGTTTGATAACAAGGTTTCTAATCCTCCTTTCCAAATCGCTGTTTTCTATTTATATCCCAATTACTTTTATTAAACCAGTACATATATATATTGTTAACTATATCCCTTTTCATTTCATTGTAATTGCTATAGTTATTATTAACAGAAATTCATTTGCTAATTATATCAAATTTCCTCTCATCAAACCAACACATGTATGTACCATATTATCATTATCAATTATTTATTTAACATAGCACTCTAGAGATTACTAAATTACTAATCACTAATTACTAAAATTAACTATTTTTTCATTATCAACTTTCACATATCAGCCTGTATCCTTCCAATAATAATACAGTCTTATTTCTTTTGTCATTTGTGGAATTGATCTTCTATTTATTTCCCTAATAAAATTTTTTTGGATCTCTCCGCACCTTGTTGCTTGAAGCATCACTTAAGTAATCTCAATGCCCCCCCCTCCCAATCTGCTATTTTAATCAGTTTATCTTTGGTTGTCAATCATGCTTCTGAAAAGTTTTCTCTCCTTAAATCCATCGGTTTTTTCTCTTTTTTTTTCTTCTTCCATGCCTTGAAATCCGGGGTAGAGTTCCTGTCGATCTAATTCCCTTTTCCATACTCCCCTTTTCCCACTTTCAACCACGTTCACTCCACTGGTAAAGTAATCAGTTGTCTTGTCTTTGTAATCATTTTCCTCTTCAATTTTTAGGCCTCTGACCCCATCATTTTTTGCTGTTATAAACTCTAATTTTTCCATCTTCTTCTCGATTCTCTCTCTTATTTCTAATAAATTTTGAATTCCGGCCAGGGTGTTTTCAAAGTTAATGTTTCTTTTGAATATTGTTGCTTTTTGGCAAGCTGGTAGATACTGCCACTCTGGCTTTCAAATCTTCTTATTTTAAATTAGCTTAAACACAAATTCATTTATGATCTTCAAAAAAGAAGGTTCTGTTACTTTTTCTCTCCCACTGCCAATAAGACTCTCAAAGTGCACCTGTATAAACAATTCGTGCCCTTACTTCTTATCACTTTCTATAAACAAGTTGCAGAGCCTCAAGATACAAAGTCAGTGAGATCAAAAGGAAAAGGGAAAGTGCATTGTTTCAAAAACTCAAGCCTCCAGCCTCCAAGTGGCAGTATTCCTTCCCACTCTCTAATGTTATTTCAAACTTAAAAGAAACAAAGTTCTTAAATGGAATTAATATCAAGAAATAAAAGTCCTTGTTAAAATAAAGAAGACTTTAATCCATAGATAAAAAATAAAAATAAAAAATAGAAGAAGAAAAACTGATCCGTTCTCTTTAAAAAGAAAAAAAAAGTTGCAATCTTTCAATCCACAAAGTAGAATTACAAAGAAAAAGAAACACACTATCCAAAGCAATTCAGTATAGGTTAATTTCACCACTTGTTTTCTTCTGCTTTCGGATTTCATTTAACTTTTTAAAAAAAATTGGGCAGTCTTTTCCAAAACAGTAAACATTTCCTCACCAGATGGACACACTTTCTCTTTCCACTTCCCTTCCATTCCGGAGCCGTCTCAACTTCATCAGCCTGGGGCTGAACTTTTTGTTGCCGGCTTGAAGAAGTTCTCTTGGATCGATCAGGGACTTTGCGGTGTCCCTGAGAACAGCAAGACATATTCTTCCTGTTCACCATCTCTCTGGGACAGTTTAGGTCCGATTGGACCATCCAGCGGCAAAAGTATCAGCAGCGGTCTCGGGGCATCGAGACCGCATGTCCATATCGTCATGCCGTTGGCTCCTCGCCAACGTTTATACTTTTTAAAATTCCAAATGTACCCATGCATTCAAAAATGTTGCCTACTTGTGTGATGTGACTATAATCTATGATAGTAAAATGAAATACCATATTTTAAAATATCATATGCTCCTTCAATAATGTGTACTAATCCAAGATACATGAATAAAGTTGCACATTAATTATCATGTTAATAGGCTAATTCTTCATTTTAATAGATGGCTTGCTTATTCAGATACTGATTACAAAGGAGAAAGAACAGTATTAGAAGAAAATCAAGGCACATGTAAACTTTCAGCCACTGCTGTAAAATCTTTTCGACCATTGAAAATGGTAAGGAGTTATTAATACCTATAACCAATTTAAATTGCTACAGGCATTTTGAATCTGAATCTGAATGTGCCCATGCTTGAACATTCATATTTATTTTGTCATATTTGATTTTGATTTGATTTTTTGATTTTATTAATATTTGTATGCCGCCCTTTTCCCTGAGGGGACTCAGGGCGGCTCACACAAAATCAGGGGAAGGGAAAACAAACATTGACAAAGAAACATACAATAAAATAGTCAGCAACATACATTCATCATTCGGGAGGGGCAGCTATCCTTGTCCCCAGGCCTGACGGGCTAGCCAGTTCTTAAGGGCTGTGCGGAAGGCCTGGACGGTGGAGAGGGTACGAATCTCCACGGGGAGCTCGTTCCAAAGGGTCGGGGCTACTACTGAGAAGGCCCTCCTCCTTGTAGTTGCCAGCCGACACTGGCTGGCCGATGGAATACGGAGGAGGCCTAATCTATGTGATCTTATTGGTCGCAGGGAGGTAATTGGCAGAAGGCGGTCTCTCAAGTATCCAGATCCACTACCATGTAGGGCTTTATGGGTGACTAGTAGCACCTTGAAGCGCATCCGGAGATCGACAGGTAGCCAGCGCAGCTCGCGGAGGATAGGTGTTATGTGGGTGAACCGAGGTGCACCCACAATCACTCGCGCGGCCGCGTTCTGTACTAGCTGAAGTCGCCGGATGCTCTTCAAGGGCAGCCCCATGTATATTATTATGAGTTCAGAAATAAGCTATTAACCTTTTGATGAAGAATCTGTGTCTGTTAAATTCAAACTTCTGGTGACTTGACAAAGGGAATTATGTTTGACTTAGAAGATATTGCTTCAGAAATACTGAAGAAAAAATAAATAATTGTCATTATCACCTTTAGTTATAGGATGCTAAATGCTAAATCAGGATTGAAGAAGTTATAGTGGTTTGATACTCTTATTATTGTAGTTGAATCCATATAGACATTAGTTATTTTCTATAATAGAAATTTATATCTGTAAAATTATTTTGGATTGCTACTAATATATTTCCTTACAACTTGTATGAATATATTTTGTCACTTTCAAAAAATATCAATATTGTGTCATTACAAATTTTGCATTCATGATTCTTAAAAAGTACCAGTTCCATGGGAAAAATTAGTAATAGTAGTAGACCTCCCTGATACCTAACTAGTTTAGCTCAGTTTATTTTGATTTGACTAGAAAATCTCAGGTACAACTTGACTAAATTGAAATTGTTATTGCAAACAAAACTTCAAAAGTTTCTCTGATTTATCCAAATTAATGGCTACAGTAATTTGTTGCCTTGAAAATAAGTAGTTGTATGCTCATATAGCAGTCATATCTGCTCCAGAAACTGCATGTACCCACCTCAACTGCCTCAACCCTTATAAATATTTAGTATTTAGTAGCTCTAAAGTTTCTTGTTGGTACTATGAATTATAAAGTAAAAGAAAAAAATTCCTAGGCATATTGGCCCTTTATAACAGAACAAATTAATTTAATTGGCCGTGATGTTGATGAAGTTTTTTTTATTCATGAAATCAATCAAGTTTCCTAAAACAAGTAAAGGCGAACAGAAGAAATATAAATAATGACTCAGTGATTGATTGATTTATAAGGTATCTCATAGAATCACTATATTAACATTATATACTATGTATTAATATGGAAGTATGTAATCATATTTCTGATTTTATTTTGTACTTTAGGGTGGCCTAAAGGTGCAGATGCCTATGAATACTATGGTAAGCACAGTATCCTTTTAGGAAGAGGAATCTATTTATGTAAAAGAAAACAAATTGGTATTCTTTACTACTAATATTTAAAGATTTATTTTAGAAGTGCAAATTATAGTAGATATGTGTTGAGTAAACCAATCTTACTATTCCATCCATATTTCCCCTCAGACATTTAAGAGCATCAACAAATAAAGTTGTCATTGATTTCAATTATGCTTTCTTACAATCATATAAATCCAGAGTAACTAGAGTAACAGAAATACATTTTCTTCATCTGCTTTTCTTGCTTTTTTTTTTTTTTTTTTTTTTTGAGGGGGCAGCTCTGCAGTGGGAAGTATTCCAACAAAAATTCTCTTGTTTCCCTTCTAATGGAATGTCTCTTAAGAAATTCTGGTTGAAATCATAAATATGGAATGCTCAGTTGAAGCTGCTGATTAGACAGAGTTTGCAGTTTCTTCAAATCATATAAATCTTTCGTGTTTTATAATTAAACCTTTATTCAATCTACCAAATAAACAGAGGATTAGAAATGTATTTTAAAGGATCAATTTTCCCATTTTCTGTAGATGATAATATATGAAAGTCCACACTTTGGAGGATGGTGTAAAAAACTGTCTGAGAATACTGATTGCATTCCAATACTTTTTGAAGATTCTGATACTTTCCAGGGAATTGGATCAATACGTGTCATTGGTGGAATGTAAGTATGATTTTGTTATTAACAACTATTACAAATATTAAAATATATAAATACCTGCCCACTAAAAACTAAATCAGTTTAAAAAAATATTTCATTAAAAGAGATAAAAGCTCACACCAATCAACTATAAATATCTTAACTTGCTAATCAAAATGTATTAGTTGATAGTTTTCAATGAAAAAGTTAGTGGAAGTATCATCATTTTAAAAAAACACAACTTTTTAATTCTCATCAAAACTTAGGAGTTTGCAGAATGTACAAGAGGGACTTCCCTAGAGAATTTTTAAAACTGGATATTTTGTATTAATAGTATGTTTATCTTATCTGGATTGACAATAGAAAGATAAAACATAGGATGAGGCCAAAGATAACTTCATGTAAGATACAACTTTAAATCAGTCTACAGTTCCTTGGTTTATTGTCCCTTAATTTATTCCTCTTTTGTGGAGTGTAATGCAAGTAATTTACATATGTCACTCTCATGTCATAAAGCTGGGAATATGTCTTCACATTTTTCAAAACAGCAAAAAATGGTTCTAAGGTTTGCTTTGTAAATGACACATCTTTATTAAAAGATGCTTTAGAATGGTTTCTGGTTATGCGCGCACACACACACACACACACACACAGACACACACACACAGAGGGAGAGGGAGAGTCAGCTTAATAACCAAATATTATAAATTAACTCTATTTTGTATGCAGTTTTACTTGATCTGGCTCATTTGTTGCTGATGAATGTATCTCTCTATGTTTGTTTATGAGTGGATAGCCAGAAACAGTTATAAAACATCTTTTAATAAAGATATGTCATGTACATAGCAAACCCAGGAGCCATTTTTTGCTGTTTTTAAAAATTAGTAGAAAATGACTAAAACAGATATCAATCAATCACTTTTTATTTGGTCATAAATCAACAAATAAGACAAGAAAATAACAATTAGGCTAAAAAAGAAAAAAAATGTTCTAAAATATCCAAGAGGGACTACACTATAATGTACTGTACAAACTACAGAGTAGTACTTAGCTGTGGACAAAGAAATAAAATCAGATTGATCTGATAATAACAAGATAAAACAAGTCAGGATGATCAGAATATTCAGTGAAGAATGCAGATAATTCCTGCCAAGCATCTGTGTATAGGGAATAATACAAAATAATGTGTTCCGTGTGAGGGTTCTTTGCTCTCTAAAGACAGGACTTAGCACAGTCCAGCAAATCTATACTCATGCTTTATTGCAACACATACCTTCCCCCAAAATAGGTGGAGAACTCTACCTATTTGACCCAATAGTCATTTCTATGACTTTACAAGGTGACTTGCCACATAACTATGTCTTTGATATTCAATCCTTTAATAATTATTCTGTTAGTACTCAGTTCAAAGTAAAATCTCAAAGTCTTTAAGGTAATATATAACCATTGCTTTTTCTCAAATGTTCTTGTACTTGTTGGGATGATGTGGTTGCTCCATTTCTAGTTGTTGCTGAGTTCCAGGAAAAGCTTCAAGCTCCAGGTATGACTCCACCAGAATATGCTGATCACAATAGCTTGTAGCCCTGGCAATTCAATGAAAATGCTCTTATCTACTTGTAATAGCTGCCTGTATCCAGATCTGTCAACTCCACTTCCTTATCTTATGTCATTTGCTATCTCCTATTATACCTACCCTCTTCTCACTCTGTCTTAGCATTCAAAAGACTAGGTGGGGTGAGTCTGCCTCTGGATGTCCTTGAAAATACAAGGGTGTGCCATAATTATCTAGGTAGTTGGAACACCAGCTTGAAGACCTCTGAGTACTGGGGTAATGGCCTGAGAGAAGATGTTTGCATGAGTACAGCAACAATTGAAATGAGCTGACAACAGTTTCAACATCACTTCCTCACACTCTATCAGTCCAACTATTCAACTATTCTTCCATCACAGGGACAGTCTCTGTACAAAAGGGATCTTAAATAATTCCCTTCAGTAATATCTGTTGAACATAGCCAATGTTAAACACCTGTAAATTTTGGAATTGTTATGTAGCTCCAATCTCTGGCTGATTGGAGATGTGCAGAGTGACTCAAGATGTTTCTAAGTAGAACTGATAAATTTGCTTTACCTCTAAATCAAGGCCCATTGTTTGAGATCAGACAGTGTGCAATCATAGCCTGTCAAGCAGAGGTGAAATTCATTTTTTTTTACTACCGGTTCTGTGGGCATGGCAGGCATGACAGGGGAAGGATACTGCAAAATCTCCATTCCCTCCCCACTCCTGGGGGAAGGATATTGCAAAATCTCCATTCCTACCCCATTCTGGGGCCAGCCAGAGGTGGTATTTGCCGGTTCTCCGAACTACTCAAAATTTCCGCTTCTGGTTCTCCAGACCCTGTCAGAACCTGTTGAATTTCACCTCTGCTGTCAAGGTTATGTCTGGCCATAAAAAGCCTCCCAGGAAAAAAATCAAAATTTAAATCATTCAGCAAATTCTTTACTTGCTATTTAACCTAAAGAGGAGTTGTTTTTTTCTCAAAATATTAGCCAACTGCTCCAGCTCCAGACTTATCTTGCCAAAGATATAATTGATTTGTCAACAGGTAAATTATAGGTATGTCTAACATATCTCATAATATTGCAGTGAAATTCTAATAAGATAGACTGCTGTGGGTTATTTTCAATTGATTGGATTAAAGATAGGACAAAGAGAATAGAGAATCATTTGTTTTGCCTCTTGTAACTGAAGCTACTAATTTTTTTGTTGTTAGAATATAGTGGTTAAGACATAAGGATAGAAGACATTGTGAGTTCTAGTCCCACGTCAGGCATGAAAACAGATTTGGTGACTTTGGGTCAGTTACGCTTTCTCAGCCTGCGACATCAGACTCAGGCAAGAAGCCAGTTGGTCAATTCTTGGCACAACCCATAGATCAACACTTGGTTGATCCAAATCTGCACTTGTGAGAAAGTCTAAGTGGAAAATATATTTGTCAACAGGTAAATTGTGGGTATGTCTAACATATCTCATAATATTGCAGTGAAATTCTAATAGACTAGACTGCTGTGAGTTATTCTGAATTGCTTGGATTAGGGATAGGACAAAGAGAATAGAGAATTATATGTTTTGCCTCTTGTATCTGAAGCTGCTAAATGTACGCCATAGAGGAGGAGTACCAAATGATAAGCTTTAATGATTATCAATACATTTGTAATATTCATTCATTCTCTAACTTTGTCAAAATTTGTGTTATCAACATTGTAGATGGGTTGCTTACGACAAGGAACGATATAAAGGCCAGCAATATTTGTTAGAGGAGGGAGAATATGAACATTGGCAATCATGGGGTGGAGTCAGCAATGTTTTGCTCTCGGTTAGATTTTTGCAAGCCGTAAGTACTTAATTTGTTCTTTAAGGCAATATTCTTTCAACATTTTATTTATCCATTTATTTGGAATTGAACATGTATTAGTAAATTGAGAGCTGTTATTGTCAATTCAATTCCATGTATGATATGCCATACATTAAATAAATAAATGTCAATTCAGTGAGATTGAGGAAGTGAAAAAATACTTTAAAGTTCATAGTATTGACTTTGCAAAGCACATTCTCTATTTTTGCTCATTACATTTGATTGTATCCAAGGTAACATTTTTTTTTACATACAGTACATCTGATAAATGTTTATGGGAACTTATAATGTTTAACCTGTAAAGCATCCATTAAAATAATTCACATAATAAAGAAAGAGAAAATAGTCTGCTAAGAGTTTTTGCATTGTTGTTTTTGTTTTTAGAGTATAGTGCTTAAGTCACCAGGATAGAAGACATTATGAGTTCTAGTCCCACGTCAGGCATGAAACAGATTTGGTGACTTTGGGCCAGTTACGCTTTCTCAGCCTGTGATTTCAGACTCAGGCAAGAAGCCAGTTGGTCAATTCTTGGCACAACCCATAGATAAACACTTGGTTGATCCAAATAAAACCAAATCTGCACTCATGAAAAAGTCTAAGTGGAAAATATATTATGTTCCTTATTGTTTGCAAAAAATGACTTTTACTTCATTGGTACCTTATTTTAAACGCACTTTAGGGACCACGTTTCAATTTCAGTGTGCATTCCTAACCAGTACCCCACCACCAATGCATTACTCTTTATATAAAGCTTCATAATTATCTATCTATTGCAGATAGTGTTTCTCCCAGACTGACCGCAGTCTGTTCCCTTTTAAGAGACTAAAAATTCAGCTGTAACAGCTGTATTTAAAATATATTTTTGTCTTGAAACAAAATGAGTCCTGATTCTAGAATTTAAAAATATTCATGTACCTCTGCAGTGAAACATTTTTTTAATGTAATTGGTACTGACAAATGATTGAGTTAGTAGTAAGGTAAATACACTTATAATCTAAGCTTCTGTTACAAGGAAGTTGATATGCAAAATGATAGTTAAGCCACATTGTATATATTGGTAACATGATATGTAAAACAGGGCATCCAAGGTGTGCCTCCAATTTATAAATATTTCAGTAATGCACACATTCAGGTACAAACTGCAATTGGCATTTTCGCTGTTTAGGTATACTGTGTCTCTTGAATTCCAGATGGTATAATACATTCAGTTATACATAAGCCTGATGCATTCAGTTATACATGAGGCTTATGACCACTGTCAAAGTATGAATGTGTGCTTATTTCTAGTTTTCTTGGTTAGGTTGCAGACATGAAAAGTCACAGAGCATTTAACTGTAAAGTAGAAATGAAAGTTGTTTCTTCTGGTTGAATATTCTGGTTACAGAATCAACAGAAAATTCCGGAAAATATAGATAAATGCATGATACATACCTTAGAAAAATTAGTTATTTGTACTGTATATCCTTCTTTTCAGAGACAAGTTGACACACTGATTTTTCTTACAAAACATAAATAATTCATATTCTAAACCTAACCTACTAAGGATTTCTCAGATACCTGAATTAAGCCCTTATAAATGCAGAGTTGTAAATGCAGTTTTTTGTATAATAATAGAATGTTGTCAATCAGAAAGGTCAGCAGTTCGAATCCCTAGCACTGCATAATGGAGTGAGCACCCGTTACTTGTCCCAGCTTCTGCCAACCTAGCAGTTCGAAAGCACATAAAAATAAGTAGAAAAATAGGGAACACCTTTGCTGGGAAGATAACAGCGTTCCGTGCACCTTTGGCATTTAGTCATGCCAGCCACATGGCCACGGAGACGTTTTTGGACAGCGCTGGCTCTTCGGCTTTGAAACGGAGATGAACACCACAACCTAGAGTCGGGAACGACTAGCACATATGTGCGAAGGGAACCTTTACCTTTTAGAATGTTGCAAATTAATCATTATACTCATTTGTACATAAATCGTCTTGCACACACTTCAAATAAATCACTTAAAATGTAATATTTATATTTAAAATTCCATATAAAAGTTCTGATTTCTGGATTCCAATAAAGAAAACAAATACCAAATGAGTCAAACTTTTAATTACTATTCAGTTCTTTATTGAGGAAAATAACTATATATTTGAGTGTGACAAAAGTATTCAAACCTTTGCTTTCAGTAATTGATATACTCATTATGGGAAGCAATAACTAAAACTAAACCTTTCCAAAAACATTTCACTCATTTCTCAATATCTCTGAGTTCACCAGCTTCAACTCGAGGTTATTGGTGGATTCCTTTTGCATGAAGTCCCCACGAGTCAGGACTTTGACTTGGCCATTCTAAAACATTAACTTTCTTCTACTTAAACCTTTTTAGTTGAATAAATTGTGTATTTGGGGTCTTACTGCGCGACCTACTTTCTCTTGAACTTCACGGATACTCTAACATTTTTCTGTAGAACTTTCTGGTACAATTCAGAATTCATAGTTTAATCAATAAAGGCAAACCATCCTAGTTTGGAAGCAGTGAAGCAAGCCCAAATCATGATACCCTCCAAAATCCAAACTCCTAGTAAGCATCAACAGCTGTTTTCCGAGGTCTTTAGAAATTTCCTTTGTTTAAGCCAAAAGACACTTCCATATACCTATGAACATCAGAATTTGATTGTGAAGACTCAGAATTCTGTTCTTTAAATAAGGCAGAATACTCCTTTAGTCACACCTCATAATCACACCTCATTAAATCCCATTGATTTAAACACCTGAGTCTAATATTCTTTTCAAATGAACTAATAATCCTAGATTTTCACAACTTTGGCCATGCACAAATAAGTATCTTTGAATCATTTTTCTTAATATATAAATGAACAAGGTATTATGTTTTTGTCTCATTTGTTTATTTGGATTCTCTTTATCTAGTTTTAGTACTTGTGTAGAGAACAGATATATTTAAAACATATTTATGCATATTGAAAATTCAAATTGGTTTACAAACCTTGAAGCACAACTGTATTTAAACATTTTAAGGAAAGTGGGGGGAAATTACAGTGTATTTTTATTTAAATTCTATGACAAAAGAAAACAGGTTAAAATGTACTGTATGTAGAAAAGCAGCACTATTAAATGTTCACTATTCAGCTATAAATTATTGTCATTTGTTTATTACAACTTTGTCTAAATAGATGAATTTATATTAGCTTTGGATGGGTCTAGAGACATTGTAATAATGAATTGAATTATATGCACACAAAAACTGTCAGTATTTTCACCAGAACAAATCAAATAATTTGAGGAAAATATCTTTATATTTATTAGCTGAATAATTATGTGGATGCACTACATAACCCATGATCTGCTGGGTCATCCTTTCAGATATATTTACTTACCTAAACAGATAAACAGAATGGGTGGGCAAAAAAAACCCCAGAGGGAGCAGGTGTATTTTGCAACTTCCTGCCAGCTTCCCCACTGCTTTTGCTTGTGGAAAACTGGAGGGGAGTATTGGAAAATCCAATCATATGACTGCAGCTGACCAAATTTGCCAATCCAACTGGCCTGAAGATCCTTGAAATCTCAATTCCCCAGAAGTGATGGGTGCTGGATTTTGTAGCATTCTTTAAGATAGCAGATGTGAAGTACCTTGATTCAAAAATTGTTGCTCTATTAGGCACTGTTTGGACTAATTGAAGTTTACAAACAGAAGGATGGTTTTAGTAGTAACATGTTCGTTCCTAATTTAATTTTTAAATTCCAGAATTTTATGGAATCCAAAGTAACACTTTTCGAAACTGATGAGGAAAATGGGAAAGTATTGGATGCTGTAAATCAAGAAATTCCTGATTTGGAATGGGCAGGATTTGGCCTA
The DNA here is from genome assembly GCF_009769535.1 of Thamnophis elegans. Lineage (NCBI taxonomy): Eukaryota > Metazoa > Chordata > Lepidosauria > Squamata > Natricidae > Thamnophis > Thamnophis elegans. The sequence continues at coordinate 39,038,520 of NC_045546.1, forward strand.
GTGACAAGATCAGTTAATGTGAAAAGTGGAGTGTAAGTTGAATTTCAAATGTTTGTGCAGCATGAATTTCCTGATTTTCCTATTTATCATTTATTTTCAATCTTAACTCCATAAATAAATTAAATAAAAAGGTATAAGTAATGAAAAGTACCGTGGGTTAAGCTTGACTTCCAGTGACCATGTAGATATAATTATTCAGTGGTTTGTTATGATCTTCAGCAGGAATATTTTTCAACTCCCCATTCTATCTAAGTTGATTACTTAGGATGTGGAGTGAGGCTTGCCTTTCATATAGATGCTGCACATAAATCAACTAGCATATATACAGTACTACGCAAAAGTTTTAGGCAGGTGGGAAAAAATGCTGTAAACAAAGAATACTTTCAAAAATGGAAGTGTTAAACATTTATGTTCATAAATGAACGAAATGCAGTGAATGAATAAAAGAGAAATCTAAATCAAATCAATATTTGGTGTGACCACCCTTTGCCTTTAAAACAGCAGCAATTTCTAGGTACACTTGCACATAGTTTTTGAAGGAACTCGGCTGGTAGGTTGTTCCAAACATCTTGGAGAACTAACCACACAGATCTACTGTGGATGTAGGCTTTCTCACATCCTTCTGTCTCTTCATGTAAACCCAGACACACTCGATGATGTTGAGATCAGGGCCCGGGGGGGGGGGGGGGGCATGCCATCACTTCCAGTACTACTTCTTGTTCTTTATGCTGAAGATATTCTTAATGACTTTGGCTGTATGTTTGGGGGTTGTTGTCCTGCTGCAGAATAAATTTGGAGCCAAATACTCCTCCGATGGTATTGCATGATGGATAAGTATCTGCCTGTATTTCTCAGCATTGGGAACACCATTAATCCTGACCAAATCTCCAACTCCATTTGCAGAAATGCAGCCCCAAATGTTCAAGGAAGCTCCACCATGCTTCACTGTTGCCTGCAGACACTCATTATTGTACAATTCCCAAGCCCTTCGACGAACACACTGTCTTCTGCTACAACCAAATATTTCAAATTTTGACTCATCAGTCCAGAGCACCTGCTGCCATTTTTCTGCATCCCAGTTCCTATGTTTTTGTGCAAACTTTAATCACTTGGCCTTGTTCCCATATCGGAGGTATGGCTTTTTGACTGCAACTCTTCCATGAAGACTACTTCTGGCCAGACTTCTCCGGACAGTAGATGGATGTACCTGAGTCCCACTGGTTTCTGCCAGTTCTGAGCTGATGGCACTGCTGGACATCTTCCGATTTCGAAGGGTAATAAGTCTTTCATCTGCTGTACTAAGTTTCCTTGGCCAACCAATGCATCTACGATCCTCACCGTTGCCCGTTTCATTGTGCTTCTTCAAAAGAGCTTGAACAGCACATCTTGAAACCCCAGCCTGCTTTGAAATCTTTGTCTGGAAGATGCCTTGTTGATACAGTATAACTACTTTGTGTCTTGTTGCTGTGCTCAATCGTGCCATGACATGACCTGTCTTTCACAACCTCACTTTGGTAGCAGAGTTTGGCTGTTCCTCACCCAGTTTTAAGCCTCCTAAACAGCTGTTTCTGTTTCAGTTCGTGACTGGGTTTCAACCTATGTGTGACATTGATGATCATTAGCACCTTTTTGGTATAATTGGTTGATAATACACCTGACTATAATCCTACAAAATCCCTGACTTTGCGCAAGTGTATCTATGAGAATTGATGCTGGTTTGAAGACAAAAGGTAGTAACACCAAATATTGATTTGACTTAGATTTTTCTTTTGTTCGCTCACTTTGCATTGTGAAAATTGACAAAAATAAACAATCATTATTTAAATGTCTGAAAGCATTCTTTGTTTACAGCATTTTTTCACACCTGCCTACAACTTTTGCACAGTACTCTATATTTTAATATGCTAATGTAGAGTTTCTAATATTAAAGATGAACTTGAGTTCATGGTTTAGTCTTAAACTTTTAAAGCACAGAATATTTTCTCTCTCTTTTTATCAGAGTAACAGCTTAGATTTAGTAAAACATTTAGCCACAATATAAAGTATTACACACTTCATAAATGACATTGAAATGTTTGTCAATTAACCCATTATTCTGAAATGTAACTTTTGGAAACTAAGAATTCAGTATTGTGGTTTGATATGAGTTCTTTGTTCTGATTTAACTTTTTATGCTTATAATTTCATTGAAGCAGTAAATACTTTATATGTCATAGAAACACCAGGTATGGTATATGTTATATTTCAGTAACTGTTTTTCAAATGTAGTTTGACTCTTGGTAACTATACGGACATGTTATACAGTATAGTTTTTTTGGCAACGCTACACTAAGCAATGGATTTGTTATTGCTGTTTCTGGGTTATATTTTCAATCTTTCCAGCCTGAAAGCCTGGGATTCACATTACATTATGCCTAGAGAGCCAGAATTGGGATGGATTAGCCATCCCTTTTTCAAGATGAAATAAGAGTGCAGCAAGAAACTTTTAGAGGAAACCTGGTCATATGATTTATCTTAAAATGTCTGTTGTATGTTATACCTAGGTGGGTTGCTTATCAACAGAAGTATTTCTGTGGAGAACAATACATATTGGAGAAAGGAAAATATAAGTGTTTTTTGGACTGGGGTGGCACTAGTGAAACTATTATGTCAATTCGCCCCATTAAATTGGTAAGCTAACGTAATTTCTGAAAAAAGTTATGCAATAAACTGAAAGTTATTTTAGTAATATTTATAAATAAATAAAATAAATATTTTATAACAATCAATACCTGAAGAGTTAAGACAGTCCTATACAAACTCTTTGTATCATGCATGAAATTATGGTTTCCTATTCTTTTAAATATATTTACATTCCTATAAATTTGTTAGGATTTTTATGATTGCTACCTAGAATCATCAAAATAAAGAAATGCTAAAGAATTAATTAGGTACTATGAAAACATTTCAGAGAAGAAGAAGAAAAAAAATTGTGACAAATTTCATACAAAAACATATTATTCGAAAGAGAACACAACATATAACAAGGATATATGTATATGAACCTATATTTTATTAAAAGAAAGCCATTTGAATAGGAAATTGAAATATAGTCAGTTAAGTCAACTTATAAAAGGCATATTCAGTTTGTCATTTATCCTAGCTACCATAACTATTTCAAAGAGTTTTCAGGTCATGTTTTGAATCTATGAATCAACTTCAGTTATTCCTCAGTACTTAGAGAACTTTCACAAAGCTTAGCTCACCAGGAAAACCTTCAAACTAGATCTTTTTGAATTATTTTCTCTATGTGTTTCATATTTTTCTTTAATGACATATTTTTGTGTATATGATACATATATTTTCTTTTTACAGGAACCATTGGGAGATCATCAACCCATACACTGGGTAAGTTCTTGAAATAAGGTATTGTTCATTATGATCAACCAGCGAATATAAGCCACAGCAGAATAAGAATGTGTTGAAGGTAAGGAAGGGAATAGAGACTAGTCAAATAAGGAATTGCTTATATGCTCACAGCTGAGGCTGAAAGACTTACCGGTACTTAGACTGTTGGTACAAAAGCAGGAAAGAGTAGCTTCTATTAATTTAGTTTACTTCCTTGGTTAAATGTTGTATTTTGAATGTTATTTTCAATTTTTTTGGTTTGAACTGCTGAGAAGAGTGAGTAAATTCCATTGCAGCCATTCTGTAAGTCACAATGTAACAGTAAGAAGCTCAGGATGATGAAGAACAGTGCTGGTGGGAAGAAACATGCAAGGCATCAGAAAGAGAAACAAGAACCTATTAGGAGCAAAAGCTTTGGTAGCATTTGTCAGCTAGCACAAACATGCTTTTTTCTTCAAAAGGCAACTTGACTGTTTTTTTTCCTTGAGGAAGGAGAATAAAATGTTTTGCTTTTCATCCTAAAAGCTTCATCAGTTCTCATGGTGGGGAGATAGAGGGATAGGTACTCACAGTTGAGACTAGATGGTGGAAGGATGGAAGAATAGGTTCTGATATGATAGTAGGGGTGGATGGAAGGATTGTATTTTTTTTTAAGTCATCTGGTTGTTAACAGTTCTGAGAGCTGTTGAGGCCACTTGGGAGGGTTTCTGTGCCCTCAGGGTCCAACCAATAGTCATCTCTATCCAAAATGTAGACCTTGTGTAGCCAAAATGTGGACTCTATCAAAAATGAAGACAATTGTTTTGAAAGAGGGGTAAAAGAGTCCATCTATGTTAACCCCCTCAACAGAGGTGGAGGAATAAGACACCATCTATCTCCAGTTTAGAACACAGCATTTGCAGCAGTTCCAAGAAAATTCCACAACCAATTGTACTCTGATTCAGGCACAAATAAACCCTCAAGTGGCCTTAACAGCTGTCCGAGATTGCTAACAACCAGATGACTGCACAGAAATACAATCCTCCCTTCCTCCCATATCATACTTTCAGAACCTGTCCTTCCATCCCCCTCCATCAAAACTGATGAAGCTTCTTGGATGAGAAATGAAATGTTTTCTTCTTCCTCCTCAAGGAAAAAAAAATAGAGAAATTTTTTGAAGAAAAATATGATCTGGAATACTGAGAATCTCCACAAACATATGTCAGCTATTTTGGAGCTCTACAATACAAGGGTTGGTTTTTTTTCCACAACCTCACATAAAAACAAAGCTGTCAAAATGAGGATATAGGTGCCTAGAAGAATGGGTGCTTTGGTTGCTACCGTACCTGACTGGGAAGGCCTTGAAAGCTCTAGCAGTGTTCCATCCTAGATGTATGCTAATCATAAATTAATATGTGCTGCAATACAACAACCATTGAACATCCATGCTGAGAGCAACGTTTGCCAAAAACACCAAAATCTGGTTCAATGACTGTGGGATTACTGCGCTTGATTGGCCTCTTAATTCTTCCTCCATCCTCTGGGTCCTTGGTTTCCAAATGAGATGCAAAAGTTGCTCTCATCAGAAAAGAGGACTTTGAACCACTGAGCAACAAGACTTTGGACCGCTGTGTTCATTAAGACCAGGGTCAACGCAGCTGTCTACCAGATTTTGGAGCACTTCATGCTTCCTTCCGCAGACGAGCTTTATGGGGATGCTGACTTCATTTTTCAACAGGACTTGGCACCTGCCCTCACTGCCAAAAGCACCAAAACCTGTTTCAATGACCATGGGATTACTATACTTGGTTGGCCAGCAAACCCGCCTGACCTGAGCCCCATAGAGAATCTATGAGGCATTGCCAAGAGAAAAATGAGAGACATGAGACCGAACATTGCAAAAGGGCTGAAGGCCGCTATTGAAGCATCCCAGTCTTCCATAACACTTCAGCAGTGCCACAGGCTGATAGCTTCCATGCCACACCACATTGAGGCAGTAATTGCTGCAAAAGGGACCCAAACTAAGTACTGAGTACATATGCATGCTTATACTTTTCAGAGGTCCGATATTGTTCTATGTACAATCCTTGTTTTATTGATTGCATGTAATATTCTAATTTTCTGAGATGGTGGATTTGGGGTTTTCATGAGCTGTACACCATAATCATCACAATTATGACAAATCACGGCTTGAACTATCTTGCTTTGCATGTAATGAGTCTTATATCATATATTAGTTTCACCTTTTAAGTTGCATTACTGAAATAAATGAACTTTTGCACGATATTGTAATTTTTCGAGTTTCACCTGTAGGTTCAAATTAGAGGAAGGTCATCCCTTGAACTGGATCAGAGAGCTTGCCAAGAAGTGGCTGTCTCTGGAAATACAGACTTTTCAAGATGCATTTGAAGATATAGTCTTAGAACAATTTATTACTAACATGCCTGAAGCAATTTATTACTGGATTGTAGAATATAAACTGGACAGCTGTAATTTTGTTAAAGGAATTTTTGTTGGTTTATCTGTAGGCCCTACTGAAGCAAAACTATAATTTAAAGCCATTTGAAAATTGTAGGATCTGAGTTTCATTATATAACTATACCTGAAATCTAGAGTCTTGGCATATCTAACATATTTGTCATAGTTTTGTGGTACCACATGCTATATTCTGGTGTTATATTTTCCCTAACCACAAGTTATTAATATTGGAAAGTGGTATGCAAAAAATTCATTGTTGAAATGTGTCAAGTTTCAAATACCCCGTTTCAAGTTCAAAACAGTTTGAACAAATACTGTAGGTTTGTTGCAATTTTAACCATATTCAAAACAGGACTGCTTCAAACTCAGAATGTTTTCAGTATGATTAGAATAGATTGGGCATTTCTCGTGAAATTTGAACAATCCATTTCACATACAAAATATTTCAAATATTAAACATTTTGTTCATTATAATTTTGGAGATTTCCTGTCTAAAATAAGTTTTTAAAATGTTATGTTTTAGTAATATTTTTTTCTTTTTAGTTATAGTGCTTCTTCCTCAGAGTGTAGGAAGACATTTAAAATATTCAAGGCTATTAGACAGTTTCATAGTCCATAGATGCATTCTAAGAATTTTTGAAAAGAAACCATCCTTGAATTTCTTAGTTCCTTTTATATATTAATTGTCTGTTCTGGATGGGAATTTAAAACAAATTCATTACCTTTTAAATTTGTGAGACAATGAGATAGTTGAAAATTGTTTGTTTGTTTGATGTTCTTGCCACTATGGATGAAAGATCATCTGTCAAATACCCAGAAGTGCTGCATTACCAAGGTGACTTGAGCGTGACTTAGAACGTGACTTGAGCGTGTCTACTATTTTTTAATTATAGCAATTATTGTTTCATCAGAATGACAAAAGTATTCTACGACAAGCCACATCTCAGTTGCCTGTGTGTGCAAACTTTACACCAGATCATTTTACATCCCCCTCCCCGCCATCCATGCCCTTCTGTGTAGTTACTGCTACATTTACTGAATTATTTCATATTTTCTAACAGTAAGTCTTGCACATTTTGTCAGTTTTTAGGCTAGATTTTTATGTTACGGATAAATAATTTCCTGGAAAGCAATAATATGTTCTGACCCATATGTGGAATACCTTAACTTTAGTTAGCAATAACATGCAACAGTTTCTGCATCTTACTAATTAAATAGTAACATGCAGGCTATTATGTCAACATTTGTGTGCTTGTAACAACCCTTTTGGCAGAATCATTTATCAACAATTTATTATTTATTAACCATATTTCTATCCTGTCAGAATCCAGAAACTCAGCATTTACATAAAATATAATGTTTTATACTTCAGTTGATGGAGCAGTGCCTGACAAAAGCTCTTCCATTACATAGTTTGTTTTCTAGCTGATTCTTATACATTAATTTTTTATTCCAGTGTTTTGCTTCTTTACAGATCAAAGCTTTTGATAATATACACTTCCAGGGATCATGCATTGATTTTACAACAGAAGCTGCTGATTTTACATCATTCATACCACTCTCATTTAAAGTTTTACGGGGATGGTGAGCTGTTTTATGCATACTTTTTAAAGCATTTTGGAAAAGTATTTCAATCTATTTCGGAGATTTAATTCTTATACATTTTAAAACTGTTTTGAAGTATTTCTCTCCTAAAATAGAATCGATAAATGTCTTATACAGTTGTTCTTGCATGCAGTCAAATTTGCACCATAGTTAAGCGGATTGTGTAGTGATCTTATATATGACTACAAACCCTGATCCATATACATCATGAGGCCTGGTGTAGCACATAATGCGGTCAGATAAATTGTTAGGCGTAACCAAATTCAATACTGTCACCATTAGTGCCTTCCATCCAAACACTGGATTATATGGTTGATTGTGTGCTTAAAATATGTCAGTATATTCTTCACTATTGTAACTGAATCCATTCATCTTGCTGCTTTTCTTTCTTTCATCTTTCCCAGTATTATGGACTTATCAAGGAAGATGGGCTTTTACATCTAAAATTAAGCCTGGTCACTTGTGCCTTTTGTTTTCTTGGCTATCCATATAGTATTCTCAGGAATTTTCCCCAACACAAAAGTTCAGAAAAGTCAGTACACTTTGTGATTTGTTTCTTCAAAGTCAACTTTCACTTCCATAGATGTTAGAGAGAAATCATTACTGAGAAAATTCTCAGTAGGGACACATGATAGCATTTGAATATCTTTTCTAAGGTTTTCATTGCTACCCTACCAAGTGCTAGTTTGTAAAATATTTATTGATTTCTGGTTCCTTTATTGTTGATAGCTGGTCTTAAAAAGCAGAAGCTATTTTGATGTTTTTGATATTTTCATTGTCATTTCTAAGATTGTTAGTTGTCATTAGCTCCCTTTTCTTTATATTTAATCATTTTTTTCATTGCTCCTTTATATACTAAATCTTGCAGATGATTTGCATTTTCAGCATGATGTCATCAACAAAGCTGATGTTTCTTCCTCCAATTTAAAAACACACTCATCTTCTTCCACTCCAGCTGCCCTCAGTACAGATTCAGCACATAGGTTGAATAAGTAAGAACAGTGTATCGCCTTGCCAGTATGAGATCAGTCTTTCATCATGCTCTCTCCAGATTGTGGCTTCCTGTCTTGTTAGAGGTTACACATGACGAGAGTGAGTGGGCATGTTGAGGGAAGAGGTGGTATTCAGGTTCTGATCAGTTCTAGAAAACCGGTAGTGGAAATTTTGAGTAGTTCAGAGAACAGGGAAATACCACCTCTGACTGGCCCCATCCCCATCTATTCTGTGCCTCCCAAGTGCCAGCTGGATTTTACAGTATCCTTCCCCTGGAGTGGGATGAGAATGGAGATTTTAAGTATACTTCCCCTGTCATGCCCACCAAGCCACGCGGTAGTAAAAAAAATTGAATCCCACCACTGGTTGAGGGCCATCTAACGAGGAGCCCATAATGCAGCACCGTATCATCAACCATTTTATATTTTCTATTCAGGAGGGTTTTATGGTAAAATACAACATTTGTATATTATTGTCTTCTGAATGTAATAAGAAATCATGTCTTTTCCATTGTCCCATTGTCCCTAAAGTGATTCTCTGTGTCTAGCATCTTCCTGTATGCTACTGCCCATTATGGGTGGCTGATTGCCTTAACTAGGCAGCTGGGATAACTACCTTAAAGTTGCTGGGAGTATATACTCCTGGCACATACAAGTAGCATTTTCACTCATACACTTCAGGGACAACTCTTCCAATGTGTACGAACACATTTGAACACAGAGAGGATCCCGCTAGATTAATTCATCAGTTGAATTAATTGTAAAATTGCTTGGTGTGTGTTGCATGCTGGGCTTCAGAAAATTGAAATCTGAAATTTCAAGATCATTATTGAATGATTTTAATGTAATTAATAATAGCAAACCTTTTAAAACTATTAGTACTCTGCTAATTGAATCTGAATAACAACAATTATAGGGACTCTAGTTCACTGTTTTTTGCTAATTTAAAAGTTCAGATCTAAGGGCAGCCTGCCAATTTTTGTGTTTCAAAGAACCTATTTGAGATTCTGCAGATAACAATGCAACCCTTAGCAACCCAGTTGGTGTCACTGAAATACAGAACATTGAATTGCAAGTTTCTGGTCAGTGCTATGGAAGAGATATGAGGATGATGATTAAAATAATACTTTTACAACTGCCGCACAGAGCTTTTCTCTGTTCCATCTTCTGAATATAGTAATATCGGAAATAGGGAATTCTAGAAACAAAGCCATTTGAGAAGTGCATCAAGGGTATTTGGAGATGAATGCTAGCCATTATTGTATATTTTTGTTTCTACACATCAATCCATCAACATTTAGTTATAATTTGTAATAATAAATCTGTATTTCTATTCTATTCTATTTTATTTAGTAGAAACCAATACAACTTCATGTGGATTTTTTTTCTTATCTTTCAGTTGGTTGCTTTATTATCAGGGAGAAACTGCTGTTGAACAGTGTGTGCTAGAAGAAGACCTCTATCCTGACCTTGCTTCCTGTGGGTGTTCAGCAACTAAAGTCAAGTCCCTTAAGCCTGTTCATCATGTAAGAACCACCAAGCAGTATTCAGAAAAGCCTTCTACAGCCCAAAATGCAGTGTCCTCTAAAGAATATAATCAAGCAGTTGTGGTTCTGATTTGTATATTTTTATTTTACAAGGGTTGAGGCATACATCTCTAAGAGATATTAGTAAGAAGCCAAATTTATTTATATAAAGAAACTTTTTATTAAATGAAAAGCAACCCAGCAAAGAATTTACACAACTTGACAGAGATCTTACATTGAAATAATATCCATATAGGATCACATGGTTGTGATAAAATTATAAAGAACTATCTGACTTATGTTTCTTACATGGATAGTTTACTTACTATATAAGAAATGATAACCATTGAACCAATAGGGACAGATTCATAAATTAAGCTAAACTAGGCAGTTTAGTTATATAAATTTGGGAGAATTCCCTGTTTTAAAGTGAGGGTAACTAGTAATCAATAATTATTTAAAATGTTATGAAGCATTTAGCTCAATAAAATTTAATTCACATAAATTATAAAGCCACTGAAATTGCCTCAGCTTCATGCCCATTCAGGAAGAAAGGAATAATGTGAATATTAGCCCTTCAAGGTAGATCAGACTAGGAATCTAATGTCATGTAGGTCAGTACTATTTTTATTGTAAAGCTTTAATAATAGGATCTTGCAAATCTGAATGTGTTTTTCACCTGCCTGTCTCTATTTTTGTGAGAATTATGGAATTGTCTGAGATATTTACTCATGTTACTTTCTTACCCCACTTCAGTTATTACCACTTCAAAAATCTAGATTGCAGCAGAGGCTGAGAAAATTTTCTTGTGGTAGTCTGATATTTGCATACCAGATCTGCAAAAATCTGTTACACAAGTAGGAAGTAACAGCCCAGATAAATAATTCTAGATGATAAAAACAAGTTTTTTTATCATGTAATATCTTTTTTATGATGAAGAAGAATCTGAGTATTTTTTAAAAACATTTCAAGATTCTTTTGACTTTCTGATAGATTGTTTGAAAAACTCTAGCACAGTGTTTCTTAACCTTGGCGATTTTAAGTCCTGTGGACTTCAACTTCCAGAATTCCCCAGCCAGCTATGCTGGCTGGGGGATTCTGGGAGTTGAAGTCCACGGTATTTAAAGTTGCCAAGGTTGAGAAACACTGCTCTAGCATTTGTTTGTAATAATAGGAACAACCAAGTGTTGTATAGAAATAGCTGCATGGCATTACAAAATTAATGCTGTTATGTTCAATATTCAGTGGTAACATCCATTACAAAATAGATAAGACATTATAAACGTAGTCATGGCAATGGTCAATATATAATAACTGAATAAAACAATGTCAACAATGTCTAGAAAGAGTGCAGAGAAGAACAAAGATGATTAGGGGACTGGAAACTAAAAAACATGAACGGTTGCAGGAACTGGGTATATCTAGTTTAATGAAAAGAAGGACTAGGGGAGACATGATAGCAGTGTTCCAATATCTCAGGGGTTGCCAGAAAGAAGAGGGAGTCAAACTATTCTCCAAGACACCTGAGGGTAGAACAAGAAGCAATGAGTGGAAACTAATCAAGGAGAGAAGCAACTTAGAACTAAGGAGAAATTTCCTGACAATTAGAACAATTAATCAGTGGAACAGCTTGCCTCCAGAAGTTGTGAATGCCCCAACACTGGAAGTCTTTAATAAGATGTTGGATAGCCATTTGTCTGGAACGGTATAGGGTTTCCTGCCCTAGGCAAGGGGTTGGGATAGCTGAAATGTTGCTGAACAGGACATACATGCTAACTTTTCCGCTGGGTTAGCAGATAATTGCATTTGTGCTTAATTGCTTTAAGAAAAAGTGTGAAAATGGTTTCCTCAGTTTTCACCATTGTACTACATTAATATTGTCTATTGTATTTTAAAATATTTTGAAATAGTTTTTTTAACGTTCACAAATTATTAAGTTAATTCATCTTATCTCATCACTAAGTACACATTGGGTATCTACTTCAGAGAGTATAAATAAAAGAAGATAATGATCATTTTGAAAAATTAGGTTTTTTACAGGTTGTCCTCATTTAGTGACTGCAATTGGAATCCATCGCTTGGCCCTTAAGCAGAGCAGTTGATGAATGAAACCATGATTGTGCTTATGATCTTACTTCACCTTTCCTTTCCTTTACAGAACTGTAAAGGTCATAAATCTGAGGACTGGTTGCAAAGTTACTTTTTATCATAATTACCAACAGTTGTTGTACATGACAGTTATCAAACAAGAACTACCTGCATAAGCACAGTAGTTTCTGTTTTTTTCTTTTAAAAAAAAGCTTTTTTCCTCCTGGGCCTTCTATTTATTTCACTATTTCAATTGGCTTAAATTCATAATACAAAGTATCTTCTTCTTGGAAATGTATCTAAAAACTACAAAGAAATTGGCAGAGTTTAAGGGAAGTTGTAACAGAAAATAAAGTCCCCTGGGAAAAGGATGCATTTTTCCATATTATACTTCCAAAACAGCTAGTCTACCAGAGTGGTGCTCTTCTTGGTTGTTGTTTTGCTCAGGTGGGAGGGAGGTAATATAAGATCTTAAAGGCAATAATGCAAAACATTTCTTTTATTTTTGTGCACAATTACACCAAGTCTGGGTCTATGTAAATATTAAATATTAACCTTATTTTATTTTAAGGAGTTCACAAATTGGTTCTTTTGTCTGTCTTTATCAAAAAAAAATTAAAGGGTAAAAAAATATTTCAGTCAACTCTATACTTAATTGCTTAATAATAGAGTTCATTTGTAAATAACAAAATTTATTCAATCAAAGTATTTATTATGGATGACTATCAGTTGACCTATTACGAGGAATTCTCATTACTTTCTGTGATTACTGACAACTTTTATTTGGCTTATCTACTATTGGTATGAAGTTTTAGCTTCATATATACTTGGATGCCAGTTCCCACAACTCTCTGCTATCATAGTGAATTTTAAGAGTTGAATTTCAAAATTTGAGTATCATATACTTCCTACTTTTAAATCTATTGAATCAGAGATAATTTTGCTTGGGAGATTGTTTTTTTAATTCAATTTTCCTGTGTTAAACAATGTAACTAAATAGGACTTGCATGTATTAAATGACTTCAGAGGATTAGAGTTACTTGAATGAATTAGCAATAGCAATAAGACTTATATACAGCTTTACAGTGCTTTACAGCCCTCTAAGTGGTTTATAGCCAGCATATTGCCTGCAACAATTTGGGTCCTCATTTTACCCACCTTGGAAAACTGAGTCAAACTTCAGCCTGGTGAGATTTGAACTGCCAAATTGCAGGCAGCTGGCAATCAGCAGAAGTAGCCTGCAGTACTGCATTCTAACCACTACGCCACCTTGGTTTCTTTATTGGCATATAAATTGGTAGAAATAATTATATAGAGGAAAATTAAAATTAATATATCCATATTGTACATGCTTGCCTAAAATACAAATCACATCACATCTTGGTCCCATTTTTGTATTATTTTAAAAATGTTATACTATGAAAGTCCATTTTGTAAGAGTTCAAGATCAGCAACTATAATCACTGTTTATCTTTTTATCTTTATCACTTACAGTAAATTGCTTAGTCCTAGTTGATTAGGGAACTCAACAAATAACATTAAAAATGTGGGTAGATTAGTACTGAATTCCTTTTGCTTTAATTTTGGTTTATTGATTAAATTTTTCAGAATAGAATGAAGCCAACATTATTTTCTAAATAAGCATCTGCAAACCAAGGAAAAGCTTCCTCACATATGGGGAACCAAAGAAAATCTAAATATAACTAACCAATACAGTATTAATCTTTTTTTTTTCTTCCAGGTTTTTGCTGAGCCAATGATCAGCCTTTTTGCACTAGAGAATTGTGAAGGCAAAGAGCTGCACTTGCAAGAAGCTACCAGTTCAATTCTGAATAAAGATTTTCACTTTCTTACTCAGTCAATATGGGTAAAAAGTGGCATGTAAGTACGACAACGATAACATAAATTAATGTACTGAGAATTTTATTTCTTTACTCACTGTGGAGAAATCACATACACATATCTCATAGATGAACATACCTGTACTTACTCACTTCTTATTTAAAACATTTATATATTCTATCTTATATCGAATTCTAGATAGCTCTCAACCTACAATTAAAATAGCATTAATAATAAAACAACATAATATATACATACATCAAAACCATATACATTAAAAACCTGGCACCAAAGTTAAGCTTCCACATGCAGTCCATCATTGAATCCTCTCATCCACCTCACTCTATCCCAGCACTTAAGAGGAAAAACAAGATCTTAAGTACTGTTTGGAAGGGTAGGATAGAGGCCTGCTGAACCTCAAGGGGAGGAGCTGCCATGAAAAGAGTAAATTCCTAGATCCCATAAAATGGCAATGTTTAAGGGAAGGGACTGGAAGCATGCCCACCCTATTTGATATGGTAGGAATGATAGATAGCTAGAGACGATCCTGCAAATAACTTGGCCCTAGAGCAAGATAGGGCTTCAAAGGTAATAACCAACATCTATTTATCCAAGCATTGTATATCACTTCCTTCATACTTTGTTATCTTCTTCTTTTCTTTTCTTCTTCTTCTCCTCCTCCTCTTCCTCCTCCTCCTCCTAGTGCAGGGTCTGCTTTTTTCACATCATTCAAGAAACTGAAACATGAAAGACTGTGATTTTTGTAAGTCTTCCACAAACTAACAGGGTGGAGCCCTGAACATTCAGGGGATACCACTGTATGGGAGCATTTACCAAAAAGGATCATTTCTAGATCCCATTCACCTCACCTTGTTGGATGAGGGCCCTTAACATCCTTTCAGAAAGAATGCAAAAGACAGACAGAAACTTAATAGCAGACATGGCCCCGGAAGGTATATATGGGCTAAAATAGGATTTTATAAGCTAACAAGTCATTTTGTCCTAGATCTAGAAATCTATTAGTTACCAACATAATGGCTCTTATAAAGTTATCCATGCCAATTAGGAGCTGGGCTGCTGCATTTTGGACCAACTGCAATTTTCATTTCTTTTAAAAAGACCAGCATATTTGTGTTTTGGGCTCAAGGCCACATAGAACCTGCAAGAAAACCAGAAGATGATGACTTTTAAGATATGAGGCGACTATTTAGACTCCAACAATCTTCCTATTCAAATTTACCTCTTGCAAAGGACATTTTTCTCTTTAAAGCCAGCATTTATTGAGTTTAGCAAATCTTTTCTTTAGGAAAAGAGGTCCATCTTTTTTTTAAAAAAAAAAAAAAAACCTTATTAGTCTTTTAAATATTAGGGTTAGAAATACAAAGACAGAATTTAAAATATTACTAATATAGTTACGCAAAATTCCTAATTCAGTCATGCTCTTTTGAGGCAGTTTGACAATGCCAGGAAGTAAGTTTTCCAAGCTAGAAACAGTTGATGTCTCATGGACAGACAAAAGAGCTTATTAAGGGGAAATCCTAGGAATCTGTCCCTTGAACAATTTTTCAGTGGGATGGGACAGAACATTTCAGACAATTGTTACATTGCCACATCAGTGAATTTGTATATCCCTATTACTTGGCTACTATTATCAGCTTTGTAAATAGATAGAGATAGCTGAGGGACGCAGTGGCTCAGTGGCTAAGACGCTGAGCTTGTCAATCAGAAAGGTCAGCAGTTTGGTGGTTCGAATCCCTAGTGCTGCGTAACGGAGTGAGCTCCCATTACTTGTCCCAGTTTCTGCCAACCTACCACTTCGAAAGCATGTAAAAATGCAAGTAGAAAAATAGGGACCACCTTTGGTGAGAACGTAACAGTGTTTCGTGCACATTCTCCATTTAGTTCTGCCAGCCACATGACCACGGAGACATCTTCTGGCGCTAGCTCTTCAGCTTTGAAATTGAGATGAGCACTGTCCCCTAGAATCGGGAACGACTAGCACATATATGCAAGGGGAACCTTTACCTTTAGAGATAGCTGGGCTAGTTGGAACTGTGTGAGTCCTTACTTAAGAGAATGAACTGAATTCTTTAGTGTTTTTGGATTTTCACATAAAATTCCTCCTGAAAATCATGTTTCTTTCTAAATTAATTTATATGTCAATTATACATTAATAATCAATGTTTAGATTGGCTCCACATAGGCTTTTCATTGTAGCAGTATTTCAGGTCAACTAAGATGTTCTTATTCCTTTACAATCAGTACATAAGTAGGTCCTTAGCCTTCCAGCCAGTGAGACTTCTCCTGTCCCTAAACCACATTATTTTCTACATGTCAATATTTTCTTCTGTTCCTTTGTTCTTAATTTTTATCTTATCTGTTTTCTTTTTCCAAATACAGATTTTATATTTACAGTATATGTATCTTTTCTAAACAATTGTCAACATGCTACTTCAATATTTTACTAATATATGGGTTGTTTTAACATATGGTAAATATCAGTGGTGGGTTCCAGTACGGTTGGAATGGGCCCGGCATTGGCTACATGGATGTGTGCAGCACGCGCATGCAGCGCGTGCATGTGTTGTAGCTGCAAATGACGCTTCCGCAAGCCTCTGCGATACTCCAACTGCTCAGCGGAGCATCGCGCGGGCGCTTGTACTTATCTTTTCATATTTACACAAAACATATGACCTATCAATGCACCAGATTTTCATATTTGATACAAGTTCTGTTTCTTTTATGTTGATATAAACAGCAAGATGTTTCAAAACTACTATGTAAATGTAGATAGGACAGTTTCACAATAATATCTTAAGAAATATTAAACATGAAAAATAATGTGGAATTGTTTTGTTTTGCTAGCATCTTCCAAGCAAGGTAGAATTAGCAAAACTGTGTAGTTAAATTACACCTTTAAATAAAGCTTGACCTGAAAAGCATGAGTAGGCAATCTTATTTTAGGATAATCTTAAGAACATGCAATACAGTAAAACTCATATTTGTAATTGCTGCAGCATCTACAGTGCAATACTTTTTAGCAGCCTAACTAGGGGCAGTAAAATAAATTAAGAACTTAAAATTTATCATAATGTCCTTATTGTGCCTTAAATATATTACGAATTAAATAATCAGTCCAAAATATGTGCTTGTTTGCCTTTATCCTATAATATGACCATATACAGTATATTAATTCACACAAGAGAATGTACAACACTATACAGATATGGTGATTCTAAGTATAGGGTCTCATACTGCTATAGACAAGCACTTAAATTTTTTTAAAAGTATTAAGTGAATTATTGATATGCCTTTTGTAACATGAGGCTTATTTAAATAATCATGACCATAGCCAAGGCTTGAATACATTTAAGAGACAGTGTCTAGAATTTTCTAAAAGATTTTCTTTATAATTAAATATGAAGGAAAAATTCCAGTGTTAAATGTTATCTTTGCCACTACCTTTTCCTCTCAACATAATAGGGGATGCCTGTAAAAACAGTTGTAGTAAAATAAACAACTACAGATAGCCCTCAACTTACAACCAAAATTGAGCCCAAAATTTCTGTTGCTAAGTGAGATATTTGTTAAGTGAATTGTGCCCCATTTTACATTTTCTTGCCATAGTTAAATGAATCACTACAGTTGTTAAGTTATTAACACAGTTGTTAAGTGAATTTGGCTTCCCCATTGCCTTTTCTTGTCAGGTCACAGAAAGTGATCACATGACCTCAAGCCATATCTGCTGACAAGAATTTGAATTTTGATCATGTGACCAAGAGGATATTACACCATAAGTGTGAAAACCAGTTATAAATCACTTTTTTCCAATGCCGTTGTAACACTGAATGGTTACTAAATGAGTGACTGTAAGTCAAGGACTACCTTTAATTAGAAAGATAAAACTTTCACATTCTTTATAAATCATTGCCATAGTGAAATATGAACATAAACTAGAATGTTGTTTTGTATTTTCCATGTCTGGAACTCTTTGCATACTGTACTGAATGTATATTGTATTTTGAAACAGATGGATTGCTTATGAAGGCTGCAATTTCTTGGGGAAACAGTTTCTTCTTGAATCAAGCAAGATTTCAAACTGGACACAGTTTAGTGGATGGACAGCAATTGGCTCTCTTCGTCCCATAAAGCAGGTACTAGTGTAAAGATGATTCCCATCCCCCTAAACCTGAAATGGCAATTTGAGGTTCTTAAATGACAACCACTGAAAATTGATAAAGTGAGTTCTTGCCATTTTAAGGTTAGAAATACACAAATCTATCTACAAAGCCTAACACTACACTTTACGCACATTTGGAAGCATGAAATCAAATAAAAGTTTCACCTAAGACACCTAATTTTATGATCCTATTTGCCGCAGTCATTAAATGAAAAATCACCTGCTTACACTTTCCTACCTTCTCTGCCAGATTCCCCATTGACTTAGCATGTCGGAGGCCCTCTGGGAAGGTGTTGTGATCAATGTTGATCACATGATCACAAGATGCTGCAACCATTGTAACTATGAACAGGTTACTAAGCACCCAAATTGTGATCTTATGACTACAGTGGTGGTGTGACAGTTGTAACTTCGAGGACAGGTCATAAATCATTTTTTTCAGCAGTCATAACTTTAAACTGATTAAACAAATCATTGTAAGTCAAGGATTATCTATACTATTGAGAAAAATGTTCTGTGTATACAAGTTTTATCATATGGATTCATGTTTCTTCATGAAGTATGAGTTAATTATGCTTTTCTATTTCAGCCAGCCGTGTATTTCAGAATAAAGAACAGATCCCAAGAAAAGTACTTGACAGTTGCTGGCACTTTAATGGATGGAAGAGCTACATCAGTATGTTTGTTCCCACAAAATGGCAAGAATACTCAGATCTGGCATTACAGTCGTGGCCTCATCAAGTCCAAGGTAGTTTTTTTACTTAGCAAATTTATATGCCACCCATCTCAACTTTTAAGCAGCAGACAAATTAAAATAAGATCAGGATATTAACTGATTTTTAACTCATCCTTATTAACTAGCTTCATATCTGCGGAATGTTTTAAATCAACATTTCATTGCACTTACAATCTGCTGTAACAAGTGTGACTTTTAACTGCAAGTTCTTTAGAATAAAAATGGGCCATATTTTAAAAGGAAATGAAAGAGATCTTTAGAGAGTTTATAATACATTTCATGGAATAACAAGTTATTTCATTTCTAAAAGTTTCAGAAATAGTCATTCTGAATGTAATCATCATTGTAATGGATATTTTTGGGGTTAGAAAGTTCCCTAAATAGTTGGTATTTTTTCAAAATGAGAATTTACTTATCTATAATTCCCTACCAGTCTAAAGTGAAGGCAGATTTGGAGCAATTTCAATAATCTATTACATGTACTTACTCTTTTTATACATTCCAGGAATATTTGTTAGATCTATATCCACCTAAACCCCAAGGCAAAATACACAACTCACTGTCCTCTAATGTTTCTTCACAACTATTTTGAGACAGATTTTTCTGTGAGGTTGCTCAATGGTGGACTTGAATCTCATCTCACCACTCTTAGTCCAACACTTTTGCCTTTCTAAAAATCTATAATCAGTTCTACTATACACACAAATTCCACTGGTTGCAAAGGTAAATTAGGTAATTAAGAATTCTGAATGTGTTTAGACTCTTAAACAAAAAAATATACTAGGAATTCTTTGTTATTTATGTACTAAATCAAATTCTGCCTATCATTTTTGCTCCACAAATTAAAGGAACATTCTTTCACAAACCGTTAGCAAATTATAGTTGCCGTGATTTATAAAAATTATTGTTCTTCTAAGTGGAGTATGAAGGGTAAATTATGTTTTTAAAATTTCTGGCTTAATTTATACCTAACTCTTAATACAACTGGTCAAATTTAGACCACTGCCTACCTATCCCCAATAATTTGTTTTAGAGCTACTATTTCCTTAAGTGAAGTTACATTTTATGGTATTATTTATTAGACATATGTCTGACAGAAGTATATACATAACACTTTTAAGGCAATCAGCAATTTTTCCCACTCCTACCTATCTAGGTCAATGATGCTTGCCTTGATGTCATTGGAGGCAGGGACATACCTGGAGCAAAAGTTGCCCTGTGGGCAGAACATGGAAAACCAAGACAGAAATGGACATGCAATAAGGATGGAACCATCACATCTTATCTCAGCGACCAGCTTGTTCTTGATATCAAAGGTAATAGCATAGAGGGGATATAGAAAGTCTGCATACTCATTAAAATGCCAGGTTTTTGAGATGTAAAAAAAAAAAATCAGACCAAGATAAATTACTTCAGAATTCTTTCCACCTTTAATATTAACATATAAGCTGCATAATTCAGTTGAAAAACAAACTGAAATATTTTAGGAGAAAAAATAACAATAAAAAACTATAATAATGTGACTGCATTAAGTGTTCACACTCTTTAGAAGTAGGGATGTGGCTGTGTTCAGAATCACATTCAATCTGATATTAAATAGTAGTCACTACACACCTGCCATCAATTAAAGTCTGATCAAGCCCATATAAAGTTCTGCTGTTCTAGAATGATTTTTTTCTCATTTACTCAGTTGCCTCTTACATAAAAATGTATGGTCTGCAAAGAGCTTACAAAGCATCAGAGATCTCATTTGATGTACCATGGAATACAACGAAGACAATCATTAGCAAGTGAAGAAAATATGGCATAACACAGACATTACCAAGACCTGTATGTCCCTCAAAAATTAATTTAAAAAAAACACTAATTGAGAGGCTGCCAAGAAGCTTACATTAAAGAAGCTGCAGGAATTTCTGGCAAGTACTGGTTAAATACTATATATGACAACAATCTTCAATATGTCTGAACTGTAGAGTAGGATAGAAAGCAAGATAGCCTTTTCTTACAAGGAAAAACATTCATGCCCAGCTACATTTTGCAAAACCCTACTTCAAGTCTGACAAAAGTATATGGGAAAATGTCTTATGGTCTCAAACCATGTTTGAACTTTCTGACCATGATTCCAAAAAGTAAGTTAGGCATAAAAACAGCACTGCACATTGCTAAAAGTACATCATACCCACACTGAAGCATGTTGATGGCAGCATTGTTTTGAGGCTACTGTTCCTCAGCTGGAACTGGGGCTTTAGCCAAGATGGAATTATGAACAGTTCCAAATATCAAACAATTTGAGCACAAAATTTTCAGGCTTCCGCTAAAATGCTGAAGAGGTATTTCACCTTTCAATACAACGGCCCAAAGCTTATATCCAAATCAACAAAAGAATGGCTTCACCAGAATATCAAAGTTTTGAAATGACCCAGCTTCACCCCTGATCTGAATCCATTTGAAAATATGGTAGGCTGACATGAAGAGGGCTGTGCAGGAGGCGCCAATTGGACAATTTTGCAGCGCTTTTGCAAGGAAGAGTAGGCAAAGATTCCCAATGCAAGATCTGCCATGCTGATAGGCTCCTGCTCTAAAAGACTTAATGTTGCCAAAAAAATCAAAAGGTGTTTGAAACGGATGTGCATCTTTATGCAACCATGTTATTTTTTGTTATTTTTCCCCCCTGAAAGATTTTGGTTTGTTTTTCAATTGAATTGTACAGCTTATATGTTATATTAAAGTGGAAAGAATTCTGAAGTGATATACTTTGGTTTGATTTTTTTGGAATATTAAAAATGCGTCATTTTAACAGGGATGTATTGACTTTCTATTCACTATACACATAATTGAAGTTTTGGCTAGATTTACCTTGCCATTTACCTAATTTTTAAAATAGTTTTAGGTCAAGACTGAATATTCCAAAGTAATTATGTACTGCAGAGTTTGCATCTGCATTGGAATAGATGCTTGAATACTGACCCCTTTGCCATTTACATGAGCAAATAAAATATTACTATTATTGGCTATCCAAATACCAACAATAGTTGGAATATATATTTGATCTTACACAATTGCATACTTTATTTGTAAGGCCTTCATGTTTGGAAAAATGATTAGAATATTATTCCTGGATAGTATATTTTTCAAAAATGATCATTTTCTTTGTTTAGGGGGTAAAATTGAATTACAGATTGAATTGTAAATGCAGTTTTTAATTCATTTGGAGGGTAATTCATTTCAATATTCAGCTCTAAATTTACCTCTGAACACAAAGAACTTTAGGATTGAAATTGCCTAGTGCTATATCATCTAACCCATCCAAATATATTGCAGTTTCAATATACTTGCATTCATAAAGGAATCCTGACATTCCGTTTTGGTTAATTGATTCCTCTTGTCTACCCTCCTGTTTCTGAAGGATTTTTTTTCATTAGAGCTGAAAAGTGATCCTAAAGTGATAATTTTGTAACATTTTAAGGTACCGTTTTAAAAGGACAAATAAGTAACTTATTTCTCAAACTTCTCTTATAGGAGGAGATTACTATGACAGAAACCATATTATTGTAAATCAACTTAACATCAGTGAATGTACACAGAAATGGAACTTTGAAATACTGTGAACGGATGTTCCCAAGATAAACCTGTTTGAAAATATGTATTAAATTGTCTGAAAATACTTGAACTACTGAAGAGACATAGTGTTGGTTTATGATAAAGATCTGCCCAAGACTGCCAAACGAAGAATAAAAAACAGCTTCTTTAAAGTTAACCAAAAACTTAATTTTTTACTTTCAAGTATTGTTATTCATAAAATATTGCAGGATAATTTATGCCAAATGTTCTTAACAATTTTGGATTGCTGGTAACAAAAATTTAAAATACAATTTTGTACAGATTATTCTTTCACAGAACTGATGCATTGAAATATTCAAAATTTATACTACACTTTGATACAGTAACTCTAAATTGATTAAGAGAATGGCTGAAATTATTTGTCAATCCTGTTTGTATTCTAATGTAATAAATTATGTATAATTCTAATTAAAACAGTTACAAACATGTTAGAAATAACAAAAGTTTTAAAAAAGTGATCTGTAATTGATCTCGTCATTTATTTTTTACAAATAGCCAAAATGGGCTAAGGGATGATATGTTATTAATTCTTTGCCTAGTATTTTCCCAAATTATGTCAAACTTACACAAGCAAAGCCCTTATTTTCGTGGTGTGGATTCAAAATTCCACAGTGTCGTAGAGCAAGAGATTATAAAATACCTATTCCTCCTAGGACTGCTCCTTCTGGAAAACTGATTAAGGCCTTACAGTTGCTTTCAAACAAACAAACAAACAAGTCGGGAAATAGAGGTCTTATCTGATGTGTCTTTGGCCCTAATGGTTTCTCCTTGGACAACTGTTATTGCTTAAATTTAGCAATTTGAATTGGTAAATCTTGTCATTAACTTCATAAAGCACTATCACAGCAGGAAATTTACCATATTGTTTACCTATAAACTAAGAAAACATATACAACCATTTATACAATACACATTTGTACTATTTGTACAACTTATATCTATGCAGGATTTTTTTAAAAAAATATCTTCCTTTATATATGAGCTTCAAAATATCCAGTATCCAGTATCTAGTAAAAGAAACCTAGTCAAAATGGAATTCAGATTAGGATTTTACTTTTTTCACCCTCGTATTTTCTATCCATTTCATTTCCAATAGTATTGTTTCACACAATTTGAGTGTGATTTCATTTAGTTTCTAGTATTATAGTAAAAAATGTTTCTTGTAGTTTTTAGGCCCAGTTCAAATAAAATACTGAAATATCCAAATATTCATTGATATTCAAGCCCAATCATAGGCAGTGGTTGCAACTTGTTGATTTTCGTTAATAGAACATCCATGGATCTCTACCTCCTAACCAGATGTTATTTTGCCACAGATGTTGTAAAATAAATCACTTATTTACTTCTTGCATTTCTGCTATGTAACCAAGGTATTGATATTTTAATCTAAAGCACTTATTTAATAGATGGATTTTATGTATACTACAAACAAGCAATATATATATTTGATAACACACCTTTTAAATAAATCGTTTTCAGCTCGTTATCCTTACTCCATTTCTGATAAAGACCATCTGATTCATCAATGTTGTAGCTACAGCTCCAATCTGCTTTCTTGAAACTCATATTACTACTAAACATAATTCTAAGAAAGTAAGACCAGATAAATTGCCAATTATTTCTACAAGAGAATGTAGCTTATGGAAACACTGTATGTAATTAGTTTTTTTCTGGGTATGTTGAGCCTTACAATGAAGTGGTATCTATTCAACGGATTTATCATAAAATTAGCTTTGAAAGAAGCCTAACATAGTACATCTTTAAGATACAGCCCAGTCTTAGTCTAGTTCAGGGGTGTCAAACTCAATTTCATTGAGAGCCACATCAGGGTTGTTTGACCTCGGACGGCCACAGTGGGTGTGGTCATGGTCATGACACTGGACTCATGGA
The DNA here is from genome assembly GCF_009769535.1 of Thamnophis elegans. Lineage (NCBI taxonomy): Eukaryota > Metazoa > Chordata > Lepidosauria > Squamata > Natricidae > Thamnophis > Thamnophis elegans. The sequence continues at coordinate 39,062,844 of NC_045546.1, forward strand.
GGGGGCACTTGTAGCCAAGTGCTAAGGCAGGACTTCCCTCATTCATTATACAGGTAATCCTCGAGTTACAAATGTAATAAGAGGTCTGCCAATTACATTTGTAACCCCGAGGATTCGCTTGATTGAATCCTGTTAAATGAACATGATCATCCCTGCTTTCCCCAGTGCCTTGTTAATCAAATGCGCAGGTTATTAAATAGACATGAGGTATCTCAGAGCGGGGAAGAGCATGGGGGACCTAGTGTTGGAGCAGACCATCCAAGGCCACCGCCAATCCACTGAGATACTTCATTCTACCCTGGGGTCCACACAATTGCTTCCCCCTCATCCTGCCCTGCCGGGTCGCCAGACTGGGCCTGCTTTGCTAGCGTCCAGTATTCCACTTACTCTTCCTCAACCCATTTCCCATGACTTACTTTTTGAAGATCTCAAGAGAAGGCTGACCCATGGCAGAGAAGCCAGTGTTTTTATTCAGATGATGGCAAAGCTGTAAGAACATGGAATCTAAGGTGGGGGGGGGGGATTGCCTGCTTCTGAGAAAAGACTGGCTTTGGGCCATGTGGTCAGCAGGCCTCTGGTAGTAGAAAAGTCATGGGCAGGGCCACAGCAGCCTCAGAACAGCTTCAGGGATTGAGACAGCAGCAGCAACCAATCAACAAGGAGCTTGCTTCCCTTCTCTCATCAGGCTGAATTGCAAGCCCCTTGTTGATTGACTGCCATGCCCCAATCCCTGAAGTTGCTCATTCAAACTAGCTAGTCATCAACAAGCAGGAGACTGCTCATCACTGGCCAGACTGAGCCCAAACTAAGCCTCCAGGCCCTCATGGCAGAGAAGGCGATCTTTTATTCAGATGGGGAAAACTGTTTTTCTTACATCTCACATCCTTACAGCTTCATGGGCTTCTGAATAAAACACTTTGGCTTCCCTGCCAGGTGGGTCAGGCTCTTCTGGAGCTCTTTGAAAAGTAAGTACAGTAAAGCCCTGGGTAATGGAGTGGGGAGTACGTGGAATCCATGATGCTAGCAAATCAGGCAGTCTGTGGAGCGGGCCAAATGGAGCCTTGGAAGACCAGTTTTGACCCATGGAGGCTCCATTTCGGCCTGTAACAGGCCAAGGAAGGGCCGCAGAGGGCCAAACTGAGCCTCAGAGGGCTGCATCCAACCCATGTAGGCTCCATTTCAACCAGCAACAGACTGGGGGAGGCCTTAGAGGCCCCCGCACCCCCATTTATCTGGCTGAGTGTTGCAGGAAGCTGTCTAGGCTAAAAACTACCTAGCAGAGGCACCATGGGCCAGCCCTTTGCTATTTCCAAGCCAGCTACGCAGGCTAGATCTAAGCACCCCGCGGGCTGGATCTTTGCTGCGGGCCTTGAGTCCGACACTCCTGGTCTAGTTGGATTCTAGTGAATAAAGGATAGTTTCAACATGGCATTCTTTTCTGTTGATTCTGGGGAACAGATAAGCAACAAGGAAGAAGAACCATCATGCTTTTAAAAGGCATTTGGGAACTGTTACAGGTTCATGCTCTATATAAGTGAATAAACCATCCTACGGTTTTATGATGTTTTATTTGCTATTACTATACTTCAAAGAGAATGTTCTCATTTTGTACTCTGCTAAAGTGAAATAATCCTTTAAAATTAGCACAAAAGGTTTTTATAGAAGAGCACTTCCTATCTTTTTTAAATAAAGATCACTATGCCAGTTGACAAACTTTGCCTCCAAATGACTTCATATATGGGATCTATAGGTAATTATCGATACCATAAGTTGTACTATAGTTTTCAAACCAACTTTGTCACTAAAGTAACATGCATATTGAAAAAGAAAAAGGGAGAAGATATTGGTGGCTTGGAACTTAAGACTAAAATGTATGTATACATTCAAAATTGCAGAAAATATTGTGAAAAGGCTTCCACCCAATGAAAAAGCAAACACACACTCCACCTATTTTCACATTGGTACCTGGGTTAAGAAGGAAAAGAAATTAAGAGTCATAAGTTTCACTGCTTATGACCTTGCATGGACAGCAACATGCTGCTTCTGATATTCATGGACACAAAACAGGATGCTACACAAATTGTAGAATTTTCTTCATTTGAAGAAATTTATTATACTGCAAGATGTTTATTAGAAATGTCGTGGCTTCATTGAAGAACACACTACTAGTCACAATATCAGATGACACTTTAAGGAAGCAAATTTAAGTAACACAAACAACTTTCTCTGGTCATCACTGGCCCCCAACTATATTTAGCATCTCCAATGTGTTTTTATTTTGCACATTAAGAAATCAGGTAGAGTCCTGTTGGTATTTCAGATTTGTATGTCTAAATTCATAACTTTCAGGCATCTTGAAAAGAATCCAATGTTTCGCAATCTTACTAAATTCCTAAGACTTTGTGAGAGCCTTTTATAAATAATTTCTATGTAATATGTTTTGCCTGATTATCAAGTCCTTATTCATTTATTTTCATAGTAGACTCCACTACACAAATCAAAAATATATAAGCTTTCTTAACTGTGATGAGAATTTATATTTAGATTACTTCAACAAGGCATTCAGTCCACAATGATATCACTAAGTTCTCTTTTTCTGCTTCTGAACCAAGATTAAGGTCCTTAACGCAAACAGTATCACAGCTCCATATTTGTTTCAGTGCATCCATGTGAGAAAGAGGAAATCGTAATCCATGTGCCTTCTTAAAGAAGAAAAATGGTTGTTAAAAAATCAAGTAAAATTAAACATTACATACAAATTAATTTACAGAACAATACCAGAGGTGGATTCCTACCGGTTTGCACCGGTAGGGGGGAATGGTAGTGGAAATTGCGACTGGGTCGCTGAACTGGTAAGGATGGCAGACTCACCACGCCCCTGAACCGGTTCCCCAGTCGCCACAGCATTTCCACCCACATTTTTAATGTTCTGCGTATGTGCAGACCTATTTACAAGGAACTGCACACATGCGCAGAGTCCCCACAAATTGCATGCACACCAAACCGGCAGTAACACTGGCAGAAACCCACCCCTGAACAATACGTATTCTGGCCTAATAATAACTGTACATAATTGTAAATAAAACTAGTTTTTCAGTTGGCTAAAGTTCATACTGATTATAATTATTGTAGGAACTCAAGTTATGTATCAAGATGTCACATAAGTGGAAGAGAAGTATATGCTATATGCTGTCCATATATGGAGCACATTAAATCACAATTTTCTAAATAACAGTTTGAAGACATTTGGATTACAAACTGCATTAAACCATAAATTAAGCTACAAAACCCAGATCCCTATAACATACCAAATCAAAATCAAACCACATTATGGTTTAGGATACAGTATACAATCATAGATCTAATAATTCTAGAAAACTATTTCAAATGAGGAGAAAATGTGCAACATACTTGCTGAGTTTTAAGACAAATGAAGATTCAAAAGCATATTTATGAGAAATTGTTTTCCTGGAGTTTGGTTTCAATTAATTGAAGAGAAACTAAATTTCTTTTCCAACTTACTTACACAAACGAATAATCTTCCCAACTTTATTATGGTTTTATTTATTACGTTTGCGCCTTATGTCAAAGAAGATTGGGTAGCATATAGTGTTTTCCCATTTCAATTAAGAAAAAAATTAGCCTCCAAAAATATGATTGACCAAGGCTTCGGAAAATATTTCATTGTTCAGGAATTGGACAATAAAGTTTTCTAATCAAATGAAAATTGCTATAGTATGTAAGTTAATCAGCATACATTGATATATGCATATACATCAATGTATAAACAAAACCATAGTCCTAAATATTTGAGTCTGAAATAAGAGTTATTATTTCCGTTCTCATGCTCTAAATAAAAGGTAGGAAAGTCATGTTTCATATCCCATCAATTAATAGGACACCATCTTGTGTGCTTTTTTTGGTCATGGCACTCAAGCTCTGGAACTTCCTGAGACTAGATTGGTCCCAAGTTTGCTGGTCTTCCAAAAGCATTGGTTGTTTAATCAGGCACAGGAGGCAGGACCTTAATGAGGCCAGGGTGATTTGTCATAGTTTTATGGTTTCTATCCTTGGCAGCCATCTCTTTTTTATCTCGATTATATATAGTGCTTTATAGTTATTATTATTATTCCAATTATAAATTTTCTTTGTCTCCCAAAGTCACTCTGACAAGAGGGGTGGCCATATAAATCAAAATGTATAAACAAAAGATTTCTTCCTGATAACATGTATTTACATGTAACTTACAGGTGCATCTATGGATTACATTTATCTACAAATTCATTATGAAGAGGAATCCGAGCAATTTCAAAAATGAAGGAAAATGAACTATATTCTATATGTAAAAACACATATATACACTTAGTCCTCGACTTAGAACTATTCATGTATCAACATAGAAAAAAGTGACATAGCTGAAACTCAAACTTACAACCATCATAACATCCTCACAGTACCAAGATCAAAATTCAGGTGCTTGGCAATGGGCATGTATTTATGATAGCTGCATTGTCCCAGGGTCACACAATCACCATACTAGCCATCTACTGGTACAAGCAGAGTCAATGGGGGAAGCTGGATTCATTTGACAACTGCATTTACTTAACAAATGTAGTGATTTGCTTAACAACTATGGAAGAAAAACTCATAAAATTGGGCATAATTCACTTAATAAGCATCTTGTTTAGCAACAAAAATTCTGGTTTCAATTGTGATTATAAATCGTGGACTAACTGAATGCCTGGCAACTGCAGAGAAGAAAATATAGACAACAATGCCATTTGAGAAGAAATATTTAGAATTTTAAAATAATAAAATGCAGACTGTAGCACGATAAGATCTGCTAAACAGAAATAAAACCAACCTCTGCTATCTCTTCCTTATTCGTACTTTCATCCCCCATCATATGGATCTGCCTTTGATTCTTTAAGCAGTGATAAACAAAAATCATTTCTTTGACTGAATCATTCTGAAAAACCATAACAAATATGTTTTTATACATTAGCCAGCAAGTGCACATCGTAAATGCATTTTTATCCAATCATTCCTTCTCTTTATGGCTGGGTGAATAACTTTTATTTATTACTTGCAAGGATACTTAAATTATACTCAGTATTTTTATTTATTTTTTACAAATTTAATGAGATTTCTGACCTTAGCTCATATATCAAGTTTACACTGTATAGCCTTTTAACCTTCTTAAATTCTAGCACTTTCTATTTATGGAACAGAGCAACAGTATTACTATAATACAATTACATAGCTCAATTAGATGATCTTGGACAGAACTATGCACGCTAAGAACAGCATGCTGACCATAGAGGTGGCCTCATGGAAAAACACATTTCTGTGAGCCTTCCTCCCCTGTACTCACCGGAAGATCTTGTTCTAATTCTGTTGTAATTATTGTGTAGTCTTTGAATCTTAACCTGATTGTGCTGCCTATTTTTGGTAGCGTTCCATCTAAAAAAGAAAGAAAACCTACATTATTTGGAAGAGAAACATTATTAGGCAACATTAACTTCTTGCAACATTCAAACTAAGAAAAGCTGCTGCAGTTATCACAAAGATTGATAATGTGTCTTCAGGTGTCTGCCTGAATTAGTGCAGAGTCAAGAAGCTGCTAATACAATCTTCCACAAATTCCCTTAATAAATGTAAACTGAAATATTGATTTCTAATGTAACTTTATTGTCTCTTTAAGTATGAATTTTTGCAAGCTACTTTCATGTGGTTAGTTTTTAAATAATTTGTAATTATGGTTACAATAAAAGTTGTCCCCTTATTTTTTGCAAAATATATCTATAAATAATTTAAATGTCACCTGGAGTGAGAAAATCCAAATTAGTTCCAATAAATGGAGGTAATCTGCTCGTAATAAAATCTTTTTTCATATAGGATGATCTCGGTTTCCTCCCCTTTTCCAAATGGCCTTCAAGGCGTTTCAGGAAGCTACTTAACTGTTTGGATGAATCAGATAAATCCATTTTCTAAACAAAAAGACAAGAATAACTTGCTAACAACCTGAAATGAGAACTTAATTACTTCATTGATGTAATGATAAAGGAGACCTGTGAATGCTTTATATTAGTTAACTGTTGTAGAACAAGTCAGTTACATACCTCCAAGAACACATTTTTTTAAAATGAAAATATACATTTCAGATTCAGTTTTAGATTATTTATTTTTAAGTTTTAAATTTTTGTAAGAAATATATCCGGAACATAACTGTTCTATGATCCTACCGTAAGCTGATAAAGCAGCATGAAAAATATCACATTAGAAATGTGGAGAACTCATTAACATACTGTTTTCACATAAAGGTATTTAAAAATAAAAACTTTTGTAAGATCTTTTGCTAAGAGCTAAGGCTCACAGTTCTGACAAAAATAGTGTCATGGAACCCTTAGTGGTGATTAAAAAGAATTACTTTATAATTAACACTGCAGCTACAAAATTTGCTTCTGAAACAGACAAACAAATTATTTTTTCCTTTAGCCTTGTAGCTTTACCATTAACAATTGCCTTGGAATGTTCTTTCGAAACTCAGCATCTTCTTTTGCTATATCTAAAAGAAGTCCAGGAACCACATCCAGTAAGTAATCTCTCCAAGAGCTGGCATGCACAAAACAAATTAAAGTTATTAAGAACAAATAAAATATTAACAATCTACAGAAATGTTTCTTATTGAAATAAAATGTACATAAAGTGGCCAAAATAGCACAGCTCAGAACCTCATACCATATATTCAGATTTCAGAGAAGTCCCACTGACATCAGTGAGGACTCAGTTTTACCAGTGTGCTTGGACTGTATCAGATAGCATGTTTTGGAGAAGGGATGATACCGAACCTATGGCACACAGCGCTGTCTGAGATCTACCTCTACTTTGGACTCAAAGTCTTGAGCACCTTCATGTCTGTTAGATTCCTGATTTTAGTTTTCCATGAAATGAGTGCTTTGTGCATGTCCAACTTCTTCCTGCAACTATTTTATGACACCTTTCATGGCAGCTTGTCAAATGCAAAGTATTTTAAGTGATTCTAAAATGTTAAAACATTCCCGTGATTTCTTAAAAACTTTGTTCAGTCTCCTTCCATGAGAGGCAGGCTGCAGAACTTTCAATTAATTGCAATTTCAAAGCGACCTTTAAGGGGACCTCAAGGAGAAAATGGTAAAGTGCTCAAATCCAGGAAAAATTAATTTTCCAATGTACATAATAGCCTACAGAATATTTTATGAAAGTTATTATTCAGATCTTACAATAATTGAACATGAAAAGCAAGGAAAGACCCCAGAAAAAAACGGTTAATAAATGTTCTTAAGTATTTTTGCCTATACTATATGTCTGATGTCTCCCCATAGATTTTCAGAAATATTCAATCTGAGGGACTATGAAGTCCATTCCAAAAGCTACTTCATCAACAATTTGGAAGTGGATGGCATACGGCAGCCTATTGGTGCCCATCATCATCATGAGCGTTTTCTGGGGGGTGATCGGCAGACTTTTGCCATGATTGGTCCCCAGGGGCCTAACTGGGGTGTTATTAATACAATGCTGGTGATAACTGCTGTGTGCTGCTACCTATTCTGGCTGATTGCCATTCTGGCTCAGTTGAACCCACTCTTTGGACCACAATTAAAAAGTGACACAATCCTGTATCTGAAGGAACAGTGGCCTTAACCATTACATCTTTTTCTATGGCAGTATATGAGCTAGGTTATGATAAAGTTCCATTGATTGAATGATGCCTTTACTGTATTTTGAATCAATTCATGTCTACCTTAATGCCTCTGTTCTATTATGAAGAATATTTAACTCAGACATTTTTCATACTCCTGAAGTGCCTAAAGGGTATTTTGTACCTGATTTCTGTAAAATTTTGCTTGAATCTCAAGTGTTACAAAATGTTCTATCATTCCTATGATGGCTAGGTTTATTGACAATATCCTATATCTCACCAAAAAAACTTGGAATAAATTTCTATTCTGTTTACTTTAAAAAATAATAATTTGAGGCACCTTTCAGGCTGTAATCTTACTGAAACAACCAATCACTTTTCAGCTTCCATTTCTGCACTGACCATGGGTTTCTAGGATACACTGATGCCGAGCTGAATCAATTCTTCCTATCACCTGAATTTCCTATGCTGCTGGGTGTACACAAACCCAACATAATAGAGCAATCTCTGCACATAACAGCAAAACATACCAAATTTTAAAACTTTTCTGGTATGACTGAAGTATCAACATGCCAACAACTGTCTACTTTCAGTAAAATCATCAACCAAATTAAACTAAAAATATAATACAAGATGCTTACTTGTTCTGATACGTGCTAATGGTAATATGAGTAGAATGAGATATCCCAAGAGGAGTGTCAGCTTGATGAATTGTTCCTCTTGGAAAATACAGCATGTCTCCTGGCTGAAAGGAAAGGCAAGCATTATAGTTATAATAGGAACAATAAGTGCTTATGCCTAAATTGCTATGTTTGCCTACCTACTGTCAATAACAAAGCAGTGACACAGGCTCTCATCTCATGCACAGCTGCATTGGAATAAAAGCAGATTTAAAATTCTACATCTTAACTATATTGATCATACACAACAGATTCTTCTTCCTTTAACATGCTTTTTCAATTTATGTTTGAAATTAGGAAATCCTCTGAGCAGATGTGGCAGGGAAAGAAAAAAGAACAGGATATGCTGTTACATGAGCATAAATGCATTCTGAAAACATTAAGTCTATTCTCTTTTTATAGCTTAAGACTAAAAAGGGACTTCGCATATGCTACCTTTAATATGAAATCATGAGTTGGTGTTCCAATTCTTTCTTCAGGTTCAACATTGTATTCTTGAGCTAGATGTACAGTTGGGCGGTAGAGTCGCCAGTGTTTCTCTCCTTCAAGTTGTAAGATAAATATCTAGGAGTGTCATGTCAACACGCATCAGAATACTTTTGTACTTTTACCTATTGTATCTTTCTAAAGAATACACATGTATGGCAGCCAAATTCCACCCTCACAAACAATTTTAATAGAGATAGCAAGATTTTTTTCATTTAAAGAAAAATGTGCTTGTAGACATACACTCAGTATCCATTATCGGTTTTTATCATTATTATCCAATTTACTACAATACAACTTCCATATTTTTCAGTCCATAGCACATATGACAATTCTCCTAAAATTTCTGTTCTTGAAAATATTTGTGAGCAGGAAATTTACATGCAAATTAGGATTTCTTTACCTCAACATCATCATAGTGTGGAGGTAGGCCTTGGGATCCAGGAGGAGTGATGTAAACATTAGATCCAACCAATGAGCCAAAGTAACATTCCAGTTTTTCTTGTATCCTCCAGAGTTCATCCTTATTTTAATACAAAAGAAATTACTTTAACAAGGGAAAACCAACTATCTTTTGTCATACAAATCTCTGTTGATATCAGTGTTGCATTCTACTATTCTAAATATGGTAAGAGCTGCATAAGAAAAAAATACTCAGGAAAAAGAAGCCTAAAAAAGCTCACTAATACGGAGACAAATCAATATTCAAAGAAGCAAAAATAGTAAACATTATCTTCTTTAGCAAACTTCTATGTAGGTCGCTTTCAGCATCCTAGCATTTAGATGTACCCCGCCAAGATTTGGTCACACTAACTCCATTTGGATAGAAAGCAAGCAAGGAACAGCAAGTGAGAGTGGTTTAAAAAATGAAAGTCCTAATACAATTATGTTATCCTCATCATTAGAAGGCTATGAAGAAGCAGCTGGAGTTATCAGAATATTTGAAGAAAACTTAAGATCTGTATATGACAAGATTACTTGTGAGAAAAAGTTGAGCAGCAGATAATTCCAACAAAATCAGATAATAGCTATAGATTGTTGAATGTCTTTGGAATAGGAAGGAAAAATGTAACTGGCTGGGTAACGTAGAGAAGATCACTCCACACTGTGTTACATGGCGATTCCCAAGAATTGAAACAATGGTTTCATAGCTACTTCAGTGTACTAGAAACAAATTGAAGCTTTATATAAAGGCTATAATTTTGAACTTATATTTAACCAAACCCAAAACTCAAATAGATTCTAATTCATAAAAAGTGTTAGTTTATCACTGCGTTTTAGTTGCTGAAAGTTCACAATTTCCTGCAAGACCGATACCCTGTGCACGCATGCTGTTGCAGGCTCCTTCCTCTAACCCCAAGTTGGTGCCAAACAATAGCCCTCTTTCCTTGGTGTCCCTATATAATGAGGGATGCTGGGGCATCCTTCATGAAGCTTCCCTGCACTCACACAAACCCAGGGCCTCTTTCCCTCAGTCTCCCTGTGCTCACACCCACCTGTGACCTCTCTGCATTTGTTGCAGCACTATGATCTCCTTCCTTCAACCTTCCTGGGCTTGCATGGGCCTACAGTCTCTTTCCCCTTGCCATGCCTCCTATGTTATGCCTCCAAGGGACTTGCCCACCACCCATGGCACCCTCACGCTCTTTACCTAGGACTCCTGCTGCTTAACAATCCATGTGTCTTGGGGTTATGATGGCAACTATGACTGCTGGAATTGTTGTCAATAAGTGATAAATTTATATAATGTTGTACTTTACATTATTTAGAAACAGCAATCTAGATTCCAGTTGACATCATAACCCAAGGACTACCTGTAATATGAAATGATAGTCTCAGCAATACATATAAACAGTAACTATGTAGCCACCCAGAGTTACCTTTAGGTAAGATGGTGGCCTATAAATTTTATAAATAAATAAATGTATTTAAAACTAAAATATACAAAACAGAAAAACTAAAAAATACAAAAAACAAAATAAAAAATAAAAACTAATGCTAAATAGAAAAATGAAGTAATCTGTAGTATTTTTTTTAGTTTAAAAACATTAACCTAAAGCAAAGTGTGAGCACACATTATGCGATGGTTTTCTTCCTAAATTCATTAGTTCTGAGTCAAAGTTGAGAAACACAAAAGCAGCCACAAAATGCAAACAATTGTTCTTTATTTACCTTAAATCTCTGTGGTTGATGAAATTGTATTGTAGCCTTTTTCTGATCAAAATCTTTCTTCAGTTGTGCATAGGTTGCTTTTCCATCTTTATTAAAAATAAGTTTTTTGCCATTTGTACATCTACATATATTGATGTCTTTACCATAATACAAACCTAGTTTGACTAAGTCTTTCAAGTCAGTTAACTGAAAGAGAGACTGATAATATGATGCCACAGAGGAGTCATCCCTCTGAATCAACAGTGGCTTCTGTTCCCAATATTCTCTAAAAAATTCATCTTCTTTAATAGGAGCAATCAAACTCTCAAATAAGCTCTCTGGATTGTCATGTTTCCAAAGCAAAGGACCGACTGCTTCTGTTTTTGCTTGTTTGCTTGGCAAATCTGATTCCTTCTCTATTCTAGCTCGTCTTCCTCCTTTCTTGGGCATAATGCTATACAAGAAACAAAGAAACGAACATCTGATTTTATACATATTTCATAAAAACACATCCAACAAGTACATTCTAATTTGATTTTCCATATAGATAGGATGACATAGCATGATGGACTGAAGCCAGTGGATTTTATTTCTGTGCAAAGTTGCTTAGGATCAGGAAGCATAGCCGGCACTGCTAGATTCAATTTCAAGCAGCTAGGTCCTGATCAACTTTTTTTTTTTGCTTTATACCTTGTTGTTCTTTTAAGCTACCAAAGGGGCTTATAATGTTTAAACCCAAATTATAAAGTTAGAACATGGTATCAACATCTGTAAAAACCAGTTAGTCCCTCCAAGAAATCTTAAATTTTATTCACACAGGATCACACCAATTCACTTATCACCAGAAATCCCAATAATGCAAATTTGAGAACCCTCACCCCCGCAACTAATCTAAACTTATGTTGTTCAAGGTATTTACAGAGGTGTTGACAGGTCACTATATGAAACATACTTTTTTGGGATGATTCTCCACAGAGAAGAAAAGCTTACAGAACTATATGTATTAATTTTTATTACCATTGTTATTATTATTATTACATTATTCCTTCCTAGAAACATTTTTTTAAAATGCAGAAAACATCACAAAATACAATTACAGAGAATAGATGCTTTCAAGCATAAAAACATATAAAAGAAGAAGCAGGCAGTAACATAAAGCTTCAAAAGCCCACTTGAGTAAAATTGTTTTGAGAGCCTTGAGAAAGTGCCAGGGACACTCCCAACTCTTTAGCTAGCACAGAGAAGGCCTTTTGTGCCCACAATTCCTTCACTTACCCAGTGGATAGGACCCTCAAGTTCCCTCAAGTTTACATAATAGGCTCAGCAAAATCATTCTGGGAGAAATGGTACTTGATACAGCACAAAGCCATGTTATAAAGGGCTTTATAATTAATAACCAGTATTTTTCATTTGGCCTATAAGTTTACCGGCACAGAAACCAAAGAACTGGAATGTCTGTATAATTGTATGTAGTCAGCCCTTTTTAGGCTTCCCCACAAGGCATGGGAGAAAACAGCAGAAGCCCTGCTGTTTTATCTCCAGAAGTAAGCAGAGTATATCAACATAATTCTGTATTAACACTACCTGAACCTGGGCTGTTAACTTTAGATAGAACAATTTCTGATTGGAAGCCACCCAGACTTAGTTGTAAGATGGGAGCCTGTATAAATAATTTACGTAATAAATGAATAATTTTCCTTATTGCAAGGTATAACTAAGAAACAACAAAGAAATATAAACTTGGTTATTGTTCATTATTTACAAGTTCCCTGTATTTGTCAGTTTCAACCATCTTCTCACAAATCCCTCTGAAAAATATGTGGTTCCCAACAGCTATATAGTTGGGAATATAGCTGTTGGGAACCACAGCTATACAGTTTCTATAGCCCCAATGTACAGGTTCTTCCTTATTAGTTGCATAATCATGGCAGAGGCTGTATTCTTCCTTCTGGGCTTTTGCTGCCCTCTTTTCCAATCTGTTTATCTTACAGTAGACGATGCCATATGGAATGCAGAATGAGGACTCCAGATGGCTAGTGACAATCCTAAAAAGATCCAGCAGTAAAACCAGAAAACCAATTATGGCACTTGTATAGATCAGAAAATCAGCATCCGGCAATGACTCAAAAAGCAGAGCAGAGTTTGGCAACTGGAATCAAATTCCAGTGTTACTTTATGATGATTCAAGTGGCTACGGCTTTAATACAATAGTAAAGAAAGACAGGCTCACTGCAGCTACACCTAGTCCACATAAGCCTTGGTGTTGTTTTAGTTAATATTTAAATCCATTCTTTGAATTTAACAAGCATGCTGTCTTCATTGAAAATGGAACAAGTTCATGCATCAAAAAAAGTACACACACATAGTCACACCTGTTAGATATCTCCCCCCCCCCCCAGACTGCAAGAGGTTTCCACCAAGGTCCTCTGTTCTGGCAGGAACAGAGGTTAAATCTCATTGGCTGGGAGGTCTGACAGATCCCTTTAAAAGGGGATGCTGTCCGACCATTCCTTAGCTGGATGTTTACTTGACGTGCAATAAAGAGCTGTTGTTACGAGCCTTTGTGTGTGCCTCCTTTACCTGATCTAACAACACCCCTTTATGGGGATAAGGAAAAAATATGTTCCGATACCATTTCAAAATAGCATGTAGATCAGGCAAGATGATCAATAAGTATGGAAAAGAAGAAGAGGCTGTTTACCTGGTTCTTTCCTCTCCCCTCACCCCTACTTGTTGATCATCTTGCCTGACCTACATGGTGTGGTATACTTCTGATGCAGGAACTTGTTACATTTTCAATCAAAAGAGCATGCTGGTCACAAACTCATGAAGAGACTGGACTATTAAGGAAAATAACATGTAGGCTTATCCTTGTACAGCATTGTACAGCATCACAGCATTGGATTGCTTTTAATGGAAATCCAAGTTATTCCTTATAATAGTGTACACCCCAAAAGGCGGGTAGGTGGATATTACAGTCTGGAAGATCTTTACTGGGGGTCACACGTTTTCACATCCTACAGGCTCCATTACTCCTAAGATCTGCAAAGGGCCAAGCCCCCAGGAGAGACTTCATTCACCACAAGCCCCTTTCGTTCCCCTTCCTCCGAATCGGCAAAATGTGTATTTTCCTTCCTACAATCTGTCCCGACGTTTACCAGGAAGAAAAGATTTCCATGCCACTTGGCAGGCCGCTCCCCGTCCCCAATTTGGATGGCAAGCCTCGTTAGCTTCCTAGCTCCCTCAAAATCACGGGCGCTCCGGGGGGGGGGGGGAAAGCTCCCACCACCATGCCCGTTTGAAGAGCAAAGCCTGAACCGACAAAGAAGCGAGGAAGAGGCCCTTGCAGAAAACATTGCTCCATCCGACAAGGTGTGTCTAGCCGCATTCGCCGAGGGAAACGTAGGTAAGAAGGGACCGGACACACCCCACCCCACCCCCACGCGGGAATGGACAAAGAAGCACCAGCCTCTCTGTTTCTGGAAGCGGGCAAAAATAGCAGCAACCGCTTGTGGTCCTTTCGCGCTCACTTCGTAACGACCTGACCTGCTTAGAATTCGGCGGTGGAAGGGCGCCGGCAAAGCCACGTGGGCTGCAGGCCGAGCAAAGGCCGCTGCTCGGAAGGAGGAAGAGGAGGCGTGGACGCGGCAGCCTCCCTGATTGAACCGGACTTGTTGCTTTTGCCCGCCTATCAAATAGACCAGGCGGGGCAAACGGCTTTTCTGACAAACGACGCGAGCGCCGCCTTCGCGGTTCTCTGTGGCCTTGAGAGCTGACTCGCGTTCAGAAGTGCACCAGACTGGAGTATGTGGTTGTCTCACGCACGCCCTCATTGGCTTAGAAAACCTGCACCGGTGGCATTTCTGCCTTTTAAATTCGAAGTAGACCTGTCCTTCGTTGTTCTGGACTTGGGTCGGTATTGGATGGAACTACCTGCTTGCCAGTGGTCAAAAAATATCCCGGAAAAAACAATGGCAATTCGATTTTCCCCGTGGTTTACTGAAAAAAAAAAAAGATGCTCTCTTCAAGAAGATACAGGTAGTCCTCGACTTACAACAGTTGACTTAGTGACCATTCGAAGTTACAGCAGCACTGAAAAAGTAACTTATGACTGTTTTTCACACTTAGGATTATTGCAGGATCCTGTGGTCAAAATTCAGATGCTTGGCAACTGATTCATATTTATGATGGTTGCAGGGTCTCGGGGTCATGTGATCACCTTTTGTGACCTGACAAGCAAAGACAATGTGGAAGGCAGATTCACTTAACAACTGTTACTAAATTAACAACTGCAGTGATTCACTTAGCAACATAAATTTTGGGCTCAATTGTGGTCGCACGTTGAGGACTACCTGTACTCAGATTTAGGATGAAATCCCCTCCCCCAAGAGACCTTATTTTTTAGCCCTTTGCAAAGGGTTGGCAAATACATTTTTTTTTTTAAAAAAAACGTATTTTAAATATATTCTCTTTTTGCCAGTTGTCAGAAATGGTATGGACTTTTCTGCTTGAGCAGGAGATTGGAGTAGAAGAGCTTGGACAGTCCCATCCAACTACGTCCAGACCAGGTTCTGTTTTCTGCCTCATCTATATATTCCCAGATTCTGCAGAAAATTAAAATTGCAGTTTCTTCAAGGCTAAAAAAAATCAGTGTATTTTAAGAGTTCACAAATTAAAATTAGCTTCTTTCTAAAGCTAATAGTGGTCCTAGCCAGAAGGAGCTACCAGAAGAGAAAATATAGAAATTAGTGTGAAACTTGAAACCATTTATCACAAGTGTTGAGATTGTTGTCCCAACTCGGGTCTGAGTTTGGTGCCAAAGCCAATGATGGATGCTAGACACGAGGTGCAGGTTTTCTGATTGCTTTTTATTGGAGTACTTGAAGGAAAAGGGTTCCTGGTCAAAAGGCCAAGAACAAAGGATTAAGTAAGCTTTATACATTTTCACTAAAGGAGAAGGCGGGACAAGGTGAGTTAATAAGACATATCATCTAATAAACTTTTTAGTAATAATTCTACAATTTGTTCTATTGGTCTCTAGCTATCCCTATTCCTAAACCTTGGCTAATGAATGTCCCAGGAGTTATCTAATATACATTTCATTTGCTGCAGGCCATCCCTAACCTTTAGCTGAGATCTGCAAGTTGTCTAACTACCCATAATTGCTACAAACTTTACACATGCATATTTCCTGTTGATAAGCATTCTTTGTTCTTGCGAGACAGACCACCACAATTACAGTTTTCCTGATTTATTTTCAAGTGTGTGCCATGACCTTGCTTTAGCAGCCAGCCCATCAAAATTATTAAAATTGTTTATAGTTAGATTGCAAGATTTAAAAACTGGATATTTATTAATTATTTAATCAATGTATAAAGTCACCCAACTCATAAGTTGCAATTCTGAACAGCTAATTAGGATTAAAAACAAAGAAACAAAGCCAATACAAGAAAAACAGCACAAAAGAAAACAAGGGCAGCCATTAAGTCAGTTCAGTTTCAATCCAGAACAGAACCTGGTCAAGACGTACCATAGTTGGATGGGACGACCTCTTCAAGGTCTTCTAGTCTAGTCCCCTGGTCTATCTCAGGAATATTGATTTTCTAGTGTGCAGAGGCTATGATAGTGAAGGTGTGCTCTTATTTAATTTTTTAATATAGCTTTTTATTAAAGATATTTACATAGCTAAGAGACAGATGTGGAAGTGAATAAAGAAAAAGTACAGAAATAAGGGGAAAAAGACAGCTAAATAAACTATTTTTGCCCCTCTTTACAACCACTTCAAACTCATTATCCCTCCTCCCCTTCTTAACATTACAATAATTTATTCAGCCCCTCATTCAATTCTTTTTAATCATCTAATCTTGGAATTAACATTTTGCTGTTTTGTATTTTCAGCTAACTATTCGTGAAAAGTTTTTAGTCTTTTATAAAAGAACTTAGTGTTTTGTTCCTAACATCCCAAGCAAGTCAGTTTTGTCAACTCTGCTAGTTCTGCCATCTTTAGAATCCATTCCTCCAGTTCAATATTTCAGTATTTCTCCATCTTTGTGCATATAGTCTTACTTATATATTATTATATATAATAGTCTTCCATAAGTATTTTCTAACTTTACTATTCGTAAGTGCCAATAAAAGGAATGCTCATTTAGTCTCAATATTTATCTTCAAATTCTTTTAGCATCAAATATGATACATATTCAATTTTTTTTTTGCTTTTTTATAAGCCTACAATGTTTTCATTTTTCAACATTGAAGATAAGGCATAGTACACAAGTGTTTTCTTGTTTCAAAGTAGTTTTTATTTTAATTACCTTCAACATATAATTTTCATATTTTTAACCAAAAAAATTTCTACACTGAAAATTAAACTGAAAAAAATAAATATTAATTAAAAGTGCAAATCAGTTTCTCTGAAATTTTATTGCAATGAATGGAGGTACTCCAATGTTTCTGGAGCTATCAAGAATAAACAAGAAATTATGATTTGAGCAAGTATTTTAAAATATGAATTATTAATGTGCTATAGCATTTTAAATAATAAATGTAGTATTACATGCTCTTTAATAGATTAAACTTTGCTTCATTAGATGCATGAGGATTCCAAATTAGCCTTGAAAGCATGGTATTCAGAAGTGTTCTTGAAATAGCTTCACAATTGTTCAAAAGTATGCAAGCAAAAAACCATACTTAATGTATGGGATATACATTATATATATGGTAATTGTTACAATCATCCTTTATATTTTCTCAGTTTAGAAACAAATGACTGCCACCTCATTAAAAATTATGCTTTAATTTAAAATCTCAAGAATTCATACACTTTTAGTATATAAATATAATGGGAGATTATACACATCTAGCAGTTGAATTAGCCCATGCATGTATATGTGTTAATTCTCTTGAAGTATTAACAACAAATGGAAATTGGAACAGAAAACAGTAGAAAAAATATTAAACAATCTATTTCTCCATGTTTGCCATTTCCCCCTTTAAAATCTCCTCCTGCAGTTAATCAAAACACAAATAAATGCAACTCACATCTAGTTTGTGTGCAATACCATGTGAATTTATCTAAGAATATAGTATCATCATCTTGTCTGATTTGGCTAACAAAACTTCTTTCCTAAATACAGTCAGCCTTTCATCTCCTCCACAATATTAGCAAAATTTGAAAATCCAGACTTCTGAAATAGATAATATAATTTAATCAAAATTGGATGTGAGATCAGTTCTTGGGGGACGGGAGACATTGGTTTTACAAGTGACAGAGTCATAAAGGATCAACTTACAGGATCAGGCTGATATTAGAATAGAGAGTTCTTGCAGATGTAGCATTTATGTAACTGGCCTTATAAGCCAGTTACTTTAGGTGGGATTCAAACATTTTTTGCTACCGGTTCTGTGGGCATGGCTTTGTGGGTGTGGCAGGGGAAGGATACTGTAAAATTTCCATTCCCACCCACTCCAGGGGAAGGTTATTGCAAAATCCCCATTTCCTCCCAATCAGCTGGGACTCGGGAGGCAGAGAATAGATGGGGACGGGGCCAGTCAGAGGTGGTATTTACCGGTTCTCCAAACTACTCAAAATTTCTGCTACCGGTTCTCCAGAACTGGTCAGAACTTGCTGAATACCATCTCTGCTTATAAGCTTCTAAAGTTGTTCTGAAAGCAGTTTTACAATATTGTGAAAAGTCCTATAATTGTCATTGCTGTGTGTATCACAAAGGAAGCAGCATACTGCTTATTGTACAAATCAGCTAAATTCACCAATCATTACTTTAATAGCAGTACTGTAAATAGAAAATACTGTAAATGAGGGCTATTGTGTTTTTCTTTTTAATATGTTGCATTTTGTGTGTGTGTCTGTGTGTATTAGGCAGGCTGAAGTAGAATTGTCCATTGATTGCTATATTCTGTTTGTCAGTCTCAATCATTTTTATACTGATCAGTGCTTGGGTATATTTTAAACAATGTATATGCTAGAATGTAATAGCACCTACCTGTTCCTAGCTAATCTTTAAAAATAAGTCAACAAGAAATCCAGCTCACCTAAGGGAGTCCTTAGCTTACTATAACAAGTCTCAGTTGTTCACATGAAAATAAAATAAGTAAAATAGTTATGACTCTTCATTTATATATATAAACCCCAGTAAAAAAAATTAAATACAATATATATAGCAGGAAATACAATCCTGGAATACATATCAATGACGTGGTTATTCTGCAAAATAATTCTGCCCACAGTTCTTTTCAAAACCCTTTTTCTTTTTAAGGGACCTTGACCCAGATGGGTGATGCTGGGTGCTCGCTCGCATGCTGCTCCCTCTTCCAAAAGTACACTCAAGGTGGCAAGATCAATGTCAGCATCATGATAGCACCCATCAAAGGCCATGGCTTGCGTTGCATCAATGTTATATAACCCAGCAACCTAGAAGGAAGAACAATTGAATCAATGGATTTATATCACTGGGGAACTCATGTGGTTGCAGCTGTAGTCTTCTGCAATCTGTGTCAGGCTAAATAGAAAACAGACACAATAAGCATTTAGGCATTGAAAGAATGTCTTTGTTTTATTGTAGAAAAGCCAGTGAAGCCATTATGAAAGAATACTAAAAGAATTTCAGTGAATACCACCACCAGAGATCAACTGACAACAGCACTTCGTCAATAGTCGGTAATATGTTCTAGACTATGCCTATGGTAATATTGGCACAGCTGGTTGGAAGCTTAAAGGGGGGAAATGCTATTTTAATGGGAAAATATTGAGCACCGGGAGAGGTTAAATGATTGGTTTGCCCTGTTCATATACAGAATAACTGATGAGTTATTAATTGATGAGAAACAGTCATGTAATGCCTCCTGGTGCTCAATTTAAATCAAATAATAAAGCTCTCCTAAGCAGAGCATTCCAAGGTGCTCTGATATTTCCATTGGAGCATAGGTGACAGATTGCAAAGAAAAACAAGCTCTTCCACATTCTTTGATACAAATAAATTCAGGAAAAGGAATATTAAACTTAAGAGATGTTATCCAGTGTCTAATTTAAGGAAGAGCAAATTAGGAGCCTCAATTATTCTCAGCCCCGGTCCCCTGTTTTTTCAGTCTCCAAGTCTCCTTTCCTAAATCTGGAACCCTTGATGTCAAGAGATTTTGAAGGGCCCCCATACATTTTTGCTCCAAAAATGGAACTTTCCAATATCCAGTGACAATGCCATTGGATCTAGTTTCCCCGAGGAGAATTATTTTAAGCTGAAATTAATTCGCCAAAGTTTAGAATGAACGTTATCAAAAGAAACAGAGAAAGGAAATATTGGTACTACATAGTATGGTATTATTTTTTATAATTCTAAGTATTTTTGAATATTTTTACATGGGGAAAACATTTGCAAATATATACCTTTCCTCTGTTTTTCAGATGTTTTCTTTCTTCCACTGTTGTGAGATAATTTACAGCTGCATATTCAATAACAGATAGGAAGACAAAAAGGAAGCTGATCCATAAATATACATCCACAGCTTTTATATAAGACACCTGGGGCATTGAGGCACTTACTCCAGTAATTATGGTTGACATTGTCAGCACAGTAGTTATACCTGCCAAAAGAAAAGAAAAGATAGGAGCACAGGTAATCCTTGACTTACAACAGTTCATTTAGTGACTGTGCAAAGTTACAACCGCACTGAAAAAAGTGACATGACCATTTTTCACACATGACCATTGCACTATCCCCATGGCCACATTATGCTTGACAACTGACTCACATTTATGATGGTTGCAGGCTCCCGGCATTATGTGATCACCTTTTGCAACTGTCTGACTAGCAAAGTCTGTGGGGAAGCCAGATTCACTTAACAACTGGATTATTAATTTAACAACTGCAGTGATTCATTTAACAAATGTGGCAAGAAAAGTTATAAAACAGGGCAAAACTCATTTTTTCACTTAGCAACAAAAACTTTGGGCTCAATTGTGGTCATAAGCTGAGGACCACATACTATAAGTTAGTTCTTGCATTCTATGAAAATATGCACAAAATACTATGTATGTAAATGGTTGTGAGTGCCTTCTCTTGTTTCTTTCCATGTAGTATTTGTTATAACAACTATATGAAACACCTCATATAAAGTTGTTCCCAGATTTCAGCCAGCACACATACCAATAGGTTAATAGAACCACTAATTAATTTAATAGTTTTGACTGAAAATATTGAAGCTGACCCTGAATTTTATTCACTTTTTCTTTGAAAATGATTCAGCTCTATTTGTCTTAGTAATTCAGCAGGTAGAATCAGGAAATCTTTTAACTTAAACTTGGAAAAAATGCTGTATGAAGAATATGTTTTATTACAATTACCCTGGATTCACTGTTTGGAACAGATTATGCCTCCTCTATGGTGAGAATTTTATAAATATCCAATGCAAAACCCAATATTTATTTATTCTCACTTTAAGAGTAATAAATGTGTGGTCATGGTAAATGAGAATAGAAATTGTTCACTTTTAAAACATTCTCCAACTGCTTTTTTAACAAATTCCTATATTATTATTATTACAATCATCATTATTAAAAACTGATAGCTCTTAACAGCATATTTTAAAATAGAAGCAAAATTCCACGTGGCGAATACTGTTGTTAATTATGATGACTAATGGAAAATTAATGTTTACTTTTAAATCTTTCCTGCAGTTCTGATTCTGGAAGCAGATCTGTCAAAACCATGATTGAAAGCTAAGATATCACAATCCATTAAACATGTTTTTAAGCATCATAGATGGGAAAGAAAGCAGGTGAGCTATATGTTTTCACTTATTCTACAATTAATAATTGAAGAAGAAAGCATCAAAGATTAATTATTTATTTGGTTTCAAAATGTGACCTTGTATCTTAAACAGGATTTAAAACAACATAAAAAAACATGTAGAGAATGTCTTCTGAATTTTTAAAAACTCCTTTAGCAAAGATGGCCATAGGAGGCGTCTGTAGTTTCTATTGTGTGAATTTGCAATGCACAATGCAGTACATCTGCACAGCCTTTGTCTCCAGGGTCAAATCAGGATGTCTACATAGATACTGCCTTTGCCTTACTTATACATGTATGAATCTATTCAGGATGGATTTGTATGTGTTGCCTCAGTGTGGGCACATATGTGTATGTGTGGGGTGTGAGAGAATCCAATTGGGTGGTTGTCATGCAAAGCAAAATGATTATTCCCCCTAGAACAGACCATTTCCAATAAAATTTAAGCTAATAATTTCCTCTTGTTATATTGAACCTTTATGATCAATGGACAACTTGTGGAAGGAAATGCTCCATTCTTTTTCCTAATAATGGAAAGGAAAACTATATAAAACCCTATAGATCAGAGTAATTATTAACCGCTTTAATAATTATAATCAAAAATAATCAAACAGTTCCTGTAAGACACTTCATAAATACAACCCAACTATTAACTACCAGACTACTACACAACCTAAAATAGTTTATAAGGAAAATGTACCTAGTGATACTCTTGCAGGAACAGCTCTTCGGTCTATCCAAAAGGAAACCCAAGATAGCATCACCATCAACATAGAGGGGAAATAGGATTGCAAAACAAAAAAGAAAATGTGTCTCCGTAGAGCAAAGTTTATAAAAAGTCGATTGTACCAACCTGAAGAAAAACAGACATGTCTTAATAGCCAGCCCATGCAATGTTACATTAAATTTTGACTTCATAGTGTTTTTCTAAAAGAAAAACATTTTTCTTTTATGAAAAACTTGATAAATATTTAAATTTAATTTTTTTTAAAAAAATTTAAATACTTAAATGGCCTTCAGGTAAAATTCATCCTTCGGAAAATTGCTTGGAGGGCAGTGGACAAATTGAATAGAACCATCAAAGTAGATATATAAGGTTTAAAATGCAAACATGACCACATATATCTTCCAAGAAAGGATGTGAGGAAAATTCAGCTCATTCATTTAATAAAAAACTACATTGTCTTTTATTATCTTTATAAAATATATGGACTTTATCTAAAATTAGTAAAATGGTACATAAATCAAAGTTTAAATAAACACTGTATATCCAGTGTGTAGAAAAAATGATATTTCTTTTGAACTGATTTTCTTTGTAATCCTACTGATGTTATTATCTGCTAAGGTCAAAATAAATACAAAAAGGGCATCTATTTCTCACTCTTAAGAGTACTATACCTGTACTGCTGTAGAATGCTAATCCACTAGAAGCACTAAATTCTTCAATGAAAAACTGAGAAAGAGAAATGTACTCATCTAAACTTAAAGATTCATTGCCATGTTTCCAGTAGAGCATCAAGTCTTCTTCATTGTAAGCATCTGTGGAAGTATTAAAAAAAATTGGCTGTGATTGTTATTATACCCGTATGTACATATCTCCAACTTCTTGCTTTCCTGCTTTGAGTGTAACCAGTGGCATACCTAGCATTTTGACAACTCAAGTGTTTTTTTTTAAACTGGCTCCTCCTCTCTTGCTGAGAATTAGCTTGGTGTAATAGTTAAGGCAACAGGCAGAAAACAGGAGAGTGTCCATCTAGCGTTAGGCTCTAGCCTTAGGCTCAAAGCCAACAAGATGACCTTGGATCTCTTACTTTCTCTTAGCCCTAGGAAGGAAGCAATAGCAAACCATTTCTCAAAAATGCTGTCAATAAAACTTCAGGGTCATTACCAAAAGTCAAAGCTGACTTAAAGGCACACTTTTGTCCCCATGTACCAGCATTGTACTAGTTCACTGGCAGCAGGACCCAACTCCATACCAACCTCTCCTTGCCATTGGCAGCGTCTAAGTGGAGATAACTAAGGTCTCCATTCTGGTCAAACCACCATCACCACCAGACCACCCCTAATACACCAGTGACTACAGCTTTTATCTTTGTAACTAGATAATTTCCATTTCTGTAGATGGAAATTTGGAAAGAATTGTAATTTAATTAGAACTCTATTTCATCTCATTATAGCAGTAAAGACTGATAACATGATCTTTTTTGCCTGCCCAATCTCTTATTTAACTATTAGTAAGTTATTTCCAAGTCCCGCCTTGCTAACTTCCTATCTTAATACCAGATTTGAGGATGGTAGTTTGGCAGCATTTCAAATAAAGAAAGGAACGATGATATGGAATCATGTCATATTATCATCGTATATAATTCCTCTACTAAACCATCTGGTTTTTGACCTGCCTCATTTTATCTCATCAAAGTTGAATAAAATTAGGTGTGGTACTGGAAGAAGTGCCTCTGCCCTGTATCAGTGGGCATGGAAATATTCCTTTTGTTGTGATTGTGATGGTTTTATGATACTATCAAACATATTGTGTGAGATTGCCTACAACATGCATTGTCTGGTTTCCTAGAAGGTCTGCATGAAGCAACACTAGAAGAAATCACCTCGATAGTTGAATTGGACATCCAGTTATGAGGTCACTTCCATATCCCCACATAAGTTTTACTTATAGTTACATGGACTGTATATATACTGCATGTTTATTTCTCTTCTATCATGTTCTCATATGCTAAATAATAGTCTCATGTTATGTAGAACTTGTTTCAATTATCATATTCAAATTACAATATGGTAGCCATATTTTACAGATTAACCAAGTTGGAAAGGATCTTGTGGGTCAGGAATATCAAACTTGCGGCCCGTGGGCCAGATGCATCCCACACTGGCCATGTCGACCCCTGATTTTGCGAATGGGAAAAAAGTTGTGATACATCATATGACAACAATGTAACATCACAAGTTTGACACCCCTGTTGTAGATCATCTAGTCCAACCTCCCACCCAAGCAGGAGACCTTACACCATTTCTGACGAATGGCAGTCTAATATCTTCTGGAAAGCTTCCAGGGATGAAGGTCTCATAACTTCCAAAGGCAAGTTGTTCCATTGGTTGATTGTTCTCACTGTCAGAAAATTTCTCCTTACTTCTAAGTTGAATCTCTCCTTGACCAGCTTCCATCTATTATTCCTTGTCTGGCCTTCAAGTGCCTTGGAAAATAATTTGACCCTCTCCTCTCTGTGGCAGCCCCTCAAATACTGCAACACTGCTATCATGTCTCCTCTGGTTCTTCTTGTCTAGACTAGCCATACCGAGTACTTCCAGTCATTCATCGTATGTTTTAGCCTTCAGTCCCCTAATCATCTTGGTTGCTCTTCTCTGCACCTTTTCTAGAGTCTCAACATCTTTTTTATAGTGTGGTGACCAAAACTGGATGCAGTATTCTAGGTGTGGTCTTATTAAGGCTTTATAGAGTTGTATTAGTACCTCACTTGATCTTGATTGTATCCCTCTGTTAATGCAATTTAGGATTACATTGGCTTTTTTGGCTGCTGCCGCACAATGCTGGCTCATATTTAACTGGTCGCCCATGGGGTTTTCTGGGGCTGTGGTTAAGATTTGGGGCAAATGTGAGTCATGGTTGGGAATTATCTCTGGGTTTTTTTCATTCATTGTCATTTAGAGCACAGTTGATACAAAGAGAAATAATGCAGATGAAAAGTTAGAACTTTCAATATATTTACTGGCACAGAATAGGAATTGGTTACTCTATCTTATCTATGGAGATTCTCAGTCATCCAGGTCATAGTTGTCCCAAAGTCACTTTTTCAAGAGGCAACTGGACTTTCTTGTTTTTCTTTAAAGACATTTAGCTTCTCATCCGAGAAGCTTCTTTATCTCTGACTGGATGGTGGGGAATGGAAGGATTTATATTCTTTGCAATCAAATAAGTGTGACTGCAAAGAATATAAATCCTTCTATTCCCCACCATTCAATCCAAACTGAAGAAGATTCTTGAATAAGAAGTAAAACATCTTCCAAAAAAAAAACCAAAGTCCAGTTGCCTTTTGAAAAGCACCTTTGGGTTCCTCTGTCTTCTTTTGCAAATGTTTAGAAATGTGGTGGAAGGTCATTTGGTAACATCAGTGTTCTTCAACAGATAAGTGCTGTTTTACACACCTTTGAAATGAATTATATGTAAGGCTACTTATTACATTTGAAAAACATATTTTCTAGCAAAGCTAGACTTACAGCTTTCCAACTCTAGAGAACAATTCTGAGTGTCAAGTGGGAATCTACTGAAGTCCATGAAACACATGGCTGAAACTGTTATCCTGTCAAAAGCAAAGAATAGACCATTTCAAATGATTCACAATATATGAAGTGCTTAAATATGAAATCTTTCAGGAAGATCCTATATTTATTTTTCAAGTTTTCCTAAAAATACTTTTATGCCCTCACATTTTAATTCAGAGAAGTTGAGTATATGAAATGTGGGTAGTCTCTTTTTTCAAATAGCAAAAACAAAGCTACAAAGGACTTTTCTGGAGGAAATATCCAAAAATGTGAAAAATCTCAGTTGTCTTTCCCACTTTATCATATCCCAATTACATCAGGATAAATAGAGAGATATTCTCCAACACCATGAGACTCCCAGCTGCTGCCATTTTAGAGGCAGGGATTAGACAATAGGTTATTATCTTTCTGCCATTAGGAGAACCTCTCTTATCAAACTCTCCTCTCTCCTACTTCCTACTTTCTTTTTATTTTCCCAAATTAACAAAATATTGGAAAGAGAGTATGTAAAGAGGCCCAATTGTCTATCCATCAGCAGAGTAATCATCTGAACAAATCTGATATAAGAAAGAATAAGTCGCAAAAGAAAAACTGATTTCAGAAATGCACTGAATCTGTTTGGGGGCTGCAGACAAAAAAAAATATTCTCCCAGTACACTCCTAGAGAACAGGCACTTGGGCAGCAGCTTAAAATATAGATGGCTGCTCTATGCAGCTCACCTTAGGCTTTACAATGAATACATTTAACGGAACATAAGACATTGGTACATTGGTAAAAGTGTTGGGCAGATTCCCAGAGCCATACAGTACTCTGCATGCTTTTCAAACCTTTCTTTCTTTCTTTTATCCCCCCCCCCCCTTGGTTTATGATCAAAATTCTTTACTTTACTTTGAGCTTTTTAACTGAACTTTCTAATGCAACCTTATACTAGGACAACAGCTGGACTGATCTCCTATGGAACATACAAGGTCATCAACAGAGGCCGATCTTTTGTCTGAAACTCATCCCAAGAATTCTTTTCTCAGAGCACAGGAAAATTGTAACATTATGTTGATAAGTTATTATGTAATCAGCAGAAGCAAAGTTTGTGTATTCTTAGGGAATTAGCAAAACATACATTACTATATTTTAGTTGTTTTACACCAGACCAAGGAAATATTTTATTATCATCCCCATTTGACAGTGTGGGTAAATTAAGATTCAGAGAATCTGGATTATTTAATACTCTTGATGGCTAGACAGAGGCAAATTTAGACAGACATGGAAGAAACATTGCAGTTAAAGTGACCAGTGGGGGCTGAAAATCACACAATACTGATATAAATTTAGGGATAGTTGCATAAGGTCTAGAAGTTATATAAATAAACCAGCCTTCCTTAAACAGACATATTCCAAATATGTTGTTGAATTGTACCATTCCTAAGAATTATGGGGAGGTATATTCCCATGCATCTAGACGGTACCAACTATGGGAGGACTAATGTAACCCGCACCCCATAGTAATTTTCCCATGTTGTATGCGTTCTGACTGAAAGGTAAGAGATCTGTGCTTACCGTAAACTGAAGAGCACATTGCCATCTGGATAGATACGTAACATAATATTCTCCATGGTTGTGTCATGGATAAAAGATCTTTTAGAATGAACAAAAAATGTGTCAGGTACCCAAATCTTTTTTATTAATCTTCCATCAAATGTCATGCTTTTGTTTCTGGTACTAGGAAATGAGAGTCTTTCATCCTTCCAGTAATGCCTGAGATACAAAGTCATTGTGAAATCCTATATAGAAAGAAGAGGGGGGGAAATACAGATATGCATTCATGCATTTAATAATATAATCTGTAAAAGTTGTCATAGCTATTACTTTTCAATAGTTAAGCCATTAATATGGATTAGTAATTCGACTATTGGCATTAAAAGTCAAAAACGTACTTTGGACTATGAAGAAGCATGGTTTCAAGAAATGGTGGAACTGCTTTAAGGAACTGCACAGAGATGGTTTGTTCTCATCTCAATATACCCTGCAACATCTTTCCTTCCCTTTGAATCCAAATGACTGTATGGCAGTCTTAAGTAAGCACCCTAGTTTATTCACAGAATACTTCAGTATGATGGAATATTGTTTCATACAACATAACCAATATTTCTGCAGTACAGGTTGCATATGTTAAATGGTAAATTTATTATTCAATATTTCAATAAATTTAAAATTGCAATGCATTTAGGAAAAATTGGTTTCTCTGTGTTGAACACCTATAAATAAACACCTTATAAAGAAATTGGAGGGTTGAGCTAATTTTTGGAATGGATGCTCAAAATGTTAATACACCAGAGTTAAATTTTAAAATAGCTTCCTTTTGGATTCAAAAATTCATCTTAATTTGCCTATTAAGATTTTTGGAGACCTTTATGTTTATGGACAGCTACAGGGATAAGTGTGATGAAACAAACTCTATAACTTGTGTAATTGCATCAGATATCATAATACAAGTACATAAGGGCAAGATTTACATCATAATATCACAATGCAAAAATCATAATTTGGATGTAATCTTCATATGATGTTCTTGCCTATGCTGGCATATTTTGAAAATACATGCAAAGAGCTTCAAGATTAATGAGAAAATACAGGTAGTCCTCAAATTTCAACCTCAAATGGAGCCCAAAATTCCAAGACAGTTAAGTGAGTTACGCCCCATTTTATGACCTTTTGCCACAGTTGTTAAATGAATTACTGCAATTGTAAAGTGAATCATGCAGTTGCTAAGTGAATCTGGCTTTCCCCATTGATTCTGCTTACGAGAAGCCATCTAGGAAAGTTACAAATTGTGATCACATGATTATAGGATAGTACAACTGTCATAAATCCATGCAGTTGCCAAGTCCCCAAATTCTGATCACAAGACTATGGGGATACTGCAATAATTGTACAGTAAGTGTGGAAACTGGTCATAAGTCACTTTTTTAATGCAATTATAATTTTGAACAGTCACTAGACAATTGGGTATAAGTCAAGGACCTCCTGTATTGGCATTACAAGTTTTTATTGTCAGAAAAAAATCAGTATTATAAAGCTGAAAGGAAATTCTCTGCCAGTTATACAACGACATGAATAAGTCATCTCTCTTTTCTTTGATAGGACTATTTAGAAATTCTGTCTGCCTTAATTTATGCACTCATTTTTGCATTATTGTTGTGAAAATAGTGATAATTTAAATGTAGACTGTTATATGAACAAATAGGTCTTTATTAGAATATAAGGGATGTTTGCTTTTATAAGATATTTCTCTGATAGGAAACAGAATAATTAGTTGTATAAAAAATAATCACTTGTGTAGTAAATGATGTACAAATTATTTGAAGATTCCCCTTTGCCCACATTTTCCCCTTATTCCCTATCACCAAATTGCTAATTATTTCACCTGAATTTATGTATTACATTTTCAGCAACTGAAGAAAAACTTACCATGTCAACTTCTGAAATTTTGTCAATGCTTTCTACTTGCACATCAATACCAACTGGAATTGGTGATCCTTTAACAGACAGAGAATAAACAGCAGCAATAAAAGAGTCCGGGAACATTTTAAGTCTTTTGCTTCATCAGAGTTTAACCACAACTTAAATGTGGAAATCACTGTTGCTTTGAAGTTCTTTTTGAAGCAATTGTGTGAACACTTTTTTCCAAACAGAAGAGAGTCTTCTGATCATATACAGCAGTTGGCAGCAACCTAAAATCCATGGGAACTATCAGTGGTACTGGATATAACTTGCATACACATCTGGTCACCTGTTTTTGCTTACTCCTTCAAAGGATGGTGATCGCAGATCACCCGTTAGTTAGTATTTCCTTAAATACCCTCATGTAAAGCTATGAATTCTTGGGAATTTAAAATGTTGGATGCTTCATCTCAAAATGTAGTAGGTCTACAAGGGTCACGTGGGCAAGCAGATACTGGAGAAGCCAACAGGCTTGAAAATACAATGTGCTACAAGTAGTCCTCGAAGTAAAACCATTCATTTAGTAACCATTCGAAGTTACAACAGCATTGATAAAAATGACCTATGTCCATTTTTCACACTTGCAGCATTCTCCTGGTTATATGATCAAAATTTGGACACTTGGCAACTGGTTCATATTTATGATAGCTGCAGTGTCCTAGGATCACCTTTCGTGACCTTCTGATAAGTAAAATCAATGGGGAAACTAGATTCACTTCACAACTATGTTAACAATTGCAGGGATTCGCTTAACAACCGTGGCAAAAAGGTTGTAAAATGGGGCAAATCTCACTTAGCAATTGTCTTGCTTACCAAAGGAAATTTTGTGCCCAGTTGTGGTCATAGATTGAGGACTACCTGTATCCCCCCTTCATTTTGCTGCCATTAAGCGGGGTGGGGGGGAAAGAGCTAAGGTATTGACTATGTATTGCTGGTCAGCTTTTAGACTGGCCAATTGAAAAAAGAGGAAGACATGTGGCCTTTCTCACAATACATTCTTAATGCTTCTGGGATCCAGAAATAATTCCATGGAAAGTATGTGGTACTTACACAGGAATGTGCCACACATTTTGAGATAGGCATTAAGCACGGTATTGTAAGTCTATAGAAGGCCAATGTATTTCATAACTGACCTTAAGAATTCATGACTTGGAGGTCAAATAAATATACTGTACTTGGTGTGTATCTTTTTCATTCAGCTTGTGAAAACTTGGAAAATATTAGGAAGTAATTTAAGGCTTCTCATTCTGTTACATAAAAAAATCCGTGCTTTGGATCTTTCTAATCATTAGGATAAATTCTCTCCGTTCTTGTATCTAGCTCACGGGTCTCCAACCTCAGTTTGTGGACCAGCAGCAGGCCACAGCATGCCAGAAACTGGGCCACACAAATAAGTGAAGCCCCATCCATAGGATGCAGGCAGCACACAAAACCACGCCCTCTCCAGTCTGTGGAAAAACATCTCTCCGCCAAACCAGCCCCTGGGGTCTAAAAGGTTGGTCGCCGCTGGTCTAGATGAATGAAAGTTAATACATAAAAGCAATTTTGTTAAAAAAAAATTATAATTGTCTCATTTTAAAAGGTCCCCATTAAAATACTATATAAAATGTTTATAAATAATGTCTGAATCTTCCAAATAAACAGACAGCTTTCCCCCTGCTTTTTATATTAAAAGCCTCTTAATAAAATTCAGTATGTTGTTACATAACTTTTCATATTAGGTCATATGCAGATTGTAATTTTTCTTTAATCACAATCGTTTTGGGACTGTGGGAGTTTGAAGACAATTATTGGTTAACACAATATTATTTCTGTAACTGAGGCATGCTACCACATAAATATGCATGCATTTATTGTTGAGCCTGCTGATTTTAAAGCAAATCATATAATTACTGTATTTCATTTGTACAACTGTAAAAATCATTTTTCTTATTAGCTCAGCTAACATAATGACTGGGGTGTTTAAGTGTAGGATATAGATTTCTCCCTTCTCAATGCAGAAGATGACTTAATTTCTTCTAGATGTTGTGATGGGATGTTGCAAACTACTGTACATAACGAGAGCTCATTCAAAGCATTTGGAAGACTTAAAACTAAGCAAACATGTCACCATCCACTTTCTGGAAAGCCCATGACAAATGAAGCAGGTGACCTACCTGAAGTTTGACAAACGCCTCAGGGTACTTTGATTTACCTAATAGTGGAAGGCAAGAGGATATTGACACTAACCCTGATATGCTTGAGCAGAGGGTTGGACTAGAAGACCTCCAAGGTCCCTTCCAACTCTGTTATTATGTTAATTGTTATTGGAACAGCATTTTTATTAAATTGCAATCATTCTGTATAGAATTAGTGCATAGAATAGAGAGCAGATTCCAGAATAGCCCTTTTTCCAACTAAATAACTAGAGATTCATGTGGGTGCATTAAAAGGTAACGTCATTATTAAAAGCATTTATTTCACCTTTAAAAAAATATTTAGGCTCACTGTAGTTGAGATGTACAACCATTTATGAATATACTGAAGAAAACAAATAGACCACCAAGGAAGAGCATAGTATACTTTTAACTGTACAAACCTCAGTTTGTACAAATCAAGCTTGTCTCTAATGTTAACATGGGGTAGCCAATCTTTTATAGCTAGACATTTTAATAGTACGTTAAATATTTTTACATAATGGTGTAGTGATGGATGTGGTCAGCCACAAAGCAGCTATTTAGCAGAAGGCAATGGGAACATTTTTACTCTCTACAAAAAACAATATGTTTTAATATTTTACCTATATACCACCCCAGAGTCTCTCTGTGAGGGAGAAGGCAGTTTCAAAATTTGATAAATAAATAAACCCAAATAAATAGAAAATAATAATTGAAAAAAATCAGGAGAAATAATGAATAGAATAGAAAATAGAACAGAACAGAATAGA
The DNA here is from genome assembly GCF_009769535.1 of Thamnophis elegans. Classification (NCBI taxonomy): domain Eukaryota; kingdom Metazoa; phylum Chordata; class Lepidosauria; order Squamata; family Natricidae; genus Thamnophis; species Thamnophis elegans. Next base: position 39,095,365 of record NC_045546.1, read on the forward strand.
ATAGAATGTTTACCTCCAAAGCCAGGTCTCATGGCAAAATCATGGTTCTCTATATGGAGAAGTTGCTCTGATTTCATTGGTGGTACTTTAGTGCTGTCTTGTTTCCTTGCCTTAAATTGTTGTTTGCTGCATTATAAACATACGTACATATATACATACATACATATTCTGTTCATATATATCCCCCAGAAATTCTTAGATCACTCTAATTTCTTGTATAAAGAAAATAAATCAACATTTACTGTCAGATAGTCAAACTATCCAAGCAAAATATGGAGAAACAATACAGTTCTGGTTTTAGTCCAAGCCACATATTGATGCCCAAACAAGCCCAACCCTGAGTGAAGTCCTCAATTTATGAAGGCAATCAGAACCAGAATTTCAATGATCATTAGGTGAGGCAACTTCCTGCCAACTTCCCACAACCACTGGGTAGGCTAAGAAAAACTTGCAAGTCACAGGCAACTCACAAGCAGGCCAGGCGGTAAGTGGTTGCTGTTGGGTGGGTGATGTGAGGAGGTATATGACAGCGTGAGAGGCATGGCAAGGATTTGAGACATGTGGCATACTTGAGGCATGTGAGGGTGCAAGAGAAGTGCGGCATGGCTGCAGGAGGATGTGCAAATCACAATAGCACTTTGACTTTATATTGCCCCGTAGTGCTTTATAGCACTCTCTGGGTAGATTAAAATGTCAGCCTATTGTCTCCAACAACCTGGGTCCTCATTTTACCAACCTTGGAAGGATGGAAATCTTGACCCCATCAAGGTCAAACTCCAGGCTGTTGGCAGAGTTAGCCTGCAATACTGCATTCTAACTACTACTACACTAGGGCTCATAAGGTGCATAAAGGGTGTGAGTGAGCCATGATGATGCTTGGAGAGAGCATACAAGGGCACACAAGTAGTTAACGAGCTGAAGGAAGATGCATGAGTAGGGGAAGCTTACCTCAGCAACTTGCAACTTTTCTGCCAGCTTCCCCATTAACTTTCTGGCAATCGTGATCATGGGGCACTGCAACCAGTTGTAAGTGTGAGGGATGAGCACAACTCTGAGGACCAGTCATAAGCACTAGTTCTTCAGTGCCATCATAACTTTGGTGGCTAAATGAATAGTCAAAAGACGAGGACTACCTTCCCTTTGTCAAGTACACTCCATTTAATCCATACAACTCTTCAGCCCCCTTTCACGTTCTGTCCCAGCTGCTCTTTTCTTTTGCTCTGCTCTTCAATATGCTTCTTTTCTTTTCCTAACACCTGCCTGGAGTACTGCAAGATTTCTTTCCCTTTTCTTTTTCTTTTCCCATTCATTTTTAATTTGTAATATAAAAAACATTGCTACTTTGTTTTTTTGAAGGTGAATTATCACTTCTTCCCTGCCACAAAGTTTCTTTTGGCTTACAGAGGATTGTAGAAACAGTAGGACCACCTGTTTCCTGCTGTTTTGTTAGTGGACTGCAATTTCTGAAGTTAGCTTAAGAAACAGCTGGAAGTAGCATGGGAAATAAGCTTGTGAGGATTGTCAGTGAGGATTGCCTTAGAGAGCCTGGAATTCTGGAAGTTAAAAGTCACACATTTTAAGATTGTGAAGATTGAGAAGCACTGCCTTAGAGAAAGAAGGAAGAAAAGCAGGTGTATCAACAACAACCACTGGGGCAGCTGAAATAAACATATTCAGACTGAATAACTGTTTGCACATTTACTGTACAGTACACAAACTTTATGGCAATCTTTTTCATTTTTTGTCATCTATTAGTCATTTTAGTATAATTTTATCATGTTCTCAGTGTCATTGTATTTTTAATCTTATTCATGTTTTTTTTAATCACTGCACTTATTTATAACCGATGATCTCTGGAGAGCCAGAGATGGAGGACATTCCTCCATCCTGGTCCTCCTAGACCTCTCAGCGGCTTTCGATACCATCGACCATGGTATCCTTCTGCGACGACTGCGGGAGGTGGGAGGGGGAGGCACCGTGTTGCGGTGGTTCTCTTCCTACCTCTCGGACAGGTCGCAGTCGGTGTTAGTGGGGGGGCAGAGATCGTCCCCTAGGCCCCTAACATATGGGGTGCCTCAGGGCTCGGTCTTATCCCCCCTACTATTCAACATCTACATGAAACCGCTGGGAGAGATCATCCGCAGGCACGGGATCAGATACCATCAATATGCGGACGATACTCAACTGTATCTGTCCGCCCCGTGCCAACTCAATGAAGCGGCTGACGTGATGAACCGAGGCCTCGAAGCCGTTATGGACTGGATGAGGGTTAACAAGCTTGTACTCAACCCAGAAAAGACCGAGTGGCTGTTGTGCTTCCCTCCCAAAGATTCGATCAATATTCCATCAATCAGGCTGGGGGGTCAAACTCTATACCCCTCAGAGAGGGTTCGCAACTTGGGAGTCCTCCTGGACCCACAGCTGTCGTTTGACCACCACTTGACGGCTGTGACCAGGGGGGCATTCGCCCAGGTTCGCCTGGTGCGCCAGTTGCGGCCCTACCTGAATCGGGAGGCTCTCACAACAGTCACCCGGGCCCTTGTGACCTCTAGGCTGGAATACTGCAATGTGCTCTACATGGGGCTGCCCTTGAAGAGCATCCGGCGACTTCAGCTAGTACAGAACGCGGCCGCGCGAGTGATTGTGGGTGCACCTCGGTTCACCCACATAACACCTATCCTCCGCGAGCTGCGCTGGCTACCTGTCGATCTCCGGATGCGCTTCAAGGTGCTATTAGTCACCCATAAAGCCCTTCAGGGCAGTGGATCTGGATACTTGAGAGACCGCCTTCTGCCAATTACCTCCCTGCGACCAATAAGATCCCATAGATTAGGCCTCCTCCGTATTCCATCGGCCAGCCAGTGTCGGCTGGCAACTACAAGGAGGAGGGCCTTCTCAGTAGTAGCCCCGACCCTTTGGAACGAACTCCCCGTGGAGATTCGTACCCTCTCCACCGTCCAGGCCTTCCGCATAGCCCTTAAGAACTGGCTAGCCCGTCAGGCCTGGGGACAAGGTTAGCCGCCCCTCCCGAATGAAGAATGTATGTTGTTGAATATTTTATTATATGTTTCTCTGTTAATGTTTGTCTTCCCCCTCCCTTGATTTTATGTGAGCCGCCCTGAGTCCCCTCAGGGAAAAGGGCGGCCTACAAATATTAATAAAATACAAATACAAAAAAAAATAACAGTGAATCTGTGTTTTAAAACCAAGGCTCCAAATTATGGTTTCATATATGGACTTGGTGGGAAAATGTTTACTATAGTAAGGCAAAATATCCAATAATCTTTTTTTTAAAGATTGTAGAAAGTCAGGTCTTTATAAGAATCTCTCTGATCCTTTTTTTTAAAAAATCCAGTTAAGAAGGTTCAGATCTTCTAAACTGATGTGGCTGTTTTCAGTCTATGAAATGGAGAATATACAAGAAACAAGAATTAAAATAAGTAGTTAAATAGTTTGTGAATTAGGTTTTATCATAGAAACTGGATTTGTAACAAAGCTTTCTGCTCCTTTTAATAGAGGTTAAATCCATGGAACAAGTTAATTTGTATCTAGATAAAACAATACTAAATTTATGTACCGGTAATGTATGTGTGTTTGTTTTAACTGTAATTAATTCCATCGTATTTTTCTTGAGAAAGCTGGTATGGTTACTCTCCTAAGTATCAGTTGCACTGAATTAATTTATAACAGCAACTCTCTTGACAATTGTTGGTTTTATTTCAATACCATTAAAAATAGCATTACCTTTGAACTAAGTTTGGTTCCTATCCATTGAAAACTATCCATGTAGGTTTTTTTGGCAACAATGCAACACTGACTTCATATTCATATTCATATTGGCTTCTATGTATTGATACATATTTCCTACTGAAGACTACAGCACTAGCAATTTTCTATCTAAATATGTCCAGGTCCAATCCCATTGCATTTCCAAGTGCAAATAAGGTCAGTCATATTGTCGCCATTCCATGAGATTCTATTTATAGACTAGCTGGATAAATAATAATTCCAACTTAAAAATAACAGTGGCAGCATTAGTTCTGTCTCTTTTCTCTATTTTATCCATATGCCACTAAGTGATCAACCCATTGGTCAGACTTCCATTTTCCATAACTAATGTGGAGTCCTGGGTAGATTCTGGGAATCAAGAGTATCCATAGATGTGGTAGGCAAAATGAAGATGACAGTCATAATGTTCTGAGTTCTGCCTTTTGTATGGCTGTCACACATACATGGAGGTTCAATTACACTATCATGCTGCAATCTTGCCTTTCTTTTTGCCCTGCTCTGTGAATTCCCTTGCTTGAAATTTTACTCATAATCTCCTGTTCCAGACTTTGGATTTTTGCTGCATTCTTCTTGTTTTAAAGATTTACACATAAATAAGTCTTAGTCGAGAGTTTAGTGAAATTGAATGAATTAAATCCTACATTTAAATAAAGACTAATCCCAGATTAGTGGCTAGTTCACTTTCACTAGTTCCCTTACTATGGAACTGCAAATAAAATGTAGTGACAAAACGCTATGACTTTTGCATTTTTTGTCAAAATAAGAAAATATATAAAAGATCCTATTTTTACTTAAGATGACATAGAAAAATGAGGGAACTGATCCAGATAACTATAGGTATACCAAAGCATGTAAGACATGTGCTTTTATCTCTTCTGCTAAAGAGCTACGGGTGACATCTCATCTCTACTTTCCAATCCTTCACACTGAGCACATTAGAAGCTATGTAGGAAGTAGTCTTATACAACATTAAACTCTGGGTCTCTGCATTCAACCAAGAGTCTTTCCAATCCCACACAAACCTTTTGAAACGCAAAGCTGCACAGGAATTTGCCTGACTTCTTTTGTTCTCCTACCTGCAACATTTTGATGGATGATCTAGAAAATTAGAGACAAGGCAAGCCTAAATCTGAAAGTTAACCTTTTTTTCTGGGTTGTGGTTCAAAGTAGCAGTGTTTGAGTATTTAAAACTTTAGATTTTGATGTTAGAGAATACCCTCCCTCCTCCCGTATTTTGGTAGGACCAATAATGTAAAGCTTCCAATTGACTGAGTCTTAAAATACAACATTAAACTTCTTTAAATTCATGAACTCAAATAGAAATTGAATAGTAAGCTAAAAAGCTTCTCTTTATATATGGTACTTAAATAATTCCACCAAATTAAAGCCAATGTAACTATAACAAATACAAGCCTTCAATTACATGAGTTTAAATGAACATCAGTTGTGATGCCTGTGCCTATATTGCTCACCTGTTATGTCTTTTCATGAATGACCTTTGAGGATGATGGTGGCTATAGCAATGATTACGATGATCACTGTTATAGGCTAAAACCAAAGTAGGCCAAATGCAGGTGAAAAACAGCAGCTTTAATGCAAGGATCATGTCTTCCAATCCACAAAAATTAATGTGTATCAGTCATCTTTCATTCCAGTGGTCCGTTTAGTCATGCGATGAAAAGGGTGCAAATAAGATGAGGCATTGCAAATTCAAAGAAGAAAAAAACATTCCACTTTTCTTTATCTGAAGTTTCTTCTTATTCCTGTAGTTTTTAAGTCCTCGGCATTCACATCCTATGGTTTACCTCTCCTTGCTCTTACAGTTTTACTTCTAGAAATACATTAAATAATATTGTCTACATTGTTTACTCTCTTTTTCATCCATTATTTCTCTCTCTGTGGGAGCATTTCCAGCCCAAAGCCTTAATGCTCATTCAGTGTCCTGTTTGATAAAACATTGACACAGACAAAAGAATGATGTCATATTTAATCTCCTTAATCTTCCACATTACTGGTTTTTTTTTTAATAAGCAAAACTTTCATTTCCCCATGAAAATCTGTGTTTAATAAACAAAGGTCAAGAAAATAAACGTATTACATATGCAGAAAATAATTCAGAAAACTGGGCATTTATGCATACATATTGGGTGTCTGAAACAGAATTTTGTAGATATTTAATGAAAACCTAGTATCACAATATCTTGTTTATTGGGAAAAAATGGAAGCAAATTAAAGCAAAATATACCCATGGTATTAGTTGATCAGGGCACTTAGATTCTTACATAAAACACTATCAACTTGAAAAGGTATTGCAGCAAGTTTCAGTGAAAACATTTGTATTTCTGAATGAGATTGGATTGGATTGGATTTATTAAATTTATAGGCCGCCCAACCCGAAGGACTCCGGGCGGCTTGGCCCTTTCCACATTTGTACCTAACAATGGCATAACTTTTTTTTCTGACTTACCCCAATAAGTTGCTTTCATCTTTTCCCCAAACTGTGATGGAGACAAACTTAAGTTGTTCTTTGCTGTACTGGTATTAAAATAAAATGTCTACCAGATTTTCTGAATTTTAGCCCTAATTGTCAAGCACTGTGCCCATCTAGCCAGAAGAGATCCTATGCAGTACTCCAAAGATCCAATAAATTCAGTATTTTTTTCATTCTTTCCGGTTGGGTCAGCTAAGAGAAAAAGTAGGATAATAGTTGCAATGCCTGTCTTCTAGAACCCCAGGATACTGAGCCACAGAAATGGTAGATCACACAAAGTTTCATTTGTGCATGTGCTAGGTTAGGGTTGCGCTTGTGAAACCATCTGTTGTGGCCTGCCAGCAGCCACGGATCTGGAAGTGGATTCACACAGTGAGGAGGTTGGAGAGGAACATGGGCCAGTCCTGGAGTCTGGGGAAGGCTCTGACGAGTGTTCTGCATCAGAGGCAGAGATGGGACCAGGGCCATCTGACAATTATCAGCTGCCTTCGGAGTCGGACATCAGTGCGGCAGAAGAACAGGTGGAGCCTGTTCCCAGTGTGTGCATGTGCAGAGCTGTCAGGAGAAGGGAACAGCTAAGGAACAAGGGTCGACTTGGGAGTAAAGCCACAGGTGTACAGTGAATGGCCCCTCCCATAGGGAATAAAGAGGAGAGAAAGGGGAGTTTGCAGGAGGCAATTAGTTCAATTCATTAGAGTGAAGGTCTGTTCCTGACTTCTTGTCAAGTATTATTTGCTACAGAGTGGTGTTTGGAAGATATCGGCCTGGCAGCTTTCCAAGCCTGATAAAGGTCTATAGTTAGCCAGGACTTTGCTGGAGAGGAATTCACTTTAAACTAGAGGAGTTGGCTTTGAGCTTTTGGGAAGCCTAGGTCAAAACACCACACACACACACACACACACTCTCTCTCTCTCTCTCTCCCTCCCTCTCCCCCTCCCCCTCCCTCTCTCTGCTGGTCCATGGAGCCAAAAAGGTTGGAGACCATTGTTCTAGATTACATTTTTCTAATGATACAAGATCAATACAATACAAAAAAGGCCCTACATTCTTATCAAACGTATGTGTGTCCACAATTGACTTTGTTTTGGGGGAAATCCTTCTAGGCACTTGGTTGTGATAAAACTGTTTACCATCAGATTGCTATAAGATAGAATGTGTCAAAATAGGTCAATATTAACTGAAGCTAAATAAATAAATGTCTCTGTCCTGGCCTGCAATGATCAAACCAAATTGCAATTATATTGAATCCTGCATTGCGTTTGAACTTTCCTACCTTTCCAATTTAGCCCATCAGTATCATGTTTAATTGTCAGATACTGTATATCATGTGTAGAATCCAGTAAAGATAACAAGAATTTATTTCAAACACTGAAAGATAAGTTATGTTCGTTCATTTGTATGAAAAGGTGATGGATGTTCTCTGGAGTGATCCTAACCATCAAAATAGCTGTATGCCAAATTAAATTTGAAGAGGTTGTTACTTTGATCCAGATGTTACTGCCAGATTGTTGTAGCATTATAATTTGAAACTGTTCATCTCACCAATGCAAATACGATGATTATAAAATATCTAAGAACAGAAAGAACTAAGAGCAGAGTAATTTAAGGGTGCTAGCTTTATCCACACTCCCATCTCTTGCTGCACTATGTCACATGCTTCAGCTTTTATTTCATTTATTTAAAAATGTATTTTATTTAGAAGTAATCAAGAGGACTAGACCAACCCTCTTAAAAAAGGTCATCAAGGTATAGTCCATTCAACCTTTCCTTTTTTACTTTAAATATACAACATTGCCTTTTCTTTTCACCCATTATGCTTATTCTCTTAATCTCTCCTCTAAGGAGAAAACCAAATATTTAACTAAAACATATATTAATGTATTGCATCCAAATGAGGTTATCTTGAAAGGACTACCTTTCTTTGCCTCAGAGCCAGTATTCTTGTTATTGTACACGTTAGATAAAGAAACTGATTTTGTGGTCTTATGCATTCTGAAAGAGACTGCAATATTTGCCTGCCTCGGTTCTACTATATCAAAGCTAGGAAGTTTACTCCTAGAATATGGATTTATATGTAGGCTGTGATTTCTGCATACTACAATGGACAAATCTTGTTTGTATACGTCAGCCGTTCAACGTACAATGCCATGTAGGTCAGTAGTTTTATTGTAAAGCTATAGTAATAGAAACTCGTATGTCTAAATGCACTTCCCTCCTCCCTTCCGTTATCTTCCATGGGGCAGGGACTTGTCTGAGATATTTACCCCTTTTATCTGACCATTGCCTTGATAGTAGCTCCTTTTATCTGACCATTGCCTTGATAGTAGCTCCTTTTCATGTCCTTCAAGGCCATTCTCACTTCCCTCTATGGAATATGACTTCTTTCTCACTGGCTAGGAGATAAATCTAGCTAAATACCAACCCTTTGGAACATCACTCGAGAGATTAGATTAGCCCCAATACTGCTGGACTTTTGCAAGGCCTTCAAGTCATGGTTTTTGTTAACGGGCTTGGGGATCCAAAGATGTGACAGAGCCTATACAATTGTAATGTTGTTGCTGATACTATGCAATGTTTTTTTTAAATCACAGTTGCTGATTATGCATATGATAATCAATTAGGAATTTTTAGATTTATTTCAGTTATATAAACTGAAATAAACATTCTGCAGAATTGAGATATTATTTTGAAAAATAACCCAAATGACTTTAGCAGATTTGATTTTCAAAGCCCAGTATTCAGATATAAAATGTAGGAGTACCAAATGATTTCAGTACAAAATTTTTTTGGGGGGGAGGAAACAATAGACTAAAATAGTAATAGTAGTCTTTTCCTTTATGTGGATCCATGCATATAAGGCTTTTAATAAATACAACATAATATGTGACAACAGGCCCTGGAGTTGGTGTTCGTGGATGCTCCGAAATTAAATTAAAAAAACAATAATGAACTGTGAACTGTCACAAGATTATGATGCTCCCATCTGTAATCTTGCAAAAGTTTGGCAAAAATACAATTGTGATTTCCAGAAAGAATATCCTGTTATGAAATGTAATACTCTCATAATGTTTAGCTATTTAAAAAAAATATTTTCCTTTTGTCATTACCAAAGGGATTATTTGCAACGCACTGTGGATCACTATGGTTAGGAAGCACTCATCTAAAGACCACCTGGCATCCTTTTATTATTTTGTTTACAATAATATTAGTGGAGCTTAGGTTTGCTAGCACAGACTTTCATTGTAAGCCTATATGATTGTATCTACACAAAGAATGACCTTGTAATTACTCCTCCAGCAGCACTCTATGCTATACTTTGACAGGACATGTATTACAGAGAGAAGATTAGCATGCCAATGCACACAGATGGCATGAAAATTTATGGATTGTTCCATATTACTTTCAATGTTAAGTTTATTTTAACTTTTACTCTGGACATATTGTATTTTATAACTGATATAAAGTGCAAGAGTGATATGGCAACGTATATTATGTGTGTGTGTACACAAATGCACAAATACATATGTAACAAACTGCTTTTATAAGGAATATTAGCATGATTTTATAAATACCTTAATATAAAATTATTTCATTCCAACACTTGCAGTGAATAAAAGAAATGAAATTCTCATGTTTTCTTTTTAAAAGATTAACCTTTTAAAGATTAACCACAGAAGATCACTTGGGAAGGAGGAATGAAATCACTCTAATAGTAAGAATGTAATGTATTCTAATAGGTTGGTTGGTTTGCTATGTACAGTCATAGTGAAAAGACAAACACAAATGTAAAACAACCACATCTTTTAATAGAAAGCAATAAACATGCAAATAGCAGGTATAGAAATTTATTTGAACCAATGTTTTTACTATTAGGTAAGTTATTTTAACATTGATCCAAGCTCCCATATTTGCAAGTTAAGGGAAAATATTGCACTTTGCATTGTCTAGCACTCCTCATACATGGCAAAATATTTTAAAAACATTTTGCTTTTTTAACTTGCACACTCTCACAAGTCATGCACACACATTCAAAAATCAGAATGTTAGATTACCCAAAGCAAAACCTTAAAATTGCACTAAAGCTTTGTAAGGAAAAATATAATTCACGAGTTATACAAATTTCATGACATTTTGTTGTTTCCAGAAAATAGCCAATTACTCTTCATCTTCATTTTCATTTTCTTGGCCAGACCCTTCAGACCTGTCACCTTCCAGCCGGTCTATGAGATATAAAAGCCATATTTTAAAGACAAATGTATTCTTACAGTCATTTTTAAATGGAATATAACATACATTGGTTCTATAAATATTTCAATAAATATCAGAAAGAAAATGCAAGAATAAAAATATGCAAAGCTTTCTTAATTTAAAGTAATGCCTTAATAAAATCTACTACCCAAATATAAAATTCTGTTCAATGGTTGAGTCCTATTGGCAAAAGGCAGCTTGCATGTAAAGTGGCCTTTATGCTTACATTTATAAGTATCCAAGAAGAGGAGGATGTAATAAAAGAAATTAAGAAAGTATGTCTCATAAGAAAGCGTGTCTGGAGCGAACTTACCTGCTCGTATGTGATTCAAAGATGCCAACATCCTTAACATAAAAGAAGCTGGAACAGTAATTGTGTTTCTAGTTTCTTCCAGCATTAATTCATTTCGAGTTATAACCTACCAAAGAGTTGAATGGCAATTAAATAAGAATTTAATAGAGGGTTGTTTTCTTGGCCAATTTTAATACACAACAATGACTTTATCTCAGTAATGGCTCATATTTAACAAACAAATCTTGCCAATTTGAATTTTGTATGATGTACAACCACTGAAATGAATTGTTAATTGCTAAAGTTTTATGTATACTTTAATGATGTCTCAAATCATGTTGCATAAACTTTATAATCCACCTCCATATTATCCTAAGGTTAACTTATGATATTTTTAGGGTAATGCAGCTATGAAAACAGTACTACTTTCTAAATTATAGATATTAGAGATACAACAGGTTAATTTGCTCAAATATAAATAACTTAATTTGAAAAAGAGTTATCACTTTTATCATAGGTTTGATATTAGAGCAAAAGAACATCTTACCTCATCAGCAAGTTTCCGATTAAAAATCTTGGATTCTTCTAGTGGTGACCAGATTTTTATATCATAATCAATACCCGATGAAGCTAAAACTAAACAATTGTTAGAAATATATTAGAAAACACTGTAAAGCTCTGTAAATATAAATAGCATTTGATAGTACTCTGCTACATCATTTAGCTATCAATAGTCCTTGACTTACAACCATTCCTTTAGTGACTGTTTGAAGTTACAATCGCACTGAAAAAGTGACTTATGAGTGTTTTCCCCTGTGGTCATGTGATCAAAATTCAGATGCTTGGCAACTGGCATGTATTTACGATGGCTGCAGTATCCCAGAATGATATGATCACTTTTTGCGACTTCTGCCAAGCAAAATCAGTGGGAAAGCCAGATTCATTTAACAATCATGTTTCTAACTTAACTGCTGTGATTCATTTAACAACTGTGACAAGAAAGGTCGTAAAATGAGCAAAATTTACTTAACTGTCTTGTTTAGAAATGGAAATTTTGGGCTCAGTTGTGCTCATAAATCTACCTGCATTTTAGAATTTTTTTAAAAAAAAATTCATTAAGCTAGATAAGCGATACCTATCCTGCAATATCCTTCAAGATATGGAAAGGAATATTATCAAAAAACAAAGAACAGGAACATATCTCATATTAACAAATATGCAAATACCTTGATACAAAAGCATTTTTTTAAAATCTCAGGAATAACTAAGTAAATGCAGTCAACAGCAGAGAAAATTTACCAGGCAAATGTGCATGTCTTCCGGAACTAGCTCTCCGACTTAATAACAAGTTTATTTAATTTAATTAAACATTAATTTTAAAAAAATTATTTGATTTATTTGCTTTTTTAACAATTAAATTGTTTCAATAGAATTATTAATTTCTATACAGCCCAATAGTCCCCTGCATTCTGATACTAACAGAATTGCAATTATATTTTAGACATATTATATTATATTATATTAATTATATTATATTATATTATATTATATTATATTATATTATATTATATTATATTATATTATATTATATTATATTATATTATTATATTATATTATTATATATAAAGTAAGAAAATGTTGAAGAAAAACATTGGAAACAACTCATGGCTGAATGATGAAGGTTAACTTAAGGAAAAGTTTAAGTCAAAATATCCTAAATGGTTACACTAACTAGTTGCTATTCTTTTAAAAATATTTCTACATTCTCCTTTCAAATAAAACTGTGGGGATAGCATGTTAGCTATAATTGAGCATTGTAATATAGGAAGGGTAATAACTAATCGGTTTAACCATTTAGGATATTTTGAATAATAGAATTAAACTTTAGCCCTAAATTAGCCTTCATCAGAAGGATTCTGTGTTATTCAATATAGAATAAGACCTATATCTTCTCAGAGGCACATGCCTTCCAGGTAGCTGTGACACAGTCCTAACTTGTAACTATAGTCACAATGGATGTCACATCTAGGAGAAGGATTGGTAATTTTGCTCATATATTTAATTTTATTATTTTTAAGTGTTTGGTTTATTTTTGTATGCTTTGTTGAAGCCAAGTATACTGCTTTACTATTCCAGGGAGAAGTTTTTTATCCAACTTTAGAATTCTTCAAGGGGTATCCTTTATATTTATAACACTGCTTTACTATTTTGTAAAGTCTCTGGTTGACTTTTCAGTTACTCCAATGAAGACTGTGTGATTTCCACTTTTAAACCACGGAACACGTTTATATTCATGATGGAAAATTAAAATATGAAAAATATTTAAATCATTGGTTTTCCACTCCAACTGAATATCAGTCTGTTTTCTTTTGAAATAGGGTCCTGATGGACTGTAGCACAAGAAAGGATTTGCAATTCATGGAATAGAGGCAAGGTGCATTTTCCCTATACCAGTTAAGAGAAGTAAAGACAAAAACAGGTGATATTCACAGGCTGCTATTTGACAGCACAAAATACAACTACAGGTAGTACTCGACTTACAACCACAACTGAGCCCAACATTTCTGTTGCTAAATGAGACATTTGTTAAGTGAGGTTTGCTCCATTTTATGACCTTTCTTGTCACAGTTGTTAAGTGAATCACAGCAGTTATTTTAGTAACATGGTTGTTAAGTGAATCTTGCTTCCCCATTGACTTTGCTTGTCAGAAGGTCACAAAAGGTGATCTCATGACCCTAGGACACTGGAACCATCATAAATATGAGTCAACTGACAAGTGTCTGAATCGTGTCACACGTCACTTTTTTCAGTGTCTTTGAAACTTCAAACAGTCACTAAACAAACTGTTGTAAGTCGAAGTCTACTTGTAATATTCATGCTTCAAATGTCAGGATGCAAGAAGATGAACTGGGGGTTTGGATTACCTTGCAATGCACATTTCATCATTTTTGCACCAGCCAACTTTATAAGGGACATACAAGATACAGTGGAATTGTCTATTACGGATGGAGGCAGTCTTACTTGGATCAAATGGATGTGGCTGCAGACAGTTCACTACATGATTATCTGCTTCCAGCAGCATCAGGTGCTCAGCAGTATGTCGATCCCAGATGAAGATGTGTCCACAATCTGAACCACTCATTACAAAGTTAGAACCCCAGAAATTGGCTTCTTTTATCTACAGGTAAATTAATACAATTGAGGCACTTTATTTTATGTTTAAGAAGCATCATTGAGAAACCTGAACATGAAATCATTCAATCTGTTCTCTAAATCAGAGACAAGCTGGGCCTGAACAGAGGCTTGTTAATTCTCATTAGCAGAAGAGAAAGCTCTCACATTTAATGTTTAGATAATTACAATTTATTATGACCAAATCTGGAAAAATTTATAGAGACAAAGTTATTTTTGTTCAAGTAGCTTGGATTATGCTTTGAAAATAAATATAATATTAAAAAGCAAAAACAAATAATTTATAAGATAGATAGTATAGCAATATATTTAACAGAAATGAGGTACCATTGTCCGTGAGTTCCGATGACCTTTATAAACCATTTTTATTAAAGGGCGTCTAATATTTAGTGTTTCTAATTCTTCCATTTCCTTTCTTTCTTTTCTTCGTCTGAAAAGTTCCTGGATGCGAGCAACAGCAGATCGTCTGTAGATTATGAACAGAAAGACTGGTATTATCAGAAAGTTACATAACAGCCTCATTTTATGGACAGAAAGACTGGTATTTTCAGTTACAGAGTAACTGGTACCCTGCCTTCCCACTGACATAGAAAAAGAACATTCTGCAGCATCTAGAAATAGACAAGAAGACAGTAAATCATTAAGCAAGCAAATCCTATGGTCAGTTGTAAGTAAATTTTGAAACAGAATAGCCATGTTAAATATGAGCATCTGATAGATGAACCCTAGAAAACTCTGTAAATCCTTAAGGAAAGAAATAACTAAAGCATGGCCCAGTATTGAGGTAAGGGAAGAATGCCTGTATGTGAGAATGCTTCACCAGTAGTCCCCATATAGGAAAGTAAGGCAATAGAAAGGGGGGGCATTGAATATATATGCCTGAAAAACAATGTTGTCTTGTAATATGGAAAATGAATACTTAGGATAGTTGTTCTTAAACTGGGGATAATTACCAAATTAGGTGGCATAATCTGGGCACATTGTGAAGATAGTGGAACAATTTTTAATTGCTTGATGTGATTTGAAGATTCAGTTTGGGATTGCTGAGTTGCTTTTGTAAAACCAGAGTACACAAACTTTGGGGGTGGTAGTGTAATGACATTATTTGATATTGTTTGGAAGTAGCTGAGTTGAATGATTAAAGGATTTTTTTTGGGGGGGGGAGAAAAAATGAACTAGAAAGGGGCTCACCATACGGAAGGAAGTTAATAGACTGAGATAAGACCCTGCCTCCTGCCTGTAAACATCTTGCTCTTTCTTTGCCATCTTTGTTAATTCTTAAGTCAATTTTAGTCTTAATATTGTTTTAATGTTTTGTCTTGTTGCTTTTATTGGTTATAAACTGCCTAAAGTCACCTCTACACAAGATGAGTGGCATGATAGGCAGACAGACAGGGCAGTATGGGCTAATGGAATGTACCTTTTTGCAGTTGCTGGAGAACCCCAAATATTACACCAGTGAAACTGAGCAACAAATTGCAAAACAATCACAATGTTATTTCTTCCTGAATCTCCCCTCAGCCCCAGCCAGTAATAATTAAGTGCAGATTTGGCTATTAAAAATATTTGCCCAGTACATTTGTCTCATGTTATTTGTATTCTGTTCAAACTTGACATGTTTTCTTTAACTTCTTCCTCATTTAATCCAATTCTAAACATACACATGTATTTCATTCTAATCACATAAAATTATCAGATGTTCTAAATGTTTGTCAGTAAAACATATTTTAAATTAAAGATTCAACATGTGGAAGCAAAATATTTGTTTTCAAGATCTCATTCTCTGGTACTCTGAAGATTTCTCTAAAATTTTGTTTTTGTTTGTTTTTAAACTTATTTTAAAAGATACCTTCATCACCTATTAATGTGGTTTTAAGCTATCGGGCCTGAATGTATGTATGTATATGTCAAGGGCCCTGCAAAACATGTTAATATATAGTTTAGGATAAGGATGAAAAAGAAGTGGAAGAGTTCCTTCATTTCCTCTTCACCCATTCCTGAGGAAAAATGTCCAAGCAACTTTAAGAAGATAAAACCCAGTCAAGATGATTCAGATTCTGACCTGAGGATGTGGATGTTGCATCAAGCCAGAGCCACCTAGTTCCCCAAAATAATGATGCCTATGAATAAAGGACTAGACAGAGACAAAATAGATGAACTCTCCCAAATATGGATAAAGAGTGAAGCAATGGTGACTTTGCCAAAGCCAACTTTTTAAATCAGAGCTACATACCGTAGACTCAGCTATTCCTGAACAGAAGTTGAGGGAATCTGGAGCACAATCTCGTTAACCTGAATGCATCAAGCTGTACCATACCTGCTATCAGGAATCTCTGACCTGTTTGCCCGGATGATGTTACAGTTCTTATCCTCTCTGTACTTTTGTCAGATGGCAGGAATTAACTAGCTATGGATACAGGCTTAAACCTTTTGTGGACTATGCTATGTATTTAGTATGCATCAAGTCAAGAAGGTCAAGACAATAGGCAACTATATACTTCCAAACCTTCTTTAGCATAATCAGATACCCTATGATCAGAAGCAAATTATACAGATTTTCCAGCTTTTAGCATGTGGCTAGGAACCAAAGACATATATGCTTACATTTTCTATATAACTTTAAATCCCCCAGAAGTTTAAAAAGCAGTTTGGGCATTAAATTATGAACAGTCTTAAATTGAAAATTTTAAATAATACATAACTACTAAGCTAATTTTTGAATTTTCAGAAGTTTGAAGGTAGAGATATTTTCTAAGAATAAACTTAATAATGTTAAATGCTAAATCTCAATGTATACTCATTTGGTTCCCAACTCACATTTTACAGTTATTCTTAAATTTGTCTACTATTACGGTTGGAAAACAACATTAAACAGTTGATGATCAATCAAAAAAAATTAATTCAAACTCATATTAGCAGTGGTTCATGCAAAATATGCTACGTGCTTAAAAAGGGAAAAAGAAAGGCTGGATTTGATTTTCCCTATGTTTTTATACAATCATTTCCAATAAATGATATTAATAAAGTTATTAAAACTGTACACATTTTCTTCTTAATATTCCGGGGTACAACATGCAGCTAAATCATTGCTTCGTAACATCCTTTATATGTAGTTTAGTAGATTTAAAACAGGTAATATAACCACTAACATAGTTAGATACTGCACCAATCATTTTTTTAAAAATTGAATTGCTTATAGAATGGGAATTTTGAATTACCTCATTATTCTATCACCTACTGCTGTTCCTCTGTTATATCTAGCAAAAGGAATAACAGCTAAAGTCATTCAAGAAAAAATGTTATATGAATTATTTTTAAAGAAAAAAAACTGCATTCTCAGGCCAAGTTAACCATTTGATTCAATGTTCATAATATTCTAAGTATTAATAACTGATTTATTTTTACTGGGCCCAGAAGCAACACATTTTCCTGTAAAATCACCATTAATTCTTCAGTACCTATGTTGTTTTCAAATACATGGTTTGTGTTCAAAATAAAAAGTGAAAGAAAACATTTTTGTTTTGCATTTAGTAGTGACAATTAACAGAGAATCACTGTAGAAAAACCGTGTTACTATTACAGCAATCTAGGTCCTGAGATGACTTCATTCTAAATCTTTTAGCAGTGTGCTTAAATCCTATTGCTCTTGAAGAATTCAGTCATTAGGCTGGATATGGAGATCTGATCAGATTATGGATGTGTCTTACAAATCCAACAGAAAAAAGAACTGGAATTGTAATCATAAATTAAAGAGCTAAATATTGTGGTATCAAACTGCAGCAAATCATTAATAACTACCGTATATTTCAGAGTATGACGCACCAAGGTTTTGAAGAGGCAAATTTTTAAAAAAGTAAGTAGGTAGGTAGGTAGAGGGAGAGAGAGAAATACAGTAGGTAGGTAGGGAGAGAGAGAGAGAGAAATATGGTAGGTAGGTAGGAAGAGAAAGAGTAGGTAGGTAGAGGGATAAAGAGAGAGAAATACAGTAGGTACATAGGGAGAGAGGGTAGGTAGGTAGAGGGAGAGAGAAAAATACAATAGGTAAGTAGGGAGAGAGAGATAGTAGGTAGATAGGTAGATGGAGGGAGGGAGAGAGAAATGCAGTAGGTAGGTAGGGAGAGAGAGAGTAGGTAGGTAAGTATGTAGATCGAGGGAGAGAGAGAGAGAGAAATACAATAGGTAGGTAGGGGGAGAGAGTAGGTAGGTAGGTAGATGTTTCCAGGTGTATTTATCCATGTGCTGGAGAAGGAAATTGCTGACAACCTAAGATTTGTTTCTGCAGGCACAGCACTTGATAAATGTATTTCTCAATAATCACTCTAATTAAAAAGCTTTCCAAAAGAGAGAAAAAAAGTTTTTGCATTCTGCAACCCCCCCCCCCCAAAACGCCCTGTTTTTCGAGAAAACGGGCCCGATTTTTTTCAAATGAAAGGCATGAATAGCCTTGGGGGGCTTGCAGAGTGCTTCTGCGGGGTGGGGGGAGAGCAAAACAACCGCCCATTTTTTGCAAAAACAGGCATATTTTTTGTCAAAAAAATTGCATGCAT
The DNA here is from genome assembly GCF_009769535.1 of Thamnophis elegans. Classification (NCBI taxonomy): domain Eukaryota; kingdom Metazoa; phylum Chordata; class Lepidosauria; order Squamata; family Natricidae; genus Thamnophis; species Thamnophis elegans. The sequence continues at coordinate 39,113,924 of NC_045546.1, forward strand.
AGCCTTATGAAACCTTATAGAGTTCTGCTGGGGGTTGGGGCAAAAAAGGCCCATTTTTTGCTCATTTCTACCCTCCCCAGCCCCCAGGAGCTCTCTGACAGCCTCTATAAGGCTATGCACGGCCATTTTGGTGAAGGGGCGGTGCTTCGGGAGGCAAATAAATTGCTGTATTCAATGTATAAGATGCACCCAGATTTACAGGCTCTTTTTTGAGGAAAAAAGGTGCATCTTATACTCCGAAAAATTCAGTAATGAGTAATTTTATCCCTATAATGGATATCAGTCTACAGACAAAAAAAGTGCAGATTTGGGATGAGGAAATTGGGAAGATTCAGTAGTTGAGTTCCCTGATGATAAAAAATAAAAATTGCCTTTTCTACTATGTACCTTTCCCCGGCTATCTCCATTACAGTTTTACTTATCTTGATGCAGAAAGTTGTATTGTGGCCACCTTTTGATGCTCTAAAAAGGAACATGGGGCCGGCCAATTGAGATCTAGATTGAATGAATAGATTTGAATGACTGAACCAAAAAGCTATGACAAAACCAAATATTGCTTTTAAAAATCAATACTGGGTTTCTCAATTCTTCTGAAACATGCACATGTATATGAATAACATACAACTTAAATTTATAGCAATTTTTAGTGGACAATATATTAAGATTCTAAAACAGAATTTATTAATGCAGTGGGACTTTTCAAAACAAAATTTAAAAATAACATTAAATGATGTAGTATCAGTTTTTATATCTGTAATAATAAAATGCTACGTTGCAAAGAAACATTTTATTTCTATTGTATATCGCGATATAAGCGTGATTGTATTTAGTGTTAGTATGCAGGTGTCCAAGGGGGTGGGGATATGAAAATAAATGATTCACAGCATTTTGCAAACTACCACTTTCATGTACTGTGCAACTATGAAAGGAAGGCGCTTGCATCATGAAATTATATCCTATAGGAATAAAAATCTATGTTTTAATTACTCTAAAATTTGGCATTCATTATTATTTGAGGCTGCAATTGTAAATATGCTTTAATTGAAATCGAGTATGCCCTCACAGCTATCAGAATGCAAACTTTTCTGTATTTTTATAGGGCCCATATAACATATAAACCAAAATGCTGAAAAGTGATAGCATGGTTTTCCAATACACCAAGTTAGGGGAAATTGCAATATATTAGAGTACGCACTGAGCAGGCTTAAATTAACGTGGTTAAAAAAGAATGCATTCTTCTTCTCATCAAATGTACACAAAACAAATCTGGCTTCACCAACATCACATAACCCCATCTAGTGGTCTTTTAAACATCCCAAAAATGTTTAGTACAACCTCTGAATTAAAACTGTTATTCCATTCTGAATGAATTTAAACAATATTTAAAAATAATTTTCTTATTTAGTAAATTATAGACACTCTAAATGTTGGTCTGTGACCATAATAAAATGACCGAGTTATAGATAAAGTATCTTTTCTTCTAATCGTAATGAATAATAGAACCTATCTGTTCCAAATCCCCTTGTTTTAGATTTTTTTAAAAAATAAATCAGAAAGAAAATGAAATTCCCGAAAGACATGAAGAAGAACTAGGAGCATTTGCTGTTAGAAATTTTAAAAGTCAACTTGATTGTTTGTAAGAAAATGGCAACGTATTTTATATTTAGAAAAAAAAAATGGAACTAAAGCTCTCTCACAATGTATGTGTACATCTACAATGGGTAAGAATATATGTATGCATGTTCGCCAGTCTACTCTCTACTAGTCAAAGAAGGTTTGAACAAAAGAAGAAAGTTTAACAGATATTCTTTTTTGGTCAAGCTTCAAGTCACACCATTTGAGGTGTGACAGCCAGTGTGGTGCAGATGTTAAGGACATTAAAAACACCACAGAAACAGATTCAAATCTGTAGTCAGCTATGTAAGTTCCCTGAATAATTCTGGACCATTCTCTCTCAGCCAAACCATGAAAGTCAGCTGGATGACTTTGTTCCAGTCACTCTGTATCAGCTGAACCCACCTCAGAGGCTTGATGAGAGGAAAAGTGGGAGGAAGGGACACCACCTACAGGGCCTTAAGCTGCTATGTGAAAGGCAGGATATAAATCAGACAAATAAAATGTGTGTAAATGCTACTGCAAAAACCTCACTGGACTCTATGTACTTCTAATACAGATGTGCCCTTTCTCAAGACAATTATCTACATACCGGATCTCCCCAGACATTAAATGATGCCGTTAGGAAACACTGAGAGAACTCCACCCTTGGTGCATCTATGCACCATACTATACAGTAAGTTACTGAATAAATTTAATCTAGAACATACTATATTCAGTAACGTCACTGAAGTCAAGTGCAAATACATACAGAAAGCCAGAACTGTAGCTATAGCAAGAGTAAATGGTGAAATGAAGAAATGATCTGTCAATGCAAATTGCCAGCAGGAGAATGTTGAGATCTGAATAAATATTCTGCAAAGTTTTTGAAGACAGAAAACAAATACAATACTAACCTATGACCAACGCCTCCACGATACCGTGCACCAGGTATGAGAACAGGGTCATCGTCGCTATCATCAGTTTCATGGAAAACAGAACTTCTTGTTGATGATTCTTCATGAGTGGCAAGTCCTGAGGAATCTGGTTGAGAATGAGGTTCATTATTGGTATTATTTGGGATGGTAGAAGAATCTGTACTTTGTTGACTCAAGCTTTCTGGCTGTTCCATGGTTTTGCCTGATAAATCTTCCCCTGGGGTCTGGGAGAGTAAATCAAGATCAGGAACATTTCCTTGTTCCATAGTACTTTCAGGCTGGTCAGATATTTCATTCTCTGGTAGAATAAATAATATTTGGTTAATCAAACACTTTTGAATATACTTAAGAGGAAAGAACAACAGGAATTACATGAACTATATGAAGTTGATACAATTTATTAAGAGGTATAATAGTTGTAAATGGTGAAAAAGCATTTAATTTTGTTTTAGCTGTTGCTCTATTTGGGTACAACATTTCCCGCAACTATTTTACTCAAAGCAGTTCTTTGAGAGTAGTTAGATAATGCACTATTAGCAGAGAGTTACAATAATATACTATCGTAGGTAATTGGCAGTTCAACACAACTAATTCCAAATATTGTAAATATTTATAGGACAAGAGCATAAAACAAACCTAATATTATTAACTACTGATACCTGATAATACCAAATAAAATAAAATTCCTGTTACCTTTAACATACAGTATATATCTGTAATTATTTTACATACCTGAATGTGGTGTATCAGCATTTTCATTTGTTGACATTAGCTCTTCAGTATTTGTACTTTCTTCAGGTGATTCTTCAGGAATTTCTAAACAAGACAATTTAAAAAAATGGATGAATTCTGCAGATAGATAGAAACCATTTCTAATATTTGCTACTCTTTACTATAAATGATATTTAGAATGATTTCAAAGTCTACTATATTTTACATCACAAGAGGCAAGATGGTGCTTTCCAGATGTTTTAAAAAACATTTTCTAATCCTGTTAAGTGTTTGATACTGATCCTGTTAGTATTTCATATGACAAGTAAAAGTTACAGCTAAAATATGCTTTATAAAAATGTGGAGTTACAAACAGGCACAAATTTCTTTATCATCCAAATTAAAGAAAATCTGATTCCTATTCTTATTTTTGCTGCAGATTCCAAATATCTGTAATGATTTAGTTTTATAAACCTTACTGTATTTATGTTCTGCTCAAATTATTATTTAAACAATTATTAAAATCTATTTAAAGTTGTAGCAAGTTTGTTATATGTGATTCCAGGGATAGAATTTTACAGCACTTACGTACAATTATAATTTCTGAAAATTCTTGATTATTTAATGCATATAACTCCAGCTCTCTGAACAGTTTTTGCTCAGCTCATATAGTAAAGTAGTCCTCACGTTATGATGAAAATTGGAATTGGGATTGCTGTTGCTAAGTGATATGGTTATAAAGTGCAATCCCAACAGTACCAGTTGTCATCATAATCCCAGGACACACGAGTAGTTAAGTGAGAGAGCCAGAAGTCCCAGTAAGGGAATATGGGAGACAGTGTAGGTGCTGTATGGGATCTAGGGAGGAAATTTTAGGGACCAGTCAAATGTCCATCTTTTTTTAACTTTGAATAATCATTCAAATGGCCTTAACCAAGAACTACTGATATTCGTAATTCCACAATACTGTTAAAATTATAATCTCTCAGCTTTTAACAGTTATTTATGTAAGTAGATATAATGAGAAAAGAATACTATACACAATGTTAATTAATGTCTGCTTTCTATGTAAAAGTAAGCTGCTTGGGATTTAAACTGTACATTTTTGCTTGTCCTCTGCATCCAAAATGAAACAAAAATATTATTTGGCCTGTCTAAACAAATATTTTGGAGTTCTATGAGAACAGATCAGCAATGTTATAATGATACAACATGGTGCTTTTTATAGCATAAATTACGATATATCTTACTTGATTCTTCACTCTCTGGTGTTGGTACTTCTGAACCTGGAGTTCTTAGAGGTTCTTCCTGACCTTCTATTTTGCTCTGACTTCCACTTCCTCTAGAACTTGAAGCTGTACTACTCCTAGCAACAAATGCATGCAACAACATATTGCATTATTTTAGACATTTTTCCCATTCTTCAAAAGTTTGTAAATTATAGATAAAAAGATCAACTCTATAGATTAATAGAGCTACACTTTAAAATCATCAGAAATAAAGCAATATAAAATTCAAACATTAGGAATCAAAACTCACAATTAAAATGTCTATGGAAATCAGAAGAGTAACAAAATTACATTAGAATAACAATGTGTGCATTTTCAGATGGAAGAGAAACAATTTGACAGAAAGTATTTCTATTAAGAAATCCCCTGTTGTTTGCACTTACATCTTTAAGAGTGTGAACTATAGTACCAGAGTCATATGGCTGTGCTGAGCGATTCCATCCTATTTTGGACTTACCTGAATAGGAGAGCAGGAATGACAAAAATGTAAACAAGCATCCACATCAATTGATATTAAAAATAAAAAGAAATCCAAGCCTCTTCTTCTAAGAGAGCAATGTTTTATGCAGCATGAAGGACACCACAGAAATAAAGATTAAACCAGTGGCATTTGTAACAAGCTGCAACAATGTCAAAATGATAACACATGCATCATGACATTGTTGTCAAAAACAACATGGTTTGGTACTTGCATCACAAGTACATAAGTTGCATCATGACATCATGTCATTATCTTCACCTTATTTCTCTGTGAAAACCCATAATATAAATCATATCTTCGCTGTATTCCAGGAAGTGGTAAATATGTAAGATAGTTGGCTGTTTCTGAGCAGATAAGAACGATGGTTTAGAATTGATAACTAATCAGTTTTTAAGCTCTTTGCATTCTCTTATAGGAGTGCCCTTTTAGAAATTTCTTAACTTAAGCCCTCACAGCATCTGTTGATAACTGACACTTAATTGCATTCTCTGAAGTCTTGCTCCTTGTCCAGGTTATGTTGCAATGTTCTAGTCAACAAGAGGACACTGATATCTGCCTGGAAAAAAAGCCTCAAACAGCTTCTGAGAAAATGGAGGGGCAGTAGCAGGTATTTTCAGCCTTTCCTCGGGGGCAGGTGGAGGGGTGCCCTATTTCTGCTATAGAAAAATAAAGATGCTTTGTAATAAGTCCAATGTATCATTTGGATACTATAGAGCTAACCCTATGGATACTATAGACCCTAACCCTATGGAATTGTCTGAGATCATGATTATTGCCAGAAACATACATATTTTGCCCCAAATCATTTTGTATAGAAAATACCTGTCAGGGGTTTATCATAAACACAACCTAGGTATGCAGAAATAACCACTTAAGGAATCGTTGTTACAGGCAGGTAATCTACTATTTCCTAACTGGATTTCTCATATTGATAACTTTATAGTTTAGGACATGGTGATATACAGGATAGCCTATTCTGAATAGAATCAATCTGTCTAGTAGGATTATGAACAGGGTTGTTCTAGAGTGTCACTTTTAGCCCTTCTTGATGATAAACCTCCTCCTCTGAAATAGCTTGTACCCTGGAATAGTTCACCTCATTCCTACTAGTGTTCCAGAAGATTGTTTAATATGTATGTATTCTGAATGGACTTCAGCATTGAGAGAATGGATGGAATATAGTCTCAGTAAGTAATGCTATGTTTACTCAAGGGACATAAGGAAATCAGATGTCCAATTATTCATTTTATTTATTTGTATGCTGCCCTTATGATTTTACAAATAACTCAGATGTTGGACATATTGAACACACTTCCTCTTTTTTTCCCCACAACTCTTTGAGGTGGGTTGGGCTGAGAGAGAGTGACTGGCCCAAAGTCACCAAGCTGACTTTCATGGCTAAGGGAGAACTTGAATAATTAGTATATGTATAACATAGGTATGTTGTAAAAATTAAAGTTTCAGTTCAAAATATAACCCACATTTGCATTAAGTACTTACCATTCATCAGTGAAATCTAATTTAATAGTACTTGTAGTTGTTCCTTCTGTGCTATAATGTAAACTTAAAACAGGTTCACTTGCTCCTGGCCGTGGACTTGCTTTTTCATCATCTAAAAAGGAAATGTTACAAATGCAAACAGATTGATGGATGGATGGATTGATTGATTGATAAAAATGATATGGCTGCACAACTCCCTCACAGTGATACCAGTTGGCTTTCAAAGATAAAACCCCAGTATAAAAACCAATAAACTCCCACATAATTGTGCTATTTAGCTTGTGCTAGCCTTAGTCTTTTAAAGATATGTAATATTAATGTGCAATGTGTAATATGTAATAATAAATTTGTAATTCTGTCCTGCTTGCAAAGGCAATAAGCCAAGGAGGCACAAAATTAAAATTTAGAAACAAATAAATAATTTTTACACTAATAAATGCTGGAGCAATTTTATATTTTAAAAAACAATGTTTATTATATACGTTGTATTAACATTTCCAGATTAAATATACTTTATCATTTTAATTTGGCAACTGAATATATTCTCAGGACTAATAACTTTCATTTTTATTGTAACTTAATACAAAACTTTAGGAGTCAGCAGGATAACAGACTAAAAACATTAGTTCTCTTCTGTTTATATATGACTTGCCCAATTTGTTTTGAGGAATAATAATAAAAATGCAATTTCTTATTACAAAGAACTAAGTAAAATACAATTATAACTTATGAATTTAGATATTTTAAAAATAAGCTATAAGCTTAATGTTGAATTATATGTATATATGCAACCACCCATAACAGTGCATCAATCTGAATGCCACTAAATTTGTATGAACAAGGAGCCAAGTTGGGTCACATTATCCTGGTCTATGTGATTACTAAGAGACAATACCAATTTGTGGGCACATCATCATAATTGAGCCCAGAAACTTGTAACAGTTCACTGTTTTTATTTTACAAAATTCAACTTGTATAACAAAAGTCATGGAAGAAACCTTTATATACCGTATATATAAAATTCAAGGCAGTGGGCATAACTCATATTCCTGCCTTCTTTCTCCACAAAAATCCTTTGAGGTGGCTTTTCTGTGACACAGTAACTGGTCAAAAGCCACCTAACTGGTTTTCATGCCTAAAAGAGGCTTGGAACTTTCAGTCTTCTGGTCTGTAGGCCAGCTCTTAACCATTATATCATACAAACATATACAATGTATCAGAACTGTATATCAGGAATTAAATACCTGAATTTAAAACAGTCTCTCAAAAGTTATTTGTAACGCCATCCAATGATATATCTAATTAGACAGATGATTTAATATTTACCTTTGATAATTCTGAAGCTAGATTTTGTTACCTTAAAATAATTGCATGTCTACATGTTATTTTGACTTAACAGGAAGAAACAAGAACTTTTAATATTATACATTTTTAAATATATTTCCATCAACTCATATATAAATCTTAAAGTGTGGCAGCAATAATAGTATTCCATGATATGCCATCATTTTAAAGGAAATTATTGGGCCTGAATAGTGCTTAGGAATACTTAGATGCATTCTTCTAAAAGACTGGCTAAAGCACTAAAAACAGGCTGCAATATCTTTTTTTTTCTTTATAAATTTACTTATGTCATGATTAGAGGAATAAAATTGCCCTGCTACTAAACAAGATACCTAAGAAAATGAAGGCAATACTGTAGGAAGAATTGACAGTTAAATCATAATATTTGTTAAAAAGATAAAGCTGAAATCTTAAATATACTTTAAAGTAGGAATGTATAAAATTCTTACAGACTGACACATTTTGCACAAGCCCACTTACAAAAAAGTAAGTGCTATAAAATGTAGTATTCTAACTTGACATATAGTACTTAAGTATGACTTAAGAGTCATACTTTATACCTATGTCCATTTACTGTATCAAAGCCTATGGATGTTCAGTGAACCGTAGAACTGAATTCACATATTCTGCTAATAGTGTGTAGTACCTTCAGACTGCCTATCTAAAAGCCTGCACCAGTAGGCCTGACTCAAGAAATCCTTTCAAAGAAGTGAAGTTTGTCAAGGGGTCCATCCATATACTCGAGCCCTAAAAGGCCTCATTTTTATGTGCAGATCAGTCACTCTATGTTGTTGTGTCACTCAGTGAAAAGGGAACTAATTTGAAATATTTTGAGGGAAGAGCTCCACTGGAACCTTGTTCTTAAAAAAAAAACCTGGTGTAAGATACTAAAAAGCTTATTACCTTATATTGTGTTAAGCCATGAAAAAGATTTTCTGTTTGTTCTAATATCAATGGTTATATAAGCAACATGGAATTTCTCAAGTTCAATTCAAACAAGGATTATGGTTCATAAACTTTTATATATTTATATTTATTTATAAGGTTTCTATTTAAAAAATCCAAAACATGAAGAGCAAAACTATCAAACCTATCTTTACCATGCACTGGTTTTTAATACATCAGACATTTTTTAGTAATTTGTGAGTTAAATGAAAATGCCACCTAACAGAAGGACGAGTTTATAGTTTTGAACAGTTGTTTTTACTTCTTCAAATGGAAAATTGTTATAATTCAGTTGTTATTTATGTGAAATTGAGTTGTGCGTCCCAATAAAAGAAAACAAAGCCAAAAATGTATAAACCCTTCATTGTTATAAATCACAATGGGAAAAAAACCTAGGGGAATTTCCCTAATATGAAGCCTTACCATAAATAGCCTCAGATCAGATCCCCAAACAACAATCTTAGAAAATCATACATAATTCCTGGTTGATTTCAAAAGCTACCGTTGCAGTTTTAGCAGAAATGAAGTGAGATAGTTTTTCTTGAGCTCCCATTCCAGGAAATACTTAACAAAGTTTAACTAAGCCTAGTTAAACGCTGGCACTGGGGTTAATGAATTCTTTCAATTCCTCAGGTTGGAATAGAAGGGCCTTAACAATACAACTGATTATGCTCAAACAGTGTGTTTTTGTTTAAATTATATTTTATCCAAACATGACATATCCTTAACTAAAAAGTGTTATAGAGGTAAAGAACAATACAGCCAAGTATTAGTCAGTTAACTGTGTGATGATAAATACTAACAAATGCAACAGGCAAGCAGCAACTGCATACACTATTTTGTTCCTGAGGGAAAGCGTCTTGAGCAAACAACAGCAGCACAAACTACGTAACTACATTAGCTGCTTAATAAACCTTGACAAATGACAACCTGTAGGCTGAGGGTCCTGTGAGGATCCCTTAGGGGAAGACTGATCAGAGCTGGCGGACTGCTGTGCTGAACCCTCCGCTAGCTCTCGCTGTCTCTGCTGTTCAGCCTTCTTAAGCCTCAGCCGCTGCAGGCCCCTACGGAGTATAGCTAACTCAGGTGCCATTAATTCTGACAGGAAAAAGGGTGTAAAAAAGAAACAGGCATAGAACATAAGATAAAAAGAATATGACTAAAGAGCAAGGTAATAGATATTATGTAGAGAATACAAGCATCAAATTTCATTTTTAAAAGCAGACTATTAAAATCAGCACAGAGGCAAAATGTGCTTTACTTGGTTTATTATTTTTTTCTTAAGTATGAAAATTATGCTCATTATCCATGTTTCCTAGCTCGACTTCAACAACTGCTAAGTCAGTTAAGTTCTATAAAATAAAAAAACATATAACCATGAAGACGCAAAAAAAATATGCATGATAATTTCCTGTACAACTTCCACGCATATGACTGTTTCTACTCTAACGATGTTCATTGGGAATTAAGAGATCAATTAGTATGTGGGCAAAACTGAAGCCTAAATATCCAAGTTGCCATCAAAATTTTAGGTTGTAAATTACAATATAAAATGTAGCTATGCAGCCCTATTTAATGCGACTGTGATAAAGCACACTACTGTAAAAGTTGTGTAATGCTAAAATGAGGGAGAGGATGTTTTTGTTTCTGGGTTTTGGGGTTTTTTTTGCTTTTTTGTTTTGCTTACAAGTCAGTTTTTAAGTTTGGGGTTTGGTCCTTCTGTCAATAAAGAACAAAACTGAAATATGAAGTATGCATACTCTAACATATAATTGTTTGTCATAATTTTTGTTTTTATGATGAAAGTAATTAGATTAGGCAACTGTTATGCTGAATGTAATAAATTACTTCTCTATTCCAGTCAACCACAACATATTAAAAGGTTTCCCAATACTCGGCAGTAATCACCCTGGAGGAATAGGGCAATTAGAAGGTTTTAGTGTTCAATTTGCAGAAAGGAAACCATTGCTGTTTGATATATTTTAATGTTTTCATGTTCTAGTACATGAATAAGTGAGAAACTAAAAACCACTAAAACAATAGATCTTATGTAAAAAATTAACATTATGTAATTCAGAGCATAATAATGCATTGCTTTATTTTCAGACCACTATTATTTTGCTGTATTGATTTCATGACACTTTTTGGAAATACGGATTAAAAATAAGAGCAGAAAAAAAGGAATTAAACATTTCACATCACTTGAACTAATAAAACAATGACAATTACTGCAACAAATTATTCTCCTCTAGGCAATACCTTTTCTTAGTAACCATCCAATTTAAATAATATTTAAAGCATTACCATTTGAAGGAGTATTAATTACCTTACATCAGATTTATTCAAATACATTAACTGATTTGTTTTCTGACTATATATCACTTAAAAATAGTTTGGCTATAACAGCCACAACACAGTGAGCTAATTGCTGAAATGTATATAGAAGATTCCAGTTATATGGCACTATCAAACCATCTCAAAAAGATAATCAAGATTGGATGGTGGAGTCAATATTTGAATGGGAGATAACTGAGAAATTTCAGTCCTATACTAGACTTGGGGAGGTGGGGATGGGAAGTAACTTTGTTGCCAGGAAAACAAATTGAATATCTACTAAAGTTGAATTGAGATGTCCTCAAAGGAAACTTCATTTTTTATTTGGAAGATATTCTTTTTTGTGAGATGTCTTCTAATGCCTTGGCTTGGAAAGGAACACATGCTAGAATTTTATTGTGACAGGATTGAACAATATAACAATATAAAGCCATGAAATAATTTCAAAATAAATTGCATTCTAATTCTTACATTTTTATTGTTTATTTGTTAAATTATATGGCTACTCATCTCACAAGAAGTGATTCTGGATGGCTTACAGCAAAACGTATAAAAACATGTCAAACATGGTCATATTTTACAAATGCACACACAAGAGATTTGATCGGCAATAGTCACCTCAAGATATCACTGATGCCCTGAGACCCCTAGGCCTGATGACAAAGCCAGGTATATGTAGTTCACCTCACAGTGCCAACAGAATTAGTTAAGAAGCTAAACTTCCAGTACAGAAACAATCAGGTTAACTTAGACAAATAAAGGTCTATAGAATAGCAATAGCTGTTTTCTCACTTATTTCACTCTATGCAAATAACACATTTAGAAAACTAATATTCATCCAGAGGAATTCTATAGATGAGAAAGCACATATTAAGTTCCATTTGTAAACCTATAGAGCAATGTTTGAGAAAAATCTACAATTGATAAATATGTTTACCTCTAAATCCATTTGAAAGAATATAGCAACAGTTTTATAGTGATATTCAATATTAAATAAAAGCCATATTTTGCTTTCTAAGAATTAATACAGCATACTATACTAATTTTGAAACTGAAGGAACAGCTGCTTTAAAAGTATATGTGGGGCATTATTTGGGAATTACCAGTTCAAACAAAAGTAATCCAAAATTCCATTGAGTTGATATAAACCCATAAGTATGTCTTTAAGTGTTTTTCAAGTTATCCTAATAGCACTTTAGAGGAGCATTTTCCAAAATGATAAGAAAACAGATTCTTCAATAATAGTTGGCACTAGGTTTATTATTATAGTTGATTAAGCCTGTTATGGTTTCAGTCCCCAGCAAATTTAACCCTAAATTTGATGCTTAAATCTAAGCCCGCTTAGAGAGTAAAGCACTTAGCTGTGAAACATTGTGAAGCGGTATCTAAGTCTAAGTTCTACTTCTGTTAATTGCTAAAAATGAAATTTCTTTACTTTTGGTATAATGGCGAGCACGTGGATTGATTCCTAAGCATAAGCCATAAGAGGATGAGGCTCATTTGAAACAGCGGAAATATTAAAGCAGTTTTTATGGGATGAATTAATCTTTACACAGTCTTTTAATGTAATCCAGCTCAATAATCTTTACCGAAAACTGCTTCATATTTAATGCAGAAATCATATTTGCTATGAATATAGTACCATTTATTGATGCTACATGTAAAGCGTAAAATGGATTTTATATCTTTTAAATATTTTTATTTTCATTCCTGGAAGCAAGGAATTGCAGGACTTAATACATGAAGCCAAAGCTAACAGATATTATTCCAACCCAGTACATAATAACTTCAAAACATATTTGCACTCTGTGCTATGCAGAGGTTCTCTGGGTAGATGTAAAGCAATTTTGAACCATCTTTCCTGGCCTGTTAGAATCTGGCAGAGAGAACATGTGGATGTCATCTGCCAGGGACCAAAAAATGAGACTTCTATGACAACAGTGTTGGCCTTATAGAACATTCTCCCATTGGAATTGGAATTGGAAAGTTTATTTATAGGCCGCCCTTTTCCCTGGGGGGACTCAGGGCGGCTTACAATTCATGGGGAGGGGAATACAAACAGTGAGACATAAAACAATACATAATTAAAAATAGAACACAACATTCATCATTCGGGTGGGGACGGATTACAATCTAACCCCAGGCCTGACGGGATAGCCAGATCTTAAGGGCTGTGCGGAAGGTCTGGAGGGTGGTGAGGGTACGGATCTCCATGGGGAGATCGTTCCAAAGGGTCGGAGCTACTACCGAGAAGGCTCTCCTCCGCGTAGTCGCCAGTCGACACTGACTGGCAGATGGGATTCGGAGGAGGCCTAATCTGTGTGATCTAATTGGTCGCGAGGAGGTGATTGGCAGGAGGCGGTCTCTCAAGTACCCAGATCCACTACCATGGAGGGCTTTATAGGTGGTAAGTAGCACCTTGAATCGCACCCGGAGATCAACAGGTAGCCAGCGCAGCTCGCGGAGGATAGGTGTTATGTGGGTGAACCGAGGTGCACCCACAATCGCTCGCGCGGCCGCATTCTGGACTAGCTGAAGTCGCCGGATGCTCTTCAAGGGCAGCCCCATGTAGAGCATGTTGCAGTATTCCAGCCTTGAGGTCACAAGGGCACGAGTGACTGTTGTGAGAGCCTCCCGGTTCAGGTAGGGTCGCAACTGGTGCACCAGGCGAACCTGGGCAAATGCCCCCCTGGTCACAGCCAACAGGTGGTAATCAAAGGTCAGCTGTGGGTCCAGGAGGACATTACATCAACTCCTTTTGGTGTTCTAAAGTCCCTCAAGATTTGGTTTCCAAAGCACTCTAAGTAGATGCTTCTACTATTGAGGTGGATGTACTCACATCCTTTCTGCTTGGAATTTGCATATATGTTAGTTTTAATTAATCAGCTTTTAATGTCATATTTCTAAATATCTGTTTTATATCTATATTAGTTTTTTATTGATTACTTATTGTATCCTATCCAGAATCATTTCTTGTGAGATAAGAGGCTATATAAATTAATTAAATAAATATATAAATATATATATATATATATATAAATATATATATATATATATATATATATATATATATATATATATATATATATATATATATATAATAAAATGGCTCACAAGAATTTGAGGTAAAATCCTCCTAAGCTACAATTAAAATCTAAGAATAAAATGACAATATAAAACAATACATAATATGTGAAGCTTTCTAAAACTAATTGTTTTGAAGCTTGCTTTCCATTTACTAACACCTCAATTCTTTCCCATCCTCTGTTTCTAATAGCAATAAAGATGAAAATTTATTTCTGGTGTTTAAGTGTTTGTTTACATTCAATGTAAATTACAGAAATGCTAAAAAAAACACTGCATGGATTCTAATAAAAACAGAGAATGGAATCTAGACTCAATTTCCAGTAAACTCACAAAAATTGCCTCTATAGGATTGTAGCAAGAACTCCAACATATCACATACTCCACTTCTAAAGGGTGCTAAAGCTGTTGCGGCCACCATTTTTGATACCAATTTTCAATTACGTTCTACCACTGCAATTTTTATAAATCTTCATATAGATCAGCTGACAATATAACTCCATGTAGAAAAGCTAGGCAAATGCAGTATAACCAATGAAAGGAAAACTACTTTCTACTATATTGCAACAGTCAGCTCATTAAGTTGCATGAACACAATACAGATGTGGCACAAGATGTATGGTTCAAAGAAAATATCCACTGTAATGTAAGTTTAATTCTACCTTATAAATAATTAGTACAATAAAGAACAGAACAATTGATTGGCTCCTTAATAGAAATAGCACATGATCCGAACCTAAAGATTCACATAACTAGTTCTACAAACCAAAAGAGCATTTTTATACTTATATTTCTTAAACATAAGCTTCCATTCATGTAGTAAGCAACTTTTGGGGGAAAAGGGTTTTTTTTAAAACTGCAATAGTGTCTTACATTCAATATATACAGTAATTCTTGTGAAAGGTGGTCACGTATATAGTTGTACAGATCTCTTTTACTGCTAAGAACTATCTTCACATGAATTATTGTTAATTTAGGTTATAAAACAAAGTTACTTCATATTTATATATTAGCATTATAGATTCAAAAATATGTGTAATCTAACTATAGTCAGGAGCCAAGGTGGCTCAGTGGTTAAATGCAGCACTGCAAGCTACTGCTAGATCAGCAGGTCAGCGGTTCTAATCTCACCGGCTCAGGGTTGACTCAGCCTTCCATCCTTCCGAGGTGGGTAAAATGAGGACCCAGATTGTTGGGGGCAATATGCTGACTCTCTGTAAACCGCTTAGAGAGGCCTGAAAGGCCTATGAAGCGGTATATAAGTCTACTGCTATATAGTTGAACTAATTTTAAAACAAGCTGTATCAATGAAAATCTGGGAATGAACAAACTCAATTCACTTACAACATACCACATTTTTCGGACTATAAGACACACTGGTGTATAAGACGCACCAAGATTTCAAAGAGGTAAATACGGAAAAAAAAGTTTTTGCCTTCCCTCAGCCCCCAGCAGCACTCTGTAGGCTTCAGCAGGGCTGGGGGTAAGGCAAAAATGCCAACATTTTTGTGAAAAATGGACCAGTTTTCACAAAGTGGGGCATTTTTGCCTTCCCCCAACTCTGATGAAGCCTGCAGAGTGCTGCTGTGGGCTGAGGGAAGGCAAAAACTCCTCTGTTTTTGTGAAAACTGCCGTTTTTTCCTGTTTTTCACAAAAATGGGATGCGGGGGTAGGGCTTCGGGTGGCCAAAAATGGCTGTATTTGGTGTATAAGATGCACCAAAATTTCCATGCTCTTTTAGGAAGGAAAAAGATGCATCTTATACTCAAAAAAATACATCATAAAACTGAAAAACTATTCTGGGGTCAGAAATTGTGCTAAACATTTAATGGCATATCTTTTCTGAGAAAAATAGCAATATACTGTGTTGTAACAAATTATAGCCAAACTTCAGACTAGTAAAATTTTGAGTGAAGATTAATGTAGAAGATTTTATAAATGGAGGTCATTCATCCAAGTACATGACCATGCTAAATATTGGCATAATAAATATGCATTTTAAACTCTTTATACAGATTAAATACATATGCTCTTTTAACAAGAAAACTTTACATACCAGGTTGATGGAGTGGAGGAGGTGCAGGTGTCTCCAAGAACGGTCTTTGTTCATTGTCAGGAGAGGAGAGTAAAGAAGTAGAAGGAGGACTTTCTGTTGATGAAGATGTTGAGGGCGCTTGAGCTGACACTGTAGATGAGGATGACTGCAATTGTTCAGGACCATCCACTTCCATGGAATTTTCTGTTTCAGCACCTGCCAAGACATTTCCTGAGGTAGAAACATCTGATCTACTTATTCCACCTTTGAAGAAAAGAATCAACTTAACTTTTTTTTAAAAAAAACATTATTGGTTTATATTTATTCAACACAGTAACAAATTAATACCTTCAACAGAGCACATTAAATGTATTAAATGTGATACTTAGAAACATAAATTTGGCAGGTGGCGGGTGGCTATTTAAGCCATCAAGTCCAATCCATTCCCAATCCAGGATGCCAATTAAATCATTCACATACTGTCAACTCTCTGCTTGAACACATCTAATGAAGGGGAGCCAACAATTATTTTTGGTCATAATTTCCACTATCAAATTGATCTTGTTGCGTGCGCTGGCCAGCTGAGCTCACACTTTTTTAAAGCCATTTTTCGCCCTCCCCAGGCTCCAGAGGCTTTATAGGCGCCTGGGGAAGGCGAAAAGAGCCTCCCCTCTCCCGAGGCCCTCCGGAGGCTTCATGAGCTTCCCTGAAGCCTCTGAAGCGCAAAAAAATGGCCCTATGGGCAAACTGGAAGTTCAGGAACAGACTTCTGGTTTGCTCGGATGGTCGTTTTGACTGCTCCGAAGGCTTCAGGAGAGCCTCTTGAAGGTCCCTGATGCCTTCGGAGCGCTTAAAACGACCCTCTGAGCAAACCGGAAGTGACTTCTGCTTTGCTTGGAGGGTCATTTTGATTGCTCTGGAGGCTTCAGGGAAGCCTCCTGAAGGTCCCTGAAGCCTCTGGAGGGCTTCCAGGGGGGTGGGGGAGGCTGTTTTCGCCCTCCATAGGCTTTATAGGAGCCTGGGAGGGGCGAAAAAAGCATGCAAAAAATGGGGGGGAGCACCTGTAGTGCGTGCATGCGCACTGGGCGGGTCGCACATCGCATTATGGGTGCAGCATGCCTGCACACGACTCCCCATGCACTCCCCTCACTTATGGCACGTGAGCCGAAAAAGATTAGCCATCGCTGGACTACACCTTTCGACAACTGAAATCCAATACTGCATGTTCTGCAGTCTGCAATGAGGAAAAAAATGAGGTATTCTTCCACCTGATAACTTTTCAGGTATTTGAAGAGTGGTATCATTTCCTATTTGTGTTGTATCTTTTCAATGCTATATATGCTCATCATCTTCAAGATTATTTCTCAAGACTTAATTTCTAGCCCCCTTGCCCCAATCACTTTTGCTATACTTCTTTGAGGCATTTCAATTCATATAGAGTTTGGCCTCAATTATTCCAAGAACTTTTTTTTATAAATACCAAGCTAGGATTTATAAATTTCATCCTATGCCTGGGCATTTGATATTTGTTTCTTAGGTAAAGAATTTTGTACTTTTGTCTGTTAAATTTGGTGTTGTAAATTTCGGTTAATTTCTACCAAGATAATTCTGAATTTTCTTTCTGTCTTCTATAATACAGTTTATCTGTATCATCTGCAAATATGGTAAACATTCGTCACTTCCTTTTTATTGAATTACGTAGTATTTCACAAACAGGATTGTCTTTAATTTAATGAAGAACCATTAGTGAACAATCGAAGTGTTACTTTTGAGCCAATTTTGAGTCAACAATTTTCACTGAACTCAGATTACTCAGCCAACATTTTACTAACTTATCAATCAGCATACTATGCTAAAATCAAAAAATTTCGGGTTTATACCACTTCCACAATCAGTTACCCAATAAAAAAAGTAGGTACGATTAAGCAGAAAAGATTTGTTCTTGACAAGTTTACTCCTTAGTTGAGATAATCTTATAATATCAGCATATTTAGGATTAGACTTGTTACCATCACTTAATTGTGAGGGCTGTTAAAGGCATTTACCTCTAGAGCGAGATCGTCCTCTTCCTCTGTTGCTCTGTGCAACTTCACTTGCTTCTTCAAACCATCTTGATAACATGTCAGACATTCTTTGCATTAATGAAACGTTAGGGCTCTGTTCACCTGTGTATAAAGTGATATTAATGTTTTTAACTGTGCTTTTGCTTTTACAAACTGCAATCATGTATTTACATCTTTGAAAAATAAAAGAATAAATGATATTTAATTTTTATATTTTGTAGAGTTTTTGTATTTTATTATCATTGTTATTGTTGTTGTTATTTGTATGGCTGCCCATCTCAATTAGGTAAATCTGGGTAGCTCACAACACGTAAAAATAATCTAACAAAAGCAAGTTAAAGAACAAACATGGAAACTTCTAAAACCATCAATAATCTTTTAAAAACAAAAATAATCATGATGAGCAGAATACAACCTTATATCAGTTCAACACAGCCCCTGTAAAAGCTTCCACCACTGCCAGACCTCCAGGTGTGGTGGTAGAGCCATGCCTTCAAGACCTTCTAAAGGCCAGTAGAATTGGGGTCAATCTAAATTCCAGGGCATAATGTTTCACAGGTTGTGGACTATGGCAGAAAAGACTTTCTTCCTGGGTTCCACTAGACTACTTTCTTTCATGGATGGAACACATAATCCCTCTTGCCAATTCTACTGGGACAGATAGATGCAAATAGGAGAGGCGGACTTTGAATTAACCTGATCCTATGCCGTATAGGGTCTTACAGGACATTATAACCCAGAAACATACTGGCAATGAAAATAGTTTGTAGAATGTAAAGGATTATGCAAAATATTATTTTTATAATAAAATCAGAATACAACTGAAGCACATTCCAGTATCTATCCTATCCATTTTCCTATTCAAGTTAAAAACTGGAAAAAAGAAAAATGGATGAGAGAAGGATGAAAATGAAGCAAGAAAACTATAAGAATAGTTAAAGGAAGAGAGGTAAAGCTAACAAATATATTCATTCTCTCAAGAAACAAAGCACTCTAAAAGTGTAAATGTTACTGTGATCACTTCGAGTAAATTCAATCTTATTTAAACTAACATCTTATTGCACAAAAGAAATTCTTTTTACTTTTTCTCCTGAATGACTCTGTAGAAGAATCTGAAAGGATGGGGAAAACCAAAGGCTAATGGAACAGTGGCAACATTAAGGTTAATCCACAATGATGGTAAGATTGAGTGAGATCTGCAAGCACGAGAGAAGTCAACTTAAAATAATGTAATATAATTTGTAACATTGGACCATATAGAAGAAAAATAGCAATGATACTCAAAAAGAAATTTGTTAAATATATACTTGACAAGAATCCAATAAATTAGAGGACCTATTAGAAGGAGTATATATAATGAATATCAGTGAATGTACTTGCTACATATGCTGTTAAGAAAATGAGGAATTGTATGACCAATTGAAAGGGATGCTAAAAACAGTATTTAAAAAGATATAATATTGTTTAATAGGGGGTGACTTTAATACAGAAATGAGAGAAACGGAGAACAAGAATCACAGAAAAATTTGAACTCAATTAACATAATACCTACTTTAAGGAATAGAAATGCAGACTCAGCACAATCACATCATAAAATGGACAACTCTGGAATCAAATTGATTTGACGATGGGAAACAGATGATAAGAAGGGCAATTTAGTCAACCAGGATACTACCAGATGCAGAGTGTGGAACAGACCATGAATTCTTGGCATCAAATTTATGCATTAAACCTACAAAATCAATCTGGAGGACATATAAGAGTATAAGCGCAATGCAAAGAAAAAGTTAGTATACTTAATTTAAGTGAAAGAAAATCTGAGGAGCTAAGATTTAAGAGACATTATGAAAAACAAAGTGAAAATATGTTCCCAGATTCCAAAGACAAAACGATCCAAGTGGTTTTCAGAACAAGCTATTACAACAGCCAGTAAAACATAAAGATGAAAACCTTGAGCAATTTACAGACATATTACTGAATCATGATTTTCAACAAGTAGGGTAAATAAGGAAAGATATCAATCACGAGTGTTGACTAATAGAAGGAGATAACATTAAAAGGAAAAGAGGAGATATTTTTAAAAGGATCAGAGAAATAAAGGAAAATCTCCAGAAGTAGAAATATTTAAGAATAACAGAAGAAATGTAAATAAATTGTATTAAAGGAAAATGTAAACACTATTCTGAAATGCTAATAAACAAGAATTAGAATGTAAGAAACATTTGCAGAATGCAAATACATTCAGAAACTGATAGAAAGTAGGTAGAGTATTGTCAAATAGGAAAGCACCAAGTACAGATGAAATACTTTTAAAATCACTTAGAACAGGCAATTAAACAGTTCTATATCAACAAATATAAAACATTATCTGGTTTAAGAGTATAGAGAAGATACGTTGGTGGATATATCTATAGTAAAATTGTGAGATGTAAACATTGCCAAATCACAGCATTAATTCCACACAAAAGTTTCACTTACTTCCTTACAAAAAAGATTAGAACTATATATTGAGAGAAAAATGTCAAATTAACAACCAGATTTCTAAAATGGCATAGGACAGGCAGAATAATAGAGCAAAAGGACAGAAGGAGTTTTTTTTTAAAAAAATGCTTTAATGATCATGCAGAAGTTGAAATATACTAAAGCTAAAGGGTGTGTCAGAATATTATTTTCCTGAGAAATTTTTTCAACGAACAACAACAAAAACCAGAACAAGAACAGATGACTTTAATCTGAATAGGAACTCGCAACAGTAAATGGAATGTGTAGATAGGTAACATAGCCTTGTTAATTGAAAGTAAAGTAAATAGGGTGATTGTGAAAATAAAAACAGAAATGAGAAATCTATTCTTAATAAGATAAAGATAATAGCAACTGACATGCTTTATGAACTTTATTTGAAGGTGAAAAAATGGAATTGATAGCTAAAAATAAGAAAAATCTTCTGGAAATGTAAAGAAAATATTAATCTCAGGGAGAAAGATAAGGATAGTAAAAGTAATGGGATTTTTCATTTCAATTTTCAGTGGTAACACTTGGCTGTGAAAGCTGAACATTGAGAAAGGGAGAGAACAATAATTTTGAATTATGGATCTGAAAACAATTGCTAAGAGTAGCATGAATCATGAGAGTCTCCAATCAATGTTCTATGCCAAATAAAAACTAACTGCTCCTTTTAGGGAATTAAAGTCAAGTTAAAACTCAAGTGTGAAAGAAAGCAGTGATGAACAACAAGTTGAGGGAAATAGAAGAAGCAGAAGACAATGGATAAAGTGGAAAGAAGAAATTAAAGTTATTGCAAGAATGACTTTGAAAGGATTTTACGCTTGGGGACTTAAGCATTTGACAATCCTGTCACTCTGAGTTGAATCTGAATCAATTGCACGTATTGTGTATAAGCTGTTTTGCTACATCTCCCACCTTCTCGTACTCTTCTAGCAATGACTACAAAATCCTGCTTCAATGGGTTCCCAATCTATCAGAACAAATTTGTAAAAATTCAGAAATTCTTCCCACTAGAATTTCCCAATTTAGTTATAAGGGGAATTCTGGCTTAACATAAAGTAGTATTTGTGCATCAGACCTGATGCTTGATAGAAGAGAAGAAGAATAAACAATTTGTCTGCAGCCTGAAAAAACACAATTTATGAAGTCATTGACAATTGTCTAAATATGGTCATTATCTATAATTAGAAATAGAACATGTCTAAAATTATAGCATCATTATACATATAACTAAGCAAAGTTTGAATAAAAATTAGTATAAATATAAATAGCAAAATTTAGTACCATCTCTTTCTCTTTCACTTTCCGGCCTTGCTCTTGGCCCAGTATCTGACCAATCTCCTCTTAATCGCAAACGTTTGACAGGAGGCTGCCGTAACTAAAGAAAAAAAGGAGCAAGGAAATTATAGATGCAAATGTTCTATTTAATTAAAAATATGAGATAAAGTTAAAATTCTTGAACTTTTTATGTTTTATTTTTATCAGCATGGACAAACCTGCAACCATAATTTGGTTTAGGAAGAAAACTAATACTGTCATTATATATAAATGGACTACTTTAGATATCTGGAAGAGTTTGAGAATGATGAGTGGGATTTTTAATATATTTTTTTTGTATCAGAGTCCAGGAATAACAAACTGATGCACTTTTTCTTTAACTTTCAGAATCCCCAACCTTTAATTCTCTTAGTTGGCATTTATAGCATTATATTTTAAAACATATAAAATATAATGCCATCAAAAGAAGACCAGGTTGCTTAAATCTATGCCACAATATGGATGCCTTTTCAATCTTTCTTCAGGTTAAAAAAATGTACCATAAAGTACAGATATATATAGTGGGCTGTGTGTTTGAAAGAGGTGAATGAAGTGTGGAATTATTTAGATTAACATTTAGTAGAAATAGAGGTCTGGCTACAGTGCTATAGCTCTTTCCTACCCAGAGGATATTGCCTTTTTTCTTCTAATCTCAAAAGAAAGAATATTTGAACTAGGCTCAATATCATGCTTCCTAATCTGGATTTGGCAATAAATAAAAAAAATCCCCATAAACATTACTGTTTAGTTTGAATCCTTGGCTTGAAGATTGGCAAAAGATTCACAAACAAGGTTTAACTAGATTAAAATGAACATAAGAATGAAGCTGTACAAACAACGGATTGCCCACTTCTAGAAAAAAAAAGTAATTTTTTAAAAAACTTGTGATTTCTTCCTTTCACTTTTCCAGATTGATTAACAGTTGTAGCTTGTTTACATAATAGCCATCGTGGCTTGCGAACTGCTCAGATATTGCCCTCCTAACAGTCAGGTTAACTTCTTAAGGATTATTGATTTAACATTAAACCCTAATATAATTTTAACTTACTTTTAGATAATGAGTATCAGCTAAACTTGACTTGGGATAAGTATCTCACTAATTGATAGGGAAAACTTGGTTGAGACAGCAGAAATAGCAGGAAATGACCAACTGTGCTGAAATTTTTGATTTTAGTAAATTCAAAGAAATGATAAAAAGGACTCTATGGGAAACTAACAGGAAAAGGACTTCAGTGTAGGCAGAAGTTTCTGAAAGTACAAATGTATATAACACCAAGAAGGAGAGAAAAAAGGAGAATAATAAAAAAAGCCAATGTGGCTTCATAAAACAGTGAAGCTCTAAAAACAAAAAACAGGACACGGAAATCCAGAAAGTACGAATATCAGAGATTTCCCAGAAAGGAAGTTTAGCAAAAGATGCAAGGAATAACAAAAAGGTCTTTATAGATGATCAAAATAAAAGAAAAAGAATTAGAATACCAGCAGCTTGGTGAAGAAAAGAATCGCTATCCAATAAAAATTGAGCAACTGGTCTACATCTATGGCTGTTTGCAGCATCTTGTGATCATATAAACATGATTTATAACATTTTCTGTCAGAAATTGTGACCCACACAGAGTTGAGTTGGTCGGTCAAATCGTTCAGTGTGGCAACTGTTCACAGCAAATTTAAAATATTTAGTTCAGAAAATAAATATCAGAATTTTAAAAACAAGAAACAGCACATATAATTGCATGTTTTCTTATATGCTGCCCAAAGTTACATAATTGGGCAGCCATTTAAATGCTTGAACAAACTTGTTTTCTTCTAATACTGAAATTTTAGCCAATATTTTTGTTCACAGATTTCCTTTAATATGATTGTGTCAGAATCTCTAACAAAACTACGTATCTGGCATTGATCACCTATTAAATATTTCATTTTATTAAATGTTGCCTAAATTATATAGATGATATAACAACTGTGGTTTAAGAGGAGTATTTTTTAAAATATAGCTGATTATCTTGACATCAAATCAGCACTATGGAAAGCTTACCTCTTCTCTTCGCTCTTCTGCAGAAGGAACTTTCAATTCTCTAGCTGTATCATCCTTAGGATCAAATAGGTATATGTAATCTGAAGAATAGCTCACAAGAATTTCTTGTCCATCTTCACTGTAGCAGAGAGATGTTACCCTACAGGATTTATTATTAAGATGAGGAGGAACAAAACGTGCCACCAATCCTGTAGTACCCCTGCCTGCATAATTACCTACATGAAAGAAACAATAACAGCTGAAAACATTCTCCATTACTCAAATGCAACAGCATATCCAAATCTGGCTAGCATTCATCTGAAAGGAAGAGACTTTTATTGAAAAAATATGCAGCTTGTAAGAAAAATAAATCCCTTTTTACTTATCTCAAAGAAGCAGTTTCTCACCAGAAACACAACAAAGTCAACAGTTGAGTATGGAGAAATCTGAAGAGCCAACTATTATGGAGTTTTGTAATATGTTGACAAGTTGGGCAAACTTAGGTTTGATGGGCCAGGGAAGGTATGTCAGGAATCACTCAGTGAGCTATTTCAGGGAATTTAGTTCAAGTCTCATCTTTTAGTCTGTTCATAGTTTCGGAAGATTGCCCATGACCTCAGCCTCAGGCTCCACTGATAAAAGCCAGGTCTGTTTGTAATAAAACTGCATTTGCTCATGACTTGGGTTATGGATGAGCAAGCAAAAATGTCATGTTCAAAATTTTCTTCTTATCAGTGGTAGTGTAGAGCAAAATGAAATCAAGATCAGTAAAAAAAAAAAATTGGTTACAGTTCAATTGCTTGATCAGTCAGATCAATCAATAAACATCTAAATTTCCACTCAAGCTTAATAATAATCCCCCAGGTGGCCCTTTCAATCCTCTTCCCAAAAAAACCCAAATCCTATCTTATTTTCTTCCTCATATTAAATTATTTTGCATACTGCAATCTTTGACTTCTTCATGATTGCAATGGCCTCTAAAATATTTCCCTCCACAGCTTCAGGTTATTAATTTGGACATGACACCACAAGAAGTCACATTCTATTGGGTGGTATAAAGTATTTGTAATAAATTAATAAATAAAATAGGAGGTTATTTATAAAATATGTAATGAATTTAATTCATAAAGACTATTTCTGAGTTTAAACTATAGTTTATGTGTTCTCCATCTCAAAGTAGAAGGAAACATTACTAAAAAATTAGCAATTATAGAAAACAAAACAAAAAACCCAAAACAAGAAAAACCCGTATTTGTTCTAAAGCTGCCCTAATAAAAAAATTAACAAAACCATGATGTTTCAGTATTTAAACCATTAAATGATATCTAGTCCAACCCCCTGCTCAGGCAGGAAACCATTTTAGACAAATGGCCAATGTTGGAACATTCACAACTTCTGGAGGCAAGTGGTTCCACTGATTAATTGTTCTAACTGTCAGGAAATTTAGTTCTAGGTTGCTTCTCTCCTTGATTAGTTTCCATCCATTGCTTCTTGTCCTGCCTTCAAGTGCATTGGAAAATAGATCAATTCCGTCTTCTTTGTGGCAGCCCCTTAGATATTGGAACACTGCTATCATGTCACCCCTAGTCCTTTTTTTCATTAAACTGGACATAACCAATTCCAACAACCATTCTTTATATGTTTTAGCTTCTAGTCCCCTAATCAACTTTGTTGCTCTTCTCTGTATTCTTTCCAGAGTCTCAACATCTTTTTCATAATATAGTGACTAAAACTGGATTCAGTATTACAAGTGTGGTTTTACCAAGCCATTATAAAACAGTATTCACACTTCATGTCATCTTGATTCTATCCCTCTGTTAATGCAGCATAGGATTGCATTGGCTTTTGGGGCAGCTGCAGCTCACTGCTGGCTCATATTTAAGTGATTGTTCACTAGGACTGCAAGATCTCTCATAGTTACTCCTATTGAGCCAGGTACCACCTATACTATACTATGCCTTTGGGTTTTCTTGCCTAAATGTAGAACCTTACTTTCTTCACTATTCAATTTTATTTTGTTAGATAGGGTGCACAAACACTATTTAAACAGTCAGAATGCCAATACATTTCAGTACAAATTGCAAGAAAATACTGAGAACACCTTTAACAGACTTCGGGAGTCTTTTAAAAGAGTAGCATTCTGAATATTATGAGCTGTTATGAATATAAACAAACACTGTAGACAAAATATTTTGTATTACATAAATTCATTGGAAATTCACATCTAATATACCTCAGTCATATATTCAAAATTAATATAGAAACATCATGTCATGCTTGCATCATCATACCTGTTGCTCTTGTGCCAAGCATGCGTCGATCATATATTCTTACTGAACTATCAGAACAGCCAACTGCAAGGTAATATGGTATTGGTGGGCAGATGGCTACAGATGTGGCAGCTCTCCTACAATTGATCAAAATATCCTAGGGAAAAAAGAGGAAATACTTCATTTATGTGAAAAGCTCATATATAAATATTGTATCATCTGATCTATGGCTACAATATAAAATTAACATGGGATGACTAATTTAAGAGAAGCCAAGTCTGCCTCTCAATAAAATAAATTTTAATCATCGAAAAGCAGACAAGAACAGAGTTCCCAGACCGACACCAGACCACAAAAACATTGTCTGTTCGTGCCGTCCGTGTAATTTATTAAACAAATTTATACAGCCACTCATCTTATAGAGCCAAGGTGGCGCAGTGGTTAAATGCAGCACTGCAGGCTACTGCTAGATCAGCAGGTCAGCGGTTCAAATCTCACCGGCTCAGGGTTGACTCAGCCTTCCATCCTTCCGAGGTGGGTAAAATGAGGACCCAGATTGTTGGGGGCAATATGCTGACTCTCTGTAAACCGCTTAGAGAGGCCTGAAAGGCCTATGAAGCGGTATATAAGTCTACTGCTATTGCTATTGCTATTGCTATCTCACCACAAATGATTTTGGGTGGCAGGAAAAAAAAACCAGATAAAACAAGACATGTTAAAACAACAGTTATAAAATATAAAAATTCATATTAATAAATATAATTAAAAATTATTCAAACCATTGGCCAAGGGACAATAAAAATGTCCACCTCAACAATCGAGATATCTAAGAAAGTTTCCATTTCCTAGGCTTTTTGAGTCTTTCAAAATATCAAAATATAGCAATTTCCAATCATCATTATCTTTCTACGTTTAAATTTTCTTGAAAGAAAAAGATCAGAAAATATATGAAAGTAGGCAGGTATTGCATAACTTAGTTTAGAAAAACTGGATAGATTGGTTTTACATAGCAATAATTGGATGTAAATATGAAGACAGTTAGGGTACATGTGAATAAATAGCTAAATTTAAAGGTGAAAAACTGATAATAATGTGCAGAAGTAAAGAAAACTGAAATCATACCTGACTCCTTTGATCAGCATATTTATTTTAAAAATAAGTATTATATACTCCATCAAACTAAGTGTTAGTTATCTATTTCCATTCTAGGTAAATTTTATGTTCTGTTTATATTAGTAAAGGGCATTCCTGGAAAAATTGCAAAATCAAATAATTTATTAAATGTGAGACTAAATCCAAATATTTGTTTCACCAATAACAGTTTTTCCTTATTCAATAAGAGTGCTGTTAGATCAGCCATAAATACCAAATTATCATTTACATTTATATAACTTGTTATGTATCTTGGACTCCTTTCCAGAATTTCTACTGCCAGCACCAAGTAAATCAAGTTCTGAACCTAATGTGATACTTCATGTATTTAACAAATTTCTCTTACATCTTTACAGTCTTCTTTTGTACAACTTGTCCTGATTCTTGTATCAAACCATCTTACAGTACCATCTTCTCCACAAGACAAAAATGTGTAGGGGTCATTTGGGACGGTCATGATCTACAAAGTAAACATAAGTAAAATTAAAAATGAAAGGAATAGTTGCCTTAAAAAACTAAGGTTAAGATCCAAAAATTGCATAAACTGTACCTATATAATCTTCTTATACAATAAAAATTAAGTAATATATATATAATAGTTAACATAAGAAACTAAATTTGGTCTTGAATTATATAATCCGAATACAATTAGAAGGAAAATATTGAATAGCATTTGAAGTCTTTTTGGCAGAGACTGAATTTGATATATCCATTCAATAGTGGATTGAAAATAGAGTTCCAAGTATTTATATACATTGGTCTGTTCTATTTGCAAGTCACTGAAGTTCCACTTATGATCACAATTTGCATAATTAATGCTCATGTCAATATAGTAACAAGGTATTATATTGTAGTACCTCATATGTAGTTCCATAGTGGCAAGTAAATTGGCACTGTCTGTTGGTTTCAGCATCTTGTTCAACATTAGTATAAAAAATGACACCATCTCCAGAACAGGATATTATTTGCTTATCATTGGTGCATGGTAAAAATTTTGCGCTAAAAATATTTGCCCTGTGTCCTGAGCGAATGGTTGTTAATACCTAGGAAACAAGATTAACATTTTTATTAGGCTACTAATAAAGGATGATAATTCTTTTATCACACCATCTATCCACCAAAATCACTTAATTCCACTTTATATTTATAATTGATTCTTTCTGATGTGTTGAGAGTCTCCAAACCAGCCAATTAAGAATCTGACCATTGCATTAATACAATATTTACACGATAGCATGACAGGGAGTAGTAGAAAAGGAAATAGGAGAAATTCATATGATCTTGCCTGTTTTTGTGAAATTGGTGGACAATGGGTTTTGCATCAATCATTTTATTGAGGACAGATAAAATATTTTGAAAGTATATAGGATACTTGATACACATATTCTCAAAAACATGTATTTATAATAGCATTTGAACGAATGAAGAAAAACAATTGGCTACCTTACCTTTCTACTATATGGATTAGTAATTACAAGATTAGTATCATCAGATCCAGATAGAATATATTCTCCTGTATCATTCCAGCATATTGTATTCACCTGTGAATAAATATTTACTAGCTACATTAATTTTGAAGAGTTTTAAAAATTACATATAAAAATATTAAAAGTACTGTATTTAATTTGGCCACAGCAAAATATTAATGATTAATAAATAAAGTATTGCAAGATCCTTCATTTGGCCTCACATTATTTTTTTTTCTCAGTGTGATCCATTTTTAATAACACATCTTTTGTTTTCTTAAGCAGCTGCCACCCTCAAAAACCATTCTTGCAGGTTCCCCCACCCCAGTCCGGAGGGCATTTACTTTGTGAAATTGCAAAGTATCAGGGGGTAGCGGCCACAGAATCAACTAAATTTTCACCTGTGCAAAACTGTTCTTGGGTGACCCCCGAAAGGAACATCTCTGCACACTAATGTCTTGCCATACTTTTCGTGCAAGATTATTCTGCGTCCGGCGCATCGCCAAAGCAGCAGAATTATTCGGAAATCGCAAAGGCTGTTTTTTCTCGTTTTGAGAGAGGCTGCTGGCCACTCTTTCCTTTCTAATCTAAAAAGTGGTGGGAAGGGGGGGGCTTTAAGAGGAGGGATTTGGCCTCACATTATTAACATGCCTATTTTTCTGAAAATCAAAGCCACCAAAATATAAGCCACCCCTTCAAAGATGAATCAACTCAACATTAAGTATGGTTTTCTCTTTGAATAAGATATTGTTTTCTGCTTCATTGACTTATGTTAATCTATACTTTTCTGGGGGTTGATTACTAAAGAGAATGTGTTCTAATCTTTTTTTTTTCTTCTTAGCTTTTTCATGTCTCTTTTGGATGGTATATAAATGTGGTTTATCTCCAGGTGTCTGCTGATGGCTGATTAGTCTGAATGCAAAGTTTTCAGGAACTCCCTAATGTCCTGCATGTCCTGATTTAACCTGGTCTATATTGTCTATGGCAGTGATGGCAAACCTTTTAGACACTGAGTGCCCAAACTGCGCATGCATGCCAAATGGAAAAGTGCAAACATACGCATACACGTGCGCATGAATGGACATGCGCAGCAGAGATCTGAATACCAACTGGCTGGTAGGAGGCGAGGCATCCCAACACCAGCAGC
The DNA here is from genome assembly GCF_009769535.1 of Thamnophis elegans. Taxonomy (NCBI): domain Eukaryota; kingdom Metazoa; phylum Chordata; class Lepidosauria; order Squamata; family Natricidae; genus Thamnophis; species Thamnophis elegans. The sequence continues at coordinate 39,144,112 of NC_045546.1, forward strand.
ACGGCAAGAGGTAAGATCTTTTTCTTTTGTGAGCTTTTGTTTCATTGTTTGCAGGAAAACAGAAACTCACAAAAGAAACACCACAGAGATCTGACCTGGGGTTATGGTGTGCATGCCAGCAGAGTAGGCTCTGTGTGCCACTTCTGGCACGCGTGCCATAGGTTTCTCAGACATCCAGCTCATGAAAGGTGATTTTTCAAGAGCAACTGGAATTTCTGGTTTTTCTTTGAAGACATTTAGCTTCTCATTCAAGAAGCTTCTTCAGCTTTGAAAAAGCACTTTTGGGACCTGGTCTATATTGTTTAAGTCAATACAGGTAGTTCTTGATTTATGACCACAACTGTACTAGAATTTCTGCTTTTAAGCAAGGTGATTGTTAAGTCGTACTTGATTTTACAACTTTTTTGCCATGGTTGTCAGGTCACTGCAGCCATTAAGCAAATCCAGTTTTCCCCATTGATTTTGTTAGAAGTTTGGGAACTTTGCAAATTGTGACCACATGACCCTAGGACACTGCAAATGCTGCAGATGCAGGCAAATTGCCAAGAACCTGAATTTTGATCAGTGCAGTTGTAACTTCAAACAATTGCTAAATGAATGTCAAGGACTAGCTGTATTGACTTAAAATCTTAATATGTAAAATAAGCAATATTGTTTAAGTCAGTATAAACAACTATTCATTTCTTACAGATCACCTATGCATGTGGGGTACTTCAACTGCTCACACTCACTTATCTCACTGACCATTTGTGCCCTTGTGGCTGCCCTCCCCAGTGCCACTTCTCAGCAGGGGCTGAAGTAGCGGTCCAGAGCCTTCAGCAGCCTCAACCAGCCATCATTGTCCCAAGTCTCTACTTAGGCCTAGTGCTATTGCTGCCATCACTGTAGGATGTTGTCTCAAGCCTTGCACTGCAGCTAGCCACCCCAGCATGAAGTGCAAAGCCGCAGCCATCTCTGCCAGCCTTTACTTCACAGACCCTGCCATGCCCAGCCAACTTTCCCACTGCTGGCAAGACATGCCTGGCCTGGCCATGTGTGAAGTAACAGCTGGCTGCACTAGGTCTTCTTTCCAAACCCGCTTGCATGTTCTCCAAATAGCATGTGCCAATCTTGCAATGAAGAACAGCAGGGCTAGTGGTCACAGAACATCAAGGCCAACATGATGAGTGGGCTGCAGGTGGCAAAGATGGCAGGCCAGCAGGGCAAACAGAGTCCAGGGTAGAAGAGTCAATGAACACAAAGCAGCAGGGCAACAAGTGCAAGGCAGCAGGCCAAAAGGCAGATAGGGCCAGCAGGATGAGCAAAGTGCAGGGTGGTGATAAGGGGAGCAGAAGCAATATAGTGCCAGGAGGCCAAAAGGGCAGAAATGGGAAAGAAAATACAATGTTCGTTTCCAAACAAGGGCTTTCTTTCACTATATGAAATTGTTTGCAACTATCTTATTAAATTAACCAAGGTTGCATGCTACTGTGCTTGTCCATTTATGCAATAGACACTTTGAAATAAAAGAGTACTCTTTACTCTGGAGATCCTTGCCTACTCTGCAAATCTGCCCCTCATATTTTTATCTTGTTTGCAAGCATATAATCATTTCCAATTTTAAATGAGAATTTTAAAAGTGTTTACAATTTTTAAAGAAACAAGAAATCACTTACACAGCCATCATGCACATTCAATGTTGCTTCAAGTTTTAATCTTTGGATAAATTCTCTTCTTCCTGGGGAAAAAAACATACCAGAAGATTAACTGACATATCTTAATATTTACAAAAAACAAATGAAAAACTCCATGGCTCTCAGTTTTCTGTGGCAGGTATTGCATTGTATGTAAAGCCAAAATTATTAAACAATATTTAGAGACTGGGAATTTGATTTCCTGGACAATAGATAAGCATTTGTTCAGTCCAATCAGCCAAGCAGCCAAAGAGTTATTCAACAAGCATTTAATCAGAAATATATACCATTACACATTCAATATGTTCAAGGCAAAACTCAACTTCCCCCAAATTTGAGTAAATTTTCCCACTTGCCCTCAGCATATGAAAGTTTACTATGATGACTTTTCCTTGAGGAGTAAATACATCCCTATTCTCTTCTTTTGTTTCATCTGTGAGGGCAAAAATGAACACTTCTGGGAAAATGAATTGCTTTTATTTTAAGGGTAACATCAATTGCAATGATAACCAAATACCTAGTGTGGAATTTTTTTAAAAACACAATACTAATTGAAAAATACAGAATAATAATAATTATGATGAAGATGAAGAAGAAGAAAATGTGATTTTACAGCATTAGTATGAAAGTAGCTCTCCAATTAATTTAAACTATGTGTATTTTTCTTCTACAGTTGTAATCAAATAACATATTTGCCGTCTGCAATTAATTCCATAATTCATTTTGTTTTATTGAAGAATAATTATGGAGCTAAAGCAAGAAGTTTCAAATCAAAGTACATCACAATTTGTGGGCATTTGTAACTTCACTTTATCCTACAAAATAATGTGATTCCAGTTGCTGTATTTCTTAATTTCTTCAATATAAGGAATCATTATATATTGTTTTTGTCATTAAAACGCATCTGTGTTCAACAAAAATACTCTACAGAAAATTCATATTTTAAGAGTAAGCTATATTGGTAACTGACAATTCTGACCTTGTTTCCTTGATTGACATAATTATTCAACTTCAACTATTCAACTATTATATCACTATTTTTAAAAGCTTAATATAATTAATCAATTTTAAAGTAATTCTTACAATCTATTTTAATTTTAATTGTTGAAATGAATTTTGCTGTCACGTGATTACATTATTATGCAAAGAAAAGCAATTTGTCTATAGTAATATTGTGATCTTTATTAGACTTTTAAACATACGACACAGCCAAATGAGTACATAGCTAAATATAACCCTTCCTGCTTAGTCAATGATAATGTTACACATACTTGAATGTTCAACTGAAGTAAACAGTGTTAGAGCAACAGACTAGATTTAAAATGTTAACTTGTAAGTAAATAATGTTATTTCCACTATAACAATAATGCAGCATGCTTGCATAACTTAATTTTTTTTAAATATACTTATTTCCCATGTTTCATATTATTTACAAAACAACTGTATAAACTCAAGAGATTATTTTTATAGGAAGCAAATTACAGGCCCAAGAGTGAGTCTGACATACAACACTCACTTGGTTGAATTTCTCTGTGTGTGGGGGGGGGGGTGGGGGGGTGGATCTCCTTCTATTTAGACAATTACAATCAAAGATAAAGGTTTTTTTGTAAGTGGGAAGAGGATTTGTATATGTTTATTTTCACTAGCATTCAGTTATAGGACCCAATAGTGGTACAGCCATTCAGGGATTTACTAAGAATGAGAAACAGCCTGAATAATTTTCTTGACATGCACAGTCATCAACCAGATTATCTTTCTCAAATAGAACTTTATTTCACCTTTCTACCCTTTTCAAATTGTTCCTGATTATATACAGAGTTAAAATTAGACATCCATTCAATGACTATCGCTCACAAACTCAAAGCGATTTAATACACAGCCTTTGCACCATTCCAAAATCAATTCTGTTTTGTGGAGTCCATCTTCAAAGTAACAGCTCAAAGTTTTGATTGCTCTGTACATAACCTGAAAAAATGCAATCTGTGTTGGATACTTTAAAATGGAACTGGGTTTTTTTGACTTTCTTCAGATCCTTGCAACTGCCCCAATGTGCAGAAAAACAGAGGCAAAGTGTATCCTGTACTTCTACAGAAAGGCATAAGTACTTTAAATATATTTTATTTCTGCTCATAAAATATGTGTTGGCATTTAAAGCTCAGTCAGTCGATGGATAACTGATCTTAGAGGTTATAACTAAAAGCTATACCAATAAGCAAACTCTATCCAATCTGTTATATCTTCCCAGGGATCTTTTGCCAAGAAAACATGTAAAAAGATGTGTTTCCCCACTTCTTTCACAAGGCCCTAAATAGCTACAAATTGTAAAGCTGTTGTTGAATTATGTTTTGAACTCTCTCCTCTTAGGCAGATAAAGGAGTACACTGGCTCATGGCATTCCCTGCCTGTTCTGTTTTCCACAGTCTGCAACAGAGAAAAAAGATTTAAAAGAATCTGAAGAATTTGGAATGCTATTACCTTCAGATGACTATTACTGGATGAAGTTTTTATATATCGGTGCCAGAGACTTATACTGAATGATAAATAATTTAGTCAATTGTATTAAAGAAAAACAATTACTGAAACCCTAAATAATATTCTGATATATTTTGTTGTCTATTAACTGCATATGAAGTGCTTGCAGATGTGAGAAAGCAAAACTATATTAGAATCTAGTCAAATCCCAAGTGTGCTGAACAAATAGTTGTGTCATCCAGTAAGAAATGCAATGTTCAGCAAAGACTTCTCAGAAGACCTATAAACTTTTTCAAGCTGCATTGGAGAGCTACTTTCATACTAACGCTGTAACATTATAAAGGAATTCTGTGACTATAAATCTGTATCAAAAACTGAAATACTGCCATGAAATTAATATTCTGACTATAATGGCTGGTAGGCTTTGGTTATTTTTAAAATGTATTTTAAATAGTTCCTTATGTTTTTTATAAAATCACTTCCCAGCAACAACATATTTACATATTCTCTTTAGTTAGTTCATTCATGGTGATCCAGAATCACTGACTGAATTTTAAAAAAATACTGTCTACATCAAACTTCGACTTGCATAGTATATAGATGGTTTCATGTAACCTATAGTATCTGGTCACTCAAGTACATTAAAATGTGCTACATATAATCAGTCTAGATAGATGGATAGATGGATGGATGGATGGATGGATGGATGGATGGATGGATGGATGGATGGACGATAGTTGGGAAGGAGGGATAGTATAACCTTTGAAGTAGTTACTACCTATTTTGTTCAACAAAGATGAAGATATATATTAACTGGAATAATTTATTATTCCCAATTTTATATTCAATTTTTAATTTGCTTTGATATCTTCTTTTTTTTAACTGTTTATATACCACTACTGAACTGTAGGAGTTTACATTTTAAGAGAAACATTGATTATATTTAATACTTTACTTCTGTTCAAAATTTCAAACATTTATGCCTCAAACTTTTCAGCTTTAAGTCAGTTTAAAACTTGCATTTTTTAGCAACACAATAAACAATACTGTAAAAGTACCCTGCTATTTATATCCTGTTTAATCTCAAGAAACGTGATGCATCTTCATCTGTTATAAACTAAAATGTTTAACTGCTTATCAAAAATTAATGCAATACAAAGAAAACATTATTTGCTTTCCTGAGTGTGTATTCTAAGATTAGTTTTTTAATGTGATGTTTGAAAGCATGTACAAATGTTGCATGCTTTAGACGCTGAACAGGTGTTTCATGTGGCAGTAGGAAGAAAATGCCACTTTTTATATTTTACTGTATATATTTTACCTCATATTGTTTGCATCCGTGAATGTTGTTCTTACTATGAACAACTTCAAGTGGTTTTATGTGGCACAAATGTGGCATATAAATCAAAATAATAACTCAAATCAAAAATGTTTTGTTTGAATGGATGCAGCAGTCCTAACAAAAGTAAGTATAGTCCTTATGTTGTTAGCATGTTTAGAATTTGTTTTCTTGATACCTTTTCAATCTACCTTCGGTCATACCTGTTTACTAAACACCTTTTATCCACTTACTGTTATGTCAGAAGTTCATAGAAATATTATCAGGATCACTGATACAACAGAAAAAACAAATGTAAAACAGCTAAAATGTTAAGCAGCAACTAATAGCAACAACCTGTTCCAATCATATTCCTTTAGTATTATTATTAACATTTATATGCTAGCTGAATGGTTCTGAACAACTCTAAGTGGTTATAGGGTCTCAGTATTTTAACTGAAAGCAACAACTAGAACTGATCTTGAAACTAGCAGTGTATCGGTATCTCTAGAATTTAAAGGTCTTTAGGAGAAAAGCCAATTCATTCTGAATGTAAACAAGTCAACCTGACATGTTTTAGTTCATCTCTTCATAACAATGAGGGAGAATTCCAGGAATTGAAAAACCATTGCCAAGTCTTAGATACTGCATTGACTGAAATATTCATCTGGACTAAACAGAAATGGATGAGGGGCAGTCAGTGGCCTAGTACTTTATTAAATTATATGCATACAACACATTACTCAATTTCTTTCAAGTTAAGCAGCATTTTACAAAGTGGAGTAAAGGGGTAAGAAATAGCAAGCTATACTAAGCAAAGATAAGCAATAAAAAAGAGAAAATAGCTGGCTATAGTTAAATGGGGATTCTATGCCCAACATGTCTAAATGTATAATTATTCCCATCTTAATCTTAACCAAATTCAGATAAAATGTTTAAACAATAAGCATACCATGATCCTCCAAAATATCACCTTAATCTCCCTGCAATTGGGATGCAATTGGAAGACTACTGTTGAAATGAACTTGAGGAAACTTATCAAACTGCCTTTAATATTGATATTAAAGTGCCATAATAATTAAACCCTATTATATACATAAATGTTCACCTATTTAGCCATGTACTGATGGCAATGAACTTGTAATTCTGCATAATATTAAGTGATCTAATTTACATGGAAGAGAAGCAATCACTTATCTGGTTAATTTTTTAAAATCAGCTTCCAGGAGAAAAAGCCACAATTTGGTGTAGCAGATTTCTAGACCAAGTTTAACAGATAATACTTTTGGAAGAGAGTATTGGGAGAATAGCCTATGGTAATTAAAATAAGTTTGGCAGCATCTTTTCTGCAGCTCTTAAAACTTTTACCTTTTAATAAAATGTAGTACTCAGAACAATTACCCACACACCCCTTGGTTTTTGAAAGAGGATATTCATTTTTATTAGAGTAGTATATACTAAAAACAAATCTGGGAGCAAGCAAATATATACTGGATGTAAACACGCAAATCACAGGTGCAACTCTGCTATCACATTTTTTCTACCAAATATCAGCCTTTTAATAAATTATATTCTAATATCTAAAGTACTAAACTTTAATATATCCACAGCAAAACCACACAGGAATCATGTAATTGGGCAGTTTGAAAAACAAAGTTATTAAAAAATTGAAAAAAATTACTATGGCTACCATCCAGGTATTGATTAAAAGTAATGTTTTTCTTACAAAGTTTTAGAAAGTCCATAACCATACATAGAACACAGTGAAAATTTAGTGCTACATTATTTTTCTGTATTAATAAACACTAAAAGATAACAATTTGATTTCATTTCACTGCCCAACACATTTAAGGCCCACTGTAGATTAGCTGAATTTTGGTAAAAATTTAAAATTAAAAAAAAACCTATCCATTCTGCACAGAAATGAGGTTGCTGTCATATTTTATGACTGATTATTCTGGAACGATTGGTACTACATCTTGTGGGGGGGGGGGAATCCCAAAGTCCATGAAAGCCTCCTCACGTTTGATTTAAATGTTTCGAAGGCTTATATGTGCTTGTTTAGCTCATGCTAATGGAAGGCAGCAAAGGACACTAAGCCCCGTCCTGATTTCTTCGGTGCCACAGTATATCTTTGAACAGACCGACTAGGGCAGAGGACGGGGAAGAAGAGCAGACCCCACAGTCCAGTTGCTACTTGATGAAACTAAACTCCGCTCAATTAATTGAGACTTGCTCCATGGCCAAGTGCAACATGTGCCGAAGAATGGGATATTAAAAGGCAACCAAAGAAAAACCGCAAGTTCGACGTTTCGTGTTGGGAAGAGGGGGTTTTCTTTCCCAAGACTCGCCGAGGAAACTGGCTAAAAGGGCAAAGGGGCACGGAGGGCGCGGGAGAGCTACATCGGTCGAGGTTTTCTAGCCGTTTTTCCCGACCACCCTGGGCGTCCGACCGCCAGTTCCCCGTTTCGACATTCAAGCCTACACGGTGCCGCTTTAAGGAAGAAGAGCTGACGGTCAGAAAAGGCGCTCCAAGACGGCGGTCCCGACGGCTGGCCGTCAAAAGGCTCGAACCCCGAGCTTCGGCGCGCGGGGGAATCGACACAGGGCCGCCGCGTCCCGGCGCCCCCGACCCCGACCCCGCCCTCCTGCCCCCGCTCTTCCCTCACCTAGATACCGTCTCCGCAGCAGGCCCGGCTCCTCAAGGCCCAAAGTCCGCTTCTTCACATCCCACAGGAGGTGGGTGCAGCACCCCCGGGACATGGCCCCGCGTGCTCGGCCAGGCGGATCGGAGCTGCCACCGCGGGCGCCAGCGACATCAGTCGCTGCCACTTACTGAGGGCCACCCCTCCCCCGCTTCACCATGGAGACCGTGCGCGCGCCTGGCGCGCGCGTAACCACTGCCACCACCGCTGCCATTCACCTCCCTCCCTCCCCACCATCGCCTCTTCGGAGAGCTGCCACAGCAACAGTAGCTCCTCCCCCCCCGCCCACAGACAGGGAACGGCTCACTGGAAACATCGCGAGAGTTAAAGCGGTAGAGGAATAACTATTCGCAGGTGTCGTGCCCTGCGTGTTGTGTTTCTGGACGGAGACCAAGCCACCCGCAAGCCGCTTTAAAGGTCTCCTTCCCTCACGTCGTCGACAACTGAACGCTCAAAGGGGTAAACAAATCAGGACGAGTTAGAGGGCGGTGGCAAAGGCAGGTTCGGCCCTGGCTACCGTGTGTAAACAAGCTCATCGTTGGAACATGATTTCCGAGCCTATGTTCCATAACAGAAAATAATAGTTGCTTCACTCGTCACTGCTTCGCGCTCGCTTTACTAGCGTCATAAAAAGTAGACAAGAATTGACATCTCCTGTCATCGGCACCAGAGAGAAAGCCGGTGGTGGCAATAGGCCTGGCTGGCCAATAGCACGAAGGACAGCTGCTTAAGCCACGCCCCTTTCCCCTTCCAGCAGCAAATCAGAACGAAACAAACGGGGCTCGTCCTACCACCGGCTTATGTCCGTGGGGCGGGTTTTGCTTCTACTCAGGCCGTGTGAGGAGGAGGAGGAGGAGGAAGGGAAGGACGGCAGGTCGAGCGGCGCCGTCACTGAATTCGGGGCTCCCGCTATCACCGCGCACACACGATGGCGGCTGCCGTGGCTGGGTTTCGTGCTTCTTACCACCGTTTCTTAGACAAGATCGAGCTTATGTTGCCGGCCCGGCTGCGCCCTTTGTATAACCACCCTGCAGGTATTGGAAGAAAAGAGGGAGGGGAGAGGAAGGGGAAAAGACCGGCAACTGAGTCGCTGGAGGTGTAAGAGTGTTAGAAGGTGAATGTGAAAATAAAAAGTTAATGGACCTGCAGACGTCCACTTGAAGAAGGCCTGTCTTTTAAACAGCCGTCTAGAAAGCGTTTTCCAGGAAATGCAGTTTTACATGTCATGGCATCATAGTTGTGAGAAACCAATATTTCCGTTATATTTGGTGTGTTTTGCCCCCTCCAATTGCAGTATTTATCATAAAGTGACCACATGTGATATGTCAGCATGTCAAATATCTGGCTAGTTTCTGAGGAATTGAAGTTGAAACCCAATTTACCGTGAAGTTCATTAAGTGACCTTGGACCAGGTACTGTGCTTTAACTTTATTTTAATGCTTTCTTGAACTCCCAAATGAAAGGCAGAATATAAAGAAGACCTAGTGCATGGCCAATGGTTAAAGGGATGTGGCATTACAATTTTTTTCCCAAGAAATTCTGCAAAGTATTCATCTCTCTTCTCTGGAGGACAGAGTTTACAAATAGCTAGACTGGCCTTCCCAAGTTTTTGCCCTTTGAATGTTTTAGAATTAGAATTCCATAAATCATTGAACATCCTAGCTATGTGAGCAACCATCCTATAAACTGAATAAATAAGTTCTAGTAGTTGTAACTATATAGAGATTTTCAGTCATCCAGGTCATGGTTGTCCCAAAGGTGCTTTTTCCAGTGTTACAATGTATGAGAAGCAAAATGTTTTCAAGAAAAAACCAAGAAAGTCCAGTTGCCTTTTGGAAAAAACACCCTTAGGAGTTGTACTTCAAATTCATTTGATAGGCGCTAGGTTGGAGAAAACTATAAAATATCTGGACAGAATGAGGGTAACAATCCAATAGGATATTTCACAGTGTCAGATGGGAATATCCTATAACCTCCTTCCCCATCCTTTATGAAGCCCCCCCCCCCTTAGCCAAAAAGATGTTGAAGTTCCAATACATTTTAAATCTTATAGTATCATGTATAATTTAAAGTTTGCCACCTACTACTTCTCCTTCGGTTTTAGACTAATATAATCATCAAGGAATTACAAAGCTTACAGAAAATGTAACATCTGTTTGCTCTCCTTGACACAGAAGTTTCAGAAATAGGATCTATTATCTTTATTGCTAGCAATAAAGAGTGAAAGACTGAATTAAGGCAACTAAATGGAAAGTCAAACTGTCATACAGGAAAAATACAATTGATAAGCTGCAGCACTACAAAATAGATAGTGACTTTAATTGCTGACACTCAGCCTAAAATTAAGGTTCTAAGATTAACCTGCAGAGTTGCCTCATCGTGAGATGGAAGGGAAACAGATTTAATTAATAACAAATAAATGTGTAACTGTTAGTACCTATTTCAAAATAGATAGTTTCTAGGGAAGGAGTGCTATTGGTTAAGTTGCAACAGAAACTTGCTAGTCTGGAAAAGATCATTGCCGAGTTCTTGCCTGCCCAGAAGTGCAGACTGGTGTGCTTGCCCAATGGCTTGTGTCAAATCCTTGTTAAGAAAAATTGACAATGGCTGCTGCTCCCTAATATTTTCAAATAAAAGTTGCAAGGGGAAAAATATCTTGAAGCCTATATTTAAATTAACAACTAAGTACATCTATTGTTCAGCTATTGTTATATTACAGCTTGCTGCAGACACACTTAGAACTTTTCTTTCTTGGGGTTCTAAAATCCTGTCATACTGCACTAACTAGAGCAAAAGTATTTTTAATTTTAAAAAATGTCTTATCCCCATTTTGGTTGGTATGAGTTGTGGTGGTATCTGGACTATAAGGACCTTGTAACAGTTATTCATGCCCCATCACCATTTATTTGTTTCATTTCAAGTTGTTTTATTTGAGGCTGTCTTTAGATGAGGATGTCTTTGAAGATTACATATCAAGAAATTTCAATTGATCTCAAATGCAATTGCATGGTTGTTAACAGGTACATGCTAGTACTACAAACACCTGTGCTCTGGCCTTGTGCTGGCTTCCTATTGGCTTCTGAGAGCAAGTCAAACTAAAGCTATATGGCTTGAGTACTTGTAGGACTGCCTTTTGCAACCAGTTTTATCCAACCCAACTTGCATGTCCTGGAGGAACCTGTTTGTGGTTCCCCAATTCCATGAGGTAAGAATGGTGGCCTGCAGGTAGTGATTGGGTGTGTGTGTATTTGTGTGTATATTTATCTGCCCTTTGGAACTATTTCCTTCAGAAATTCAGTCAGACCTTATAGTATTGATTTTCAGTAAATTGCAACAAATAGTTTTTTCAAAGCTTTTGGACATGAGTTGATGCCATCAGTTACTGATTGCTTTATATGTAGTTAGGGATTAGTTATTTTTTATGTCTGTAGTTAGACTGTAGACATTTTATTGCATTGCATTGGCATACTATAAACTACAAAGCACAAATTCCTCATCTCGTTGATATATTAAACTGTATTTGTACCCCTTTGGATTTATTCAGTGGAAGAAAGGAAATGTGGTATATGTAACAATTATTTGAACAACAAACTGTTATTTCTTTTATAAGAAATTAGCTTCAGTATCTCTTTGGTATACTTATCCAGGTTAGCAATAGCTGGGCTGTGTAAGAAGAGAAAAATTATTAACAAAATTATTTCCCAATCACTTGAGTGTAAATTGTATTTGAATATAAGGAGAGATCTGCTTATTTAATCTAGCAATCTGTCCTATAGTGGCTCAACCAGTATCTATGGAAAACTCACAGAAAGAACAAGAAGACACCAACACCTTACTGTTTTTCTTCTTGAGCAACAGATTTTGAAAGGGAAGCTGATGCCAGTGGTTGTGGTGGTAAATAACATACTGAATAAAAAACAAATTTACCTTATTTCCAAACTTCGTAGCTTTTCTTCTCCAACCTATTACATTGGTTGTTCCCTAAGTACTGTATATACTCGAGTATAAGCCTAGTTTTTCAGCCCACTTTTTGGGCTGAAAAAAGCCGCCTCGGCTTATACTCGAGTCAGTGAAAAATTTGCCCGAAATGGAGGAGAAAAGGGGGCGGGGCCATGCCGCTGGGTGACACTCGTGAATGGCCCAGTGCCCCTGTGAGTTTCCCCTCCCTCTGTGTCAGTTTGCCGCGCAGCGCGCACCGCACCATCCCCCCTCCTCACGTTCTAATGTAATGCAGGGCTGTCTTACGATTCCCCTTCCTCCCCCTCCTGCCCTTCTGCAACGATGTCCCACCTCCTCCTTGTTATGGCAAGCAGCCACATAGCGATGTCCCACCTCCTCTGGTACAGTGATCCAATGATAGGAATCACTGTGTCGTGTGTCATAGGAGGCGGGACATCGCTCCCGCGGCTGCACGGGACATCATCATCACAGCGGGACGTCAGCATCATGAGGTGAGTGAAGTATTTCATTGAATACACCGCTAGTTTACTGTTTTTCTTTGAAATAAATATTCAAAAACATTATTGGTATCTATTTTTATTTTTGAAATTTACCGGTAGCTGCTGCATTTCCCACCTTAGGCTTATACTCGAGTCAATAACTTTTCCAGTTTTTTGTGGTAAAATTAGGTGCCTCGGCTTATATTCGGGTCGGCCTATACTCGAGTATATACGGTAGCTGTTCTCTATCCTACTGTATTTGACGTGATGAACACAGATATATTCAATGTTCCAACTGTAGTTAGTTGCACTATACATTTATATAAATTAGTATATTACTGATTGTTGTATTGAATTATTGCTTTTCTCAACAGTTACACAATGAATCATTGTTTTTGCTGAGCTACAACATCAGGATAGTGTTTAGGCATTGTCTTCTTAGCTTTAGTGTCAGTTTCTGTTCAATTTTAACATATTTTCAAAGTCCATGCCATGTGAACCTGGAAGAGTTTGATGGCCTGATTTGATATACTATGACATTTGCCCTAGATTGGGACATAGCCTGCAGTATTGGAGAGAAATATTTTTACTTCTGGCTTGTGAAATATTATTTGCAGTTAACACTTTCATTTCTTATTCTAGTAATTCCTTGCACTCTACAGACAATCCTATTATTTAAGATGGCTAGTTATCATGCAGTGAAAAGTGAAGTGTTGGCAGTAAAAGAAATTAGCTGATGTTTTTTATTCATTGTAATACTTCTATTAATAGAAAACTTTAGAACATCTCTAAGGCAGCAAAAATAACTAACCCTGCTGGGAAATAATTTGTGGCTTGTAAAAATTTAGTATTTATAAAGAAGAAATCTTATAAAACAACTGCTAGTTACAGTTCAAAGTAGCATTCATAAACACCTGGAACAGGACTGGCATAAGATAGGTATAGATATACCAAGATATTCTGAACTAAACTTAAGTAAATGAAAGATTTACCAAAGCAAAACCTGAAATTAAATTATGAAAAAAATAAGAGCACTGAGTAACAGAAGTTGTGAAAAGCAATTTGTACTCAAAACTAATTCCTATGCTGGACATGTACTCAGACACATTTCTCCTTGTTCCCTATTCACCTGACTAAACCATTATTTTACATTTTCTTCTCATCTTATTAGTTGCTTAGCATTTTAGTGAAAAGTCAAGTTTAAAATCTGATCAAGTCTTGATGTATGCAACTGCCTGATCCAACAATATGTATTTAGCCTAAATAACTTCATTCTAGGGGCAGCATGATGGCTCGGCATTTAAGATGCTGGGCTTGTCAGCTGAATAGCCAATAGCTCAGGTTTGAGACCCAAGTGCCATGTGATGGGATGAGCTTCCGTTCTGCCAACCTTGCTGCTTGAAAGTATGCAAATGCAAGTAGATAAATAAGTACCACTTTGGCAGGAACATTACTGTGTTTTGTATTTTCATGTTATGAAACGATAAAACGATGGCCACGATGATCGAATTATCACTCAGACAACACAGGCCTTGGCTGGAAATCAGATATGAGCACCTCTCCTTGATTGGATAGGGGAAACATTTAAAACTTTTTAATTTCATTCTACAATAATTGTCACAACCTTTATATCTCATATCATTTAAGAGTCTATAATTACAACATTATTTTTTATGCAAGGCATATCTAAGTTTGTCATGAGTTGTTCATTAAAAATATTTCTTGAATTAAATAGAGTTTCATTATCCTCTTTGTCTCTGTACCTACTAGTTAATATAAAAGATACATACATACATACTACCAGATTTCAATAGTTTTCTGAAAGATTTAATTAGGACTGAGTACCTCAAAGTATTAACTTTAATTTGTAAGGTAGTTATCAAATACTTCCCTAGAATGGTGTGAAATTTTACATGTCTAGAACATCTTTAAAATAACAGAAAAGTAGAGGTTTTTTAAAAAAAATGCACTACTTAGAGATGCAATGCATACCCTACAACATTACTGAACTTAGTGCTTTCCAAATAAATTGAGTAACAAGCTCCAGAAATCCTGGTGTAGCATAGCTATTGACCATGCTGAGTTGAAATGCTGGAATTTAAATACCAGGATATAAAAATTTACCCATATCAAAAGATAGGCCAGCTGATGCCTGCTAGGTAGTTTGGATTTCAGTGTTCATCAACCCCAGGGAGTACGTAAAAGATTAAAGTCTAAAGCAGGAGTGTCAAACTCAAGGCCTGGGAGCCAGACCCGGCCCAGCGGTGTGTGTGTTTAGATCTGACCCATGGGGCTGGCCCTGGAAACAGGAAAGGACTAGCCTGCGGTGCCTCTCCCAGTGAAAACGGAGCTTGTGAGTGTCACGTGAGACCCTCATGAGCTCCATTTTCGGTGGCAGAGGGTTGCAGGAGGCCGTCGCAGCTGAAAATGGAGTTTGAGAGCCCATTTTTGCTGGCAGAGCACTTGGGTCACCACAGGCGCCCCTGACATGAATGATGTTGAGCTAGCCATGCCCACTCTGGCCCCCGAGGTCAAACACAACCCTGATGTGGCCCTCAAATCGAGTTTGACACCCTTACTCTAAAGCAGGAGGTTTTGCTCATATTGTCCTTTGGTCCTTGGACATTTACCAACACCATTTCCAAAAACCTATGTAAAACTTATTTCTAAATAGGAGTTGGACTTAACATTTTTTCTGGTCACAAAATTACTTGTGAAATAACAGCTATGTGGATAATCTAATAATATCTTTAATTTCAGAGCGATTTCAGCTGCCCAGTTCTCAATCAATTGCCATTTCAATCACAATGGGTTTCTCTCTTTTAGAGAAATGTTGGTTTGTCATTAGGGCTCACCAGAAGTGTGATTAACTGCATTTATCTAGCTAAAACAGAGATAAAGCTTTGTTTTTGTGCCTGGAACTACATCTTCCAAACTGGGAATGATTTTGAGTTATTCTTAGTGTGAGCCACTCCTGAAATAGATCTGTTCTCTTCCCCTGAGGACACTGTTATAAGGCATTGCATGCAAAACAACTAGACCTGGGGACAGTTTCTTTCCTTGTGCCATCACTGCTGAACACCTAATCCTTACCATACTATTTAACGTCTATGTACATTTCCCCATGTTGTATGGCTGTAGCATTATTGTTATCTGTCTTACAGTCTTTACTTGGTACTATAATAGTACTTTTTGGTACTATAATTATGATTATTACTCTGTTGCTTTGCATAGACACTCAGAGCTTCTGCATTGGAAAATTCCTTGTGTCTAATCACACTTGGCCAAATAAAGTATTCTAATGAGTCTAATGTTTCATGCAGAATGCTTGCATCTGGAATATCATGACCTGCTTCTGCTTTGGAGGGATTACTTCTGTAAAATGCTGAACCTTCTGCCAGTAGGATCCAAAGGGAATACTGTAGAATAGTTTTCTATAATGGTCCAATACATTTTATACATCCATAATTATTTACTTATTGATAATATGTGCTTTTTCTTCTGAGGCTTTGCATGCAATGTCCTACCTGACATTTAAAAAAAGGAACCCAATTATTACAAAAATTTCATCCATCCCTTGAATTCATTTTAGAAAGTTCTTAGATAGTTTTCAGAGAAATTATTTCTAGTGAGCAATATTATACTGTGGAATATTTCACTTCACAAAGAGCAATTTATATCTCTTGAAGTATATTATAAACTTATATGATCCCTAACCTGAGTGATTTTACAGTTACAATCTCTGTGGGATAACAATAAAAAATGAAAATGTAAGAGTAGCTTGACGAGGTTAATTGTTAGAACACAGAATAAAATACTGTATAAAGTTCTATGACCTAGGGAAAAAGCAGCTTTATGAATCCATTTTAAATATTTTATTGTATCAAATATTGGGAGGTTGCAGTATTTCAGTGAATCCAATAGCATTTGGGCAAAGGTTAGGAAAATAAGGGGAATTTCCATTGTATAAGTAGGTCTACTCTTCCATCCCCAAATCTGAGAGAATTGCTAGAAATCATGGTTTCCTATTTTCTAGCCTGATGCTTTAACTGCTAAACTCTCTGAAGTTTACTTATATAATTTTTTATTTTTACTGTTTATTTCTGTCCCAGTTATTATGATGACTCAAAACACTTTTTATAGTTTTGTCCCATGCTTACATCAATACCATCAACCCTGGTATCCTTCTGGGGTGACTTCAGGAGTTGGTGGTAGGAGACTTTGTGCTAACCTGGTTCACTTCCTTTCTCTGTGGGTGTTCTCAGTCGGTTTTAATAAGCGAGAGATCCAGGCCTGGCCCATTGCTTTGCAGCATCTCGTAGGGTTCAATACTCCCTCTGTGCCTATTCAACATCTGCCTGAAGCTGTTGAGTGAGATTATCCATCACCATCAATGCTGATGATACTCAGCTGTATATCTCAGCCCCTGGTGAATTAAGCATTGTCATGATCTCCCTCTCGCAATTCCTGGAGGCTATTACAGGCTGGATGGAGAGCAATGGGTTGAAACAATCCTGGCAGGACCCGAGTGGCTGTGGGTTTGGGTTCTTTGGTCCACGGAGAATTGCCACCTTTAGTCTTGGATGGAGTGGCACTGCCTCAAACAGACCTAATGCATTGTCTGGGGGGTTGTCCTGGACTTGTGATTCCTACTTGAAGAGCAGATGGCAGTTGTGGCCTGGAGATTGTGAACCAGTACTACAGATTGTGTACCAGTTATGCCCTTTCCTGGACCAACAATACCTATGCACAGTAACTCATGCCTAGTCACCTCCCATCTTTTCTATTCCAATGTGCTCTATATGGAGCTATCCTTGAAAAGCATCTGGAATTTCCAGTTGGAACAAAATGCAGTGGCCCACGTGGTTTTGTGCAGACATGTGAATTCGTGTTACCAGTCCGGTGGAAGCTGCATTGGTTACCAGTTTGCTTCTGCGTGTAATTCAAAGTGCTGGTTGTTACCTTTAAAGCCCTTCATGGCTTGGGACCAGATTATCTGAGAGACCATCTCTTGCCAGTCACATCCACCCAACCCATTAGATCAGACAGGCAAAGAATATTGCGGGTCCCATCCCTTAAGAAGATACATCTGGTGGGACCCAGAAGAAGGCCTTCGTGGTTGCTCCCACCCTCTGGAACATCATCACTGCGAAAATTAGACTGACCCCCACACTGACACTCTTTCAGAAGGCCCTGAAGAGGTGATTCTACCAACAGGCCTGGGGAACCCAGAGCAGGATGGAGCACATTAAATGGCTAGTATGAGTGCGTGTTGTCACTGGAGGGTAGGGGGTTGCATTATTATTTTATTATTTTTATTACTTTTATATTGTGTTTTTGTTTCCTATGAGCTGTCTTGGATTGCCATGAGTGAGTAGGCGGCAATATAAATTTTGCAAATAAATAAACATGAAATATTTCTACAAATGAGGAAAAGCTGCATTCTCTTCATTCATTTTGGAAAAATGTATTTTTGTCATCACAATTTCTTTTTTCTACAATGTGGAGATACTTCACGAATTTAAAAACATGATAAACTACCACATAGGTTTTACTCATAGAAATTTAATCATAGCTTGTTTCTTTCTTGGTTTGCAGATCAAAAAATGTTTTATTGAAACAAATTTAATAGTTTTTTGAGACTAAGTAAGGTCTTCTCTTGCAGGTCCTAAAACAGTGTTTTTTTGGGCACCTGTTATGAAATGGGTAAGTTGATTTGATTATTCATACAAAACATAACATAATTCTAGTATTTCCTGTGTTAAAGGCCAGTTATATATTTTAACTATAGTTTTTTTTAAAAAACCTGGAGAACCTCCTGGTAGACGAGCCCTTTCTTTTGCATAATCAAATCTTTGAGAAAAAATTATTGTGTGAAATGTCATCTGAGAACCTGATGGGAAAAAGAATATCTCTATCAGACGTTAGATGCAATGTAATTTCTCAAAAGTCTATATTAAAAATATTTTTAGTTGTGTTATCAGACTTAAACAAGGAATGCATTATAGATCAGTTAGATTCTAACATAATAGAATAGCACTTAGACTTATATACTGTTTCACAGTGATTTACAGCCCGTCTCTAAGCAGTTTACAGAGTCAGCATATTGCCCCCAACAATCTGGGTCCTCATTTTACCGATCTATGGCTGGCTCAGTGATCTCATCTTGTATACAATTTCCTCAACTTGTAAGCTGCCTAGAGTCGCCTCTTGGGTAGATACCCATGTATATGTGTAGCATATACATTTCATAATAAATAAATAAGTAAATAAAATCTTCATGTGCCAGCTGAAAACAATCTCAAATATCTGGGCTGGTTGTTTATAGTTTTCTTGGCCATTGTAAAGGAGGTTGGGAAGTTGTCACTTCCCTTCCTAGTTTCTGTCTCATTGGAATGGGAAAATCTACTATGTCATGATTGTGGTCAGCATCATCATGGACAGTTTGGGAAAGATATATCATCAATAGTCAGGTTTGTCCATTTTTCATGCCCCTTCTCTTCCCCCCCGCCCCATGAGACCATGGAAGTAGGCTGAAAAGTGAAATGACAAAAGTGACAGAGCATCTCTGGTTTGTATGACTGATATATGTCGGGATATAGATTAAATTGAGTTCCAAATCAATCTGGTTTTATTTGATACAAGCATGTTAATGCCAATCCATTGGATTGATATGGAATCATGTACCATTCAAATCCTAATTTTCTTGATATAATTTAAAACTCAAAATGGACTGGAACATTAACTCCAGCTATCTAAATGGCATGCATGAAATATATGATTTCAAACTAAATGTTATAGACCAGTAGTTCTCAAACACTTTGGTCTCAGGACCCCTTTACATTCTTAAAAATGATAGAAGACACTCAAAGAGCTTTGGTTTATGTGAGTTATATCTATCAATAATTATTGTATTAGAAATTAAAACTGGGAAATTTAAAAATATTTATTTTACTTCAAGGACAAAGAAAAGGGTCACTTGATTATACTTTGAGAACTGCTGGAATAGACTGTTGCACTTTGCTATTAATAAAAAATGAAAGTACTTTTACTGACACATTAAATTAAGCCATTGCTTTCTTATTACAGGGTTTGGTATGTGCTGGAATGGCTGATATGACTAGGCCTGCTGAAAAACTCAGCACTTCACAGTCTGCCGTCCTAATGGCTACAGGTATTATGTATTCTCTTTTAATTATCTTGTCTAGAGGGGGGGGGGTTAAATCATCAGTTTAATAGCAAGACAAAACTGAACATTTTATTTTGTGAAAGGTTTTCAAGCCATATACTTGAAATATAGATATAAAATTCTAGAAATGTTTATACAATTATTGACTTTGCCTGACTGTCTAACCGGAACACCTAAAAAACTGGTATATTTGAATCAAAAGCACATTAATCTAGAAATTTTGTTTAGGTTATATACATAGTCCTTGCTTAGCAACCACAATTGGGGCTGGCAACTTGGTTGTTAATATGATGAAGCCCTTAAGGAAGAAATCACATAATGGCAACTGTGCCTATGATTTTATTTTATCTTTCCTTTTTCCCAACTACCCTGCCATTTGGAATGCTTACCCAGTGCTAGAATAATTAGCAAGAAGGGAACTAATGTTTATATTTATATTCTTTGGGAAGGAATGCATAAAAGAAAATAAACCACCACACATGGGGAATACACATTGAAAAGAATGCCCTAGTGCCTGCACCTCTGAGCACACTCAGACCTGGAAGCTATGAGTGTGCCTGGCAAACAGCCACTTGTGTGTGTGTATGTGTGTGTCTTATTTCTTTTAATCTTTTCCAATTTTTCTGCCCTATGAGGGAAACGGGGAAACGGGTCAGGCGCAAGACAACAGATACTAGCTGTAATGGTAATCACATGACTGAGGAAAAAACTAAAGGTCGTAAATGCGCACTTTGGTCGCAAAAATATTTTTTATGACCCTTGTAATTTTGAACAGTCTGTAAATGAGATCTTACCTATATATAAATTATTGACTTTCAGCAGAGATGTAAGAAATAGTGCTAAATTCATTCTGAAAATTAAACTGACTGCAATCTGTACATTGCTGTAAAAGTATATCTTATTGGTTTACATACATGATTTTTCATCTTTTGCTTAGTTTTAAAGTTTCAGATTATCTTCCTCAAAGAACAGAGTTATTTTGTCAAATAAGTGTTACAGATTGCAAGTTTTAAACATTAGTTCCCATTTCATTTCATGATAGTAAAAACGTGAGCCAAAACTGTATGCAGTACTTTATTGCAAGTTCATTGCTGGATAACAGAACTTTTCAATAACATTTTTAATCTGCCATTCAAGCATATACTTTTCTTGTACTAGACTTGCAAATCTACAGATCTTCTGGATTTTAGATTAATATGGTAGTTTTAGATCACAGGTCTCAAACTTACAGCATCACGTTGTCGTCACATGATGTATCACAACTTTTCCCCCCTTCACTTTTTGGGCATGGCCAGCGCGTGATGCATCTAGCTTGGGGGCTGTGAGTTTGACATCCCTATTCTAGATGCTGTACGCTTTCATTCAGCTGTAAATAATAGCAATCCTATAATTACTAAATAAACTTGGTGAGAGAGTAGACTGAAAGGAAGAAGCTATAAGGTTTCCCTAATAGATTTTGATAAATTTTGAGAATGCAATCATTATTTTAAATTGGTAATAGATCTGTATTTTGTTTTCTAATTCAACAGGCCTTATCTGGTCAAGATATTCTCTAGTAATTATTCCTAAAAACTGGGGTCTGTTTACTGTTAATTTCTTTGTTGGCGGTGCTGGTGGCTCTCAGCTGTACCGCATATGGAGGTAAGTAATTAGGAAGAATGTTTGCCAGTGTTGCATTCTATTGTTGAATTCTGAAAGTTGTACTTCCAACGTATTTAAAAGGAATACGCTATGATAGGACCAGAAAAGAAAAAACAAATAGTAGCCCTCCCACCCATTTTTTCTCATGTTGGTGTCTGATCATATTTCCAACTATTGTTATAGGGAATTGGAGTTGGTCAGTATTATAAATATGTAAAAATAATTCCTGGTTTTTTTTAAAAACAAAAATTGTCCAATGTAAGACAGAAACATTAGATGCCTTATTAGCTGATAGTGTAGTCTTTGGTTCTCCTTAGTTCTCCTTCTGTTGTGTTCCCTACAGTAGAAGTTATATCTATAGGATAGGATTAGTTGGTTATTTAGCAGGCCAGTCTTTGAAAGCCTGCTATAACAGTTTTCATTTAATAGAAGCAATTTTTCTTAGGCTGCCATTAGATAATATTTTAGTTATCTAGATTTATTCAAACTCATTGTTTTCTTGTATAATGCAAATTGATGACCTGGTAGCAGCTATCTTGCTCATCTTCGCTTTGAACATTGCCTATCTTAAACATAAAAGTTCTTGGGGAAATGTTATTCTGGTTCTTCTACTAGTTACTCTCTTTTTATGCAATCCATACAGTATGTGTTATACATCTTATGTTTAATAACAGTATTATCAGAGCAGGTGGCAACAGCTAGGAAATTTTGACAGATCTTGAAAAAGCTAAATAGGACCAAACCTTTTTTTTAATCTGGATAAGTAACTACCAGGAGATTCCAAGGCTATAGATGATATTGGGATGTCAAAATATATATCTAAGTAGAACGAAGTGAAAAATGGAAAATCACTCATTTTGAGGTTTCATCTTGCTAAAAGTGCTGCACTATTGTAAATCAGTTTCTACAGATTGAAAATACATATTAATAGCAAGCTTAAGTGATATAATTTTAGATTTTGTAGTTGGTATAATTGGTATAACATGAAGCAGAACTTTTCTAACAAGTCATGCTACTAGAAAGAAACATATATGTGCACAAATAAACATTGCCAGCTACTTTGATTTAAAATAGGGTCGATCTACCAGATCTGAGCTGCAAAACCCAGATCCAGCAAAGATACAAATGTTTTCCTGCCATCTTATGGTTGTCCAGATTTTTGCAGTTCATATTTGATAGCCTTCCTTAAACAGCATATATAATAGAACCCGTCTTTTGAATTAAATTGCAAGCAAATTAAAATCAATGCAGTTTAGTTATACCTCTTATTGTATATCAAACATGTTTTTAAAGAACTGACAGGAAAAACAATATAGCAAATAAAAATATAATTTATAATGTAATGCAATGTTTTTTTCTTCTTCAAAATATATTGGCAATAGTGAATAATTTGTATTCTCTTTTTCTGACAGGTATAACCAAGAGTTAAAAGCCAAGGAACTGGAAAAGCAAAAGTAGAAATTTAGTTAATTTCTTCTAATCTCTGTGTAAACTACTTCTTAAGGGACCTACAATAGTTTTAATCCGGTTCAGTTGCCCAGTGTGAATTTTTACTAAAAGTGGTAGAGCATGTTTTTATATAAAATTAGAAAGCAGCCTCTTTGCATTTAAATAAACTCTTTAATAAGCTCCTGGTCTCTTCTTAAGGCCAAATACAACTGGTGCAAGTATTTTTAAGAACAGAAGCAAGATGACTTTTCCAACTGCTCAGAAACCTGAATTTGAAGGGGAAAAGATAATTTAGGGGACTTGGGCTCTCACACCATATTTTTCACCAGCAACTTAAATGTAATCTTTTCCAGGCTCATGGAACTGCCACTTCACAATCAGAAAAGGACATATTAGGTTTCAGGAGATGCATAGATGCCAAATATTTATTCTTCTTCAAAGCAACATTGCTACAGTCTTAATAGCTATAGATCTAATGGCCCGAACAGCACAAACTACTGTAAATCTGGGCAAAGGGTAGGAACAAGTTCATGTATTTTGCTATATTTTAGAAATCTCACTTTTTCAAAATATGAAAAATTGTTAGAATCATAGGATCATGTAAAAAAATATTTTTAGGGGATATATGTGCAAAATGCCTATTGGGATTTAAATTATATTTTGTTTTTACATAGCTAGAGAAATGTTACTTTTTCAGCATGCTCCTAAACTTCATAGACCCAAAGACAGATTAGGAAATAATATTGGTAGACACAACAGCTATGTGAATATGTACAGAGAAAATGAAGCATTTCATATTTGCTGAGTTATTTTTAAGTGGCCTACCTTTATACATATATGCAAGGCATATATTCAATTACTGCAAATGTACCCTACATTAGTCTGTCCTTGAAGACCATCCAGAAGTTACAACAGAGCTAAAATGTGATGATGCATTTCTGAGTGTCCCACATGTGTGCTTGTGTTCTGTTACTGTTGCATGAGCTGCATTGATTTCCAATTGTTTTCCAAGTACAATTGAAGGTATTAGTTATCACTTTCAAAGCCCCACATGGCACACGGCCAGATGGTGTGCCCAACTACCTCTCCCTTAGAATATCGGTACATCCCATTAGGTGAGATAGGGTGGGGGGCACTTTAGGTGCCTTCCCTCAAATATTGCCACTTAGTCAGGACCTGGGAGCATGCTTTCCACGTAGCTGCCCCTGCCCTTTGAATCTCTCACCTGAGATGATGGAGTGTATCATTTTAACCATTCTGTAGGCCTTGAACTCCTGATTCTTCCCTTAAGAATTATGGTAGGAGGGAGTAATGTCACAGGATTAGTAGCATGGGTTACTATAGTGCCTTGAGGGGATTTTATTTTTATTGGTTTTGCTATCAGCCGCATAGGATTACTATGCAAGATAGGCAGCCAATTAACTTCTTTAAATAAAAAATATGAAATCTGAGACCCCAAGATCTCACTCCACATCATTAGCCCACGTTCCTCTCTCAGGACCCTCCATCTTCACTTACATTTCTTTTCTTACTTTTTTTGCCCATTAACTCCCTAGCCCATGTTTTTGCTCATTCTAGGCCTGTGCTATTCCTTTCTGTGTGTAAAATTGCATATCTTTGTTCCAGTCGTCTTGCTGCTGGTTCTCATCATGGTTAAACATTTATTTCTGGGATAACTCATTATGATTTCCAAGCTTACCTGATATTAGTGGAGTGTTTTTTCCTTTTCCTCCCCTTCCTTGGATAGACAGCAGCACTTCAAAATAAAGCAATTGTATATAATAACACTACTACTCTTGCCTGATTGTATGGATGTATGGGTATTTAATGTTCTAGAGACTTCATAGATACAGGGAGGTTTCTATAAATAAGTTGCTGCTTTCCCATTTTTTAAGAATGGGTTATCTGAGTTCCCTTTTATTCAAGGAGGAAATTAATAATACTAGAGCCCAGCAGTATGAGTTCGACAGTGTAACGAAAGGAATTATGCCTCTTTAGATGTTGTAGATCTATAATTCACAGTACCATTCAGTATTAAATATGCTGGCTGTGGTTATTTTACATGGCAAAATTTGGAAAACTACAAGCTACATATAAAATACATTTTTTTTTCCAAACTGCTTTTTTTGACAACTTATGCAAACTGAGCAATGCCTTGTTTTAAAAATTATCCTTAAAAAATAAAATATGTTTCTTATAGGGAATGTATGTTGTAACAGTATCTACAACATGCTTTTCCTCTTCTGGGAAACATGAAGATAGTGGAGGATACTCATTTCTACCTCCCCACTCTACATTCCATTTGGGTGCACTACTTGTGTTGCTCCAGTTTGCTCAGTGCTATATGTTATGCAAATGCACTGAATTAAACCAAAACAAATATAATAAAACATAGTCTGGCTTTATATGATAGGAATCCAGCCACTTGAATTCCATTTATATATAATATAATTTTATAATTATACAAAATTATTCCATTGTCTATCATAGATTGAAAAATTGAGACATACAACAGACCACTAATGAAAAAAGTTTATTAAAATATTCACAAGAGTACAATGTAAAGCTGCTTATGAGAATATGGAGAAGAAAGACGATTTGTACAATAAAAAATTCCAGTTTTTTTAAAAGTGCAGAAATAAGGTAAAAAAGGGCTCAGTGTTGCATGGCATGGATTTACCTAGTGACAGGAAATCTTAGAACATCTAAGGTTTGGGAAGTTAACTTTCACAACTAGAAATCATTTGTCTTTTATAGAAAAGTACAGCACCACAAAAACACTGCTCATATACAAGTTGAAAGATTGTTTTACCTTAGTTTGGAATCTGAATTCAATACATGAAAAGTGCAACTCACAGCATTCACAAATAGAAACAATTATGAAGTGTTTCTGACAGTTACATGAAGAAACAATTATGAAGTGTTTCTGACAGTTACATGATTTTGTAATCTATTAAGACTTGGGCTTTAGGCTCATATGTTGATGACTGAATTACTTCTGCTTCTACCAAAACATACTAAGAAAAAGGGAAAAAAACTATAGTGTAAATTGAGCTAGTTACAAGACAGATCATAATTACTTCAAAAAATAATGCACTAGAGAAGAACTAGCCCCTTCATGGATTACTGCCTTGTTGTGGCAAAGGGACTTGCGTAGCTCAATGAAGCTATGAACTATGCCATGTATGGCCACCCAAGACGGACAGGTCATAGCAGAGCGCATTGACAAAACATGATTCACTGGAGAAGGAAATGGCAACCCACTCCAGTATCTTTGCCATGAAAACTCCATGGACAGTACCAAAAGGCACGTCCTGGAGGAATGTTGTTCATGGGGTCGCGATGGGTCAGACATGATTTCGCAACTAACAACAACAAAAAAAGAACACCAGGACAAATCTAAACGCCTGATAAAAGAAACTTTGGCCCAAAGTTTACATTACATAATCCAGACAAATTAGGAACCATTCCTGGCAATCAAAACAAGAAACCATTAAAGAAATAAAGGAGTTGGCTAGAAGAGTGGTACACGTTTTATAATATAAATTTCCAACCTGGACTTCTTGGCCACACCCCTGGGAGGTGCAAAATGGAATTTCAGGGAATGCAGCCAAAAGCCCCACAAGTCATCACTCAGCCAGCCACCAGCAATGATAGGTCGGTGTTCCGTAGGTAGTCGTCTTATTTAATCAATAGCATATGCGTATCTGATTTCCAGAGTACTGCTTTTAAAATCATAATGCACATAATCGTATATTATTTCCCTCATAAATTAATGAATTCATGACTTCCTTATGTATTTCACCTGCTGGGCCCTCTCAGCTTGCCCATCATCTGTCACACCTCTCTTAAATTCACTTGGCCAATCCCATGCTTAGCCCTGCTTTATCCAGCCAATCAAATGCCTCCCTAGAAGCCAGACTCCCCCCCCCAATATATAATTGAAGGAACTGAGGACCGAAGGATTGAAGAAAAGACAGGAGGCAACTTTTATCTCAAGCACATTCCAGTCTCTCTCTCGCCTGAATCAAGAGATGTAACTCTTTTGTGTGTGTTCATTTCACCATATTCTGGTAGCCCAGTCTCTTCATTCACTCATACTAATGAGGTGTACGTTTATTGGTAGTGAAATAGACCAACTATACAGTCTCATTCACTTCCAGAAGTTACTCATATATAAATTGTGGCATTGGTTGAGTGCACTGTGAGGGTTTATGAATTTCATCACTCAAGCAGCACATTTACACAAGCCCACTTGTGTAAATAATAATTATTAATATTGTTGTGATATAGGTTGACTTGATGTATCACGTCTATCACACATTGATATATGTGCAATAGGAGTTCATCTCATGAGTATCACAACTTGCCTAATAAGTTGTGTCGCATCACTGATCTGTTGGGGCATTAGAATTAAAGGGATTTTCCCAAACATTGATTTGCTTAACTGACATTTTCACTTGTATGAATGATCTGAGTGTTTCTCTTCAAAGAAAAAGGATAAAGATGTTGAAGGCTTGGGAAAAATTGAATGCCTCCAAAGAAAAGTTATATATTTCAAGGATCGAAGGAGACAATCTCTCAAATTTTCCTTCTCTTGACAAGATGGTTGATGAGGCTGGATTCATAATTCCTACTGTGTGTGATGTGATTGTGGCTCATTTAGAAATATTGTCAGAATTATTTGATAGGTATTTTACTACTGGAAATCTGAAGATTTCAGAAGAATGGATTAAGAATCCACAGTCCTACAATTTGGAGAAAATGTCAGATGACGAAGAGCTGAAGTAAAATCATATTGATTTGTGGACAAATCAAGCTTGTGGAATGTAATTTGAAAGCAAGACTTTGGAAGAATTTTTATGTGCAATGCTGGATAAGTTCCCAAGTCTTGGTGGAAAAGCACTCCATGTCATCACATTTGCAACAATATACCTGTGTGAATCTAAATTCAATTCTTTGTCAAACAAGAAAAAAAAATCTATGAATTGCTTGAATCCATAGGCACACCTGCAGATCGCAGACCCATAAAAAAGATAATTTTTTTGACAAAAGCATGAATGAAAGGCAGAAGCAAAGATGCCATTGAATTTTATGTTAATTGCTTTTACCTTTTATAATTTTTACTGAATAAATTAGAATTTAATTATTCAATTTGTTCACCTGAAGTATTGTATGTGATTCAACTTTTTGTTCAAAAATTAGACTTCATCTTCAAATGTAATATTTTTGTAGGGGATATGAACATAGAAATTTAACTGACAGTCAAGGAATAACAGTATCATGATAAATCAGAGGTGCTGCATTGTTCCAAGTATGAAGATAAAGTTGACAAAGAATTATGTTAAAGAAGAAGAAGCTCAACTTGAAAACCTAGCACAATCACTGACACCAAATGTCTTTGGACTTCTTAAAAATATGATAACATGGTTTATGTAATAGCAATAGCACTTAGACTTATATACCGCTTCACAGTTCTTTACAGCCCTCTCTAAGTGGTTTACAGAGTTAGCATATTGCCCCCAACAATCTGGGTCCTCATTTTACCAACCACAGAAGGATGGAAGACTGAGTAAACCTTGAGCCTGGTGAGATTCAAACTGCCAAACTGTTGGCAGCTGGTGATAAGCAGAAGTAGCCTGCAGTACTTCACTCTAACTTCAATCTAACTTCACTCTAACCCCTGCACCACCTCGGTTCTTGAGATCAAGGAATTTTCTAACACCATTCACAGCAAAGTTCAATGAGTTTAAACAAAAGAAGCAAAGCTTCCCATTACAATGTTCCTGAAAAGACAACTTCTACATTAAACCTCCTTATTCCCCCCCAACCCTATAAAACAGAAATCTCAGCATCAGCCAACCATTTCTTGTCCACTCATTGAGGCTCCATTACTGAGGAATAATGAATTCCGTGGTGAATACCCTGATGCATGCCTTGTTCTTAATTAAAGTATGTAATATCATTTTGATACAGTGTTTTTATAAATATGGCTCAAAATGTTACTCATTATTCTAAATCACACTTAAGACATTTAAAACAGATTTAACTATCTTTTGGTTAATTCTAAATAGCTGCTCAAGTGTTTAAATCTAGAGATATTTGGACAAGAGTACACATTTTCAGAGAATTTAAAGTTTTGCATGAAATGTTCACACATAACCTCCACAAATATGGAGAGTTAATTGCACTAGCTAGTAGATAGAAAATGTTATATATGCAAATGTTCCCTGTTACCAGCTCTCTGATTGGCTGGTCATTTGACAGTTGCTTTGGCTCGAGTATAAATACCCTGACAGTTGCAGGGACGTTTTGAATCGCTGTCATCTCGCAATAAACATCTTACTCTCTGATTCCATGGCTCCTGCTTCTTTCCCTCACAACATATTTAAAACTGGCGACGAGGATGGGATCGCGATTCCGCAGAGCCTGGAAAACAACGCGAAAATCAGACACATAAGTCACAACGGAGAACTAATGGCCAGCATGCACTCAGCAGCAGCAGTAGCCACCGTGAAGCCTTCCATCTACGCCAACTTGAAGGATGAGCCACGCCAACTCCAAGGACGAGCCAAAGACCGCAAAGGCCAACCTCGGCTGGAACTGCCTGCCTGTCTGCAGCCGCTGCTGCCATCCATCTCCTCACGGCTTTCTATCTGCATAATACAAACTGTCTGCATCTGCTGCTGCCTGGAGCCTCCGCTGCTCCACCTGCATTACAAAGCTGCCTACCTCCCAAGGCCACCTGCCTTACAAAGCTGCCTGCCTCCCAGCTCCACCTTCTGCAAGGTTTACACGCTGACTCCACTGCTGACCAACAACCGGGAGAAGCGAGGCCTGGCGCTGGACGGGAAGCTGAAGCACGAGGACACCAACCTGCCTCCAAAAACCAAAGTTACCAACAGGCTTGGACTTTCTTTGCACACAAAGCAAATAACTGGGGGGGAAGGAGTGTTATATATGCAAATGTTAGAGGAGTGTTGAGTATGCAAATAACTGGGGGGAAGGAGTGTTATATATGCAAATGTTCCCTGTTACCAGCTCTCTGATTGGCTGGTCATTTGACAGTTGCTTTGGGCTCGAGTATAAATACCCTGACAGTTGCAGGGACGTTTTGAATCGCTTGTCATCTTCAAATAAACATCTTACTCTCTGATTCCATGGCTCCTGCGTCTTTCCCTCACACTCACACATATGTAACAGAAAACACTTCTTGTGTGCTGCACAGACTAGCAATTTAATATTTGCCAGCTCTTGTTTCAATGCTGCATTTTTTAAAAGAACACTTAAACTTATTTTTCATGTAGAAAGCTGAACAACCATATGAGCAGATATTGTAGACATGTAAAGTACTTCAGAAGAAATCAATAATAGCACCAGTGTACCTGAAACACTGAGGTGGAGGGAGGGAGGGAGGGAGGGAGGGAGGGCGAGCAGATTCAGAGATGATAGGAATTACATCATAAAGATGAAAGGCAGCGGAACAGACTTCTTCCACAGTAGAGGAGCATAGCTATTTAAGTTTCAAAGTAAATTTGAACGAGATTTAAGAACTAATGGCAGTAAAACTGTCCCAACATATGGGTACCTTTCATGAAATGCCATAAAAGATTAAATTGTAGCCATTTGTTTTTGCAACTGCAACACCGACCAGCCTTTTGTAACTTTTAGAAGTAGACTATTGTAAAGAGATTTATAGATTATAGAAAGGCACATCAAAATTAGCACCCTATTTTGCTCAAAGAGGTAACTGAGTTTCATCTTTGTTGCTGAAACCAGAAAAGAGCCATGAAATCATCTCAAGATATTTGTTAATGTTGCACTATAAAAATTACTTGATTAAAACTTTTATATGTCTCAAAGTTTGTTTATGAGAGACTGCCTGTAAATTCCTCGAAGACCAAATTTTGCCTTCCATTAGATTGAAACTAAAGCAGGTAAATATTACTTCTCCTGGAAAAGGAGGGCATTAGAGTGGAAGAAGACATAAGTTGTATGAAAACTTAGATCTGTAAAAAATGCAAAAATATTAACTAAGAGAAATCATGCAGAATAGTTATTGTATCCATTTCAAAAGTAACATAAAAAGTACCAACTCCGTTAGAATATCCAAGTATTTCCAGTTTTCCCATATGACATTGACAAGCTGCCTAAAGGTGTAACATGAATGTTTGTTTTTTCCTCTTTTCCTAAATATATAATGAACTATTGGCCATTTATAAGCAGAATTATCATCATATTTTAACATGCAACATTGTTCTCATTTCTGTATGATTAAATAGACTATTTACACACAGTTCATATATAATCTCTTTCTCTCTGTATGCACATGCATTGGTCTTAGCCTAGGCATCAAAGGCCACATATGAGTTTTCTGGGTCAATTTTCTTCAAGTGATTCCAGTTTGAAATTCTGTTAAGCTTTGGATAAATTGTAATTTCCTCAATTCTTCCGAATATCAGCATAGACCACAGATTCTGATTTGTTGATTCTATCACTGTAACGCCCTCCAGAGTGATCTAATTGTGCATAAATTACTGGTCCCTGAAATCAGAAAAAATAAACATGGTATAAACGTTTAATTATACTATCAGTGGCTAGTGAAAACTCAAGCTCACATGCAGATGAAAACAAGGAATTTTATTTCCTCTTTTTGAAATCCAGTCTTAGAAATCATACTAATTATGTAGATTATTCCTGTAACCATTGATCTGTTGGCATAAACGAATATAAAATTCACAGCAAATGGCTTATTGTTCTCTGTCTTTCATGCTTTGGGGAGATAAGATCTTTTGTAGTTTATGTGGCAACATAGTCAAACACAGTGCAGAGAATAATCATTTCTTCAAAAGTATATCAAATAATCACAGCCCTGCTAAATCAGCTTATTCACAAGATTCCACTTTTCAACACACTTACCATCACAGATTACATGTATTTTTATAGGTGGCATTTATAATTCAAGAAAAGGAAGTATATGGAAAACCAACGGAGCAAGTTGCTAAAAAATAATTCCTAGGCATTTACATTTTACAACTCTGTGAATCTTTCTTGACAATATTCGGAGTACAAAATTATATTCATTACAATAACTTTCAGAATAAGTCTCCTCAACCTTTAAGTGATAGCTTAATTACAAGTATTAGCGTTATTGAATAGGACTTAACAATTCCAGTTCTTTAGGATACAAATCAAAGAGTTTCGTTTAATGGATTGACAGTGCAGATAAGGAAGCATTTTATAAGAAGAAAAAAAATTGGGAAGAATGAATATGGTATATGTTAACTGCAAAGAAGTGTGGGGGAAAGAAGAAGATTTTATTTTCCCCATAATGTAACTGTCATTTTAAAAAGAAGTTGTTTCTTTTATGTGCAAGTTTTATTATTTAACATGTTTTTTCTAGGTACTACAAATACTGTAGGGGATTCATGTAACTATTTTCTAGCAAGGAGAGTTGATCAGGGGAACTAAATAGTCTCCTGCAGAAATTTCCAACTGTAATCAGCTATATAAATAGTAATTTGCTGCAAAAAGTAGTAATCTGCAATCATTTTATGTCAATTATTTGAATTTCATTTGAATAAACTATTTGAATTTATGTCAATCCTTGGAAAGGACAATCACATTTCAATCACTTTAAAATACTCATATATCTTAGGCTAGGTAACTAATAAATATTGCGAGATAAATCTCAGGAGAAAAGCATACATATGGAGAAGTATGCCAGGATAATTGCATTTCAGGAAAAAAAGGAAACATACATGTCGCCTAAAAAGTTTCAAGTAGAAAGCTATACTGGTCAGATATATTTGCTTCTCAACAGAAATTATGGGGAAAATATTTTAGCATATAGAAGCACTATCTGGAAAGTGCTATATAACTGAGATATTGTCTTCTAATTTATCCATTTCACATTTAGGAACCCAGATAACCAACCAGATCAGTATTAGACCTAGAAAGCAGAGAACATGATTAATTATCACATTTAAAATGATCAAGCATTCTACAGATGAACAAAGGAAAAGGAAAATGAGTACTATATACCAGTTGAACATGCACAATTGTGAGAAATTATGGTTCAGACAACTTTATTGATAAGGACAAAAGGGCAAACCTGATGAATCTAGCTGAAGATGGAATGAATCTAATGAAGGCTGTTTTCAGACATGCTGTCTGAAATCAAACCTGGGCAACAAGTTTCTGCTTTCAGAACAAGCAATGTTAATCAACTTTAAGACTAAATATTTAGGAAGTAAATAGGATACCAGGAGACTGTGGATAAGTAATGCACAAGCTGTTACTTTGAAGGTCCAGTATTAAGCTGGTGAAGTTTCCCCCCCCCCTGTCTTCTTCAGTATATATACTGAATATTTATTTTAAACCCCTCCTTATTCTAACAACAGCCATACAAGTTCCTATAGAAAGTTACATTCTGGTGCCCACAAAGATGACTGCCTGAAAATAAAGTATTATAAAATAACTGTATTCCAATTCTAAATTTGATGTGTTTTAATTCATTGCCAGAACTTCTGGTAGCATTTTAAGTATAGAAAAACAGATAGAAATCAAGGGATAAATGCTACATATTCAAATATACTTCTAAGGGTTCCAAAAGAAAGCACTTCTGATTCTAAATTTCCAAAACAAATCAATGGTGCCCTGATCCCGGGCACTCGAGTCTGTGCTGATATTAAGAAAAAATATTATTTCTATTTCTTTTGATTTAATTCATTACAGCTTCTTTGATGTCTCTATTAAAGGAACATAAAAATAGTCTGTAGAATAGGGATTCCATATGGGCTGCAAAAATCCAGTGAATATCAAGTTGGCAACAATTTAATAAATCATTAATTGTAGGTTGCCATACAGTCTGTCTGAGTAGATATAACAACTCTATTGTAAGATGCCTGGCTGAATGTATTTTTGTATTCATACAATGTTCTCAGACATGAGATGTGTTCAAATGCAAGCCACAACTGGGAAATAGACACAAAGCAACACACAGTTTGAACTATAGCAATAGCAATAGCAGTAGACTTATATACCGCTTCATAGGGCTTTCAGCCCTCTCTAAGCGGTTTACAGAGAGTCAGCATATTGCCCCCAACAATCTGGGTCCTCATTTTACCCACCTCGGAAGGATGGAAGGCTGAGTCAACCCTGAGCCGGTGGGATTTGAACCGCTGAACTGCTGATCTAGCAGTAGCCTGCAGTGCTGCATTTAACCACTGCGCCACCTTGGCTCATCCCGACTATGAATTATGTGAGGTATGTTTGAACAATATCTAATAGAGGTCAAACCTCTGTATTTTTAATTAAATTCCATAGCACAAATGTAAGCACTTTATCATAATCTTTGTCTAAATTGACATATGTACAATAGAGTACATTGTAGTAGTGGTATAACTACTAATTACTTATTTAGTGTAATAGTGGTACACTACTACATAAATACAACCTACCTTTACTTCTACCAATTCACTACTGTGGCACTGTAGGTTTTGCCTTGTCCAGTCGTGTCTGACTCTAGGGCAGTGGTTCTCAACCTTTCCAATGCCATGACTCTTTAATACAGTTCCTCATGTTGTGGTGACACCCAACTATAGAGGAACGGTGTCTCAGTTCCTAAGACCATCGAAAAATATGTGTTTTCTGATGGTCTTAGGTGACCCCTGTGAAAGGGTTGTTCGACCCCCCCAAAAGGGTCGTGACCCACAGGTTGAGAACCACTGCTCAAGGGGGTGGTGTCATCTCTTTTCTTAGCTGAGAGTCAGCATTGTCCAAAGATATTTCCATGGTCATGTGGCCAGCATGAGTATATGCCAAAGACATACAGAATGCTGTTACCTTCCCACCGAAGTGGTACCTGTGCTTTCAAACTGCTAAGTTGGCAGAAGCTGGGGCAAATAAGGGGAGTTCATCTTGTCACAGAGTGCTTGGGTTTCAAACTGCCAATCTTCTGGTAGACAAGCCCAGTGTCTTAACTGCTAGGCCACTGTGCCTCCTTTACTATTACAACTAAATTATAAAATTAAGACGAATAGCCTCCAAAACCAAGTCAACTTCATCCATTAGTATTGCCAGGCAGCAAAACAAACCAACATGTCATCAATACCATTATTCCTTTTAAGGAGCTCATAATCCAGGTCTATATTTAAGTACTGACTCATCTGGTATTCATAACTGACAAGAAATTCCACGTTGGTAAATGGTTGACACTATTTCTTTGGAACTCATCATACAAATACTACCATTTGTTTCCTTCCCCTACTATATTCTAGCAATTAACAAAATCTTGTCAGCTAATTTCTGGATTTACAGTCAAGACTACTAATAGTAATCTGCAACCACTGAAAATATCATGTGGAACTGTGTAAGTTAGTTAGAACATAAATTTACATTACAATATCAAACTATCAATAAGTAATAACTCCATGTATATAAATTTCTCATTTTTCCAAAAAACTTCATAAATGTTTGATGAGATTTTATTCCTTACTTAAGGATCTCAAATAATATCACAAAGTCTATGACTTTCTACTAAGATAGGTAACTTTGAACAGATTTGAAAAAGTAAACTGTTTCTGATCAATACAATTTCTATTATGTCTTTCCATCCAACAAAAATGATTCACTGTAGAAAAAAAGAGATTATTTATTTCCCCACTTCAAGTCAGTCTTACTACCTTCTGCTCTATACCTGATTCCAAAGTCCCTAGATCTCTTTCCAAGTTACACTCTTAAACAGTAGTGTTGACCCAACACTAATGGCGAAGATTAAGAATAATAATGCCTACAATACTATATATATCTAAAAAAATTAAATACTTAATATTCTCAAAGGCATATAATCACAGCTGAAAGAAATTAAGACACTACTATGGAACAGCTATTTACACAATCCTCTAGATTTTATGAATCAAATCTCTAGGCCATGAAGGTAGACTATATTTAGTAATTACAGAAACTCATCATTTATTAAGATTAATAGTCCTTCAGTAGTTTAGCATTGCCAAAGACAGCAAGTATATCACAACAACTGAATGAAAAACTGTTGCTGCACCATAGAGAATATTTTAACTTACTGCACCTGTGTATGGTTTGCCAATTGCACAGTGGCAGATAGGACAGCACTCCAGAGGGTTAAGGTCATTGCCCAGAGGATCATTGGTTGTTCTCTCCCCTCTTTGGAAGAGCTTTATAGCTCCTGCTGCCTTAAGAAATTTCAAAACATTCTTAAAAATCCATCTCATCCTGGGCACCATTTTTTTTTAATTATTACCATCTGGTAGATGGTACAGGATAATAAAAACAAGGATAAATAGGCTGGAAAACAGCTTCTATCCTAGGGTAGTAACTATACCGAATTCTACTGTATAGTGCAATATTAATGCAATATCAGGTTTTAAGTTCAATTGTGTAGAATGTGAAGGATGTCTTTTTGTTTTATTTTTTATAGTTATAATGTACACTGAAGATGGCATTTAATTTAGTTGTACGAGGTACAATGACAATAATCTAAAGTAAACTAAACCAATAAAAATAATAGCTAAAAGATAGCTACATTTCTCACCGTAGATTCCATTACAGCAGGAATTTTTCCACATATTTTCCATGTATGTGTTTCAGTGATGAATTATCCCTTCCTCCCCTTAACAAAAACACCGCCTTTCCAGTCACTAGGTAATCTCCGAGTCAGAGTATGATACCATTTACCTGATGAGATCGGATGGGCCCGCTGTTTACCAAAACCTCTGTGTCGGAGGGGGACTTCCGTGGAGCCTGCTTAACTGGAGACATCAAGCTCTCAGAGGTACTGCAGCTGATGAGGTGGCAAGCAGATTTTGCAGAATAACATTCAAGAAGCAAAGCCAAAACAAAACAAAACAAAAGCAAGTGATGGCAAGATGAGGTGGCAATAGGCCAAATAGAGTGACCTCAGTGAATGACAGACAACACATACATCCTTGCTTTATACTTGCTCAGATCAGTCATGACTACATTTTCGCCACTCAACTCCATTATGACTCTGTGTGGTATAAAATATATCACATTTAAACTAAACAATCCACACAATTAAAAATACAAAGGGACCTACTGGAGAAAACCACCATCATTTCACAAATTAAAACAACTAACAAGGGTCCTACCGCTCACTCTAGCCCTGGCCTTGGGAAAAGAGTTAGATTGTAAGAGCTCATC
Source organism: Thamnophis elegans (assembly GCF_009769535.1). Taxonomy (NCBI): domain Eukaryota; kingdom Metazoa; phylum Chordata; class Lepidosauria; order Squamata; family Natricidae; genus Thamnophis; species Thamnophis elegans. The sequence goes on from NC_045546.1 coordinate 39,181,200, forward strand.
TAAATAATATCAGGGTAGGGAAAAAAGGATTTCATCTCTGAAGAAAAGATGCTACCCAAAGATAGACAATTTCCAGCATCTCCTGAATTGACCAACCTTAAAAAATGGAATCTAGACCTGCCAACTCTACCAGATAACATAGGGTTAACAGTAGTACATTATCTGGAAGTGACTTTTCTATATAAAATTTGCTGCTGGGAAATACCTAGCTTGGCTCTAAAAATATCAATATAAATTCCATTAACTCTTTTCCAAAATATCAGCATAAGATCTACAAATGTTTTGGTCAATAGCTGCTGATGGGAAGTATACCCAAAGTATCTATAGTTATCATATTGCGGAAATCTAATCTAGATTGGTTTTTTCCTAAATAACAAACATAGTGATGCTTAAAAAATTGTGAACCCTTTTGAATTTTCAATATTTCTGCATCAATATGATCTAAAACATTATTTTCTCCACACATATCCTAAAACTAGTTAAAGAGAACCCAATTAAGCAAATAGATTAAAAATGTCTTATTTTTTCTTTTTTCATTGAGGAAAATAATTTCAAGCTACTTATTTTATGGGAAAGGTATAGGAATCTTTCAGTAACCAGTGTATCTCCCTTGGAAGGCAATAATTGCAACTAAAAGTTTCTTGAAACTTTTAAGCAGTCTTGCACATCAGCTTGGAGGAATTTTAGTCCATTCCTCCATATATAAAAATTCGTACATAAGCAACTTTTCCACTGTTTCATTTCCAATTATGTAACTTCTCATTCCTTGCATCAGCTGCCCACTTTAGGTTCTTCCTCAGCATTTCTATAAAATTAAGGTCAAAACTTTGACCTGGTCATTCTAAACATTAACTTTGTCCTGTTTAAACATTCTTTGGTGGTATCACTTTGCATTTGGGTTATTGTCTTGCTGCGTGATCCACTTTCTCTGGAACTACAGTTCACAGATACCCTGACCTTTTCCTATAGAATTTGCTGGTACAATTCAAAATTCATAGTTCCATCAATGATGGCAAGCTGTCCTAGTTTAGAGGCAGCAAAACAAGCTCAAACCATGATACTGCTGCTACCATGTTTCCTAGATGGGGTAAAGTTGTTTTCTAGATTGCAGCATTTGCCTTCATTCAAGCCAAAACATTCTATTCCTCATCCATCCACACTATATTCTTGCAGTAGCTGCCCACCTTATTCATGTGGTCTTTTGCAAACTGTACATGAGCAGCAATGTTCTTTTGGGGAAGTACTGACTTTCTTATTATTTATTTATCTATTTAGCTATCTATCTATCTATCTATCTATCTATCTATCTATCTATCTATCTATCTATCTATCTATCTATTTATACATTTTATTTACCGCCCATCTTGTATCCATGGCTCTTTATTTCTTCTTGCAATCTTGCCATTGTTCAATAATCTACTGATAGTGGTCTCACAAACGGTTCCACCACAAAAGCGCGTAGGACAAAATCGCACTCGACAAAAGCGCGCTGTGACGTCATCACAGCGCGACGAAAAAGTTCGAAAAATGTAAAAATAAAGCGAAAACCTTACCCTAAGCCCCCCAAACCTAACCCTAAACCTAACCCTAACCCTAACCCTTAACCTAACCCTAAACCTAAACCTAAACCTAACCGTTAAAGTAACGAAAAACGTAACGCTAACCCTTAACCTAACCCTAACGCTAACGCTCTAAAGCTAACCCTAACCCTTAACCTAACCCTAACCCTAACCCTAAACCTAACCCTTACCTTTATGTGAATCGGCTTGCTTTAATTTAATTTTTATTAATTTTTATTTGAATTTTTCGATCTTTTTCATCACGCTGTGATGACGTCAAAGGCGCGATTTTGTCGATCGCGCTTTTGTCGTCCGGGCTTTTGACGGGTCACGCTCACAAACACTGACATTTGCTAATTTAAGAAAGCCTTACATTCCTTATATATTACCCTGGACTCCTTTGAGCCCCCTCAGAGCATAACACACCTTGTTCTTGGTGTAATCTTGATTTGTTGACTATTCCTAGGGAGGGTAACAATGGTGTTCAATTGTTTCCGTTTGCATACAATCTACCCGACAGTAAACTGATGGAATCAAAGCTCTTTGAAAACAGATTTGTAACCTTTTCCACTTTGGTGAGCATCAGCAACTGTTTTGTTGGAGGTCCACAGAAACCTCCTTGTTCAAGCAAAGGGACACTTCTACATGCCTGTGTTGGGAAGCTTAGATTTTGATTGTGATTATCCAGAATTCTATTCTTTAAATAAGGACAGGCCCCTACACATGTACCTCTGATTATCATCCCATTTATTGAAATATCTAATTTTCCCTTCAAATGAACATCCTAGAAATTCAGCAACTTTTGCCACACATAAATATGAAGCTTTGAGTCATTTTCCTCAATGAATAAATGAACAAGTATGTTTTTGACTCATTTGTTTAATTGAGTTCTCTTTATTTAGTTTTAGGACGTGTGGAAAACAAAATCATGTTTTAGGTCATATTGAGACCAAATATTGATAATTTTAAAAGATTCAAAAATTTTAAGCATCACTTAAAAGCATATGCAAGTGTGACAATGAAAAGATGACAATGCTATTATTAAGCAGAAAGCAGCTCTCCACTAATCAATTTTGTTATCGAACATAAATACTGAACATTCAAAAGGCAGATATGAGATATAAAGCAATATAAGAAACACATTACTGAGAAAACATACGTAAGAGCTAGCCAATGGACATTCATATTGAGACTCAACCCCAGCACATAACGGTCAAAGGACAAATAAGCATCTTGAATCTATTCTAAGAGAATGTGCAACTCTGCACTGAACCAGTTAATAATACTGAATTCACAGTTTGTGCATAAAATATTTTCAGGTGCATATTTTTTTTTAATGACAGCAGTCTTTTTTTTCCCTCATAGTATAGTCCAAATATTCAATTCATGCATGCTCTGAATTAGCTGCTTCTGAAGGTACATAGCCTTGTTGCCAAAACTGAAGAAATGAGACAACAAAATGCAAACAACAGATGAGATATGCTGCCCCTTCACCAACAGTCCACAAAACAGAAATTCAGCATAAGTGTTGGAAGTATGTTAGCAGGATAGTAAGCAAGGGAGGCAGAAATGTATACACATATGGACATGAAGTACCAAAGAACTACTGGCATGATTAGTTACCATGATATATAGTGGGACTGGAAGAGATGACCCAGCCCTGTTACATTCCCAGTCTTGCATCTATATCAGGATCTCTGTAAGGAAAGGAAGATAAAAAGCAGGATCCAATCCCAGCATACCAAAGCAGTAATAGGGTGGGGGGGATCAAAGAAAAATAGACATTGTGATACTGCCATGCAAGAAATTACCACCTGTCTCAATCAGTTACAGCTCTAGTGTTAGTTTATTTAGAAATTAAATATCATATTATATGTGTGTATGTGCGCACGCACATAAATTCTTATTTGTCATTACTAGAATAGACATCCCACCACTTAGTAACCATCAGAAATACAGTATAGTCAATGAAATCAATGTTAATGTTTGTTGCATGGAGGCAACCACAAAAGAGCAATAATTTTATACAAAGATAGTCCCAAACCTTCAGAAATAATACACTTGATGAAAAATTATTATTCATATTAAGATATGGCATCCTGGGTGCAGATCAGTATTCAAGTGTTACACAAACAGTACATGCACAAGGGAAATTAAGCTTTCCACACTGAGCCAGAGCTTATACAGCCAATTCACTGCACTCATTCAACCTTACCACTGACATCTACTGCAGCACTTTCTAAATTCTGCAGCTGAAAAGAAGGTTACAAAAAAGATGCCAATTACGTACACCCAGTACAAATTGATTTTTCAGCACTACATGAATAATATTTACTGGATCTACAAAAGCAAGAAGTCAGGCCATGAAATGATTGATCCTGAAAGAATTGTTATGTGCAATATTTTGTGTACCAGGGCTGCATTTCTGTTGGAATTAAGTGATAAAGCAAAGTAAATGTCACCACCAGTTCAAAGAAGCCCATCAACCAATTGTTCATGGCAAATAATCCACATTGAAGATATTGTCTAATAGAAGTTCCTTAAAGCCAAATTACAGGAGGCATCATGAGTGCAACAGGAACAAAAAGAAGTCATGCATATGGTAAAGCCAGTGAAAATAAGAAAAGGGCAGTTTTCCCAAAGCCAAGATTGGAAAGCTATGGAAAGCGGACTGTTGTAAAAGGAATTGGCAGCCATACCCCCAATTTTAAGAGAAAAAAGTTGTGCCATCCAGAATGTAACCTGCTAGTGACACAACCTCCTTTATTCTGACAGTTGCAAGGGGGCAGTTTTAGGCTACTTTCCAAGGATACTAAACTTAATGGACCTATGCTCACAAAGAGGAGCAACATACAAATATATGTATACCATGAAGTTGATAATTTATGAGCCCAGAAGGATGTGGTTTCTAGCTGTCCCAGTAATTTAATCCAAAATATAAATGCACAAATTCATGGTTCAAACTGTTCATATTCCATCCCCTCCACCCTTGCATATCTAAAGAAACAAGTATAGTACCTTACCCAGAATAATGCTTTTTGGAATTCTTCTTTCTGATCATAACACACACAATAAGTATGATGACGAAAACTAAAACTAGAATGCCAACACCGGTTGCCCCTAACACAAGGGTAAGAGGAAATACATACAAGTTACCTGAGGAGAGAAAAAAATACTTTCATTTCAGTTATTATATCTTGTTAAAACTGATCACACATTATTCCATTCAAATTTTTAATTGAATTGTGGATACATCTATATTATCAGTATGCTTTTTAAAAATACTTTTTACTTATTAAACATGAAGTGAAAACCATTGATATGTTATACAGGATGCCTCCTACCTTTATGTTTTAAAAAAACCCCACAACTAACAACCAACTCAGATTCAGTTTGTAATCAACTAATACTTTTCACAAGCATTATTACCATATGTCCCCAACTGTATTACTGCGCATTTGATTTTTTTTAAAAAATAACTTTATATTTGTCTCTTTTAATATTTAATTCTCTTAGCATATTTATCTCACACATTGTGGTAATTTTGAATTTTATTTTTGGATTATTTTAAAATATCCTACTTTATTTTCTAATTCCTGCAATTTAATAAGCATTCTCTCCATCTCTTCCTCCAAGCCATAAATAAAAAGCTTGAATTGTACAGGGCCCAAGACTATGTAGTAATTTACTCCAACTGGTATTTATTCCACTGTGAGGAAGAACCATTGATAGTGTTCTCCAAGTATGATTTTCAACTACATATATGCTTAACTGTAATGACATCCGTACACTAACTTGCTCATCAGAATGCCATAAAGTACTTTGTAAAAGGTTTTACTAAAATAAAATTATGTTTTATTGTAGCATTTTTGTAATTTACTGAAAAGGTTATGAATCCGACAAATCTTATTTCAGATTAATTATTCCTTAATCTGGAATAAGATCAATTTAGTAAACTTTCTTAACAAATTCATGTTACCATTCATGTGGCCTTCAGACCAATCTTATACCACCTAGAAAACAATCTCTTTAGGTGTGATGACTCCCCCAGATGCTTCCCCAGATACCTCTTTGGATGCTAATTCAGAGGAGGATGAGCTCGTCCCGGGCATGTCAGGAGGGGTGGAAAACAAGGACTGCAAGCCAGCAGTGGAGGGGCTGAGCACAGGGGAGGAACCAGACAAGCAGCTGGCTTAGCTAGAGGCAGGAGTGGCACAACTGCAGCTGGGAAGCCCAGAAGCTTTGCGTGGAGAGGACACACAGCTGCAGCTGGTCGATGGAGGTGAAGATGACCTGCTTTCTCCTCTAGATCCGAGACCATGTAGGGCTGAGAGGAGGTAGGCACAAAGACCAGCCAGGCTACTTGTGAGGAGGCAGCCTCGTCCCTCGTTATGGGCTGCACCAGGAAACAGTTTAGTTCAGCAAGGGGAGTGAAACTATGCTGGGAATGTGTTCATTTCCTTGTTGTGTGTTGTTGCCTTGAACTTTGGATCGTGCCTCTTCAACTATGGAATTGCCTTTGCCTTGTGGCCTTGCCTTTGCCATATGGACTTACCTTTGCCTGGTGTGTACTTGCCTTTGCCTTCTGGACTTCCCTTGCCCTGTGTACTTGACTTTGCCTTGGGGACTTGCCTTCACCTAGTGGACTAGTGCTGGCTTTTTTTTTTAGTAGTCTGCTGAACTCATTGGGAGTGAGCTGATGCTGGAACACAGAATTGCTGGGGAATACTAATACAGGCATGGAAACCTTTATAAAGACTCTTAACACTGTGAGGTGTGTATGTGTATGTGAGGGTTCACCGACAAATGCACGGTAAACAAAAGCGTGCCAATGAAACCACGGCAATAAAACCGCGAGTTCGAAATGGCGCCGACGAATGAGCGCAGAAGCGCGCCGACAACAGCGCTCCGACAGAAGCGCGCTCTAAACCTAACCCTAACCCTAACCTTAACCCTTACCCTCACCCTAACTCTTACCTTAACCCTAATCGCGCTTCTGTCGGCGCTCTTTTGTCGGTGCTCCTTTGTGGGCGCACTGTTAATGTCACGGTTTTATCGCCGCGGTTTTGACGCTGCGCTATTGTCAGGCGTGCATTTGTCGGGTTACAGTATGTGAGCGGGACAGCACATTAGGAACCTGCTCTAGACTTTTCCTATTTTTAAAATGTCAGAATGACTTTTCTATGTTCTCTAGATTATTTCTCTCCCCAATTCCCATTTTAAGGTACTTTATTTTTCCAGCAGCTAGCACCTTGCCCATTATCCAGAATTTCTGAAGAATACTTATAAGGTTTGGCCATCAGAAGATATTCCTTCAATACTCCAAGTGCAATTCATCTGATCTTGGGAAGTTATAGAGATTTCTTATCATTCATAAGCTCAATCCTATCTTTTTTCATTTTCTGAGTTTATTAAAATTCACTTTTAAAAGTCCAAGATATATTGAATAGGCTTATCATTGCATTACCATGTGTCTTACTTATCAATTTATGTCATGTTAAGGATGCCTGATCCTTTTTTGCCTTCTTTCACTGTCTGAAATAAATGTAAATGCTACCACAGCATCACATTGTTGTCTTTTAAAACTGCTAAAAATGCCATGTTACTTTTTGTTTCTGAAACTTATTTACACAGAAACGTATTTTAATATTGCTCCATAATGGAATTCTTTTTTCAAAAGTGCTTGCAATCTTGGCTGATGGTGGAAACGGCAACCCAACTTAAATGGAAGACTGGAAGCATAACTTTTGAAGGGAGGGCTTAGTGGACTTTTATCAGAAAATGGTATATTTTATATTTTGTTATTTACTAGCTCTTTAAATGGACAATATAAGTGTCTCACGTTTGCAGGAAAACAATTAGTTCATGTAATAGAATGTTTAGACTTACTCCTTAGGAATGAAAATTTCAAAGTGACAATTTGCCCCTTGCTAGCTAACCTGAGTTTGGCAGATAGTTAGATATACCAGGAAATAATTTTAGGTATACCAGAGAACAACATGAAGCAATAAGAACCTCAGAGTTGAAAATGTAAATCTTTTCTATGAATATGTTTTTTGCTATATAAGATTAACTATACTTTAGGATTCTCCACATAAAGAATCTCTCACACCATCCAGTGACTCTTCTTTTAGATAAAGCAATATTTAGATCCGTGCTTCCCATGGCTTTTTCTTCATTACACAAACTGCTTATCAGAAAGTCTTATCACACTTTGAGGACTGAACATAAACCCCTGCAATCAGTGGTCACTGAATGAATACTCACAACTCGGGGACTACTTATATTATGAAAACAGTATCACTTAATGATATTTACATCATTTTAACAAATTACCTGTATTTTTCGGAGTATAAGACGCTCTGGAGTATAAGATGCACCTCAGTTTTTGGGGAGGAAAATAAGAAAAAAAATCTGCCTCTGCCTACCAGCATCCATCCAAATTATCAGGCTAGTGTCCTTAGCAAACAGCCTGGTCAGCATCAGAACATTAGCCTGATTCAGGACAAGCAGCTGATTGGCGGGTGGATCAGCCTCCCAGAATACTCCCAATCAGCTGTTCCCAGAGGTGAACTTTAGCAAGTTTACTGATTGTGAGCATGTGCACGTAAGCACTCACTACTCTCGCACACGCCTCGTTGGGGCAGATACACAGCTTCAAAAATGCAGCTGATCATTGCAGGGTACATTGCAGTACAACATTCAAAGCATGGAACCAGTCCGACAAAGCAGTAGCTGTTCCGGGTTGCCATTTTGGCTTCTGCGACTTGCTTTTTCACCCTCCGTTTGAGAGGCTCAGTTTGCAGCCTCCAGAAGCTCCGTTTGAAAGGACGTGCAGAGGCCGAAGGGTTAGGCTACATTCTATGTATAAGACACACCCAAAATTTCACCCTCTTTTAGAAGGAGGGAAAGTGTGTCTTATATTCCAAAAAATATGGTACCATTGGTAATTTCATTGATTGTCTTAATAGGAATACTTTAGGGAAATTCATATTTTAGGCAATATTTAACTCAATGTAAATGTGTTGGGCAATAGGTTTATATGCCATTACTCAAAGAATTTTTTTTACCGATTTTGGATAATTTACCTAGATTTGGGAAGCACTGATTAGAACCTCTGAAGTTTGTTGATTTTTCTTGGTAAAGTTATATATAGCTTTATTTATGCCCAAAAGATCCAAATAGCAAAGTACAAACATAATCTAAAATTTAGCATTAAATAAAACAATTTAACAAATAAAATGATTTATAAGTATTACATCAAACAAATTCAATCTTATTGATATGTTACTAAAGACCTTGTCTTTAGTTAGACAAGGTTAAAAACTTAGCTGTTGCTACTCTAATCTTAGGATTTTCTAGGTGAAATTTTAACATGTTCAGACACACTTTTTAAAATGCACCAGATAAATATTCTGGAAAAAAAACTCTTCAAATATCACAATACTATTACAGGACAAAATCTTTGAGAAATTGAATCTTTGCTGGCAACAAATTTAATCTAACTTTTGAAAAGACCATTTTGTACTTTTTAAAATTTAAATTATTAAGCTATGTTGGGAGCTGAAAGTTTTTGTAATTTATTCCAAAAATCACAGATGAATACAGAATTTTGGCTTTTGCCATTAACTCATTTTAAGTTATTCCATGACCTTTAATACAATAAAATGCTGGCGAAATTTCTTCTCCACTGTTCAGAATAAAATAATGGAATAAAATCCAGAATGGCAAACAAGTACTTGCTTCAGCGCATTGTTACATAAAGCAATTTTAGAGAAAGAATGCAATTTATGCAGAGCTTCTCCATCACTCATTAATTAATTTTTCATTCCATCCAATTATTACTATACCTTTCTCCATAACCCTGACTTTGATTTTTCCTGGTGTAACAACTATATCTGGAGGGTTTTTAACATCACAGATATAGGTTCCATTGTCTTGAAATTGCATGTTTGCTATAGTGATTGATGCATCTTTCTTGTTAAGGTCTCCAGCCCAGTTGCTTCTGTCATCAAATTGTGTACTCTTTCCAGGATATGCTTGTCCATTGGAATAATAGAAGAACTATAATCAAAAATACAAACATTATGCTGTATTAAAAACTTGTTTTCCAACTATTGTCTTAACAAATCTTAACAAACAATACAATACATAAATTTCAAACCAGTGCAAGAGTGACAAAGATAATATTCTACTTGAGAGCCTGTAAAGCTGGTTTTAAAACAAGTTGAAGAGAAACATTTAACATATAATATCACAAGAGTTTTTAAAGTTTTAAACTAATTTCAGGAGCTCAGGTATATTGCTCTACCCAACTTTCCTCAATTCTGTTTTTTTTTTCTCAAAATAATGTACTGATAATATTATTAATACTATTACTATTACATGATTTCATTCTGGTGTCAGTTTATTATTTTTCCAATCATGTCAAGATAAAAAGATATCCAACCAAGCATGTGACGTGGGTTAAAACATTTCCTCATCTAAGCAAGGTTCTGGTGACAACCAATTTTGGTGCAAAATACAATTAATATCTTCTCCAGCATTTCAAGGGAAAGAACGTTGGTCCTTACCTGAATGTTTCTTTTTGGTAGACGAGAGGGAGGGGCAACTCCTGGGATATTCTCACAGTCTGATTGGTCCAAAAGGCTGAGGGAAATCTTTTTAACCTCCTTCTTTCCCTGTGACTCCCAGTTCCTTGAAGTCGCATGACCAGAGCAAACTACCAAGAAAACAGACAACAGCAAGAGAATACCACCCCCCTGCCCCTCCCCTCGACTGACTATCACCTACGTCTAACTAGGGGGGATGTCACCCCTCCATCTCATCTACCGACAAGAAACGTTCAGATAAGGACCAACGTTCTTTTTCCAGTAGATTCAAGGGAGGGGCAACTTCTGGGACATACCCAAGCTCAGTCCCTGAAGGGGAAACTAAGATTTGGGGGAGGGGCGTAGTATCCTACGCCCAAAGGACGCCTCGGCCGATGCAAAGGCATCCCAGCCAGTAGTGGCAGAGTCGGGGACGACCAAGTAGCCACCCGACAAATGTCTTCGAAAGGACTCCTTGTGGCCCACGCTGCTGTAGAAGCAGCACACTGTGTGGAGTGGACCATGATCCCCGAATGGGGGACGGCCTGAGGACTCGCAGGCCATAGAGATGCCCTGTCATAACCACTTGCAAATGGTGGCAGAGGAAACCAGGCTGAAATGAAATAAAGAGGGCCTCAGGCCTACGGAAGGAAGACGTGCGTCGGAGATAAATGCGCAAATCACGACGAATGTCCAGCCGGTGCCAAAGGTGCTCCTTCTCATGGGAGGGAGCTGGACAGAAATTGGGAAGGATGAACTCCTGCGCCTGGTAGAAGGGCAAATTGACCTTAGGGAGAAAGGTAGGGTCCAATCGTAGGACCACTCTATCTTAGTGAAATTGACAGAAGTCATCCTTAGATGACAAAACCCCCAACTCGGAAAGGTGCCTGGCAGAAGTCATGGCTACAAGGAATGCCACCTTGAGGGATAGGAATCTAAGGTGGACAGTGCACAAGGGCTCAAAGGGAGTCCTCATCAAGGCCCTAAGAACAAGGGGCAGGCCCCAAGTTGGGAACCTATGGACGGGAGGGGGACATAAATTAGTGGCTTTCCTCAGAAATCTCTTGACCAGGGAATGGTGGGCTAGAGACGAATAATCGTCCCCTGGCAGAACTGAGGGCAGGGCGGCTACCTGATGCCACAAAGTGTTGTGAGAGACCCCCATCCAGAGCTTTTTGCAGGAAGTCCAGAATTTGAGCGACCAAAGCCTCAGTTAGACAAATCCTGAGTGGGCTGTACCACTTAACAAGTGCTGCCCATGTGGAATTATATATCCGTGTGGTGGAGGGGTGTCTAGACACCTCAATGGTCACTATAACTTGGGAGCACAAGTTGGCACTTCTCAGGAGGTTCCGCTCAAGCACCAGGCGGTCAGGTGGAGTCACTGGGGCTCTGGGTGAATCAAGACCCCCTGGCGCAGGGAGAGCTCCTCCCAAGGAATCCTCCATGGGGGAGAGACGGAGAGCTGGACGAGGTCCACAAACCAAGGCCGTTTGGGCCAATAAGGTGCTATCAGAATGATGTCCGCCCTCTCTACCACTATCTTCCTCAGTGTCCCCAGTATCAGAGGGAGCGGGGGGAAATGCATACAATAGGTCCGGAGGCCATCTGCTCCAGAGAGCGTTTGTTCCTTCTGCGGCCAGGGTCAGGAATCGAGAGAAGAATCTTGGGAGCTGGGCATTTGTTGGAGTCACAAACAAGTCCACCAACGGGTTGCCGAACCTCTGGCAAATCTTCTGGAAGAGTTCAGATAAAATCTGCCACTCCCCGTGGTCCACAGTCACGCAGCTCAACCAATCAGTCTGGTGGTTGGCCGTGCCCGAGATGTGCTCCACCACCACTGACGCAAGATGTCTCTCTCCCCAGGAGCCGAGTTTCAATGCCTCCAGCCAAAGGGCTCTGGAATGAGTCCCCCCTTGACAGTTTATGTGGGCCTTTGTGGCCACATTGTCTGTCAATAGAAGGACATGATGGCCCTCTATCAAACTCTTGAGCAGTTGGAGGGCCAGCCGGGCAGCCTTCAATTCTAGCCAGTTTATATTGTGGCGAAGGTCCGACCGGATCCAACAGCCCTGCGCCATCTTGGAGTCCATGAGGGCCCTCCAACCAAACAGGCTCGTGTCTGTAGTGATGGTCACTCGATCCGGCTCCCCGAACTCCAATCCGCATTGAAGAGCTGGGGACAGCCACCAACGCAGGGATAGGCACACGTCTGCTGGTAGATAGATGAGTCGCGGACAGTTGCTCATATGTTTCCGCTGGAACAGGATGAAGGCCCACTGCAGGGTCCGGGAATGAAGCCGTGCCCAGGGGACAATCCCTATGCATGACACCATCTTGCCCAATAGGCGGGCCAAGGTCAGGATGGAAACTGACCGCTTTGTGCTCACCTGCCTTGCCAAGGCTTGAAGACTGATGAGCCGCTCTGAGGATAGTCAAACCGTTCCCTCCATGGAGTCTATCACCACCCCCAGCCCCAGGTATAAGATCTTCGTAGAGGGCGAGAGATGACTTTTGGGAAGTTGACAGAAAACCCCAGGGCCTATAGAGTCCGAATGGTGAGTTTGAGGTCGTGGACAGCCCAGGCCTGAGAGTGGGCTTGCACGAGCACGTCGTTGAGATAGCATTGTAGTCTCACCGGGACAGAGCAGAGATAAGCCACCAATGCCACTAGGACCTTCGTGAATGTGCGTGGGGCTGAAGCTAACCTGAAGGGGAGGGCCTTGTATTGAAAATGGAGCCAGTTTTGGGGAAAATGCAGGAACCTGCGATGGGCAGGGAAGATGGGGTGTGGAGGTAGGCTTCTGTCAAGTCCACTAATATTAGGTAATCCCCCTGCCTGATTCCCTGAAGAATGGACCTGAGGGATGACATCTTGAAGTGCCTGTATACCAGATAACGACTGAGGTGCTTGAGGTCCAGTATCGCCCTCCAGCCCCCCCCCCCCAAGGTCTTTGGAAAGACGAATAGGTTGGAGTAGTGATCCAACCCTCATTCCATCCGCGGAACTGGCTCTACCGCCTGGATGTCCAGCAGATGTTGTATGGCTAGGGACATCAGACGACAGCGTTCTGGGTCCCAGGATGGTGGAAAGGTTCTGAAGAAGGTCAGGGTCATGGAGAGGAATTCTAGATTGAGGCCGTTCCTGACCATGGTCTTTACCCAGGCGTCTGATGTCACTCGGTCCCACTGATCCGCGAAACCCCACATTGGAGTCATTTCTCTTTGCAGAAGGGGCGGCCCTCCCTCCATGAAAGGGCCGCTCCCTCCACGAAAGGGCCTCCTGGACTGACCCCAGTACCTACCCCTGTCCTGGTAGTAGGGCCTCTAGAACTGCCTATTGGATCTATGAGGGATGTATCTCTGGTGCTGATTCTCTTGTTCAGGGGCCCTGAATTACTGTCTACAAAATGAGGACGGACAGTTCTTGGTATTGGTAGGCAAGACTTTCTTTTTGTCTTTGTTCTCTATGAGAATTGGATCTAAGGATTCACCAAAGAGATTAGTCCCAGTGTAAGGGGCAGCTGGCAGGCTCCACTTGGACTTGTTATCCATTTGCCAATTATGTAACCATAACAACTGCCTGGAAGTCACCGAGGTAGCTAGACCTCAGGATGAGTACTTCACAGCATCAAGGGTGGCAGCCACCGAAAACTGCATGACAGCAATTATCTTTGTGATATCTTGGTGAAGTCGCTCATCCTGAAGAGAAATGCAGTCTTGCAACTGGCGGAGCCACATGACTGCTGATCGGGTTGAAATAAGAGGTAGCTGTAGTGGACTTTATGGCCCATGCCGAGGCATTGAAATTCTTACATAATGTAAGCTCCGCCCGCTTGTCCTCTGGCTTCAATTTATCAGCCACATCCCATGACACTTTGGATGAGGCGTTGGCTAGGGTGGCTACTGGGGTGTCTACATTAGGCAACTGAAGCACCTGGGAGAAGGCCTGCTCCATGTTGTTGAAGCGGCGGTCGTTGCTCCCTGGGTTAGGAAAGATGGAAGGGCGAGCCCACTGATTCTTTTCCACCTCCAGAAAAAGGGGAGGAGCAGGGACCTCCTCCTTGATGGTCACTGTATTGGAGAACATGACCAAATTAGGGTCTCTGGGTAGAGGAATGGCAGGGTCACCTGTACCGACCTTAATGGTCTTCCTAGCTTTGTTTAACAAGGTTTTAAACATTGGATGAGTAAAGAGATTTGGGAAGGCCGGGAATCCGGGAGGACAATCTCTTCATCCTCTGAAAATCCCATGTCCTGATAGGTGTCATCCCCTAACACTGAGCCTTCACTGACTACTGAGGGTGAAGGAGGCCTAGACGTCTGATGTCTAAAGTCTGAGGAGCTCCTAGCCTGATGAGAAACCTGGGACCTAGGCTCCCTAGAAGAATGACTTTCCCTTAAGGAAACTGCAGAAACAATTCCCCTGGAAATGGCTAAGGAAATAAGTCTCTTGATGCTCTCAGGGAGCAGCTCCAGATCCTCAAATTCATCCTCCGAGTGTCCTGGGGCAAGACACTGTGGAGCCAGGGTGTAGGGGGAGAGGAAATCCCAGGATGAACCTTCCAATGGATCCCTGACCTCCACCCTGGGCCTTTGAGGAGAGGCAGGAGGGGATGGGGAAATTCCCAACCCAGATTGCCTGCGTGCCTAGAGGGAGAAGAAGGGCTAAACCTCCTGAGGGGCAGGCCGATTGGTGGGATTCAGGCCTCAGAGGAGATCTGGATCTGTCCGGAGAAGAAGGCTTGTTGGCCTGGGCCTGTTGTTCTGCCCTAGCAATCCTCTTCTCCAGGGCCTTCTGTCACTGGTTTTCATCCCTCTGGCTGGCTCTGGAAGGTCGTTGGGCTGCTGAAGGCTTGGCTGCAGCTGCCCTTGTCCTCAGCCCAACCATGGCTTCCTCCTCGGCTCCAATTAGGGCACTCCCTGGGGGCCGTGAAGTGGACTGCCTGCTCTCCGCCATTGGTGCCACTCACGTGTCCGCTGATGTCTCGCCTAGAGCCATCAGCTGGTGCAAGGGCCTTGCGGGAACAATTAGTGGGCTGCTGAGGCTGAAGCTTTCCGGCCCGACTCGACCGCAATGCAAGCCAACGATTCCGGGCCAGAAAATTGCTGCCTCCACATGCGCGCTTCCAAAATGGCCACCTCCACATGCGTGCTTCTGAAATGGCCACCGGAGATTTCCACGCACTTCAAATCGTCCTTTTTTTCTTCCGCCGTGGCTTGAAAAGCTTGCCGTGGCTTGTTTTGCCCATGCACGGCTTCCCAGTGTTAAATTAAGCCATCCGCAGCCTGATCGGCACTTCTATCTGGCAGCCCTTCCCGCGGAGCTGCAGAAACAGAGCCTGACACCCCCGCAGTTCCAGGGAGCAGACAGAGCTCCAGAAACTCACGAGAAGAGGGCAAGAATCCAATTAGCCCTCCCTCGGCTTGCTGCGGGATGGAGGACCCTGTCCCTGCAAGATAGTAACTCAGAAATTTAGAATTTAAAGTAGCTAATACATCAAATCCGAACAAATACTAAAATTTACTCACTCTTTCTGGAACCACAAAGACAGTGCTTGGACCAAAAGACTGAGAGGAACTGGGAGCCACAGGGAAAGGAGGAGGTTAAAAAGATTTCCCTCAGTCTTTTGGACCAATCAGGCAGTGAGAAATCCCAGTAGTCGCTCCGCCCTCAAGTCTACCGGAAAACAATCTGGCTTTCAGTAGTATAGAGAGCAATGCAAGATTAGGCAGGACTTTTTACTTCTTATGATTTTCTTTTGCAAACAATATCTTACCGAGACAGGAGATGTTGATCCCTCGCCTTGGAAACTCCAGGTGACAGAAGCTGAACTGCTGATCACTTCTGTGGAAGTAAAAGTGCATGGAAGCTTTGCCTCAGTCCCATTCTCCACAGGAAAGTCTGTCGGCGTGTATACCTCCACAGCTGAAACCTGGACTATCAAGAACAACATTACAAGAATTGGAATACCAGATCCTTCATAAATATTAGCACTCTCCAAAAGAAGATTCAAGAATCTATTAAATCAAAGAGATTGAGTAAAAAATCAGTTTCACTTATCTCATTAAGCCATCATGTGGTTGGTTGGTTTTTTATTTTGTATAAAGTATGGCTGCAATATTACAATTTGCTGTCATATGCACACCAGACTTTCTGTGGACTCTCAGGAGAGAAATTCAATACAATACATTATTTCAGAATTTTTCATCTTTATTATGCAGACACCTAATTTCATTTCCCAGCAAGCCTAATTTAAAGACAGAAGACAATATTACTCCCCTCTTCTGCTCCCCATTTGATATAAGAACCACCACTTCCGATTCTAAAGTGCAGAATGACAAAATGTTTTTCTCTATACTTAATATTATAAAGCTAAGTGTTCTCTACATAAGTGTGCAAGCATTTAATGAAGTTAATGTACTACGCTATATAGATGCATTATTCTATTCCCTGCCTACTTCTTAATTTAGAATTAATAAAGGGCTTATAGATATTGGTGGTTTATTTTCTTACTGTGTAATAAGTTAACAACTGTTTTTTATCTGGCTGTTAAAACATTGAACTTGTATCATTTTTTACCACTTTTCACTGTTGTTAATTTTAAAAGTGTAAACAACTGTACATAATTAGAAAAATACACTCAAAGACAGAGAAGGATGCTGTATTTAACTTTGGTTCTGTTGATTTAGGAAAATATATAATTTGACTGGTGGCACTTAATCTTTTGCATGAACTGTAAACATGTTTTTCAATCTAGAATTGGCATAATAATTCAAATATCATGGGATATTCAGTTACAGGTAGTCCTTAACTACTTGTCCAATGATTGTTTGAAGATGCAATGATGCTGAACAAATGTTACTTAACCCCAGGCCTCAAAGTTCTGGCTATAGCAGCATCCCTGCTTAATGATAGGGACTGCCAGAATTGCATTTATGACTATATCACTTAGCAACAAAAATGCCAATCTCAATTATCATTGTTAAGCAAGAATTACCTGTAAATAATAACAAGTACTGGAAAAAATCTTAAAATGTAATTTGGCCCAGCCACCTGTTTATCCATTATTATTCCATCCTCAACAGATGGCCATCCAGCTTCTGTTTAAACACCTGCAGCAGAAAAGCCTCCACTATCTCCCTAGTCCCAAGTAATTCCATATCATCGCTGAAGAACCATTATGGTTAGGATTTTTTAAAATATTCAACCAAAACACATTTCCTTGTTATTTAACCCCACTATTTCTCTTCCGGTTTTCTTCCAGACAGCTTGACAAATATCTGAGGACAGGCATCATGCCACATATAGACTTCTGTAAGCTAATCATAGCTAATACCCTCTACCCATTCCTTATAGCGGATCCTTCCAGACCTCTTATCATGTTAATTGCTTTCTTCTGGCCAAACTCTATGTTGTTGATGTCGTTTCTAAAATCTGGAGCCTATTATTGGACACAATGTTCTATATTCAATTTGATCAATGCAGAACAGAAAGAAAAGAATGATTTATCTTGCTCTTGGCTACTTTATTTTTATTATTTCTAAGACTACATTTGCTATGAGATGCTAGGCATACACAGCAGATGCATCACTCTGGTAGCTCAAGTTCAGCTTGTGATGCACAAAGTTTCCTAGATACATAATACTAAAATCCTTTGAGTATTATGCTTTGATTAAATCTGGAACAACATTCCAAAATCTACAAAAACAAATTTGCACTTTTTAAATATAAGTGGAACATTTGTTCTTGTCCAATTAGCTGACCCATCAACTGTCTTTCAGAATAGGTTACCACCACCAAGTTTTTTCCAAAACCTCTAGGTCAGTGATGGCGAACCTATGGGCCATTTGTCAGGGCACACGAGGCACTGCCTTGTCAGCTGGCCAGCATGCATGTCCGCGCTAGCCAGCTGAATTCACCCTTTTTTAAAGCCATTTTCGCCCTCCCCATGCTCCAGAGATTTTATAGGAGCCTGGGGAGGGCGAAAAGAGCCTCTCCCCACCCTCCGGAGGCCCTCCGGAGGCTTCATGAGCTTCTCTGAAGCCTCCGGAGCGCAACAAAATGGCCCTACAGGCAAACTGGAAGTTTGGGAACGGACCTCTGGTTTGCTCAGAGGGTTATTTTGACTGCTCCGGAGGCTTCAGGGAAGCCTCCTGGAGGTCCCTGAAGCCTCCGGAGGACTTCTGGGGGCGGGGGAGGCTGTTTTCGCCCTCCCAAGGCTCCTATAAAGCCCCTGAAGCCTGGGGAGGGCGAAAAAAGCATGCAAAAAATTGGGGGAGCGCTGTAGTGCATGCATGTGCACTGGGGGGGGTCACGCATTGCATTATGGGTGCAGCACGTCTGCACACGACCCCCCTGCACTCCCCCCATTTATGGCACGCAAGCCAAAAAAGGTTCGCCATCGCTGCTCTAGGTATTCAAATTGGATGGCTTGTGACTAGAGAGTGCTTGGTTTGCAGCACTGATGATATTACCTAGTCAAGTAATAGAATGTCTCATGCAAACAATCAAGCTCAGAGAACACCAAGGACTCCACAGTTAAGCCCTGAGCTACATATATTCTATTTTTTGACTACACTTCTATCAAACACAGTTTCATCCTTTTTTTTTTTAATCTGCTTTCACAGCTGGCTGGTAGAAAGTGTTGAACATGTCTAATGCCATTATACAATGGCAATTTCCAAAATTTGCCATGTAAAAATGAATTATAATTAGCATGATGTGTGGTTCTAGTCAATTATGATTCAAATAGACCTGATCATATTACAGTTTTCTTTCTATAATCCAAAGAATCTTGGGTTTTTTGGTACCTCTGAAAAAAACAAATATGTCACTTCTTCATCAGTTAAAAACTGTTTAAAAAAACATTGGAGACCTACATCATTATATACTAAGAGCTAGGTTTAAATCTCAATATTAAATCTTTAAATATTGTCAGAATGGAAATATCAATATTGAATACTGGTGTTCTTTAAATCAGCAATCTGAAACAAATACAATGCTATTTTTCTTTCAAAAACTATAGCCATCTAGTGACATACTTGGAGATAAAGGGGGGGGGGGAACCATTCAATGAATGCATACCAGTCTAAAAAATCAAACAGGGAAAATATATATGGACATTTCAATTAGACATTTGGCGTTCTTTGGGAAGAATCCTCACATTTTGTCAAACCACGAGACTATATGAATCAAAGGCTTACACTTTCTAAAAAAAAGACCTGAATATAGTTTCAAATTTTAGATTTGGATTTTGATAAGGAGCCACCTAAAATGTTTTGGTGTTTGTTGCTGTTTTACAAACAACAGTATTCCATGAAATACTGTTTCTAAAATATTGAAGAAAATCTAGCAACAAAGTTAGAAACTGTTAATCCTTCTCCAGAAACATGTTGCAACATCCAACAATGTTTTCTAATGATAATTCTATAGAATCAAAACACCACACACACAACTAGAGAAAGCAATTGTTTCAGTATCCAGTCAACTTCCTCTGAAAAACAATGTAACAAAATGTTTCAATGCAACATTAAGGTTCTGAAATTAGAGGGGAGGGGGGAACAATACCAGTGTTTACTCTGAAAAACTCCACCCAGGGGAAGCTTAAGAAAACAACAATTTCAGAATCATATTTACAGGATCTCAATATCCTAAAACGTGTGCATTATTTACACATGTTCTCAGAGATCATTTTAGTTTCAAAAAAATGTCATTAAATTTTCCTAACCAGGGAACACCAATGAGTAAACCAAAACAAACAACATGCTAACATTGCAGATTAGTACACAAATTAGGCTTTAAACTTTGTGTGAACATCTCTATATGTTGACATTTGTGTGCCGATTTTTAAGAATTTGAAGTTTAAATTCCCAGAAAACATTAGCTTGAAACATCTTCTTAAAACTACTATATTCAGGATGAGTTGGAACAACTCGGTTGGCCAGAATAGATAAGAAAATTACAGCACAACACCATTGAGCACCAAACTGGGAAAGCTGGCTGATATTATTCTTTTCAGACGATGAAATCATAGTTTATGATTACTCTGAAGCAGTACCATGAATATCCCTCTTTTAACACTGTTGATGTTTCCTGACTTTCACAGGATAATTCATAATGTTCACAGCTAATAGATATTACAGCATTGTGCTTTAATTCAAGGCTGTTTCAGATTTTGATCAAACACGCAGGCAAATCAACTTAAAATAATATTCCTGATGAAAGTAATCATCAAAATCTGCTTATAAGAGGTTGGTACACAGAATCACCACCGATTATTCTAGGCCACCTGACAATATTTACCAATTTTAATAATGCCAGAACATAGTAAAGAGCAACACTCGATCTCATCATTTTTGGGATTTCACATTGCCAAAGCCTTTTGAAAGAGTCACAGCATAAAATACACAAAGTGCATACCACACTAATCAAATTGGAATAATGAAAGTGTTTTCTAAATTATATACCAAGATTTTGTAAAACAGGGTTTTGACAATAATCATTCAACAACTCTGTTACTCCAGCATTGGAGTTTAGTCAACAAAAAAGTAAATATTAGAGGCAATCTATTTTGATTATCATACTATATTGAATTAATCCAGAGATTAATACTAGCGTGACTCAAGCCAAATAAATAGTTTGAACTAAACTTCCTTGCCATTAGCCATCTTTAAGATGCATTAAGTTGCTTAGTTTCTGGTTTCAATAAAGGGTGTTTCTTTTCTGCATTTGCTTCTAGTAAGAAGGAACCCAACAGCATAATAATTGGTATTGACAGGCTTGCAAGGGTTAATCTAAATTTGAGTTCAAAGCATCTAGATGGTCACATGCTACTTGACACTACAATGAGAATTGAAAGAAATTGAAAATATGTTAACTTATTATATTTTGTTTGTTAAAGAATACTCCATACGCCTTTGATCTACTATTGAAAAACTGTAACGTATGCTTAGAGTTTAAAAGAGTCTAGTTGAACATTGAAAATGATAACATTGTGAAAGTCAGATAATAATTTTAAACAGTTTGGCATAAGCAGGTAGCCATATAACTTGCACAATATATTTTTGATCTGTATGGGTATAAACAAAGAGTCATCAAAGATAACTCATATTAAGTGTGAGCAAGAACAGCCCCCCTGCCCCAAAATAGTGGAATATCTCACTTATCTGGGTAAAGGATAACTAACACTGTGTTTTATCAGTGTGATTATCTCTATATTCATTCAACAATTGCTTTCATCTGTCCTATTTTAATCAGAAGTAAGCATCAGTTCTGTAAGCATCCAGTACCTCACCAACTCAAAAACTTGAGTAGAATTTGTTGACTTTGTAATGTAATGCTACCAATTTAGCCAGACACTACTTGGATTAATAACTCTGTCATAAGTTGCTACTATGGGATTCTCCAAATGGTATGGATAATAACTTCTAGTTCTTCCTTGCTGGCCAAAATGACAGTGGTTTATATCTGAATACTTGAAAGATAATAGGTTGCCTTGTAGGCAACCATCTGGAGCATTATTTCATTTTCCTATTAATATCTGCCCAGTTCAACTTGCAGAACTGATCTGAAAGGAACTATTTTTGGTTCTAGTCAAATTATCCTACTTATAATAGAAGACGTAGACAGAACAAACATGAACACACTTAATTGTTGCTTCATGGATAATTTTTTCTTGTCTCAACATGTGTAACAGCAACAGCTAGGTTTATATTTTTGAGAAATCGCTATTATCTAACCAGTTTAATGTAAGACAAAAAGCAAGTCTAGATTTAAAAATACAGCCAATTTTAAAATGCAGCCAATTTCTTATTCCTCCAGAACTGTGTGTAAACAATAATCCTAAGGTCTTTCCCCCATTACATTGAAGTTTTTAAAGGAATGCTTTGTGGATGCACAAATTTGACTACTAACTAATGCTTTTATTTTCAGTTATCTTTTAAAAATATTGGTTTCATGGAAGAAAATAAGATGTTTATTCAATAAGTGCAATATGAGAAGAAATATTTTGATGAAATTCAGAAATAAAGGGGAAAAAAACCTTTCCATTTTGGAATAAGTTGTATCCAAAGCATAACCTCCAATGCTAAAGTGAAATATTGTTTCCCTTTGGCTTACTCTGATGTATAGATGGTTCCAACTACATATCACAGTTTTGGATAACTGTGCTAAACAAAAATTAAAAAGGCACATTTTAGCTTAGGGTTACAATGGAACCAGACCTGTCAGTTTCTATTTAAGGGATAAGGTCTCTAAGTAGATTTTTGAATCGAGTCCTAAGCCCATCAGTTCAACATTCAACTCAGGTTTTAAATAATGAATTCAGTTTTAAAATACTCTGGATTTGCTGTGCCAGTAAAAAAGAAATAGACAAATATATAAACAAAATGCTAAGCAGAAAGGGGAAGAAGAAAATAAATATAGTACTTCATATTCTAAAACAAGGGTCCCCAACCCCAGGACTCCTGGCATGGCATGCCCAAAACGGCCCATGCAAACAAGTGAAGTACCGTCTGCAGGATGCAGGCAGCACACTAAACCATGCTTCCTCCGGTCGTGGAAAAACTTCTCTCCACCAAACCTCTGGTGCCCAAAAGGTTGGGGCCCACTGTTCTAAAACTAAACTCTCTGAGAGACACAAGTCTACTTGGGCATAAAACATGCCATATACAAAAAAGGTGGGGAATTCATCCCTCTTCACATTTCCCTCTGGGACACAAAGTTGCAATAAACCATAACAAAACTTGCATTTGTTTTAACTACTGCTAATCTCATTAGAATTGCCATTAGTTTTTTTTTCTTTCTTTGATGATCTAATTGTGGGAAAATCTCACTTCTGATAAATATATAGCACAAATTTATAAGTCTTACAACACCTTTTGTAACTACTGTAATATAAAGTATGGAACTTGAAAATGAAACAATATTTTCAACTGATATAATCTTTCCAATTACTTTTTAAAAATGTAAGTATGGTATCATCAGAATAAAATATTAATAAGTTTCAAACGAACACAATATTAAATACCACACTGATTGAATCTTAGTATTAGCTTGACTTATATCCACATTACACATGAAAAATAACTAGCACTCATATTAAATGATAAATGCTACACAATTTTACTACTGTTCTATTTGCTGTGTAACATATAGAGTACATCAAATATGAAATGCTGATTTCATGTAAAAATTTCATGGTAATAAAACTCAGAAGTAGGGAATAATGCCACCTTCATACTGCTAATATTGCTTCAGGCTACAGAAATATTGTCGATCTTGGCACCAGACTGGGAAAGGAAGAGGTAATATATAAATTAATTTGTAGAAATATATCACTTTGCCACAATTAAGGGATAGGTTGGATTTATAAAATCGTTTTAATGTTGTTAGTTGTTCTTTTGCATGTTATGAGTTTTGCATATATTACCTATATTGATTATGAGAGAGAAATGGGAGCATCAAGATAGAATATTTCCAATTACACTGTTGCCTGAGCACAGATTAGCATACTAGTGGCTTCAAGGAGATCATATCATTTGGATAAACCTATTTTCAGCTAAGCAACATCCTCTTTCTGGTAACATATGAATCATGTTTGCTTTCAGCGGAAAAACAGCTGCAAATGTTATAGGAACCAATTCCTAAAACTGATGTTCAGGTCTAACATAATGTGTATGAGCTGAGTGATTCTGATTCTTTCCTCAATCAGAACATCCCCGTTATTTGTACAATTGACACGATCACAACAAGAATAGAGTGTAGGCAGGGCATTCCAAACGGGGCAACTGTGTGCGTGTGTTTGTGTGTGCGAGAGAGAGAGAGACAGACAGACAGACAGACAGAACACCTGCGCCTCTGTAGTAGGGTCAGTTCTAGATTGTTTTGCAAAGCGATTAAAATGTCCAGGCACTATCATCCTTTCTGACACGTACATTTATCTCTCTCTCCCCCCATAGACACCCTCTTCATGTACAAGGAAGCAAACGAGGCACCCTGTCAATATATTACTGGAGCGGGTGGGTTGCTTACAGCTCCTATCCAGCCCTCACGTCCATCCCACAAAAGCAGCATTGCCCTCCGCTCCTTCGCCTTTTGCCCAGCGGTCAGCCTGGCTCTCTTCTTTTCCTCCCCATGCACTCCAGGCGCAAACTAGCGCTGGCGGAGAGCTGCTCTTCCTCCTCCACCTCCGGCCCACGCCAGGTCTGGCTAAGAGGGCGGCGGGTCTCCCGAGGAGGAAGTAGCCTCTCCTTCCTCCTGCGCTCCCTCCCACCTCCGTTTCCCCCCCAGCTGCACAGCGCCCAATACGACAAGCCTCGGACTCACGCAGGGACGACAGAGCCGCAAGCAGGAGCAGCGCGGGGAAGCAGGCTGGGGACGGCGAGCCCTGCCGCGAGACGCCGCTGCCCGGAGATGCCGCTAAAGCCGCCGCTGCCAACGCCGCTGCCATTTTCCTGCTTCCATCTCCTTTTCCTCCCATTGTTCCACCCCCGCCCATGGTTGGAGAGGGGTGGAAGAGCTGAGGGGGACTGCCGCACGCCTATTGAGCTGCGCCCTTGTCAATCACGCACACCTCCTGAATCCCACGTCTCCTTTTCGCGAGGCTCTGCCTTTCGCTTCTCTTGGTGGACAGTGGTTGGGAATGCCAGCTGCCACTCTCGCTTGGGGGGAGTTGTTAGAAAAGCACGGCCTCGCCTTCGTTGGGGGGCTGACACGTGATAAGGAGCTATTTAGGCGCTTTTTGTTGTATTCTCTACTATTGCAGCAGGATTCGCTTTCTCCCCGTTCCACCCCTCCTGGTCTGGCAGTGGCCCAGGTGGCAGTAGCATGGTAGTGATTTCGTGGCTTTTTCTCCGACAGCTATTTCCTTCTTTGGCATCCCAGTTATAAATCCAGAGGTTGAAAGTATGTATTCTGTTCAAGCCTACTTATCACCTCGTTCTGAGATAATTCCTCATATAAAAATGAACAGGAGCCATTTTTTCACATTAATTTCAAAGCATTCTTAACCAATTTTCCTTGTTTGATGTCAGATACAGGCAAGTGAGTAATTGGCTGTTTTCTCCCATTAAAAGGTAGGAAAGTGTTTGAAAAAAAAAGTATGTTTAAATATTTCCATTATGACAGGTATTAGAAATGAAGTGTTATAGTTTTGGGTACATTGTTGATTTAAGTCAAGTTCTCAAGCAAAGATGCTACTTTAAGAAGCATATTTCTACTTATTCTTTTTAATATAGATATTTGGTTAGAATCATATAGTTGTAATGCCCTATTTAAGTTCTCCAGTCAACTCACTCTTGAGTACAGGAATCAAGATTAAGCTGTCTTGGAAAAGATGGCTGCCTAGTCTCACCTACAACCCACCCAGGAAAGAGAAAGGTACCACTCCAGGGAGTAATTTGAGTCACTGCCAATGGGTGGGTTTCAAAAAATGTTTACTACCGGTTTGGTGGGTGTGGCTAGATGGGTATGTGACTGAGTGGGCATGGCCAACTTGACATCACTTGTGCACAGTCACATGACTTCCCCCCACCAACCCACGCCCACCAAAGTGGTGGCAAAACGTTTTGAGGGGGGACATGCACCAGGCTGGGACTCTTCGCTGTCTTTTGGGGGGGATCCCCAGAGCACCTTTATTTTGTTTCATGGGCTTCCTCACAGGCAGCTTCTCTTTCTGGCCCACAAGCAGAGAACAAGGTTACTACCTGGTCCCTCTTCCCACAATCTCTGCATTGACTCCGTGCAGAACGGGTGGCGGAGGGTGTGGGTGGTGTACTGCTTCAAAAAGCCCAGCAGCTCGAAGAGGTGCATGTGGGGCTCCGCCAGCTGCAGAGAACGGCAGGGGCAGAAGTCCCTGCACTCAGCAGGGCAATGCAGCTCCAGCAGCAGCAGCGCCTGGCCACCTGCACAGTCTCAGTTGCTGCTTGGAGGGGGGAGATTTCTGGTTTTGCAGGACTGAGAAGAAAAGGGGAATGATGAGACACAACTCTCAGGCTTACCTGGCAGACAGATCAGGGGCACAGCGCTTCAGGCAGGCAAGCCACAGAGCAGAGACTGGGCAGGGCGAGGCAAGCGAGCGGCTAATGAGGGACCGGTTTGGGGGCATGGCCAGGCTGCCATTACTACCAGTTTGGAAAAGTACACCAGATTTTTCCAACCTATTCAGCCGAACCAGACCGAATAGGTAGGAACCCACCTCTGCTGCCAATCCTTGTGCATGATTCTGAAGTCAGCCATGCATTTATTGATCATACATCAGAGGTAGGTTGCTGCCAGTCCTCACCGGTCCTCGCGAACCGGTTGGTCAACGGACCTGGAAGTAAGTTCCGGAACGCCTGGCCCGCCCCCGGCCCTGTATACCCGGCTCAGAAAAGCAACTCCGGGAAGGTCCTTTGGTGGCGCTGCCTTGTCTTTCATAGCCGGGTTGTGCTCCCTTGTCTTTCAAGCTGCCCAATTTCCAATAGGGGAGGGGAATTGATCTTTTTTTGTCCCTTTCCATGGATCTCCTTCCCAATTGGAAATGAGGTGGCTATGAAAGACAAGGCAGCGTGACCGGCTCGGCATGTACAGACAGCAAAAGAAGGAACAGGAGAGGAGTTCCAAGTGGGGCTTTTCAAACAGCCGAACTCCTCTTCTGTCCCTTTCTTTTGCTGTTTGAACAAGCCGTGCGGGTTGCGCTCCCTTTTCTTTCACAGCCACCTCGTTTCCAATTGGGGGAGGGGGGAAGAAATTGATTTTTTCCGTCCCTCTCCATGGATCCCCACCCCAATTGGAAACGAGGTGGCTATGAAAGACAAGGGAGTGCGACCCGCACTGCATGTACAGACAGCAAAAGAAGGAACAGGAGAGGAGTTCCAAGCGGGGCTTTTCAAACAGCCGAACTCCTCTCCTGTCCCTTCTTTTGCTGTTTGAACAATCCGCGTGGGTTGCACTCCCTTGTCCTGGCTGCCCCACTGCCCGCACGCACCTATGTTTTCCAAGGCATGGAGCGATTCCGGAGCCCATCCGTCACCCCCATGGAAAACATAACTGCGCACGCACAGCCTGCACAATTACAGCGCCGGAGAGTGGAGACTCTCGGAAGGAAGCCAGAGGCAGCGGGGCAGCTGTGTCCCTCACCCTCAGAGAGAGGAAAGGCCAGTTGGGAGCGGGGCTTTGGTCCTGCTGCCTCTGGTGGACGAAGCTTTACTGGCCTACGGCGAAGATTCCATCCCTTATCCCGGAGCCTTCAGAACTTGTTCTCATTCGCCCGGGCTTGGGTAGAGGCTTCACTCTCCAGGCCTGTAATTGTGCAGGCTGTGTGTGCGTGCATATGTTTTCATGGATGGGCTCTGGAGTTGCTCCACGGCGTGGGGCCATGGCTAGAACCCAAGGAACGTGAGGTGGACCAGCGGGGCCTCATTCTTTTGAAGAGGACTTGTCCCCAAAGAGGACAGATGTAGTGGCATTGGTCTTGGGATGTTCTGCGGAGCCCCCCAGGGAAGAACGCCGCTGCCAGGTACTTTTAACCATATATTTTGCTCCCATGTCTGCAGAATGCTGCAAAAAACCATGAATACAGGCCAGTTGTTGAGTGTTTCAAATGTGATTGGAACACTCAACAAGGTGACCACAGTATGTGTGTGTTTGTCTGTTTGTGTGTGTGTGTTTCCAAATCAAGGAAATATGATCAGGATAGTTTTGCAAGACTTGTTCTTGATAAATCCATGACATGTTAATAAATACTTTATTTTCACAGTGCTTAGAAATGATGATCTGTTCTAGAATCTTCTCACGTGTTGATTTCAGGCTTACTGATCTGAAGATCTTTGGACCCTCTCCCCCTCCCCCCTTCTCTTTCTCTCTCACACACACTTTGAAATTGGGAACATTTGCCCTTCTTTAGTCTATATCTGGTATATATTTCCTCAGAATTTCTCATGGATATTCAAATTCACCAGATTTTCTGCAAGTACCTAAGGGTGAGGGTGACGTATTATATGTATTCCAAACGAATATTCCTCTAAAAATTGTCTCTTCGTTCTCTCCCTCAGAATTGCCTGGTGATACCTTCTTTGTTAGAAAAGGCTTAATTTTTCTTTATTACCTGTTAACATTCAGCAAGTGTACAACTTCTTTTCTCTTTTTTGTACAATATCTAAAGTTTTAGGTGAGCTTTCATTTCCTTATTCTCCCTAAAATTATTGGCTAAGAAATTGCTTTTCTTTCATCATCTTTCCTTCTTCCACCTTCAAAATATATCCTTTTTCAGAACTTCAGCAATTTTTTGTGTTGCTAGGTTGCCTTTTGCACTCCATTTTTTAAAATAATGTTTCTTATAGTTTTAATGCAAAATATGAAGATTAAAAAGCAATAATTATGTCTACAGTATTATTTTTAAGTATATTCTGTCACAACATAGGGAACTTGTGGTGTCTAAAGGCTTTGCTAAGTGTTGGATGTGGGTATAGCAATAGACAGCACTATGATGCAAAATGAATGCACACAGTTGAGCTTGAGACTTTCAAAAAATTTTCTGTTTTCCTTCTTTCAAATCAAGCAGAACAGATAGAAACCAGTAATTGTGATAAAGGTAACCACGTTAGTTTGCCACATCAAAAGAATCCATAAATATTCTAGTGGAACCTTAAACACCCCAACCAAAACACTGTAAATATTGCCTATTAAAATATAATAAAGATCTTAATTGAAATAAGTAATTAAGGAAAACTAATTCTTTTAGGTGTTCCTTCAGGTGTACTGCAATTATAGCTAGAAGTATTCCAAGCCAACCACTCAGAGGAACCACAAGATAGGAAAGCCTTGTATAAATGGGAATAGTATTGCATCTAGCAAAAAAACAAAATTAATTTTGAACAATTTTATAATATTATGGTATGGTCAAATAATACTTTTTACATTGATTGTAGCCAATTGTGCTAACTGAAACCTTGTTATACAGCAATAAACAGTTATTCAGCTAGAACTATTGGATATGTACAATAGGATAACCCTTATTTCTCATTAAACTTTCTCCTCATTGATTTTAATATAAATATTTAATATTATAAATTCCAGTGTTCCATTGAAGTTATTTTGGTTCAATCTAATTTATGATGCAGTTATTATAGGAGGAAAGACAATTTGAAAATACTATTTCATAGATGAAATTAACATTTTAGCATAAATTATCTGCTCCGTATTTAAGCTTTTTGTGTATGTCTGACTTTGGAGGATAGGAAATAATTAGGCTTGACTCACAAGAGGGAAAAAAATGGCAAGGGAAAAGTATGACCTCTCCCACACTTGATTATATTACACATCAAAATCATATATAATTGAAAAACATAA
The DNA here is from genome assembly GCF_009769535.1 of Thamnophis elegans. NCBI lineage: Eukaryota > Metazoa > Chordata > Lepidosauria > Squamata > Natricidae > Thamnophis > Thamnophis elegans. The sequence continues at coordinate 39,210,683 of NC_045546.1, forward strand.
ACATGTGATTAACTAAATTACAAAGTGGCTATCAAAGATACCATGCACTAACAATATGGCCTGAATTATTGTCCTGAACCCCATTCCACAAAAGCAGCCAGGTCTGCTTTTAAGGCTTTTAAAAAGGTGAGCAGAGCTGGAGCCAAACTAAGTTCAGATGATCGGATTTTCCTGAGGGCAGATGTAACTACAGAACAGGCATGCTTCCTGGTCATCCCTGACCATATAATCAGCAGGATTGTACTGCCTGGCTTAATGAGAAGGTGAAAACATTGGGTGTAATGCAATCTTTCAGATATTCTCCATGCTATGTGGAATTTTATAGGTAATAATCAGCACCCTGAACTGCATCAGATTGAGAGCAAGGCAGTTCATGGAATAAAAGTGTAACATGGGCTTAATGAGCCATACTCACAATGGCTGTGTTGCCACACTTAGGAGCAATTGAGACGTTTAGATATTCTTTGGGAAGCCAATGTACAGCACATTGCATAATCCATCTACCAGGTGACCAAAGGATGAGTGACACTGCACAACATTTTCTGATCCAAGAAAGGACAAAATTGATGTGCAATATAAAGGTATACAAAGCCCTCTTGGTCACATCTCCCATTGGCTCTTTGAATGGGAGCTATGATTTCAGGAGGTCATCTAGAGTAGATACTGGTTCTTGAGTAGTGCAACCCACCCAGAACTAAAGATGGAAATCATGAAGGAAAAGATACTCTTCTTAAAAGCACTATGAGCAGTCCGATTTTTAATTTGGTATTCTAGAGATGTTTGCTGTTAAATATACTGTATATACTCGAGTATAAGCCTAGTTTTTCAGCCCACTTTTTGGGCTGAAAAAAGCCGCCTCGGCTTATACTCGAGTCAGTGAAAAATTTGCCCGAAATGGAGGAGAAAAAGGGGCGGGGCCATGCCGCTGGGTGACACTCGTGAATGGCCCAGTGCCCCTGTGAGTTTCCCCTCCCTCTGTGTCAGTTTGCCGCGCAGCGCGCACCACACCATCCCCCCTCCTCACGTTCTAATGTAATGCAGGGCTGTCTTACGATTCCCCTTCCTCCCCCTCCTGCCGCTCTGCAACGATGTCCCACCTCCTCCTTGTTATGGCAAGCAGCCACATAGCGATGTCCCACCTCCTCTGGTACAGTGATCCAATGATAGGAATCACTGTGCCGTGTGTCATAGGAGGCGGGACATCGCTCCCGCGGCTGCACGGGACATCATCATCACAGCGGGACATCAGCATCATGAGGTGAGTGAAGTATTTCATTGAATACACCGCTAGTTTACTGTTTTTCTTTGAAATAAATATTCAAAAACATTATTGGTATCTATTTTTATTTTTGAAATTTACCGGTAGCTGCTGCATTTCCCACCCTAGGCTTATACTCGAGTCAATAACTTTTCCAGTTTTTTGTGGTAAAATTAGTGCCTCGGCTTATATTCGGGTCGGCCTATACTCGAGTATATACGGTAATGGTTATTGGCAAGTGAAAGATAAAACAGCTAAAAAGTTAAAAAGAAATAACAGTTGCAGGCATAGATGACTGTTGAACTCAGCCTCTTCTCTTATGGGATTTCAACCACATAAACCACACAGAAGTTTGGAACTGACTGATAAATCATCTAAATAGTATAAATCAAAAAATGAACTTGAGATGATATAACAGAATGGACAGTCCTGGAGAAAAGACATCATTCAAGTTCAAGAAAGTAATAACTAGCACCTTGAATTGCACCTAGAGTCAAATTGGAGGGATCAAGAAATGTGCTGAAATGGCAAAGACATTCTACAGAATATAATATATATAATTATAATAGTATAATGAATACTCTACCAGACCTCAAAGAAGATTTTTTTTCTTCAGCTATCTAGAACTTATAAGAAGTTTTCTTTCCATCCTCATTTCTCATTCCTTATAAATTGATCATTGGATTATAATTAAATACTTATGGAAGCAGTTAGGTAGGATAATATACTAAAAGTGCTGAGAATCATATCTACTGTTTTCTATTGTATGAATAAATGTTAAAGTAGTTTGTACAACAGGAAATCAGAAAGCAGGATTTCTTCAGCTAATAAAGTCTTACCTACTTATGACTTGATTGGATGGCACATAATAGTTTCTCTCTCTGCTAACATAAGAGAAAGTGGCTCAGTTTTTACTTGGAGTTCTGAAGGAGCTACAGTACATCACCCACCTCTGTGATATGTATGCCATAATGGTGAGACACTTATTGTTATACTATGCAAACTATAATCAAGTCTGATGCTGTATTGGATACTTATTTGGCAAAATACATTTCCAAGCGTAAATTGAAGATTATGATTTTTAAAAGGTAAAAGACTGGCTCATTATCCTGTCTCAGCTCTACTTTTCACATTTGAGCCACACAAGATGGCTTTCTGAATGCTGATTCGATATGCCTTTTCAGCAGCATGAAATGACTTATGAAAAGTCCAAATTTTTCATTTCAGTACAAAATGATTTATTTTCAATAAAATTACAATCGCACAGGATGATTCTATTTTTTCTTTCCTTCCTTTACACATTTCTTCCCTTATTTCAGTGGAGTACAAACATTTCAGGGTGGGGAGGCAAGAACTGTGCTTTGATTTTTTTTTGACAGATATAGTGGCAAACCACAGTTTAAAAATGGACAAGATCAGATAATAATTAAATAATGAATTAATAACAGACTCCATGTGTTCAATAATTTCTATCTTATTCAGAGCTAGAGTTCCATCAGATTTGGAAGGACTCGTAGGGTTGCTTGCAAGTCTTTAATAATCCACATACAGTCTATAATCATATATTATTAGATATTGGTGGAAGTACAGAATATTGAACACAAAACAGATAAGCACAATATTGAGTGCAAAGTACAAAATATTTTGGATGTATATTGTTCTGTTCTTCTTAAAGAAACCTCTGAGATATAATGGTGGATTAAGGGGAATGTAACACACTGTTAAAGTGGGATTTGTAATAGTAGAAAAATAATCATGAATATAAATTATTTAGACGTGCTCTTCCTTCCTTCACTGTATTCTTACTAAAATGATCAGATGAAGATATTCAGTACCTACTATTGACTTAAATGTCTATCTTTAAGAATTTTGCCATTGCACCCTACAATATACTTTTGCAGTATAAATTATCACAGCTACTCTCAACTTTAGTCAGTTTTGCCATCATACTCTCAATCTTTTTTCAGTTTTGTTCACAATAAAAGTAATACTGTATATGTTATATTTTAATAACTGTCACATTCCATAGGTTTATTATAGCAACATTTCTGATTTTGATGCTTTATAACAAATAGACATAATAATTTTTCAAATTGAAAGAGCAGGCTGAACCAGAGTAGGCCTCAAGCCTGTGCCAAACTAGGGTCTCATGATATTAAGCTTTAGCTGTTCATATATAGAAATTGCAAATGTTCGCTTTTAGGAAGTCTGCACATAAAAGCTGCTGTAGCAAAAGTCTCTATTTTAATATATCTGCTGGCTTGACTGTAAAAACTGTCTGAAGGACACAATTTATTTCCTCAAATGTATGCTATGTTGGCTGTTAGCTGACTATGTATTATTACTTCCTGTAGACATAATTTTACTGTAATTCAAGGGCGCATCTTGGGGGTGTATCCAAAATCTAGCAGATGGCTTAGCTAAAAGTTAAGGACTATAAAAATGTCCTTCGGGGTTCAGGCCTTTGTCTCTGGACCTGCGCAATAAACTATTCCTTCCCTGAAGAGCTGGCTTGCGTGTCCTGTTTTTTTCTACAACAAAATAATTAATGTGATTGTTTATATTTGTAACTTAAAGCTAATCTATTTTAGATTTTTATTGAGTTATTTTGAATACACATAAAAAGAATGCACCCCACTTTTTACAGGCATACAAGATTCCTCCTATTCTTTCTTCTTCACCTTAGATACTTTCATTAATTCTAAAGAAGGAATTTTCCTATTATTTCAGACCTTGAGCTACTACTGTAGAATAACCCTTTATAGTTGTAAATATCTGAGAGACAAGGACCCCCCCCCCAAATTATGATAAAACATTTCTATGGATGGCAACTCTAGATCAGATATAAATTTGATTAAAATGAATATTTATATTTTTTTAATAAATAAACAGCAATAAAATGCATTTCGCAAATCAGCCTCTATTCTTGCTTGCTGTGTTAAAGAAGTCTTCCAATCACAGCTTGTTCACTTCCAGGCTATTGTGTCTACAGTCATGAATCACTTTGTGATTCAAAAGTATGTCACTTAGGGGTTGATAGAGCCTGCAACTTTCAGTTCCTAGTTCAATACATTAATTACTAAACCTGGCTAATAGTAAGTAAAAATCTATGTTTTTGTCTTCACCCCATGCTCCAGCTTTCTGCTCATGTTGCAGATTATATTTTGTCCAGAAGTCTAGTAGTCTAATAATCTACTATTTGCTTTGATCATGCTGGCTCTGAGATTATGAGAGGTAGTCCAACATAACTGCTGAGATTATTTATTTCTCTCCAGCCTTTATTGTTTTTACAATTATTATTTTCTTAAGGCAATGAAATCCTTATTTTCATGTTTCTAATCTGTTACTCCAGAATTCAAGAATATATAGGATTGTTAACACTTCCAAAATTGTTTATTAAATCAATGAGAACTCTTCCAAGGTTTCAATTTTAGAACTCATTTGTAGATAAAACACATGTTTTGGTCTTTTTGCCATATAATGTGTATATCCATTTATGTAATCAGCTCACATTGCATTGAAATCTAATAGTGGTTCCACAAAGACTTATGTTTTAAGATACTCTCCATACAATTCAGCTTTATCTATATGGATACTTTTATCCATTAGCTAAAATGGGAGGATAATTTCTTGAAATCATACATCTGAAAAAAATCACTAGTGAAAATCACTCTTCATATCCTGTTTGTAAGAGCTAGATATTGGAGGGCTTAGATAAGGACTTGGCTAAATATTGGCTAGACAAATCCACATAGAACAACATCAGCTTTATTGGTTTTCAGTTACTCCTGTTCATTTCATACAATGGCACAATCATTAATTTACTCTGTAACTTAATATTGCATACCTGTAGGGGAATAAGTTGTACCAACAAGGTCGATGTTTATCTTTGACACAATGAGAATAATATCCGGAACTCTCAAATCTGAACCAATCTAACATTGCCCCTCCTGATCTCAGGTGACAACAACAGACAGTTTTTGAGTAGAATAAGGTAAGCAAATGGTTCCTGTAGTCTGCATTTTTTTCTGGAAATCCATTCATACCATTCGAAGGGCATCCATTCCAAAGTGCATAGTTAAAAGTCTATGGAGTCTTTATCAATGATTGTTGCCTCATCTACATTCCCTGCTCCAATTTTTGGATCCCATTTTTTTATTTCAAGGGGGTTGCTTGCTACAGTACAGTACTGCTCAAGCAGGTAAAGGGGACATACTGTAGGCAAGACCTGACCTGCCCTGCCAAGGGGGAAAGGGCCTCCCTTCCTTAGAGGAAAAGGCACTGGCGGAGAGGAAGAGTCACCAGGAATAGCCATGGTGCATGTGGGCGGGCAAGCTGATCCGATTTTGGGCTTCCTGGGACCAGAGGTGGGTTCCTACCAGTTCGCACCTATTCGGTAGAACTGGTTCATCAAATCTACCGAACTGGTTAGAAGAGGTTCCACCAGTGGACCCGGAAAGCAGGCCACACCTACAGAAGAGGTTCCAAAATTTTTTGAAACCCACCACTGGTCCTTGGATATGATTATTCTACATCATCATGCTCATATTTATAAAACTCAGTGCCTCTGTGAAAGGTAAGGATGACTACTGCATTTGTGGTGCAATCAGAACATTGCATGTGTTAGTTGTTTTAACGCAAACCAAAGATGCCTTTTAAAAAACAAGTTTACATCATATTCTTATGCATGCCAGTGGTGTGTGTGAGGTAATTTAAGGTGGTTCTGACAAGTGTCGTTGGCATCTTCATATCCGGTCACATGGGCGGCAAGCCACTCCCATCCGGTCACATGGGTGGCAAGCCACTCCCACAAAGGAGGCCACACCCACAGAGTAGGTTCGAACAATTTTTGAAACCCACCACTGCCTGGGACCACCCTTTGGTGCTGTTGCTGTGGCTGCTGCTGCTGGTATCACAGCTATCTTTCTGCCTGAACCCATTTATTTTTCCTTCCCATTGTTATGCTGATCCCAAAGAAGCTGTTTCAGCTCTGACAGAATAGTGGGAATGGAAGGATTTATATTCCTTGCAGACAGCTGGTCATTTGCATCCTTCAGTCAAAGCTGAAGAAGCTTCTTGGATGAGAAGCAAAACATCTTCAAAGAAAAAAACAAAGTCCAGTTGCCTCCTGAAAAAGCACTTTTGGGACAACCGTGACCTGGATGACTGAGAATCTCTACAGATTTTTAGAATAGGATAGGATAGGATGGAATTCTTTACTGGCCAAGTGTGATTGGACACACAGGGAATTTATCTTCGGTGCGTATGCTCCACATACACTTATGTGTACATAAAAAGACAAAATAATTCATCAAGAATCATAAGGTACAACACTTAATGATAGTCATAGGGTACAAATAAGCAATCCGGAAACAATATCAATATAAATCGTAAGGATACAAGCAACAAAGTTACAGTCACAGAGTCATAAGTGGGAGGAGATGGGTGATAGGAACCATGAGAAGACTAATAGCAATAGTAATGCAGCCTTAGTGAATAGTTTGACAGTGGTGAGGGAATTATTAGTTTAGCAGAGTGATGGCATTCAGGAAAAAAACTGTTCTTGTGTCTAGTTGTCTTGGTGTGTCTAGTTGTCTATAGTGTCGTTTTGAGGGTAGGAGTTGAGACAATTTAAGCTACACAATTTGGGATGAACACCCTTTGAATGGTGTGGGAATAGAAATGGATTTCCAGAGGAAAAACTGCAGTCTACAGGAACCAGGAGCACTGCTCAGGTGACCTTGGGGACACACATAAACCTCCAAGGGCTTCAGAGGATGTAAATGACCAGCTGTCTGCAAGGCATATAAATCCTTTCATTCCCCACTATCCTGTCAGAGTAGAAGCAGCTTCTTGGATGAGAAGCGAAATGTCTTCAAAGAAAAAAACAAGAAAGTCCAGTTGTCTCCAGAAAAAAAACTTTTGGGACAACCGTCACTGGCTGACTGAGAATCTCTACAGATTGTTACGCTGGCGCTCACTTCATATTCATTGTTGCGGGAAAAACTGGAAATCCGACGGCGGGGAGAGGTTTTAGCAAGCAGGCTAAGGAGTCCCGCCGGACAAAAGTTGCAGAGGCAAAGCCACGGTGCGGCTGATCCACGAAAACACGCAAATGTTTCTTGCACAATAAGCGTTTGAAGCGAGTTCCAAATCATCCTGACGGCCGGCTTGTTATTGGCAGAAAACCCAACTCTCCCGTTTCTAAGTTAGGCATAGAGGCGTGTTTACTCGGTAACCAGCGCAAAGGACTTTTGGCGGGTCTTCTCGATCAGCATTTTTCACCCTCAGTAACGGGCGGACTTCAGCTCCCAGAAGTTCCCAGCGAAGCCTGCGTGGCCGGGGAGTTATGGGAGTTAAAAAGTCTCCCTTCTTGACGTTGACATATTTGGATAAAATTCTGCACTAAAGGACGACAACTATGAAAAATGTGTCGGATTATTTCGGGATCCTCTTCCACCCTCCTGTTCACTTAATTTGACACAGAACCCCGTAAATACGTCTTTGTTTCTATTTGAATGTTTTCCAGATTAAAACAAACAAACAAACAAACAAACGCGGGATACCTCCGGGACTCTCCCGGACCTTCCACGACCTTGTGCGAAGGTCAACTTGTACCCTGTTTGCCGTAACAGAAAACGTATCCATGTTGTAATAAGTACATTATTACATTGTACATATATATACAATGCGAGTATGCAACAGGCGTTATACTTAATCCAAATAACGTTCTGTCCCAAGAACATTTGCCTTTGAATGGGATTTTATTGACTTTAGAAAATGCACAGATATTAAAACAAAACAGTCTTTGGTGTGGTGAAACAATGACCAGGAAATCACCACCGTTTTCCTTCGAACAAATAAAGTGACGAAGCAACGACTAAAGTTAGGATCCAGAAGAAGAATAAGAGCAAATTTATGGACTGGCTCGTTGGTCTAGGGGTATGATTCTCGCTTAGGGTGCGAGAGGTCCCGGGTTCAAATCCCGGACGAGCCCTATTTTTTAAAAAAATATTATTTTCTATAATATACAGGGTTGTTTTAAAAAAAAAACGTAAATTAGTATTTTATAGGAAGTTATGCTTTCGGCTCACTCCAGAACTTTAGAAAACGTCGAAGAAGGATTTAGTGACACCAACTGTAGTGCAGTTCGTTTCCCAGCGACGCTGCAATGTGAGGGACTTTTTCCCTCTTTTTATTATCGATCAATTCATCCTACAAAGTGTAAGAAAAATAAAAAAGGAAGCCTATTCCTTTTTCCTTTGTTTACTCCGCTGCTTTCGTTACGCACAAAATAAGAAGTCGTGGTAAGGAATGCTACAAAGGTGTTTTTTTTATCAAAAGGACAGACTATAAACGCTCATATAAATGCGAAAATATAAATGTAGTTATGCGGAATTTCAAACGTAGCTCCGGTATCCTGTCAATCCGTTCTCCTCGAGTTTGAGGAGATTATTTATTTGCATCTTTTGGCATCATGTCCTTGCTTAATTTGTTTTGATGAAAGATTTTGTAAAATATTTTTTAAAAAGGCCTCACATCCCCCAAAATACGAAGGAAACCAAAGCACTTCCTTCGACTACGGGCTCGTCCGGGATTTGAACCCGGGACCTCTCGCACCCGAAGCGAGAATCATACCCCTAGACCAACGAGCCGCTCTCAGTGAAACGCTCCTCGGCTGGCTTCTTCACTTTTATCCCGCCCCTCTTCTACTGCGCAGTCTCCCAAGGGTTGGCTGCTCCGTTAGCGCTGCTGCGTTTATTCTTTTGGGGAAATGGCTCCACGTTCAGTACTACTCGCCGTGGCGTTTGAATTCGCTTCTCGGCTGCCTGAAAGATCTGCCGTTAGCGCCCCCCCACCTCACGGAGAACCTTTTCCATTTTTACTCAGTCCCCGAAGACGCTTTAGCCTGCTGGGAGGAAGACTATACCACTTGGCTCTCGAGGGGGGGGGGATTTACTTCTTTCTTTCTTCAGAAGTCCTCTTTGACATAGCTTATAGTAAATGCAGGGTAGGAATGAGACGATAAGCTTTATGAAGTTAATTTTGGCAAGCCCTTCCCTTTCCTCCTTCCTTCCCTCTCCTCTTCTCTTCCCTTCCCCCTTTCCTTCCCCCTTTTATTTCTTTCCCTTTTGCTTTCCTTTCTTTTCCTTCCCTTCCCTCTTCCATTTCCTTTCCCTTTCCCTTCTCTCTTCCCCTTCCTCTTTCCTTATCTTTTTCCTTTCCTCTTCCCTTCCCTCTTTCCCTCTTCCCTTCCCTTCCCTCTTTCCTTCCCTCTTTCTTCTCCCTTTTATTTCTCTCCCTGCCCTTCCCTCTTTCCTTCCTCCTTTCTTTTCCTTCCCATTCCTCTTTCATTTCATTTCCCCCTCCCTTCCCTCTTTCCATTTTTTCCTGCAAAGTTCTCTCCAACTGATTACCCTCTTCTTTCTAAATAATAAAGTTTTCAAGTCAATTTGTCTAGGGGTCCTGTGCCTCAGACATGACAATAAGTAAAAGATCCTGGAAAAAAACTTCATTGACTCCTGACTTTTTGCAGAGTTTTCTAAGATAAAGTACAGGAGGGGTGAAGAGTGGAGGGATGAGTTAGATACATGCACCTGAGAGGATAGAATATAACACTTAATATGCATCACTTTTAGCTTTTTCAGACCATAAGAAGCGTTTAAAAGAGCATATTATTCATTTATTTTGAATGTAGACGTTTTCCCCCCCAGAAATCTCTATTTTCATGGTCTGTAAAATGTATATGATCAGCACAACTTTGCTCAGCACAAATCTGTACATCCCAGTGGACAAATCCAGACATCCATATGAACAGGAAGATGAGTGTCCTAGACATGCTTCTTTTACTCTGAGGTATAGCAACTCTGCTTTTACTCAAAACTCTCCATCAGCATTCCCCAATACCATGTTTTTCAGATAGCTTGAAGCAACATCAATAAACACCAGCCAAACTGCATTTTGTGAGAATTATTGTCTATGGAGCACACAATTGTTGATGAGGCTTTGATATCATTGAGAAAATGGTAGTTTTCTTTCATCTCATTGGATATAGTAGTTTCTGTCCCATCACAGCTTTTAACATAAACATTGTAGATTTTTGTGTAATCAGTTAGAAGTGATAGTATGAAAGACCATGCTTACTTTTCACATGTTTAAACTATTAGTGAATGATCACACATCATTCATCTCATAGCCATTTAATCTAAGTGTGTTTAGATAAATCTAGCTGTTGAAAACAGTTCATGGATTTGATGGACTTGGTGTTAGTTTAGGATACTACAAGTTTTGTTATTTTGCTGCAAAACATAACAATTTAATTGAAACACAAATGCCAGAGACATGTCCTGTTAAGTAATTCACTGCTCCTTTACCCAACCAGATTGTTCAAATGAAATATGGAAAGATAATAACATAAACCAAAAACGATACAGTGATAGCACCGAATTTACAACTGGAGGCAGAATAAGTGGGTTTTCCATAAAATGTTTCCATCAAAATAATAGATTATTACATTTCTTTATATTTTGGCAGCTGCAGAAATGAATTAACATCCAAAGATATCTGCAAGGAAACTGACAACCTACTGGTTGATGGGTATTATAGTTCAGAGCATTTGAAGGGCAACATATTGTGAAAACCTAATCAATAAAGATCTAAGATTAGGCAGTTTTCTCCCAGCTTTGGAGTCACTGTTCTTGTTAAATCTGGAGGGAGGGAGGGAGGGAGGGAGGGAGGGGGAGAGAGAGAGAGAGAGAGAGGATAGATAGATAGATAGATAGATAGATAGATAGATAGATAGATAGTATAAATTTAAACACAAGAATACAAACTAAAACAGACTAAAACAGACTGAAGAAAAGGGAAAAAAAACAAAGGTGCAAAAAGAGAAAGTTACAAAAAATTGGAAAGATATAAAGTGAGTTCTGATTATTTACAGCATTTATAAGTACAATTATTGACCCCTCTCTAAAATTACATTATCACTCTTCTTTCTCTTATCTAATCTTCAAAACTATGTCATAAATCTATTTATATGCAAGTTCTGCCATCTTCACCAACCATTCATCTATTGTAGATATTACCAAATCTTTCCAACTTTGTGCATAAAAAATATCTTGCTAAAGTTATATATAAAAATAACGTTCTATAACTTTTTTTCCAAATAACCATCACTCTGAAGAAGAAAATTTCTAATTTCATTTGAATATTTTATTTATTTATTTGTATCCTGCCTGTGTTATTTTTACAAATAATTCAAGGCATATCCAGCATACTTTCCTCCTGTTTTCCCCACAAAAATCCTGTGAGTTGTTAATCCTCTAGATTAGTTGAATCTAATTTTTAAAGCTTTTTTTTGTTCAGCCTTTTTTTGTTCACATCTCCAACACACATTTAAAGTATTGATACATTTTAGATAATTTTTATGGAGTCATACTGTATACCCATGGTACATCATTTTATAAAAATTGTCTTTAAGTTTATAACAATGTAAATCTCATTTCTTTCAACCACATATTTCCCATCTTTCCATCTGTATACTTAGTAGACTTTATCACACATTCCTTAACTTGTTCTTCTGTTTCAAATTTCAATACCATTTATAAATTTAACAAACACATTCTTATCATTTGTACATAATTCTGTTTCAAAATCAGTGCTGCAATTTCAGTGCCATACATTATTTTATTTACTTTAATTTTGATAACTAAATAAAGCAATTGTCTCCACCATTAGTAGAGACCTGGGTCAGAAAGTAGGAGAATCTTTTTTTTTCTAATCCTATCTTAAACATGAAGGCAGCTGGGTGACTTTGGTAAGTCACCTGCACTTAGCCCATCTCACCTCACAGAGTTTTTGTGGGAAAAATAGGAGGAAGAAATGTTAGGTATGTTAGGTGTATTCATCACCTTGAGTTGCTTACAGCAGTGGTCCCCAACCTTTTTATCGCTGCGGACCAGTCAGCCTTTGATAATTTTACCGTGGCCCGCTGAGCGCGCGCAGGGGTGGGGGGGCGTTGTTCGCGACGACACATTGTTTATATATCACGTGCGTACCAGCGCGGGGCTCTCTTCCCTGGAGCCTTTGCGCACGGCCCAGGAGCTTTTGCGCACGGCCCAGGAGCCTTTGCGCTGCAGTGATCATGGCCCCCGGCCGCTGCAGCGATCATGGCCCCCGGCCGCTGCGCAGCCCGGTGCCAGGTACTCCACGGCCCAGCACCGGTCCACAGACCGGGGGTTGGGGACCACTGGCTTACAGAATAATAAAGGCAGGATAAAAATCTGAAGAATAAATAAATAAAATATTCCCAACACAAATAAAATGTCGATGAATAAATAGTCAGAGTGATGTATACTTAACAGCACTACCACTCCTACATTAAAAAATGTGTTTCTCTTTTACATTGATATCAAGTGAAAATACACAATTCATGTGCATATATTTGTGACTCATGATTCAATAAACAATACTATTTAATAGATTTTATGTGACAACAAAACAATGGTTATCTGTACTTTACGGATGTTCCTGAGAACAGAATGCTTTCCGGTAAGGAGAAATATTAAATAAGTGAATATATTGAACAAATATGGACCAATAGTAGCACCAATTAAAGGATAGATTTAGATTTTTTTACTTCATTAAAAGATAATGTCCTCATTATATAGTATATTTGAAATTTAAGATCCTGTGAAAAAAACTCAGTAATTCAGGAATTGGATACTAATCTCAAGAAATATGCAAACTAAGTGAGATCACCCTAATAACAACATTTTAGTATTATCTCCTGGAATCTCCAAATAATTTTCTAAATAAACTTTTCCAAATGTTTTGACAATTAGATTCTTTCTGGATTTAGCATGTGAATCAAGGCTACACTACACTACGCTACACTGCACTAATAACTTTTCTAAATCTTCATATAAATATCGTGATTTCTGCAGTAAATCAAGGATAGGATATATAGTTTTTTTAGTTTAATCCAGGACATGTGATGGGCAACCCATAAGTTTTTAATACTGTAACTCAGATGGTTTAGTAAAACAAATACAAAAATTATTACAGTGTTCTTCAGTTTCATGATTTTGCCGAGGCATAGCTAACAGTGCATAAATTATGAAAATCCAAGAAAAAAATCCCAGTCACTCCATCTCTAGCTATTTTTCTACAAAAGCAATGATCAAAGCAATAGATCATCAACAAACATGGGATGCATCTTTGCTGTATGAGGAAGGGACAAAAACAACCTGTATGGAAATGTTAACTGTCTGAATCAAATAATAAATGAATGCACAATAGCTTTTAGGTTTAACAAACACATTTTACACAAATCAAAATTACATAAGAAAATTCATTTTGCAGAATGGCATGTGCATAGATTACATAAATATTTATATAAAATTACTATTATCTATGGCAACCAAAAAGCAGTACATACCAGTTTAATTATACAATCAACAAGAATCCATTATCTCCTTCATGCCTACTTGAGAAATTCACAGAATTAAACTGGCCATTTAGTATATGGTAAATGGGCAACTTTGATTGCAAAATTGTTTCATATATCATATTATTTCGTGAAATGTTATGATTATTTTTGAAACTAGTTCATATTTTTGCTTTGAAGATAGCTTTTTGGAAGAGATAATAGTCTACAGTGTGCGATCTTCTGAGATCAGCACCATGCACTGTGATAATACTGAGACTTTAGCCATGTGAAGAAAACAAACAAAAATTGTCTGGCTCCTTTAGCCAGTAGCCATTCTGATTTTTAAAAGAACATCTGCAAATCACAGTTTGGGAAAATTATTTCTTAAATCTTGCTTCTAGCTGCAGTACCTGATTTTCCCTCCATTCAGAAAATGATGCTATGCTCTCTTTAGATCATTAAGATGCAGAACTATTCTATAGCTGACCAGCACAATGTGCAAAATAACACTGCCGTGAACCATGCTCACTTGTCAGTGATACCTATAATGTATAAGCAATATTTGTAGACCTAGGATTAAGTCCTTTCAGATAGTTACATTTATTTTATTCATACTGATAGGTGTATGCTTTCATTCTTCAGTCAACCCAAGCAGAACTGTACGAAGTTCAGCAATGCATAGTTGAATAGCAAATGTAGGTGTATTCAGCTTGTTGCTTCCTAATTTGATTATATGTTTTCTCCCCATTTGATATTTCAGCCATTATTACTTATAATGTCCCATCCCATGTTTGACTAGGAGTTGTATTTCTAAAACATGTCTATCTAATGTGGGCATGGTTTGGTGTTTCCTATTTTTATTTCTATTCTATTCCTACTTCCTAAAATAATTGGAAATGTCTACTTAAGCAATTGCTATAACTGGCTTCTTAAAGAGAATAGCAGACTTTTCAAGATGCAGGTTATTTTGACAAATGAAATTGAAAGATGTTATTGCTTGCCAATTCAGTAATAGATTTTTTTAAAACACATCAGAAGATCTGTCATGTATATTATAAGTAACTCTTTTCCTTTTAAAAAAAATATGAACAATAACCAAAGGACTTAGATAAATAGCACAATAGTTCAAACTTAATGTAACATTCATGTATAAAAATATCCACAAATTTAATATATGTATCATGTGAAGCTATGGTTTCACTATTCTTTGCTAAATAAGTCATTTAACTGAGTTTGCACATGTTAAACCATAAGACATGGCCTATTTATCACAATGGCTTAGCAATCTTGTGGCTAACTCTATCTACTATTTTGCTGAATCCAGTCATAGCTTACTCCTGTGCTTAATATCAAACTCAGAAAATCTCAAAAAATATGAAATGTTGTAGAAAATCAGTGTTGTGTTTTGTTTTGTTTTGCTTTGTTTCTTTGTCACATATACAAATTATCCCACAGCTACTAAGCAAACCAGAAGAGACTGAGTTTTGATGCTTCTGAGCTGACTGTATAATGGATATGTATGCAGTATAATTATAGCTCATAGGCCAGAAATGGTTTGGAAATGTCAACTTTAATCAGAAAGTGTAATTAATATGGATTATAGTCCTTTCCATTAAAAAAAAACACTCAGCAACTGTTGAAATTCAATAGACAATATCCAAAACATGCTTTTGGCCTATCCCCACGTTTTGAGAACCTTAAGGAGCTTGGTAAGGCTGCTTTCCATCACAGATGTTCTGATTTGTCTCAACAAAAGCTTACGAATTTCCAGCAGAAAGTAATAATTCAGGTTTCTTTGGTGTCTTCTTTAAAGAAATAGTTTATTTCTTTATAAGCTATTATAAACTAGAAATAGTTTATAAGCAAGTATTGCAAAAGGAACTCTAATAAATTGGCTTTCCATTTATCATTTGCTTAGTAATTATATTAGCACCATATCCTGGAGTTCAGAATAGTTTCATATTTGCAGTAGGTTGTGAAGTCCCAGTATCTTGTATGCTTGATTCATGATGTGAATCTTCACTTCCATTTATTTTTTCCTCCCTCTTTTCTTTATAAGTGTTTTCCATGTTGGAAGCATTACAGTTCTGTGGTTTTCTTTTGGTATCTTCTGTAGTATCAGTATCTGTATTCTTCCCTTTCTCATTGTTCACAGTCTTACTTGGTCTCTCCTCTGAAAGATTCTTCTGTGTCTTGTCTTCCTGGCTCTCTTTGAATTTTGTTACTTTTTCTGTATCCACTTCTTTCTCTGTTCCACTAGATTGTAGATCTGATGGCAATTTTTCATTAGAAGCTACTTGATTTTTTTTCTTCTGATGGTCTATGCCATCCACCGGGGCAGATGAGGATTTCATACATTTATTATTGTCCATAAATACATCCACTTCCTCCTTCTCCTCAGTTTGGGAACCATTTTCCTGAGGTAAAACTGTCCCTCCTAAATCTAGGTCATCTCCATATTCTGACTGTGATTTTCGAAACCTTCTAGATGGAGGTCTGCGCTTTATTGATCCTCGTGTCCTTACCTGAAAGTGGATAAAGCTGTGATTGAAATAAGAACATGACCCAGACCAGACATCATTAAAAACAACCAACAGAACTGCATTCATTCCTGGACACTTAGTTATTCTTCATAAGATTAAATTTTGGCATTACCATTTCTTTCACACCGAAGAACATAGGATTGTTACTTAGCAGAAAAGTGAAATAGTATTCTATTTTTTCAGTGCCAACTAGCATGTTACAATTACTTTGGCCAATGTGGTTTTTGTGGATAAGAAATATGATCTTCTGGTCTCCTTCAATGTATAGATCACCAACTTTATGATGATGATAAATGTGGTTATTTAAAATCTACCAGATTTTAAAATTAATTATTTTTAAAACACAAACATTGGGCAGAAGCTCCCAAATTTTCTATATTCATTCACCAAAACAATGGTTTTGGGTGGAAGAGTGGAAACAGTAAATGAATTGAGATATGGTATTACTGATAAAAGGAGAAAAGGATGTGACCCAAAGGCAATACTTTCCTATATGAGTTGATATTTCTTTAAGAAATCAATAACTTTCTCTCCTTTATTTAAAGCTTATCTTATTTTGTTCCATCCATGCAGTTGATATTGTCATGAATCTAGAGATTTGGTTACTTTGGCCAATCTAGAGTTTAAATAGAAAGATCATCTGTAGGATCATTCGTCAAAGTAAGCATGCATGAAGGAGCAGATAGATTAAAATCCAATATCAGTTTCAGGTAGTCAAAAGACAGGCCACAGACAAGTCATTTAGAGATGCTTAAGAATAGAGGAATCTATGTAGAACTATCAGGTATGGAAGGCTAGTGAGCGTAGGGAGTCACAAAAAAATAAAATTAGATCATCTGAAAGGAACCCCAAGGAAAGCTAGATGGTTAGCAATAGGAGCTGGGGAGAAAAGTGAACAAAAAAGAAAAATATGTTAGTGTTGCAAGTACCGGTATATATTGATTCATGTAATGATAGCAAGTTAAAGGAAGTGGTACATTTAAAGAAATTTCAGTCTCACAATCATATATACATTAAGCTAAATGGGAATTCCACATATTCAAATCTGAGGAATGTTGTTCTATATGGCTATAATTTGCCTAACAATAAAAAAATGATATTCTAACATTTCCTTCTCTTAAAAAGGTTCTCAGGACAGAATTCAGGAAGCTACTTTATACTAGGAACATCACATGTACTTCAAGAGAACTTTTAAAAAAATCAAAACTATGTCATGTACTTATTACAGTACTGTTATAAAATTCATGAAATAAAATTAATATTTCAGTCAAATGACATTGACATTTTTCTTTAAAAATAATTACTCATTTACTTCAATTAGTTAACTGTTACTTGATGAAAATTCTTTGTGGTCTTTTTGAAAACTGCTATAGCTGTTCATTGACTCATTTTATTTCATATTCATGTTTTTAGCGTAGGGTACAACAGTTTGAGAGACCTCCTTCCCCCCTGACTTCTTCCTTTCCTTTTCATCTTTAAATTGTCAATATTATGGTGATCAGCCTATATCTTACCTTATTATAAAACTGAAGATGAGTGCCTTCTGGTGGTTGTTCAAAACTAACAGGAGATTCATCAGGTATACTTAAATGAGTCTTTGGGCTGACAGGGGTGACAGGTGGACTGTTAAAAGGAGACACCATTGCCTTTAGTCCAGGGCTTTTAGGAGAAGCTCCTGGCAGCATAGAAGTTGGAGCAAGTGCCAAATTGGCCTGTAAAGAAAATGAGTGAATCATAAATAAGTACTTTCATTTTCTTCCCAATATTTGAAATTTTGCCTTAATATTACTCACTTTATCTATTGCTGAAGTCAGTTTATGGAGCATACCTAATATTAGTGAAACAGAGAGAGAGATTCCTAAATGATTAATAAGGCTATCTGCCAAGGAATGACATACTGTACTGTATATCATGTTTTTCTGGAATAATTGCAGTACCTTTGCCAGCATCTATTAAGAAGTAAACAGCATTCAGGGTGAACATGAACTTCAAAACTGTTATCAACTTTATTTTGTGGAGAGGGGTTAATCATGTTCACCTCCTGAATAAAATAAGAATTTTTTTTTTTAAAATGAGCCAACAATGTTTAAGCAATGGCTCGGTAGAAAATATAAAATAGTTTCCAGCTCTGTGGGAGAAAAAAATAGGAAAGGGGGAAATATGAGAAAAAAGATGTAGTCTATGGAGTTGAGGTATTATTATTGATCTGTTTATCTCTGAACTGCCAAGGAATTATTCCAGACCCTCTATAGTTCGCTATTAAATGATAGGAAATAATTGGAGGTGGAGATGTGCTTAGGGCAGTGGTGGATTCCTACCGGTTCAGACCAGTTCGGCCAAACCAGTAGTGGTTTGGCGGCTTAGGTCACTGGAACTGGCAGCAACCCCGGCCTGCCATGCCCCCAAACTGGTTCTCCGGGCGGCGCCATAGGCACCACCATCTTGTTTTTTAGTTCTGTGAATGCAATTTTAATTGCACTGTGCATGCATGCATAATGCGCATTAAGCACACACATGCATAGCATACAAATGAGCGAACCGGCAGTAGTGGCTGCCAGAACCCACCCCTGGCTCAAGGGTGCCATCAGATGTTCAATTATGGAAGAACAACCCTCTCTCCCAATAAATAAAATGACATACACAAAAACCAAAGAAAACATAAACCAAGATTCTGAGCAGATGTTCTATTAACAGTCAAGAATACTGGATATAAGACTATTCAAGACTATTCTAAAGAGAAGCTTCCAAAAGGACATTTACATAGCACCTATATCACCTATTTCAGTGGTGAGATTCATTTTTTTTTACTACCAGTTCTGTGGGTGTGGCTTGGTGGGCGTGGCATGGCTTGGTGTGTATGGCTTAGGCATGGCAGGGGAAGGATACTGTAAAATCTCCATTCCCTCCCCACTCCAGGGGAAGGTTTCTGCAAAATCCCAATTTTTTCCTGATCAGCTGGGACTCAGGAGGCAGAGAATAGATGGGGGCAGGGCCAGTCAGAGGTGGTATTTACCAGTTCTTTGAACTACTCAAAATTTCTGCTACCGGTTCTCCAGAACTGGTCAGAACCTGCTGAATGCCATCTCTGACCTATATTGTCCCATATCCAAACAACAGAGAATAGCTTTCAAAGCAACTGTGTGAGCCTTACAAAAAAAGAAGCTGTTTCGCAATGTCCTCTTTTGAATGCAGGCCTGAGTGGAATTTAGAGTGGGGGCAGCAGTTGAGGATGAGAGATATATCTGATCGAAGAGGTCTGGAAGGGAAAGAGCCCCTTCTCAGCAATAGTTCACATGACATAGCAATCTGATGTAACATTGTGATGGATTCCTCATTTATGGATATTGACCAAATGCAGTTGTGAGGTAAAACTATAATAGCCACACAAGAGGACAGTAATCCTCCTTCATCCCCAAATTAATAGCAAATTATGATGGGAGAAGCCTCAACATTTTTGGAACAGAGATGGGAAGCACTTGTACATGGGCAGAATTACCAAGAAACCTCCTGGAATTTAGGAGATAAAGAGGCCAGAGAAATGGAGGAACTTGCAATGAAATTGCTATTCCATAATAATAAATTGGAATTCCATAATCTTTGTCCCTGTTCCTATTGTTGGAAAAACAGCAACAGCCAAACCTCAGGGACTTAGAAAGAAGACAATACTGTCTGTCCATAAGGGAAAAATTCCCACTTCTGTCCTGAAGAACAGGAAGTAGTGGGGGTGGTGATTGGAGTCTCCTTGCTGAGAAGGCACAATCTGTTGGCTGAATAATGCGCTCAGAAAAACGTGCTGCCTTCCTAGGGCACACATTTAGAATGTGATGAAAAGCTTTCAAAGATTGAACACCTGTTGACACATTCCTTTTTGTTGATTCACAAGGGAACAAATTACACAGTTAAACAGGCAATGGAGGGGCAGCAAAGGATTATGAAGTGTTGGATAGGAAAGTGAAAGAGATGGTATTTTTTCACTCCTTCCTGTTGAAGGATACGACTTGGGAAGACGGAAGAATACTGAAATGAACTACTAAGAACACAGATGGCCCAATATTTGGATTACAAGATAATGGGTTGTATTTCCAAAACAAACAATTTCTGCAAAAGGTAGGCTGCATCTCACAAAAAATGAGAAAATTGTTTTTAGAGGATGTCATGCAAAGCAGATTCAGAGGGCTTTAAACTGAGTCCTTGGGAGGAAGGAGAAGAAAACTCTAAAAATAGTGCAACTCCAAGTCCTGGAAATTCAACTGAAAGGAGTATGTGAGATACAGAGGCATCCGATATATTAGGTCTGGATAGATAAACTAAGCTTTCCAGTTGTTTCTACACAATTGCACAGAGTATGGAGAACAATCATGGTTGTGTTAATCATGTGTTAATCAATTAATCATGTTGTGTTAAATTTATCTTGGCTGTTGTACATAATAAATATTTTATCTTTCTTTTAATAATTGCTAGTCGCAGTGGTTAAATGCAGCACTGCAGGCTACTTCACCTGACTGCAGTTCTGCAGTTCGGCTGTTAAAATCTCACCGGCTCAGGGTTGACTCAGCCTTCTATCCTTCCGAGGTGGGTAAAATGAGGACCTGGATTGTTGTTGGGGGCAATATGCTGACTCTGTCATACCCACTTAGAGAGGGCTGAAAGCCCTATGAAGCGGTATATAAGTCTAACTACTATTGCTATTGCTAACTGGAGTCATGCATTTGAAATAGGCAGTTTATGAGAAGGAAGGAAGGAAGGAAGGAAGGAAGGAGGGAGGGAAGGAAGGAAGGAAGGAGGGAGGGAAGGAAGGAAGGAAGGAAGGATGGATGGATGGATGGATGGATGGATGGATTCTGGCAAGATAGAATGCATGAGTGAAATACAAAGATTAACAAATATGTTATTTACTATAATATCCCAGATGAAGGATTGGCATTATATGTGAAGAAAGTAGACACATGTATTAATATCCCAAAGTTTGAATATGAATGTTTAATTGAGAGCATAGGTAAGAATACAAAAAAAATGTGGGGGGGGGGAGGAAAGGCTTTTACTGTAGGATTATTGTAACCAGCAGAGCCAGGCAAGAGATCTGGACAATGCAAATTTAAGAACATTTGGGCTTCAACTATGAAGACATCTGTTAGAAAACCAACTCAGCCAAGACTATACAGTTCCCAAAAGCCATTTCTTGTCTTCTTGATTTTGTTTCTTGTCTTTCATGTGTTTCTTAAAGGAGAAACAGGAGAGTTGGCTCTTATTCTAATAAATAAAAAAAAACTACTGGCTGAAGAGGTAAAAGCAGTGGGAACATACCATATTACCTTTGCTTTAAGATACTACAAATAGAGAAATTGTGGCAGAATTGTACATGCATATCAGATTTTAGAATATTCAGTTTTAATAAACTTTTCCAAGTGCTTAATAGGATTCCATAGACAAAAATTCTCAAGTCTAAGGGAATACAGAAGAGTTGATTGAGTGAAACGTAACATCAAATCATTGTCTTAGCAACTGCATTTTTTTCATGACGATCTATCCTTAGCCTAGTCTTTTAGGTTTTATAGGAAAGTTAGAAATGTCTTAAAAAATAAGATATTGGATGTACAGTTACCACCATTCTAAAGTGAGAAAAATATGAGATAGTTTATGAAATAATTGTGAATGCGTAGTAAATTTTGATGAAGCTGAGAATTAAAAGGGATATGTTTATAAAATGGCAATTGAGACATGATAGCTAAACAGGCATACCAGTAAAGAAAGTCAGAAAGGAACTTAGGTTTGCAAAGGATGCTGAGTTTGACATCCCTGGGCTAGACTATCATTAGATGATAGAACTAATTGAATGATCACAGTCAACAAGAACATCAATATCTTAATGTCAAGCTGCAAGAAATATCTGGGCTCTGTGATATTTAGCATATTTATAAATAATTTAAATGATGGTTTAAAGAATACGATTATCGAATTTGCAAATATCACACATGGCAGGGTAAGCGGGACAATATCATGGTTCAGGAAGAACCTGATAAGCAAAAAACAATGGCAAAATCTAGCAAGATTAATTTCAATGAAATAAATATTTTTTTTCCAGCATAAAAATTCATAGATGTGAAATTTAGTATGAGGAGACCATATTGACAATGGCACATGTAAAAAAGGATCTTAGTATTTTGGGGAAGCACAAGGTAAACGTGAGCCAAGAATGTGATACAATTCCCCCCAAAACAAAAGCAGTTTTAGGTAATATAAACAGATGTATAACGTCATGTTCAAGAGAAATTAGAAGACAAGGCAGAATAGTTCAGAATTCTTCAGAAGACAGGACAATAAACAATGAGCTGAAATTACAGAGGAAATAAACTTCAATTGGACATCAGGAAGCATATCCTATTGTTAACTGTTATTCAACAATTAAATCAGAATGTGTTGAGAAGTAGAGGAGTCCATTACTGGGTGTGTTTAAAGAGAGGTTGGATGACCATTTATCATAGATGCTATAATGGTGAATTCTGCAGCAGGCAGGAGATTGGTCTCCAAGGTCTCTTCAAAGCTTTCCATAATTTTATGATGATAGACCATTTAGGAATGAGGATTCTCAGTGAATACCGAGCACTGATTTATGGATGGAAAAATTTGAAATAGGAAAAAAAGAAATCAAATTTGGTACTTTGTGAAAATAAATGTTTTATTATTTATTGCACATGGTAATGCTTTATTGATGCTCCCCATGAATTTGTCCTCATTCACATTCCAACTCAGAATGAATTTTTGCATCCTATTAAGTTAGATATACATTTCAATATCCAAAGGTAGGTTGCTAATTTTTTTACTACTGGTTTGGGCACTCTCACATGAGCAGAAGTGTCCGTGAGGGTGGAGGGAGCCTCCCGCCGCGACTACTACCAGTTTGCCTGATCCAGGCCAAACTGGCAGCAACCCACCTCTGCCAATATCTTGTTAATTTTTTCATATATGATTTCTAGGATGGCCTGTTAGCAGGCAGTATTTTAGAAAACATGACTGTTGTAATATAATCACAAGAGGGAGCTCTTGTGTTTAAGATATCTGTTTCACCAACTGATGTATCTAATGGTGACTATGTCAACAAATAATTTGGCGAAGAGCAGAGGTGGAAATAGCTGCCTTTCCAAAACAGCTGAATGTAGACACTATTTTTGTATGTTGGCTGAAGCCTTATAGATTTTCTAGTATTTCAGCCAAGAAAATATATCAACAGTGGCTTGGTATCAAAGAAAGGGTGAAGATGGCCATAATATCAACAGTTTTAATTCTTTACATTCAAGATTATCTTAAATTCTCTATTTCCAGTATGGTGAGACAGTCCAGTGGTGGGTTGCAAGCGGTACGCCCTGGCAAGGGCGTACTGCTGCCTGCCCGGAGCACCGGGTACTGTTCTGGTATGGTGCTCTGGAGGGCCCACCCGCCCGCCCGTTGTCCTTTCTGGTATTTGAACTCTTCGGCGCTTCTGCACATGCGCATGGCATGTATGGTGCCTGTGCAACGCTCCACCGAGCAAATGGAGCATCGCAGAGGCGGCAATGGAGGGTAGAACACATGTTCGTGCTGTGCGCATGTGTTCAGGCGCTGCGCACATTCATATGGTGGACGCTGGGCCCCGTTGCACCGTACTGGTTGCAACAGGATCTGGAACCCACCACTGAGATTGTCCTAATATAAATTGTGACAGAATAACATAACAGTCTTGGAAGGAACTTTGGAAGTCATCTACTCCAATGCCCTGCTCAAGCAGGAGACGTATACTAATTCTGACAAATGGCTTTTTAGTCATTTCTTAATGGCATCCAATGATGGGGCATCCACAACTTCCAAAGGTAATTTGTTCCACTGGTTCATTGTCCTCACTGTTACCAATTTTCTCCTTAGTTAACTTCTGTCCTTGATTTGTTTCCATCCAATAATTGTTTCCAATTCCAACCAATCCAATTATTGGAAGGAAACTTGATTAGCTTCTCTCAGCATACTGAACAAATGCAGAGAGAATATACAATCTTTTCTCACTTGTCCACTAACTTGGAGCTAGTCTGTCTCACCATGTTGGATAGGGGCATTTGTACTGCATAGAATTTCAGTATATTTCCGTACTTCTATCTTCACTGGCATCCTTTAAAAATCAATTTGAAGTTGAACTACATTTTTCCTTTTTCCTTTTCCAGCTGATGATTTCATGTTGAATTTAACCATAAAACTCATCAATTCTCTTCCTGCTTCAATGGTTAGAATTAAATCTGAATAACCATTTTATTAAAGAGCTGTGCAGGAAGTCTAATTGATATTATTCTGTATTTGACTACATTGTATATAAACACTGTCTTTCTGGGATTTTTTTTTTTGTTCTGAGTAGTAGTCAGCATTATGATATTCTGAAATTTCACTCAATTTGCTGATGCCTAAGATTAAGGTGACCAGATTTTCAGATTGGAAAAGAGGAACGCCTTTGACCGGGGGGGGGGGGGGGGGGGGGGGCTTGATTAAAAAAATTTTTTTTTGTCAAAAGGTCACCCCAGGACACTGAAACCAGCATAAATACGAATCTGTTGCCAAACAAAATTTTGATCACGTGACCATGAGGATGCTGCAACGGTTGCTAAGTGTGAAAAATGGTCGCAACGGTCGCTAAGTGTGAAAAATGGTCATCAGTCACTTTTTTCAATGCCATTGTAACTTTGGTCACTAAATGTTTTCCCCCTCCTCGAGACTCCTCACTTCTTCCTTCATTCCTCTTGCTTATCTACCTTCACCTTATCTGTCTTCTGCTCTTTCCCTCTCTTCCTTCCTTTCTCCTTCTTTCCTCACTCACTCCCTTCCTCCTTTTCTCTTCCTTCCTCCTTCCATTCTTTCAGCTTCATTTCTTTTGCCTATCTACCTTCTCTGTCTTTCTGCTCTTTCCATTTCTCTCTTCCTATTCACTTCTGTTCCTTCCTCCTTCCCTCCTTTCCTATTTCTTCCTTCTTCCTTCCTTCTGCCTATCTACCTTCACCTTCTCTGTCTTTCTGCTCTTTCCCTGTCTTCCCCTTTCCTCCCCTCCCTCCCTTCTTTCCTTTCTAGTTCCATCTTTTCTTCTTTCCTCTCTCCCTCTTTTTCTTTTTTCCTTCCTTCCTCCTTCCTCTTGCCTATCAACTTTTTTATTTTTTTGTTACATAGACGACACATACCCACAACAATAAAAACAAAACAAAACAAAAAGAAAAAAACCCATCATCACATATAGCATGTCATTTGGTTACAAGTGTTTTAACATTTATCATTCTTATACATTTATTATTTCATTTAATAGGTTATAATATACAGTTTGGGTTGCTTTGTTTACCATCCCTTCCTCCTGTTATAACACCACCTTATTTTCCCTTTCTTTTCTCCCTTCCTCCCTTCTCTACTTTCTTCCTTCCTGCTCTCCTTTCCCTTCCTTCTTCCTGTACCTTTCTCCTACTCCTGCTCTTCCTCATCCCCTTCCTACCCTCTCTCCTCCTCTTTCTCTCCTTTCCATCCTCCTCTCCTTATCTCTTTCTTTTCACCCTCTCTCCCTTCTCTACTTTCTTCCTTCCTCCTCTCCTTCCCCTTCCTTCTTCCCTTACCTCTCCTTTGCTCCTGCTCTTCCTCTTTCCCTTCCTACCCTCTCTCCTTCCTTTTCTCTCCCTTCCATCCTCCTTTCCTTTCCCTTTCCTTTCTCCCTCCCTCCCTTCTCTACTTTCCTCCTTCCTCCTCTCCTTCCCCTTCCTTCTTCCCTTACCTTTCTCCTACTCCTGCTCTTCCTCTTCCCCTTTCTACCCTCTCTCCCCCTCTTTCTCTCCTTTCCATCCTCCTCTCCTTACCTCTTTCTTCTTTCCATCTTCCTTTCATTCTCTCCTCCTTTCTCCCTTTCTCCCAACTCCCTTTCTGGGAGTTGAAGTCCACACACTTTCAAGTCTCAAGTCTCCAAGGTGGAGAAAGATTGATCTATCTAATTAATATAATTATTTCTCCCTCTCTTTTTCACTCTCTCTCCAGCACACACACGCAAATGCATAGGGCAGCCCACCTCACACACAGGTAACTCCGGGCGGCTTACGGGAAGAGGACAGCCGACCACTCACCCACGCGGGGGGGGGGCAGGATTTCGCCAAGAAAAGTTAACTTTCCTGCGAAAGGGGCCGGCAGCCTCTCAGCTCTTCCCGGCCGGGGAGACCTCCCCCCACTTCCACTCCTGCGACCCTCCTCCCGCCTCCTCGGAGCTTCAAGCAAGCTAACTGGGAAGGCCAGGGAAGAAGAAGAAGCGGCGGCGGCGCGAGGTCAGCGGTCCTTGGGGGCGCGGCAGAAGCCCTGCGAAAGTGCCCCTTCCCCAGCCCGGCTGCCGTTTCTGCTACTGAGGGCGGAAGGGGAGGAGGAAGAGGAGAAAGATAAAGTGGCGGCACGATCCCTGCTGCAGCCGAGGCGGGAAAGGTGCATTTTGACAGGGCTTCCACAGCGCTGTGGAAGCCCTGCCAAAGTGCCCCTTCCCCGGCCCGGCTGCCGTTTCTGCTGCTGAGGGCGGAAGGGGAGGAGGAGGAGGAGAAAGATAAAGTGGCGGCACGATCCCTGCTGCAGCCGAGGCGGGAAAGGTGCGTTTTGACAGGGCTTCCACAGCGCTGTGGAAGCCCTGCCAAAGTGCACCTTTCCCTCCTCGGCTGCCGTTGCTGCTGCTGAGGGTGGAAGGGGAGGAGGAGGAGGAAGAAGGAGCGGGATGAGCAGCGAGCGGAGCCTCATTTAAAAGCAACGACGGCTGTGGCCGCTCGTTCGCTCTGCCGCTCTTGCGTGGAGGTCTGCTGAGGCAGAGGGGTGGGAGGGGCGCGAAGGAACCAGCGCGGCAGCGGCCGCGCTGGGTAGGTGCTGCCCCGGAGTCCAAGGGTGGGCAGGCTGGCGAGCGGGCGCCTTTCTCGCACACAGGGAAGGGAAGGAGGGCTGCGGCGGCTGTTTTCAGTAACCCCGCGCAGGTTACTAATTCCCACCGGTTACTCACCAGTGAAGCTGAAGCAGCAAAACAAAGCAAACGCCCACGAAATGAAATGGAGACTCCTGCAACTCACGTGGCGTGCTAAGCGGACTCCAGCCAATCAGTGAGCTGGCTGGGATGGAAAACTTCCCGTGCGTGCTTAAAGTTTTCCATCCCAGCCAGCTCACTGATTGGCTGGAGTCCAGGCCAATCAGTGAGCGGCAGGCTGGGCTGGCTTAGATTTTTAGAAATAGATGAGGAAATAACGAGCGAGCTAGCGGCAGCTGATGGGCGGGGGAGCCAGCGAGCGCCAAAATAAAGTGGGGTTTTTTGAGAAGCGGGCGGGACGCAGGAAAAACGATGAAAAATCGTGCCTGTCCCGCCAAATCCGGGACGTCTGGTCACCTTACCTAAGATGTCAATGTGTAGTCAATGTATTTCATTTTCATTTTGTTGAGCTTTCCTGTGTTCATACTACTTACATTCCATATTGTCACTATCGTTCTGTCTTTTCAAAAAAAATTCCTGCATGACATCAGCAACTAGAGGTTCCAAATGTTTTAACTATTAATGTTTTAAAAACATTAGGAGAGGAGCAGTGATGCAATCAGATCTTACCTGCATTTTTCAATGAGAGGAGAACTTTTGGGCTTTATCCTTATAGGACGAGGAGCATTTGGGGATGGTTTCTGTAAATAGTGTAATAAGAAACAGAGTTGGTTGAAAGAGCCACCTTTATTACTTGCCAAAATCTTTGGTGTTCAGTTGATTCATTTTTAATTTTTTTTTAATCCTTAAGTATAAAAAGTCTCTAGGAAAATATTATTATCAATACAAGTGCCCTTGAGAAACCCTCCTTGAAAAGGATTATATTCCACAAAAGAAAGATGTGCATATGTTAGATATAAATATATATACAATAGATGGTATTAGGATTGTAGGGTTTTATCAGGACCAGTACTGTCATATTCGTGCTAGATATCTGACCTCACAATGAATATAAATTGAAAGGATATCTAACTTAAAAGGATGGGAATTCCTATTGCTACCCTTCTCCAATTTTTATTGACTTCTTATATGGAATGAAATGAGGTCTTGGAAGAGGTTGACGGTGAATCCCTTTTTGGATGGGGGATTTTTTAATGTCTGTCTTTAGGCCTCTTATGCATTCTTGTTCTTTTATTCATTGTCCTTACTTTTTAATTATAAACCTTTTGAGTTTGTGGTTGAAATTGATAAAATAAATAAATGGTAATGCTGCCACTGTCGACAGGTGTGATGTTATTCAGATGGCAGAGTCACTGAATAGAAATATACTACTTAAATCACAACAATCTTCTGCAATTATAGCATTGTTCAGATGTCTAGATTACAACTCCTATGTTTCTCAGCATTGGTCATGGGGGACTTATGGATTCTGGAAACTGACATCCACACATTTGGAGAGTACTTAGATTAGTTGTGAGCCATTACTAACACTGCTGCCACAGATTGATATAACCATCATTTGATACAATGTAATAGTAGAAACTAGATTAATCTCCCAGTAGAATTAATGGAAAGTAGACACAAAGAAAGGGATAAACAAGGAGTCACTAAGATGTGATATAATTTGAGATTATTTGAAATGAAGAAATGTTGTAAGGTATATTTTATAGGTTTGTATATAAAAAATGAAATTAAAGAGGGCACTATAATTGTTGCCATTTAATTAAAAATAAATGGAAAGCACTGAAATTACTGAAAATGATAAGATATAAATTGATGCATGTGGAAAAATGATAAAACATTTAAGGTTACTATGGTATGTGACTTTCTAATGTACTGTATGTGTGTAGACTGTATCTGCACATGGCAGTTGGAAGACATGGTAATTAATCCCAAAAAGGAAATGTATGAAGAGAGAATGCAAAGAATGCAAAACTGCATTATTTACCCTGAAACAAAATGGTATAATGTGTATATATTGTATATGTGGAATAAGAAGCAGACAGGGGAAACCTGAAGTACTGGAGTTAATTAGAAAAAACTCTTGACAAATTTATATCTCTATAAGAAATATCTGCCTCTTTCTTGATATACCTCAAGCCACAGGAAACAGGTTGTTTAGAGAGGAATTATGAGAAGAAAAGAGAGAGAATGTGGTATCAGAAAGAGGAAAAACAGGTGACACTGCTTACTTTGTTCAATAGCCCTACTCTTTATTTGCTTCAACTCCTCCTATCATCCACAAATAAATTATCTATTTCATGGAAATTTGGTCCTTTTGTTGTGTCCTACTATTAAACATTTTACTCTCATGATTCAATGTTAATCTTTTTTTTTAGATATTTATGTACTCATACCTGCTTTGTTTAGGAAGATGTAAGCTATATTTTGGAGATATTTGCTTTTGGATTTTACATCCATGTTGATCTTTAATTAGAAAATGTAAAATTATCTAAAGAGGTTGATGCTCATTTTAGTAGTAACCATATACTGTATATACTCGAGTATAAGCCTAGTTTTTCAGCCCACTTTTTGGGCTGAAAAAAGCCGCCTCGGCTTATACTCGAGTCAGTGAAAAATTTGCCCGAAATGGAGGAGAAAAAGGGGTGGGGCCATGCCGCTGGGTGACGCTCGTGAATGGCCCGGCGCCCCTGTGAGTTTCCCCTCCCTCTGTGTCAGTTTGCCGCGCAGCGCGCACCGCACCATCCCCCCTCCTCACGTTCTAATGTAATGCAGGGCTGTCTTACGATTCCCCTTCCTCCCCCTCCTGCCACTCTGCAACGATGTCCCACCTCCTCCTTGTTATGGCAAGCAGCCACATAGTGATGTCCCACCTCCTCTGATACAGTGATCCAATGATAGGAATCACTGTGCCGTGTGTCATAGGAGGCGGGACATCGCTCCCGCGGCTGCACGGGACATCATCATCACAGCGGGACATCAGCATCATGAGGTGAGTGAAGTATTTCATTGAATACACCGCTAGTTTACTGTTTTTCTTTGAAATAAATATTCAAAAACATTATTGGTATCTATTTTATTTTTGAAATTTACCGGTAGCTGCTGCATTTCCCACCCTAGGCTTATACTCGAGTCAATAACTTTTCCAGTTTTTTGTGGTAAAATTAGGTGCCTCGGCTTATATTCGGGTCGGCCTATACTCGAGTATATACGGTATATGATCAGTCTAATAATCATATATGGTTAAGTGTATAGCAATGCTTGCTTTTGTTTACATGGATTAATTTGGAATTGGAAAGTTTATTTATAGGCCGCCCTTTTCCCTGGGGGGACTCAGGGCGGCTTACAATTCATGGGGAGGGGAATACAAACAGTGAGACATAAAACAATACATAATTAAAAATAGAACACAACATTCATCATTCGGGTGGGGACGGATTACAATCTAACCCCAGGCCTGACGGGATAGCCAGATCTTAAGGGCTGTGCGGAAGGTCTGGAGGGTGGTGAGGGTACGGATCTCCACGGGGAGATCGTTCCAAAGGGTCGGAGCTACTACCGAGAAGGCTCTCCTCCGCGTAGTCGCCAGTCGACACTGACTGGCAGATGGGATTCGGAGGAGGCCTAATCTGTGTGATCTAATTGGTCGCGAGGAGGTGATTGGCAGGAGGCGGTCTCTCAAGTACCCAGATCCACTACCATGAAGGGCTTTTAAGCATTTGCTGGAAGCCCAATTCTTCCTGGAACATGATAATCAATCCTGGAACATGATAATCAATAGAGTGTTTTCTTTTAGTAACATGCAGGCATATTTACAGCTGTCAAGAGGCAAGCAAGAATTCCGTAGTAGCAGAACTTGGTGAAATAGAATCATGCTCCATGATGAAAAGAAATCACTACCATGTACAATTCCAAACACCTCTACAGCAATTGCAGCACCAGTTTTAGAGTTCTTATTAACATGTCTTATAAAAGAAGTACAATTCAGTTTCCTTAAAATATTGATACTTACCACCTCACCATTCTGTCCTAGCTCCATCTTATTTGTGTGGAGGGGAAGAGAGCAAGGTGGCTTTCTGCGTGCTGGTTTAGGAACTGGGACCTGAAAACAGAGGAAAACATATGAAAAATAAAGAGAAAAGAGATAGATATGAAAAGAACATATGTAGTATTGGTTCTTTAAGGAATGCTCAAATCTGAATATATACACGGGGGATGTCTTATGAGCAAATTGAACTTCCCTTTGTAGTTGCATTATCCCTACCTCCTTGCCAGAATTTGATGATTGCTGTTGAAATTTTCCTGCTAGTTGGGCCACAGATGGAGCTGTGGACTTTTCCACCACCATCTTGGTCTCTGACGGTTTGTCCTGAAAGAAACCCAGAAATAAAATGTTTCTCAGTCAAAGAAATAGAGGGGTAAAAAGTTGATAAAGCTAAAACTTTTATTGTTCAAATAAAAGCCTTAGTGCTGTGTAGCACATGTCTTGATGACCAAATCATCTCATTTTTTGTTTTACTACTTGGAACAT
Organism: Thamnophis elegans; assembly: GCF_009769535.1. Classification (NCBI taxonomy): domain Eukaryota; kingdom Metazoa; phylum Chordata; class Lepidosauria; order Squamata; family Natricidae; genus Thamnophis; species Thamnophis elegans. The sequence goes on from NC_045546.1 coordinate 39,242,372, forward strand.
TTAAAGAAATAATATATTCAAATATTTTAGGGAATAATAAATGGTATTAGGAAATTCTTTCTAATATCTCGTATGAATGCAACTGTCATGAATATTGGTTTAAATGTTATTTTTTTTAACCTGACAACTCTTTGCCCAAATCTACTTACTAGCTCATTCCATTACTGTTACAGTAAATTTGGTTGGCAAGATAATAGCATTGTTGTTGCTGTTGATGTTATTTTTAGAGGGAAAATGGATGTATTTGTAGGTAGGTGCTGAAAAAAGAAACAAAGAAGACACTTTGGACTGCATTTGGACTCGTGAGACATTTAGCTGAATTGAATACTGCTAGATGGAAAGAGATTTAGGTATAAAAAGAGGAAGAAGTTGAGAAAAAGAAATAAATGGCTGGGAAATCATTATGGAAAGAACTCATTCAGCTAATGGAAATTAGTAGAAGGAGGTGTAGCTGCTATCACATACAGGACTAAGAAGACAAAAACCTGTGAAGTAGTCAGAGTTATAAAGTCTGAATTGTGCATAGCAGAACAGTTGTTATTGGAACAGAAACTTTCTAGTTCTGTGGACATACCATCTATTGTTCAGGACGGGGTTCACTTTTCCTGCAGGAACAATTGAGACTGCTTTCTCCAAATTAAATCTGCTTGTTCCATATAGTCTAGTCAAAACAAGATGTTGTTGCTTGGTGTCTAGAACACAATCTTCTTAGTGGTGGGCCACTTCTTTTGAAATACCTCTTGAAGCCAGATTAGCCCTTCTACTCTTTAGGAGAATGGTAAAAAATATTTTAAGTCTCTTCTGCAGAGCTTTTGGAAAAGATCTTCAGTTGGAGAAAAACTATAGATATATTTTTATTTAATACTAGCTGATCCAGCGTTGCCCGGGTATTTATAGACATTGAAGCGTTTGTCTGACAGGGAGCCATTGAGAGAGGCCTTTCTTCCCTCTACTCCCATGCCCCTCATCCCTGCCCTCTCCCTTCCTCCTCCCAAGCGCTGTATGAGGGAGCAAGGTCAATCAAAGGCCTCTGTACTGGCCTAATCAGGCTCCCTTTGCTTCGTAGGCCTACTGTGTGATGGAAGCCTAGGCCTGAGTTGGGGCAAAGGATGATCCTGGGAACACAGGCCACAGCTGTTTCCTGCAATATTGGGCCGCTGCAGTGAGATGGGGGCGGGCAATCTGCTTAGGCTGTAGGCCTATGAAGCAAAGGGAACCTGATTAGGCCAGTACAGAGGTCTTTGATTGAGCATGCTCCTTCACACAGTGGGCCTTTAAGGCCTGTGTTAGATTGGCGAGAAGCAGCAGGCGAGAGGCACAAGTGAATTTCGGCACTTTTTATTGCAAAAGTAAGTGACTGCCCTCTGCTGGCTGGGCTGCCGGAACTTGGCTTTTAAGGAGATCCGTCAGACCAGCTAGCCAATGGCAGTAGTTTAAACTTCCCGGGGTTTGGGCAACCAATCCCCGGTGAGCATGTGAAAACATGTAAATTAAGGAGCTCCGTCAGCCCAGCCGGCCAATGACAGTTGTTTAAACTTCCCGGGGTTTGGGCAACCAATTACCGGAGCATGTGAAAACATGTAAATTTAACAACATACGTCCGCATGTAACACCTAGGCCTCTCTCACACAGTAGGCCTATGAAGGGAGCATGATTCGGTCTCCTTAAAGGCCGAGGATTTCCAGAGTTATGCTGGAATACACACACACACACACACAACAGGGGTGTCTTACCCCCACAGTGTTTGTCTCCAGAGGGCAAGTCATCTGTATACCAAGTTTGGTCAAAATTGCTTGAGACATTCCAGAGTATCTATATATCTATATCTATATCTATATCTATATCTATCTATATCTATCTATCTATCTATCTATCTATCTATCTATCTATCTATCTATCATCTATCTATAAGATTTTCATAAGTATGCTGGTCTTGTTGTATTCGGGTCTTTTCCTGTGTAAGATTGAGATTGTCTTGGCAACGTTTCAGCGAGGTCTCTCTCGTCATCTTCAGGCTGGGTTTTGGGCTTAAAGTGTGATCGGAGCTGCCATCTTTTTATAAATCTTGGTGGAGGTATGTATGGAGTGCTGGCTTTGTTTCAGTAAGTGGAATGATTGGTTGTGTGGTTGTATCATGATTGGTAGATTGGTGCTGATTGGTGTTGGCTGTGTGTCTATTGTTGTTTCGTGTTGTAGTGGCCTGGGTGGTGGGTGGGGCTCATTTGTTGACTAGGGCTGGTTTCCAGATGTCTGGTAGGCGGGAGGTATCGTCACATTTATTCATGTTGTGGGGGTGTTTCTCTCTTTCGATAGCTTCCATAATTATTCTCTTGTTAAGTGTTCTGTTTTGGAGATTAACCTGGTTCCTTCAAAATTAATTTCATGTCCTGTAGCTTTAAGGTGCTGAAAAAGGGCAGAAGTAAATGAGGATACCACACATTTAAATAGTGTTTAAATTGTTTTGTAGTGTAAATGAATTATATGCTGGAAAAAACAGGCAAGCTGCAGTATAACTGAATAATTTTGGTTTGTGGCCAGTAGAATAAATATCCACATTGAGGCAACTTTTTTTTTAACTACAAAATGTATTTCTTCACTTATTTCACTACTTTTGACTATAAAATCTATTTCTCCACTTATTGCTGCATTCACAGAGCCTTCTGCCAGTTCTATTTGCTGAGTGGAGCCACAGTCTTCACCCCTTATGTCCTCCTTTGATTGCACTACTACTGCCAAGCCATAGAAGAGTTAAACAGCTTCCACCTGCCAATATTTCTCTTCAAAGGAAGCTCTGTTTCCCTCCTAACATCTATTCCTGCGCATATTGTTCTCAGTGAACACAAAAAATGACCTTCATTGCATTGAACACAGATAGGAAACATTCTAAGATTAGATTAGATCATGCAAAGGATTGGCAGCTACAGATGCACAGATTATATTCCAAAATTTCACAGTTTGAAAAAAAATCAGATATGCCTGTACAACATTTGGAAAGAAGCAGCAAGGGGAAGGGGGGAGAACAAGCATTCTCTCTTTGTACAAATTCATTGTCATTACTATAACAATATGTTAGGTACGCTCCCTGTTGGGAGAGCGAGTACGTTCAGCGAAGCGTTGTGAGAGTTGTGTTGGAGAACACACAAACCAGCATACAGAGACACTGCAGCTTAAATAGGCTTTTACTTTCGTGGAAATAGAGGTATCAGAGTCCATCAAACAGTCCAAGTCATACACGGATAAGACAGTCAGTCATCAATGTCTTTCAGTTAAGGGATAATCCAAATAACATAGTCCAGTATCATATAATCAGTTCAGTACTCAAAGTCTGCTAGCAGTTGCAAAACTTACAATAGCTCACGGCACTCAGATCAGATCAGCCCAGCATCTAATGAACAGAGAGCTAATAGTCATTCTGGCTTCCTCTTATGGCCAATTGAGGAAAACAGCAACCAATCACATTTTACAGTATGATTTAAAGAAACAGGTCTAACATTGCTACATGATTTATATATTGCCAACCCAACCATTAGAATTATATTCCTAAGTAAGGCTGTGTAAATAAAGTTGATTTCTCAGTATGATAATTCCACATACTGAAATAAATATAAGGGGATTCAGTGTGCACAGAAACCCTACATACAGTAAAGACATGCAATGTTCTACCCAGGGATTATTAGAGTATAACAATAGCTCTCATGTGGTCATGAGAATGGGCTGAATGCCTGTGATAAAGTACTGTTATATGTATTTATTTATTTATGTATTTATTTTCGATATCAGGCTGTCAATATAATTTGAAAGTGATATACAAATAAGCCTGAAAGTAGAAATTTCTTTCTTTCATTATATAACAGTATCTTCTATGAATAAAATGGAGCAATTATAATGAATTGCTGAGTATTCTACACCAATTATAAGGCTGTATATTAAATTTAAATTTTAAATTAATTTTCAATATAACTTAAGTGGATGTACTTTGGGTATGGACTTAAGATATATTCAGACAATTCACATAAATATTTATTGTATGCATTGCAAATCCAGAACAATATTTATGGAAAGGTAGTCATCTTTCCTGTTCCCTGACAGAAACATCACAAGAATAGTACTGAATAATCCATACAACTCTTATGGATTTTTTTTTGGAAACTGTATTTAAGTAAATTTTTATGTTCTGCTTGAAGCAGTGTAAAATGTAGTCTGATTTTTTAAAATTTCACTTTAGCAAACAGAACTTGCCTTTCTTTTGATGATAGCACTGATTACTTTATTTAAAGGTATTTTAATGAATATATTATGGTAGTTTCTTTCATTTTGTAGATTATTGTGTGTGTGTATTTCAAAAGGTTAGAGCAACTACATATTTTGGTTGTAAATTGTTTTGGAAGTCTGTGAAAGTTTTATATGTTACATAGTATCTCTTTTAAAATATCAGAGCAACTATACTGTAAAGGCATCTTTTGGTTAGGGAAGGGAGAGCTCCAGTAGTTCTGAGCACTCGAAGGACTGCCACAACACTGCAGAAAATACATTGTGCATTAACTTCCTCTCTTCCATTGTTCATGACAGGTTTCTATGATAGTTGCCATGATAACTGTGCAAATCATCACCGCCTCATTTCACCATGATTCTAGAAAGGACACTAGGCATCACAAATATTGAACATGTCCTTTATCTGAACATATCCTTCATTTGAAGACCTGCCCATTCCAAGTGCAGCAACTCTTTCAAACTGAACAGACAAACTGAACATGCCCTGTTGATATAATGTTCAGTCAAAAAGTGGGCTGTGAAAATATCTACAGATCCCTCACATCCTAGACATAAATAGTTTCAACTTCTGCCCTCAAAACAACACTATAGGGCAGTGATGGCTAAACTTTTTCTAAAGGTGTGCCAAAATTGTGTGCGATCCCTCCCCCAATGCATGAGCAACCCCCACACAGGGGAGGAGATTTTTGCCCTTCCCAGGTTCTTTTCGCCCTCCCTAGGCTTCAAGAAAGCCTCTGGAGCCTGGTGAGGATGAAAAACAGGCCCAATAGGCCAACCGAAAGTTTGTCAATGAACTTCCGGTTTGGCAATGAAATTCCCGTTGGGCCTGTTTTTTGCCCTCTCTAGGCTTCAGAGGCTTTCCTGAAGCTTGGGGAGGATGAAAATGGCCTTCCCTGGACCTCTGGAAGGCCAAAAATAAGCTGGCTGGTGCGCACATTCGCGGTGGAGCTTAGGGCTGCCCTGCCGGCAAATATGGCTCTGCGTGCCACCTGTGGCATGCATGCCATAAGTTCACCATCACAGCTATAGGGCACTGCACACCCGAACAACTAGACACCAGGACAGTTTTTTCCCAAATGTCATCACTCTGCTTAACAACTAATTCCCACAACACTGTCAAATAAGACTGTATTACTATTATACCTCTCTTCCTTCCTATTATCTACCTCTTCTCACTTACGATTATAATCATCTTGCTTGTATCTTTCAATTTATATTCTTTTATTTATTTACTAGTGTGATTTGACAGCTTATTAGTAACATTGTGTATCACTAAGTGTTGTATCTTTTTATTCTTGATGAATGTATATTATTCTCCTTATGTACACTGAGAGCGTATGCACCAAAGACAAATTCCTTGTGTGTGTCCAATCACACTTGGCCAATAAATAATTCTATTCTATTCTATTCTATTCTATTCTATTCTATTCTATTCTATTCTACTCTACTCTACTCTACTCTATTCTATTCTATTCTAATGTTCCCACAATGGTGAGATGTATCTAAATTACAGCCAATATTTTTAAACCCGTAGATGTGTAATTTAAAATGTTATGCAACTCTGCGCAATTTTGTTCTTTCTGGTGATCCATGTCTCTTTTGGAATGATGCTTAAACAGCTAGCTTAAGAGCCATACAGAATAGGTTTAAATTATCATAATTGTACTATAATGTCTAATATTAGTGATGAACAAACAACTGCTCACTCTCTGCTGTAACAACCAATTAGCATCATACTGTAAGTCCACCCATGCTGATAATCATAGTAATGGTTCTTACACTTAATTTACAACAACAATAATTACTACTATTACAGAAAAAATGGTTTATCCAGTTGCATCTGTGATTTCAGGTGGGAGATATTCCCACCTGAAGAAAGTAACTTGTTCTTATGATAGACAGAAGACTCTGCTTTATTAGAACTAAGTTTTTGGTGATCCTTTAGGGTTACTAGCTTTCTAAAATAAGTAAGATATTTTACCAAAAGTGAAGGAATAGAAAAAAAGAACAAGTTCTCATTGTTCTCAAATATATGATTTCAGTTTAAAGCAGAAAGTGCTCTAATAATTAAAAGGAAGAAGCAAATAAAGTTGATGGTATATCAAAGAATCAGCCGTGTACATAAAGAAGGCAGTGAATTATCAGAGCCTTTATTCAGACTGCTTTTTTTTTCTCCACAAGTTGAAGTACGGAGTCAAACACAGCAGAAATTACTCAGGAAGTGGGTGTGTGAAGCTTGTTTTGGCCTGTTGATTATTTCCATAGAAGGAAATTCCACAATGTCTGTTCTGATTGAAAGCATGGGAGCAAGCTAGGCCTCTTGCTCAAGAAACAACACATGCTAAGAGATAAGTAAACAAATGGCTGCAGTTCTAGCTACACTAATCTTTTTCCAATGAGCAACTTTTTTTTTCAACTTGCTTTATTCTCCCCTCTTACCCTGATATGTTATGGTGCTGGGCAGGCTAATAAAATCTGCAGAATTACATTGACTTTACATTTTCTACAAGTCTTCTACTGGTTTCAAAAAATAGCTGTAAATATCTGAAGTTAAGAATGCACAAACTTTCTTTGTGGTTCCCTATAGTTCTCTCTTGAAGAGATGAAATAAGAAACAGTATGAACAGCATTTACTTTAATTGTAGCAACATAGAGATTCCAGCTCTGATATCTAAGGGTTTATATTTTTATTATCTGTAAACTGACAATGTTTAGGTTAAAATCAATCTTGATTCAGTAAATAGAAAGGCAATATGCGACAGGGATCATTGCAGGGGTAAAATTCAGCAGGTTCTGACAGGTTCTGGAGAACCAATAGCAGACATTTTGAGTAGTCTGGAGAACCGGCAAATATCACCTCTGATTGGCCCCAGGAGTGGGGAGGGAAAGGGGATTTTGCAGTATCCTTCCCCTGTCACGCCCACCAAGCCACACCCACAGAACCGGTAGTAAAAAAGTTTGAATTTCACCCCTGGATCAATGCCTTCTTAGAATGACTGAGGGTGGAGATAAGCAAGCCTCTTTTTGTCAAATGACATTTACGGGCTTAATAGGAACCTAATCAATTCCTATTCAAGAATATTCCATAAATTCATTTGCCTGGGATGAATGAAATTCAATATGGTAGCTCTTTTTTAGTGACAATTTTCTTTCAATATTATATTAATATTAGACATGAGATTTTAGGAATTCATATATCACATTTTCTTTCTAAGAACTGTGTAGAATTATCTGCAATTCTTGTAGGAATGAGATGCAATAACCAAACTGGGAAAATAAAAACTACTATTTTAACATGGGTATAAATTGATGGTGATTTTCTACCTGAAAGAAAAGCACAAAGTTGCGAGAGACAAAATTTGCTCTGGCAACAAACAAAGCAAATGCAAGACTGCCTTGCACAGCTTCTCTCAAACAATTTACAGGAAACATCTGTGAACTGCAGGAAGCCACAAAGATAAAAACAATTGGCCACTTTTCAGTTGAACATCAACAATCTATACCATTTGAATAGTTAACAATATTTCTTGTTCAAAAAAAGGTTTCCATTGAATTTCTTCTCCCCTTGCTTGTGTGACCTCTCCCTGACTGGGTAGAATAGCATTACACTGTGTCAAGAATTCCTGTGACAACTACAAATTCAGAAATAGAACTTGGCCAGATAAATGTCCAGTCGCAGTTAGAATTTTTCTCATGAGGATACATTTGAGTAAACTAAATTTGAATTCGTTTAGAAGGAGTAATGTGCTTGGGGGATTCTTGAAAGCTGCATACAACATAAATTCAAATATGTAGAATCATTGATGTTTGGGAGAGAGAATTAATAATAGTAATCAGAATAGAAGGAACTTGGAGCACTTGTAGTCTAGACCCTGCTCAAGGAGGAGGCCCTATACATTTCAGACAAGTGGCTGACCAATCTTTTCTTAAAAGCCTTCAGTGATGAAGCAGCACCCACAACTTCTGAAGGCAAGCTGTTCCACTAGTTAATTGTTCCCATTGTTAGACAGTTTCTAATTCCAGATTGTTTCTCTCCTTGAATAGTTTCCATCCATTGCTTGTTCTCTTGCCTTCTGGTGCTTTGGAAATAAGTTGACCCTTTCGTGTTTGGCAGCCTCTCAAATATTGGAATACTGCTATCATGTCATCCCTACTCCTTTTCTCTACACTAGCCATACCCAGTTTCTGCAACTGTTCTTCATGTTTTACTTCCCAGGCCTTTAATCATCTTAGTTGCTCTTCTCTGCACTTTTTCCAAAGTTATATATTATATAAATATATTTATATTTTATATATATTTGTGTTTTATTTGTGCTGATAAATAAATAAAGGGAGACTAGTATAGATCTATTTCAAGCTATTTAGCTCTCATCAGCTAGCCATACCCTTACTGGGATTCAAACCTGGGCTATATTACATATTAGGCAGACGTCTTAGCCATTAAGCCACAGGCTCTGATCTGTTATCAGCTGAGCCAGGGAGAAAGGTATATATTTAAAGTCACAACCCCTGGTATGCCCCAATATATATATATATATATATATATATATATATATATATATATATATATATATATATATATATATATATATATATATATATATATATATATATATATATTTATATATATATAGCACACTCATAGAACTAAAATAGTTATGGCTAGAAAGAATCACTTATATCTGAGATTTGCCCCTGCTTTCTCCCATGAGGTTTGAACTTGCTAGTTCAGACCCCTGCTATCCTTGGAAATAAATAAATAAATAAATAAATAAATAAATAAATAAATAAATAAATAAATAAATAAATAAATAATGCTTAGTAATAATTTGCCTTAATAAGAGTTATTTTTGAGATGACATATTTCCAAATAATTAGATAGTTTGCTACAACAGAATACTTCTTTAACTCTACCACTGTACCTCTCCTGGCAAGGAGTTTTTATATAACATAGAGACAACTGTGGTTTGTTCATAAACTATGTAGGTTACTTCAGATGGATATCCTTTGCCTGTCACTAGAATACTTTTAAACTGACAAAGGCAGTACAGCAAAAACATTCTCACATCATTTAATTACAGAGCCAATGTAACCTACTAGAGTTTTAAAAAAAGTTATGACTCTGTTTGCATGGGATGACTGGAGAAGTGAGCTACTCCACTGGACTCACCTTAACATGCTGGCCATTTTTAAATCTTTCCACTTACGACCAACAAGCTATTATTTTCCTATGCCAACCTTGTTTTCCCATTTTTAAATGCCAACCCCCACTCCACCATCACATATAGAGCCGAGGTGGCGCAGTGGTTAGGGTGCAGTACTGCAGGCCACTTCAGCTGACTGTTATCTGCAGTTCAGTGGTTCAAATCTCACCGGCTCAAGGTTGACTCAGCCTTCCATCCTTCCGAGGTGGGTGAAATGAGGACCCAGACTGTGGAGGCAATGTACTGACTCTGTAAACCGCTTAGAGAGGGCTGAAAGCCCTATGAAGCGGTATATAAGTCTAACTGCTATTGATATTGCTATCACCCCACTCCCCCATGAGTCTGCAGAAGTGAGATGTAAAAGGAACACAGAGACAGAATATCTACAAACACAATTTTTCCGGGACTATCTTTAAGTAGAAGGGAGTAAAGTAAATCTTCTCTTAAAATTTGCAACCTACATTGCACAACATGGTTTACCAGAGAGAACTGGTTTAGACCCAAACAACCACATGTTAATAGCCACGTCGACTCATATTTGCAGTTTCCTCAAAACCTACAAATAAAATGTAAAAGTATAACATAAAATATTGAAGCTTGGGTTCCTCCAGTTTACTAGATAAGTAAGAAAACAACGTTAATGGATGAATAAGAAGGAAAAGGAGGAAAATGCTAGTGCACCACAGTGAAAAAAGAATCTGCAGCTATGTTGAAGTCAACAGCTATGTTTCCCAGTAGCCAAAGTCAGCATGGTTGCAAAGCTTGATTGACACCCTGCCAAAAAGGCATAGCACCTGCTGCATAGCACAATAAATATATAGTGCCCTCAGTCAAAGTTCACTGCAATGTTCCAAGAAATAAAAATAAATTTCAGAAGCTGATTTTTCTAAACATTACAAGATTGAAATCTGAAAATAAAATTCAGAAACAATAAATACGTATCAGATATATTGGTAACTTTATCACATTTATTAAATGGCAATTCAATAGCCAGGTAGCATTATTTATGCACAGACATTTAAGATAGCCAAGATCCAAGAGAACTATTTTGAATTACCTAAACATCACTACATCACATGCAGAAAGATGCAAGTTTAGTCTATGGCATCTCTAAATACAACTGATGAAGATCACCACCAAAACTTCAAGAACTATCGTCAGAAGTTTGCAATGTGATATTCAATAAATATTCAGAGAACATTTTCCATAAGTATTCCAACATATCAACTGACAGAACAGCATTTTTGAGAGGTTTCTTGTATTTTCAATTGGAATTCAAAAGGGAATTAAAGAGGAATGGGGAAATGACATTCATTAACCACCCAATAATCTTTGGCACTCAAAGAGTTTCAGTAGTAAAGTGTTCGTTGCTAATGTTTAGAGAAAATGCCTTAGAAAAAGCTGTGTCTTTTTCTACTTTTTTGAATTGGCAAATAGAAACTGGCAAGTTACAATGTTTGCAGCAGATAGCTGGACTTGAAAGTTAAGTAACTCTTTGGGAGACCATCAGTGAATCCTAGGGCTGGAAGCTAGACCAGGACATCATAAAATTCAATTGCAAAACACTTCTTGCTTTTGGCAATGATTGTACAGTATCCAAGTAGTTACTAGGAGTCAAGCTTCAATCTGACAACAATTTTAGCTTAAGTTCAATTGGAAGCAGAATATATGAAAAAAACCAAAGTTATAATGTGGTGATTAAGGCACCAGGTAGAAACTGGGAAACAGTGCCTTCTAGTCCCACCTTAAGTGTGAAACTAGCTGGGTGACCTTAGGTCAGTCACTCTCTCTCTCTTGCTCCTAGGAAGGATGCAATGGCAAACCATTTCTGAAACCTTGCCAAGAAAATTGTAGGCAGTTGCCAGGAGTCAAGATTGACTTGAAAACACAAAAACCAAAGAAAAATTTCCCCACCCTCAAGAAAGTTAATGTATTTTTTCTTGAATCCTATGATGTCCAATATATTTTTGATATATTCATGAATGTGTTGCTTGTTAGACAATTGTTGCTTGATTATCTGAAATGATGTTTTTGATTATTCATATTTTAGAGTACATTGGAAAATGCTGTATGCTATCTTACAATGAGCAGGTCACATCTAACAAATGTACCTTCTTTAGTAAGAAACTAAAGTATCCACTAAAGTTTGGCATCTTCTAAATAAATGGTTTGTCCATGATGATGGAAAAGAGAGCTAGGTTTAATTGGATTGTAAATGCCACTATTTCTTTGTTTATTTATTTATTACACTTCAGAACTGATTAGACACAACCCCCTTATTCAAATGGTCTGATTTCATGTTGTCTTTCTTTTTCTGGATCCAGGTGGCAAAGGCCACCACTAAGCTATGACGAATATTAGGATATAGTGAATCTCTGCCAACCCTATTAACAACACTGAACTCATACATGCTAATTCAGAGAGGGGAGGGAGGGAGGGAGGGAGGGAGGGAGGGAGAGAGAGAGAGAGAGGGAGAGAGAGAGAGAGAGAGAGAGAGAGAGAGAGAGAGAGAGAGAGAGAGAGAGAGAGAGAGAGAGAGAGAGAGAGAAGATTCACTTTTTAAAAAGGAAACAGTGTTGTTCTTAATGCATTTATTTTTTCCAGTTAGAAATTCCAAGAATGGTCTTATTACACATAGCAAGATGTTGCCTGAATGAATTTATATTCTATGAAGACCAGGCTAGCCTTTTATTTTAAACATGTCAATTCAAGTATCTGCTAATAAAATGATTAATCTAGGTTGAAGCTATGTATTTTTCTAGGTTCTACAACAGCGGACCCCAATCTTTTGGACACCAGGGACTAGTTCTGTGGAGACAGATTTCTCTGTGAAGTGGAGGGAGTATGGTTCAGTGATGGGATTCAATTTTTTTTAATACTGGTTCTGTGGGTATGGCTTGGTGGACATGGCATGGCATGGCTTGGTGGGCGTGGCAGGGGAAGGATACTGTAAAATTTCCATTCCCACCCCACTCTAGGGGAAGGTTACTGCAAAATCCCCATTTCCTCCCGATCAGCTGGGACTCGGGAGGCAGAGAATAAATGGGGACCCAGAGACAGTCAGAGGTGGTATTTACCAGTTCTCCAAACTACTCAAAATTTCTGCTACTAGTTCTCCAGAACTGGTCAGAACCTGTTGAATACCACTTCTGGTGTGGTTTCATGTGCTGGGGCTTCACTTGTTTGCATGGTCCGGTTTCTAGCATGCCACAGTCCGATGCTTGTCCATGGACTGGGGGTTAGGGACCCTTATTCTAAAGAATTCATTAACTATCATAGACTATATACTGCAATTTTGTAAAACAGATTAAAACATCACAATTTAAGAATTACAATTTAAAGAATGTTAGAGCACAGCTTTTGCTGTTTCTTTTTCTATTCCTGGGTGAAGCTACCATCCATGATTAAAAAGACATGTCAACCATTTAATAATTTATAAAAGTTATGTTATGGTCTTAGTAACTGGTTAATTACTGATTAATCACCCTGACAAAAATAATGTTTTTACAATGAAGCATCATTGTTACTGTAACATTGGTACATTCTTAAGCAGTACTGAGTCTTGGCATTCACATTGTCATCAAGGGCTACTGTGTGATTTAACATACATGGCTTCTGCAGCAGGTCCTCTAAAAGTTTTGAATAGTAACCAATATTAAAATTGCACATCTTTTGTTATCCTTTAAAAGCCAAAATAAAAAGCTGTATGCTCCAAACATTTACTTTCATAGTGAAGTAAATGCTATTTGGAGCATATGGGATTTTATTTTTGTTTTTTTTGCTTCATGATGACAAAAGATGTGCAATTTTAATCCTGGCAAGGAAGCAAGGCAAGAAATCCCATACAGCACTTCTTTTCTCAGATATCTATATCTATAGCATTTCCTAAATGAGAAAGAGAATCTGTTCTACTGTAAGTTTCTTAGTAACTAGCAGCATACACAGGAATGTGCCTTTACATTAATATTATTTAAGATCTAAGTAATATGTTTTTCTCATATTTCCTCTGTACTTGAAACCATACAACATCTGGAAATACTATGAGAAAAAGGTTCTTAAAGCTACCTATAATAAAAGAAACTATATTAAACAATAGATAAAGGCTCCTCTAAAAGGAATGAATCTGAACTCCTTTCCTGTACCAGTGAATCACATCAGATCCTGCCTTCCCCCTGCTTCAAATAAACTGGAACAGAAGGAATCTGGGATCTGGCACAATCACACAATCACACACCCACACACGAACTAGTATGGGAAAGGGAGGAAGGAAGTCAACTCATTCTGTTGCTAGATCTATATCTCCTTTTCAAACAATCTATAAAAGCTGTAATCTTATGGATACTTTCTTGAGCAAAAGTTCCATTCAGAATTGAATAACAATGCTAAGGATGGGCAAAGGTAACTGCAAATTATTAGATGAACAATACTTTGGGGCATTCTCAAGAAGATAAAATGGTTTATGGATGATTTCAGTTACATTCCTCAATGCATTATATCTGTTTGATCGATGAGTTATAAATCTATATCCATAATAGCTATATGAGTATATGCAGTAGGGTGTGTGTCTATGTGTAAATTGTTGCATCAAATGATAGATTGTGGTCTATAGTCATACAATCAGCTTTTGTGAATGCGGAGCTGTCTATATTGACTGATAGTGTTCATATACCTTGTTAAACAAAATCTGCTTTGTTTGATTTGCTTAGTGTTTTGGAATTTGTCACAGGATTGCAGTCTGTCAACTGCAATCATTTAGGATATCAAATGAACTTGGCTAACAGTATTTAATAAATAGTAAAATAAACCATGGTTTAATATACGATGTGATTCCAACCCTAATGTGTCACTGTAATAATAATTAGCCCATATTGATTTGGAATTTTACATATAGAATGGAATTCTACCTTTAAAAGGTCACAGTGGCTAATGACAACTCATTTAATATTTCAATTTCAGAGAAAATGCCTTTACATTTCCACACAGTGGCCCAGACTAAATTAAGAGGCATGAAACTGAGCGTGACCCGTCAAAACCGCGGAGGACAAAATCGCACTCGACGAAAGCGCGCATGTGACATCATCACAGCGCGATGAAAAAAATTAAAAATTGAAATAAAATTAAAATTAAAGCAAGCCGATTCACATAAAGGTAAGGGTTAGGGTTAGGGTTAGGTTAAGGGTTAGGGTTAGGTTTAGAGCATTAGGGTTACGTTTAGCGTTAGGTTAAGGGTTAGCGTTAGGTTTAGCATTACGTTAACGGTTAGGTTTAGGGTTAGATTTAGGGTTAGGTTAAGGGTTAGGTTTAGGGTTAGGTTTAGGGTTAGGTTTGGGGGGGTTAGGGTAAGGTTTTAGCTTTATTTTTACATTTTTCGATCACAGCGCGATGTTTTCGTCGCGCTGTGATGACGTCAAATGCGCGCTTTCGTCGAGCGTGATTTTGTCCTCCGCGATTTTGTGGTGGAACCGAAACTGAGATGTATTTTGTTAGCTTTGCTTTTTCTTTTCCAAAGACACATACCTTCTTTTCCTTTCTCTTGTAATTAGGCTAAGGAGATTTCATTGCCAGTTTTGCTTTGGTGGCAATTTCAGACAATCTGGGGAAGCCTTTAAAATAACTGTCTTGCTTTTTAAGGGGATATGTGCCTCCCTGGGTTCCCTGGGAACTACTTTGGTAGGTTTGTGAAACACTTCTCCAAATGGTTCACACAATTCTAGCGATGACCGAAATTAGAAATATCCAGATCTTGGAATTATATCAATTTCTATTCCACCAGACAAACAATATTACCAATTTCTTTCCTTCTACAGCAGGCAACAGCTGTTGCAAACATTAAGCTTCATCTTGTTTGGAATGAGTATCCTCAATTCTTTGAGATACCCACAATGTTATCTTTAGTGCAACATGATTAAAATTCAAAGATGGTTCTACAAAATGAAGGAAAACATACTAAATTTTACCAAAAGCATAGGACCGCCTCTTTCTGGTTTCATCTGCCCATCTTACCAGATCCAATAGAATGAACATGTTATGGGTTGCCTCTTCTAGGAAACTTCATTTGATGGGCTAAAGATGGTAGGCTTTTCTCCCATGGTCACTGCATTGTGGAATCTCCTCCTCTTCAGAGATGAGTTCAGCCCCATCATTTCTGAGTATTCAAAGATCCCTCAAAACCTGGATATTTCAACAGATCTAAGGACCCCAGGGGACAAGTAAACGAATGAGGTGGCTCCCTTAATATTTATATTCCTCTGCCTATTGGTTTCCTTCTGTTTTAGTTTAGTTTTATACTTTTTTATACTTTTAAATAATGAATGGTATGCAAAGTTTATATTTCTACTGTTTACTAGATTGCTGTACACCACTCAGGGTCATTTACTGTGACATTTGTAGCCATATAAATTTGATTAATTAATAAATAAAAATTAAAAAAGGAATACCAAGCTGTTGGCTGGATTAATAATAAATATTCTGCTCTGATGCTTTGTTTATTTTGTTTTCTATATTTTCCAAAAGGAAACCTACTGTAGTTCTTCAAAGCAAACTTCAAAGCATAGTTACTTTCTTTAGGAAGCTGTATTCCTAAGGAACCATTATCTTTATTCCCTTTTATTTCAGAAATAATAGATGGCATTTGTGTACTATACTCAAATGACAATTTCTATTTGCATAATCTATAGTGACACACTTCTGCTAATTACTATTTTCACTATTTAACAATTACGTGTGTTCTTCTTCATATATTACAATTTTAAATTTACTACTTGCAACTGTCACTGATTTGGGGTAGTGGTAATAAATAGATACAATGGATAGGACAGTGGTGTAAATTAGTCATCAGTTTGATCTATTTTGCAAATTCTGTTGTTATAATTATCTATATAACACAAGATAGCATAAACAATGTTTCTTTCCATAAGGCAATTCATGGGAAATATTTGAAGTTCATTTACAGATTTCTTTCATACCCTTTACTTTTATATAATTTTTGGGAAACATAAATATCTGAAGAATCTATCTCGAATCATGTCCAACTGTATGAAAGCAAATTAAATGGCTGGCATAAGGAGAAGAGAAAGTGTCTGTTTTCAGTGCTTATACATGTTAAGACTAATCTGTGAAGAAGTTTTTTTTATTGTGTAATTGTGTAATTATATCAGCCAGGATCTCCCCACCAGTTTATCAGAAGTACGGGTTGTCCTCAACTTAGGACAGTTCACATAATGACCATTCAAAGTTACAACAGCACTGAAAAAAAGTGACATGACCTTTTTCACACTTACCACTATGGCAGCATCCCCCTGGTCACATGATTTACATTCAGAAATTTGACAACTGACTCACACTTATGACAGTTACAATAATACAATACAATAGCAGAGTTGGAAGGACCTTGGAGATCTTCTAGTTCAACCCCCTGCCTAGGCAGGAAACCCTATACCGTTTCAGACAAATGGCTATCCAACATCTTCTTATAGACTTCCAGTGTTGGGGCATTCACAACTTCTGGAGACAAGCTGTTCCACTGATTGATTGTTCTAACTGTCAGGAAATTTCTTCTCAGTTCTAAGTTGCTTCTCTCCTTGATTAGTTTCCACCCATTGCTTCTTGTCCTACCCTCAGGTGTCTTGGAGAATAGTTTGACTCCCTCTTCTTTGTGGCAACCACTGAGATATTGGAACACTGCTATCATGTATCCCCTAGTCCTTCTTTCAATTAAACTAGACATACCCAGTTCCTGCAACCGTTCTTCATATGTTTTAGTCTCCAGTCCCCTAATCATCTTTGTTGCTTTTCTCTGCACTCTTTCTAGGGTCTCCACATCTTTTCTACATCATGGTGACAAAAACTGAATGCAGTATTCCAAGTGTGGCCTTACCAAGGCATTATAAAGTGGTATTAACACTTCACGTGATCTTGATTCTATCCTGCTGTTTATGCAGCCTAGAACTGTGTTGGCTTTTTTGGCAGCTGCTGCACACTGCTGGCTCATATTTAAATGGTTGTCCACTAGGACTTAGTAGGATCCCAGGGTCATGTGAACCTTCTCCAACCTTCTGACAAGTAAAGTCAATGGGGAAACCAGATTCACTTAACAACTGTGTTACTAAATTAATAATTGCAGTGATTCACTTAACAAATGTGGGAAGAAAAGTCATAAAATGGAACAAAACTCACTTAACAAATTTCTCACTTAGCAACATAAATGTTGGACTCAATTGTGTCTTAAGTTGAGGACCAACTGTAGTTTATGTCTGTCACCTGATTCAAACTTCTGCTACTTCATAGCCACATAACCACAAAGATCTATGATGCACTTTGAATTCTAGAAGATTGGCATAGCAATCTTAAAATTGGGGAATGGTTCCTAGAGAAAGAAGTTCTTAAATTCTATCTTGACTCTAACCATGGTGGTTTCCTGTACAAGTTCAGAGTCTAACATGCCTAGCCGCTTAGCTATTATCATCCCATGTTCTCTGGAGGAACCAACATTGTGAAGTATGAAAAATGTCACTCAAGAGACATTCTTCCGTATGCACACACAAAAGGGGCAGAGCTTACATTGTGATGGCATATTGGCCCCTTCTTGTTACTTTGTGTGGACATGTGACAATCACACGAGTTTAAATTTAGGTTATGGATTAATTCTTCTTGATTAATTTTTATCTATCTTGAGTTCTCCACATTTATTTTTTCAGATGATTTTACCACAGGACAGTAAAAAGGCAAGGAGCATTCTGACAAAGCCCACAGATATTTATAAGCTATGCTAGCTGGTTTCTGCATATGATTCTCTAAACAGGAAATTAATCTTTTTAAAGATTAAATTGATAAATCTCTGATCCAATCTGCTGTTGCCTTCAAATTTATGAAAACTTCAGAATTTTGAAAGTGGACATTTAGAAATATTTTGGCTTATACAAACACTGAGCAAAGTTCATTTTTTTTTCTTTTCATGAATACTTACAAAAAGCACTAATCTAGACATGATTCATGCTCCAATACATGAATGAATAACATAAATAATACAAATAATATCTTAACAAATAAGGGCTGATAAAGGTTGAATTCACACATAATCTGAAATTAATTAAATTGATTTGAATCAATTGATTCTTATGATTTTTAAAATCATGTTTTGTTGAACAGACCATCGTGACTTGGTTTGTATACAACACTAAGCCAGGATGAGTGTTTTACTAATCACACTTAGCAAAAAGCAAACAAGTAAATTATAACTTATTATTATGTGTAAACCCAGCAAATAATTGGTCAATTCTTTGGTCAAAAGGTCAAATAGAAAACAAAATCTAAGGGTTCAGTATGCAATTTGATTTACAACTATTTTCTCCTTAAATAATACCAAATTTTGATAATCTCAATCCTGAAATCTTATTTTGTAAATATTAGTCTTTCTCACTAAATAAATCAAGGTGCACATTAGCTTCTTTTAGTTATTTTACAAATTAAGTGAATAACGGAATTAGATAAGTATATGTATCTTCACTTGCCTTTTTTTTAATCATGAGAATGCTAGCTAAAAAGTAGATAAAGCCTTTCAAATATATAACAGATCTAAACAACAGATTTAATAAATAGCAAATCAGCCTAGCTATTAACCATTTCATAAGTAAAGTACCCAGTCAGTTGTCAGCATGCCACTGTGTGTATACACAGGCACTTTTGGACATATGGGGACATAAAGATCTAATATGTTCTTCCTCCTGCCTTGAAATATAAAAACAAGAACATGATTTTTTGTGTTCTTTTCATATTTTCATAGACATGTTTTTATGTCCTGATCTGTAAATTATCAACTCTCAAATTAGTTAGTACCAAGCTATCCATTTAAATATGTATTAATATGATACTGACAAATCAGTAATTAAAAGAAAGAGATACTATCCATAGAAAGTTCCAATATTAAGTCCTATTGACAGAATTGCAATGCATTAAACTTTTTCTACATTGCAATTACTAAAGTTCTTGTAAGTGAGAATGTGTTTTTAATATAACCAGTACAGAATTGCAACCTTTTTCCTGGCATCTAGATATCCACACAATTCAAATAAGAAAAAAACTTGACTACTGCTGTTTTTATGACATGTTGGATTTGTGTGTTGTGAGGTAAAATGAAGTAGAAGAAGCTTTGCTAAGTACTGTATGTATGAACCAAGAAAAGATGATAAGAAATTGAGAGCAATGATATGAGGACTAAGAATACAAAAGATAACATTTGAATCAGAGAAGGGAACTTCAACCTGAGCAATAGCTTTTGTGAATATGCTAACTATTAAAACTGAATTGCCAAATTGTCTCCCAATATATTATAATTAGTTTCAAGACAAACCAAATGTCAGTTATTTAACTTAAATATGGACTTTCTTATGAAGAAATACAGATGCTTTGAGTCAAATAAAATTAACTTGGTTCAAAGGCAAAATTCTCTGAGAAGGACAAAAAATGGTATTTAATTCCCCACATTAACATTATTGCCCATTAATGAGTAAGCAGTTGCGGTACAAGCTTGATAGCCTTGATTATCTGGGCTGTTTAAGATTTAACTATGTTTATTTCAAAGTTCCAAAACATCACAGAGCTAAATAAGAAAGAAAGCAAAAAAGAAATTATGTTTACCTCTCTGTTGTGCAGGTGTGTGATGGTCTTGGGAAGTATTTCTTCCCCCATCCTGTTGTTTTGTTTTCCCCTTATTTCCTCTGTTTGTTCAAGGCTTCTGACCAGACAGGGAAAGAAAAAAGAAAAAGAAAAGAATAAGAAAACACTGCTTGGGAGTGTAAAAATCCAAGTTCCAGCTTAGCTTAGAAACTGTCAAGAGTCCTATGTGGCCTGCTGTAAATGCTGGGGGGGGGGGGGGGGGGGGGGGAAGCTGGAGGAGGAGAGGAAGGGAGGGTGGGGAGAGCGGGTGTTTAGGGAGACAAAGCAATCAAGGTTTAAATTTAGACGCAAAACTAAACAGATACTGCCTTTCCAGGAGTGAGGGGAGAGAAGAGAGAGCAAGACAGAATCAGTTATGCATCCTATTTTTGACTTTCTCGTTATTTCTCAATTTTCTGCTTCCTCTTCTTACTACATCTTTCTTTCCGGTAAAGGCTTTTGTTCTACTATTTTTCCATAGTTTTCTGGATCTCTCTTCTTTAATCCAACAAGCAAAAGAAGAGGGTATTTACTAGTTTGAAGTATTAAGGCAATGTTAAGGCCACATTCCAGAACCATAATCCAACAGATGAGGCATAAGGCTTTTAGCGAGCCATCTTTTAATTGTCTCAGATGGTATACAAATACCTTAAAGAAGGATAAGGTGGGGTAGAGAAACCTCTACATTTTGGCATGGCAATATTAATTGCCATTTATTGCAGATGTTTATATTTGCAAATCCTGTAAATTGGTGTTCTACAAACTGTTCTTTTAGGTCACATGTGAGTAGCCTTTCTCAATCTGGTGTCTTCCAGTTTTGTTGATTTATAGCTCTCATAATTCCTTACCAGGACAGCAAAAGGTCATGCTATGTGAATTGTAATCACACATATCAGGAGGGTGCCAGATTGGGAAAGACTAACTTTAAAGAGACAGAGGGAGACATGCCAAGTTATGTTTAATACCCTTTGCACCTCTGCCAAATGTCACTCCAGCAAATCAGCTTCCAGAATGGGATCAGGAGAATGTCAGAAAGTTTCTCTTGTCTGTCTAGCCTAACAATGTTTTCCACTGGTATAAGAAATAATGTAACCTCTGTTTCTTCCTTGTTTGTCTGATTGAAAAAGAAACAGAAAGTATCGTTTAAAAAGTATGTGCTGAACTTTTAAAAAAATTGAGTCTGAACCATTTCAATTCTGTTTAGTGGTGGCACTTTAATCATAAATTAGGAAATAGCTATCTTTTCCGCAAAGTAATTAGGCTAATTAAAGCCATTTCTGCATTTAAAGAATCACTAAGTTTTAGGTCAATAAATTACTTGTGATTTATTGCTTCAATGATGGGTGGGTGGCATAAGGGCCACTTAACCTTTCCTCAAACTTAAAGGACTCTCACATTTGAGCATTGATTATTCTATGTTTTAATATCTTTAAATTAAGTCTCACATTTAAAAAATACTATGTTTTGTTTTCATATGTGCATCATTTAACACATAAAAATAATGGCTATGTGTAGTAAACAGGAAGTAGATATTTCCGAAGTTCTCGTAACATTTAACAGCATGCAAGCAGAAGTAGTTTGGTGGTGTGTGTGCTTTTAGTCATTGCCGCAGCTGTCTTTCTGGCAAATATATCTCTGATTTCAAAGGTGCAAGATAATTTCCACTGATGCAGTTGTTTGTGCAGTTCTTCTGAGGTTTTATTTTGATTTAAATCCAAGTAGCCTCTGAGGGAAAAGTTTTAAATCCTAGGATTTTCCACCAGACTAAAAAAGGGCAAAGGAGGATTCCAGGATGAGAAGAGAGGGTCAATAAATAAATATAGCTAGGATATCAGTAAACACATCTCCAGTGAGAACAAACCTCTCACGGGAGGAAATGATAAATATCTCCTTTGGTCGCTTCCAAGTGAAACATCTCAGTGTTTCTTTTTATTACAAAAGAACATAAGCAATGCTAGAAAATATCAGAAGGATATTTTCTGTCAGGATGGGCCTAGTCTTATCACAGATATATATGCTCCACAGCTGATGATACTTGCAAGGAAAGGAAAAGTGTGTCCTTTTTTTCAAACATAGTTTACATGGCATCAGGAAAATGGTGACTATGACACTATTTCTTTCCAATATACTCTTACTAAACCTCAGAACATAAACACAAAGAAGCAGAAATGGAACAGCTGTGAAATAAAGTGTATTCAGTTGAGCAATTTTATCTGCCCTCATAGTCTGATTTTTTTGTTACTGTGTCCACTTTACCCTATTTACTTAGAGGACTACAATTCTTAACTTACTGGGTTCCTACATGCCAGCCTTTTTAAAACTGATATCTCCTGAGGTCTCCTGAAGTCTATTACAGTGAGCCACAATCTTTGTGGCTTGATGGCCCAGCTGTGAGGGGAAAGAGAGGAACGTGAATGATAGACCACCATATATGTATAGCTTGACTCATGCGGGGAGCGGACCAGCACGTGCACACATGTACACGCAACTCGACTAGTTGAGCTGTGCATGCATGCGTGTGCCATTCCGCCACTCGCACAAGTCAAGCTATGCATAAGTGCAAGCCTACCACTTGCATGAGTCGAGCTGCACATAGGTACTAGCCTACCACTTGCATGAGTCGAGCTGCACATAGGTACTAGCCTGCCACTTACACGAGTCAGCTGCACATGCACATATGCGTGCTAGCCTGACACTTTTGTGGCCCAGTTGCAAATAAGCCACAACCCAGTATGAGCCATGGGCCAGGAGTTGGGGATCTTGGGTCTATTAGCTGGGTGATCTAACAAAATAACAGAGCTGGAAGGAATCTTGGAGGTCTCCTAAACCTCTACTCAAGCAGGAGATTCTATATTATGCCCAACAAATGTCCCTTTGATATTGTCTTTGATACCTGTCCAACTTAACTTTAAGGCCACATCTAATGATAACTTTAAGCCAGTTTGAAGCCATTTCTGGAACTATTTGATCTCATAATATCGGTTTGTGTGCAGTTAGCTTTGTTTCTTTTTCTGCACTTGAAAAAAGGAGCAAAACTAGATTTCTTTTCCTTATTGCTTCAGCTGAATGGCCACTTGATGGTCTCATTCCCCTTTGTCCTATTCCTGGTTCAAGCAGTCCCTAACTAATTCCTCTGTTTACAGCCCCCCCCCCCCATGTTCATTTTCTTCCTAAAATCCAAATTCATTTCCCTGTTTACACTCCTCCCCCCAATGTTCATTTTCTTCCTAAAATCCAGATTCATTTCCCTCTCTCCCCTCTGTCTGCAAACATGGTTAACAGCATGGGAGTTTCTGTAACTATGCATTACATCAGAGATACTGGTATAGACTCTGAATTTCAGAAACTGCACAGTTTATGCAAAAACATGATTTGGTCTATATTTAAATCAGTGGCAAAAAGAGAATATGGAATTTCTTTTTCCCTGCAATAAACCTTTCAGGAAATAACAACGTTGCTTAAAACTGACATGAGGGTTTTTTTTCTAAATTTCTTATTGTACTTTCCTATTCTTCTATTATGTTTTTACACAATAGACCAAATAATTCTAAATTTTTTACAATAGAAACCTGCAAACATTCACAAACATATTACTGTCCAGTGTATATTTCACTTCACACAGCCATGCTTATTTGGCATAAAAGTATAAAAAGGTATCATGAGCTGCTCAACAGGTATGTTTCTGAAATAGTATAATAACAGCCATTAAATTTGGAAATCATTCCATATTGGATAATGTTTTGAGCAAGGATACACCAGCTGCTATGTTGAGAGCATTGGCCAGCAGCAGAACTACTAAGCTGTTGAAAAAAGAATAGAGCAATTTTTTAGGGTTCTCCTGTGGTTCTGCACTGTTGCCAAGAAAAGTCACCATTGCCATGAAGTCACCAGATTTAAGCTTAACTGCGAGGAACCTCACTTTTATAGAAGATGCAGTAACAGAAAGAGCTTTGCATTTTTTAGTTTAATGAACTCAGAAGCCAACATCCTGTTTTGACCTGAGTGTTGTAAATCTTTAACCCTTCTCAGATAATCCCAACAGGAAATGAATATAGGCTGTTCGTAGTATGAGAAATTTGTTTTTGGGCCCAAAGATTAGGTAACAGCATCTTAAAAAAATTACTTGCTTTCTGTGTATTTATCTGAAGAAAATGAGGCTAGTAGAGATGCTTTAGAAAATTTTGCTGCTTTTGAGCAACTGTTTTTAAGTACATTGGAACATAACAATTCTACAGTACAGAGAGCATTGACAGATTCCTGAAATGTAATTTTGAAGGAACCAGGTTACTTATAACAGAAAGCTGTCCTCAGAACAAAATACATTGTTTGCATACAATCTGTTCTCACCCAATTTAGTGTACAGCAAGGTTTTTTCCTGCTCTAAAATGCATATTATTTTTACACCAGCATATTAAAGAGGAACTCTGAATACCGTGCTGTAGTTTTGTCCAATCTGACTGCTTCTGTTGACTCTGCTGAGACTGCAATTTTCAGAATTTATAGCCAGCAAGATGTTTGGCTGTACTCACTGCATATGTGGGAACATATCTACTTTTTAATTGAATTACTATGAAAGAAGATGAAATGTTTGCTATAGATGATTACAATGGTAATACTCTTAAATATGAAACTTTCACACAAGAGTATATTAGAGTTCAATTTTATCTGTCTAATTCCAAAAAGTAATTTACTACCTTTCACATGCACAGAATTTGTCTAACTGACCATAAATAGTGATGAGACAGGCATAGATATTAATGAATTGGCACATAAAGAGAAAGTTGATAGTTTATAAGTCAGCATTTCCTAGAGAAAGAAAAAGAATCTACAAGGGGGAAAAAGGCTGATTATGGGAGAAATAGATAAGTTGCACTTTCTGTAGAGCAGGTAGGAAAAACTCAGATGGGGAAGAGGAAAGATGGAAACATCAAATATTTCATTCCATTGAACATGGCCAGATACAGTAGCAATCTATAACTATATTGCCTAATGGAGCATTAAGACCAGGACAAGAACAATAGTATCTGAAAGAAGACAGATGTTTCTATGACGGAACATTGCTGTCACACTCAAGGGCTGGACTGGCTCAACTCACAAAGGAAACAGATTGTTCAGAGAGAAGTTTGGCTTTCCATTAAAGGGCTGATATCTGGACAGAGGAAGGAGATTAGCCAGATAGGGTTGGCATCCAACAGTGAGAAAGTTTTCAGAATGCTGGATTAGCCATAGCAGAATAAATTTCATAAGCAATGTAGCAGCATATATTTTGCAATGGCCATGAAATCTGCATCCCTAATGGAATGTACAATTATATATCTTGAAGGAAAATAGATGTGCTGTGGCCTATTTTATTTCAAAGCTTCATTTGGCTTTAAAAGTTGCTCAAGAAGCTTAGAACTGCTTGAAAAGTAGAAGAGATAATAGAGGAAAGCCAATATAAAATAAATCAAAGTGAAAAAGAAAAAAACGCAACATATAAATGCAGCCTAAATGTTAGGTGCATATTGATATTTATTCCCCACTACACTGAAAAGGCAATTCCCAGGTGAAGAAGGTGAAACAGTATCAGCGAGGCACTGACAACATGGACTACCATTCTGCCTTTTGTAGGGATCATCAGAAAAGGGTAGGAAATGTGTACACTATCTCTTATCACACGCACACATGAACATGAAAACAAATATTCTGTTTGATAGATATGAATCCATTTATGCTGATTGCTTAAATATATGGAAGCAGCAACACCATATTCCTTACTGGTTTTAAAGGTTATGTTTTCTTTTGTTCTGCTAACTATTTTTGGTCATAATAAAGTTTTAACAATAATCCCGAAACACTAAAAACTTTTCTTTCATTGCCTGAGTGGGAAGATGGAGGGTGGGCACAATTCCATGATCATATATACAATCTCTGATTAATGGATATGTATGTCTAATACTCAGGAACAGGGAAAATGTGGTTCTTAGCCACAGATAATTGTTCAACAGTGACAGAGAATAGGAGGTCTTTGAAATTCTGTATTTGTTTAACTTTTCAGTTCATTTTTTTTCTTCTGTTCACTAACTTCGTTCCTCTCCTGGAAAGTAAGTAACTCTTCCCTTGCCTGCAAGTACTTTTGTAATGGGAAGCCAGGTAAACTTTCCAGGTACTGTTCCACATTTATTCAGAATACAGTATTTTGTATCAACTCTGCTTTGAAATTCCAAACTATGGAAATAGCACCCTCTTGTGATAATGGAGTAGAAGAGATTATGCAAGATAAAGTTGTTGCTAGGTAATATTACTGATGAAAATATGTGCAGAGGTTTTGACATACTTACTACTGTATCTAATAATGGAGCATCACTCCAAGAAAATAAAAATCTGATGACTTTTTTTAAAAAATAAGCTATTAATATCTGTTAAAACTGGACCTATAATTTATTTTATATTAAACTAATTGATTAAAATGATGCCCCATTTTATAGAATCAAAATCTGGAAAGATTTCATAAGCCATCTAGGGCAAACTCCTGCATGAGGCAGGAAAATCTTAGTGATGGTTGCTTATCCAACCATTTTCTGGAATTCTTTGGTTCTGCAGGAAATCATTGCTACTGTAAGTCACTCAAGTTCATTAAATTTACTTTTGTCCTTTGGGACAACAGAAAACAGAGTATACACATTACACTAAGCAATGATGTAGTTTTTACTGATTTGTGCTTAGCATGTATTCACACAGTCACTGCAATTTATAACCATGATTTATGGCATGGACAGTCAAACCAGAATGCACCTATGCCTTCCCAAGCATTCCTGAGGAAGGTTTGGGATGTCCCATATTGTACTTCCAGCAAATTTTATATTGCCAGTTTAAGGATCAAATAGGTTATTGAAGAGTCTTAAGGCCAAAGGTACCTATTTTATCCTTCTGTAGATTTCTAGAGACATTGTAAAGTGTATCTTTTCTTCAGCAGCCCACAAGGAGAATAAGAAATCATTGCTCCCTCTTTTTATGGCTTAGGACCATGATGGCGAACCTATGGCATGTGTGCCACAGGTGGGACGCAGAGCCATTTGTCAGGGCACGCAAGGCTTGCCCTGTTAGCTGGCCAGCAGACATGAGTGCATTAGCCAGCTGACTTCAGCCTTCTTTTGAGATCATTTTTCGCCCTCCGGAGGCTGCCTTAAAGCCTCCGGAGAATGAAAAACTAACCCTATGGGCAACCAGAAGTTCAGGAACGTACTTCCAGTTTGCTTGTAGGACCATTTTTAGCCCTCCGGAGGCTTCAGGGGCCTTTAGGAGGCTTCCCTGAAGGCTCCAGAGGGCAAAAAATGATCCTACAAGCAAACCAGAAGTATGTTCCTGAACTTCTGTTTTGCCCATAAGGCCATTTTTTTGCACTCTGGAGGCTTCAGGGAAGCTCCTGAAGCGCCTCGGGGGGGGGGGGGCTGCTTTCACCCTTATCAGGCGCCTATAAAGCCTCTAGAGCCTGGGGAGGGTGAAAAAAACACGTCAAAAATGGGGGGAGCACTGGTCGTGTGCTCATATGTGCTGGGGTCATGCACATAGCATTATGGGTGTGGCACGCCTACACATGACCCCCCCGCTCCCCCCGCTTTTAGCACGTGAGCCAAAAAAGGTTCGCCATCACTGGCTTAGGGTGATGTTTGACTCTAGGTGTCATTTAACAAGCCACTTATTAATGTTGGAACCAAACCAGTTCTTCTATTCAGGTTTACAGTCTACATCTACAGAAATAATACAACAGGAATAGAGAAGAGAGGAAAGCAAGTGGAATGCCCCTACTTGTAAAGAACTGATAATTGGCTAAATGTCCACTGCTTGTCATGTCATTCTTGAAAGACTGTTTTCCATGATCAGTGAGCTTTCCTTCAGTCTACAGTCTCAGACCACCTTAGGATGTTTTCTTGCCCCCTGCTACAAAAAAAAAAAGAATTGTTGGGGGTGGGTGGGTTACACAGGCATAAGCATTTTAAATTAAATTAATGCAGTTGATTATCTCCTAAGAATACAACCTCCCACTCCAAAATCAATAGGATTTATTGATACTAAGACTACAGTTTAGTCAGCTTTCTTTCAAGAGTCAATGCCCCAAGCTACTACTAAGTCTTGGGAAGGATTTTTTAAAAATACACCAAAGACTTGGTAATTGCATCCATGTAGTTTCTTGGCAATGTTGTAGACTATTGTAAGACAATTCCATCATCAGCCTTGGAATCTGTGGTGCTGTCCATCAAAGTACTAACCTCTAACATAATGTAGCTTCAGAGGGGTTACTCAGAGTGCATGTTATTATCCACTAATATACTCTAAATAGCACTCACTACATCACTTCAGATAAATGGTTATTTTTAAAAGGGGAAGTATTACTTGTTTCACTTTTCCATTATGGAAATTAACAAATATATTCTTATGAAACTTACTTGCTAGGCTGAACTTCCCAAATGTACCAATGAACTATAATTAAAAGCTACAGTAGGTAGGCATAAACCAACTATACTGTATGTTTTGCCTTAGAATGGCTTTAGTTACATTAATACTTATGATTAGCTAAACTGTTTTTTTTTAATGATTTTTTAGGTTCAAACAGCTCACTTAATTACAAACTACACAAACTGTTCACATAATACACAGGCTAACATTAATTGTCTAGATTATTCAGCAATGTGTCATTAAAACATAGCCATTTTCGTTTGTTAATTATTTTTAGCATGCTGGCATGCTGGCAAATACAGCCACAACCACTCTCTACGAAGACACTTATATATCCAGTCAAACAGGAAATCTACTTTATCGCTTCCTCCTTATTTACCTAGCCACACGTTTCGTTTACTTAAGTTTAAGGCTTATTATCATTGGTGGATAGGAATATAATCCCGCCCACAATGTGTAGCTATGTCCACAATGTTTTCCGCCATTAGTTAGGTTAAAAGGGGGTAATCTGAGCTGCCATTGGATGAAAATCCTAGCAACCCTCCTTCCGTGGGAACTTTCAGAAGCAGGCAAGTATTTTATTGGATGCGCGGAAGGAGGGCGGGGCTGCCTAGCTTTTTAAGTGCCCGGTTCCTCCTATCAGTCTTAAGGGATCTTTTCCAAAAGTGTTCGTGAAGGAGGTGAGATGTGGCGGCTGGTGTGGTTGCTGGCGGGAGTGACCGCAATCCCCCCGCACCAGGAGACGGCACGGGTCGCCCGCTTCGTGGCCCATATGTGTGACTGGGGCGCGCTGGCTACGATCTCCACGCAGGATCCTCCGATGCGAGGCCAGCCCTTCGCCAATGTCTTCTCCGTCAGTGACGGGGCGGTGGGAAAAAGTAGTGGGGTCCCTTATATGTACCTGACGGACCTGGAAATCTCAGTGCATGACCTGAAGGTGAGCGGTGGCTGACTGCTTCGTCCTGGGTACGTTCCCTTTGAAAGAAGTGCCCGGTTGGTTTGGGATTCTAATGTGTAGCCCGGCATGGTCGTAAAAGAAGAAAATGCAGTTTCCTCCATCAGCATTTTCGGTCAATTCTTAGGGAACTATCCACTTATCGTTTTCTTATGAGAAAGACTAGACTCGTCCGGATTACCAAAAATGATTTAACACAACTAGTTGTTTCCTCTGTAGAGCAGGTTAATGCGCTCCACTTTTGAGATTAAGCTATAATGAGTTGTGGGTCAAATTAAATCTAATCACGTTGTTTTCTGTGGCTAAGAGAGCATAGTTTTAAAGACAACGCCATATGTACCCCTTGACTTTTTGAAAAAGATGCTGCAAAAAGAATCATGAATTATTTTTCAGCATAAAATAACAGATTTTTATGTCATCTATTGTGGCTATTCCATTTAGTACATACTATATGTTTCTGTGTTTTAGTTAATAAGCCTGTGACATAAGAATTGCAATGTAAAGATTTGACAATCATAATTCAACCCCCAAGCTGAGCAGGAATTTCATGCCAGTTTTCTGGCTCAAGACTCCGATATAGTATGAAAAACTGGATGGGATTTTGTTTCACTTTTTAATATTGGAGTCTGGAATGGACTGTAACTATTGTAGTGGTAAGAAGGTGTTTTAATTTTTCCTTCAATTTAAATAGCAAAGCCTATTTTTCAGAATGGCTATTTATCTTGCAGAACAAAATAGAAATGACATGACATATTTTATCCTGTATGATAAACAGCAGGTTCTGATGGTGATTCTGAATTTTTAAATTGGACAAATGCAAAGATCTTATGAAAAAGAAGTTGTGTACAAATATGGATAAGATTTGTGAAAAGGATCTTGGAATTATAGTTGAGCACAATAAAATAGACTGAATTTTAGGCTGTACAAAGTAGAAATATAATTGCAAAACAACACAAATCAATAGTTTTATTCTGTTCTGTATTAAATCTCAATAACATATACTTTTATCTGCATTCAATGGTTTAGTTGCACTACCTCCAGTTATGCTAAGCCATATTTTAAGCAGTGTTGACTGAATGGTAATAGGTAGATTAGTACATTATATTAAAACACATAAGTCACTTTATCTATTATACTAAACTATGGATTTATTTAATAGTGCAATGTGTGAATGTAGGTAGCTACAGTGATATTTGTTTCTGTAGAGTGTTACAATGATCATGGCTGAGTATTAAAAATACATATTCTGCTTCTGAGCAATGAAGTTTTAGGGATGTCATGTCAGTGCTTAAAAAGGATTAGGGAGAAGACCAACATTTTTGTAATAGAAGGATAATATGCACATATTTTGCATAAGCTGAACATTCACAGCATTAGGTTTTTGCAAATCAGATTTCTTATAGAACCAGGACATAGAATTTTGGATCCACTTCCAGGAAAGATTGTTTAAAACAATAATCTTAACTGGTCCATTCTTTTTACCGATATGAGAAATTGTCAATCTGTAGGGGATTCAGCTAGCTGTTACTAGAGTCTTGTGTCATTTACCTTACATATAACGATATGACAAGCCATTCTATAGAGTTCCTTTCAGTTCTTTCTTGGTAGCTCAAAACTCTATGATGAGTTTATATGGAATTTTTTGACCTCACTCTTATCCATTCTTCTCCTTTGTCTTTCATCATGTTCTAAAATAATAGTGTAATTGGAAGTAATCTCTGTGTAGGTGTGTGTTTAAATGTAGTTGTCATGCCATACTATACTTAAGTGTAGGTGTATTTTTATTAATTGACTGCTGTGATCAGTAAATTTGAATAAATGAGAGACACTGGAGTCAGGCAACATATATATTTAATAAATGATTATTAAACCAAATAGTTTCATACACGCTAATAGAGTATCATGATGTATCACTTAGCTAGGTTTGCCTTAGTATAAGTATTTAAAACATAGAACCATAAAAAGAAGGTTCCAAATGTAATAAACTAAAGAGCTGAAATTTCATAGAAACCAAAGATTAAAAGACGTATTGAAAACATACCTGTTTGGAGACCTTCCTCCTTCTCAAATAATCTTCACTTAACCTAAAAAAGTGAGTACAAGCCAACTCTATGTAAGGCAAGTTTGATTTTTTTTTAACGGATTTATTTTCTTCTTTTTACTTTAAGAATATTTTTCCCTGCAAAAAAGCACTAAATCATCCACAATTTCTGCTTTTGTGACCATTGATAAATATTAATAAATTGGATTTATTAAATTTGATTTTTAAAAATTGAGTCACGTACAGTTTTTAATAAGAGGCAGGGGGCTCTCTACATCATGGTAGGACAAAAGAATGAATTATCTTTGCCCATCTATATTTTCTGGAGAGAATGAAATCTATTCACAGCTATCTATGGTCTATGTCAGGTCTTAAAACAAATTGCATTAAGAGTGCTCTGTCACAGTATTCTTAATAAGAATTATGGGATGGGAAAAATCCACAGTGATCCTGGTATGTTTGCTATGCAGATAACATAGGCAGAATGTTTTCTAGCTCATCACTACTTTATTAGTTTCTTAGCAAATGCTGGGTAGAGAAACTTTGAGTTACTTTGAACTGAACCTGTCTGTACTTTGAATATTAATCTACATATATAAAAGCCAAATACCACTTATCACAAAATCTCCAGAACTGTAAAGCCTACAAACTTTCAATTTGTCACATATGTTCCTCTTGGCTTCTAGGTGCTCGCTAAGAAAGGATTTTTCGAAATGACCATCAGATCATTAGTATTTCTTATACGGTAATTAACATACTCTGATTCTGAGGAATTCTCTCCTCCCCACCTCTGTTCCAACTGCCAGTTGCCTTATATTAACATGCTCTGACGCTAAGGGGTTAAACATTCTACTCCCCCTCCCCACTTGAAAAGAACTCTATTCCAACTTCCAGTTGCCTCACATTCTATTGCCTCAGTTCAAATTGGCAGACGTTCCACTCCTTCACTCAGGAATGGTCTGGGGCTCCTTATGGTACTAAATGTTGGTATCTTGCCAAAAGTCTATGCCTTCCCATTATGGAACTGCTTCCGGACTCAAGGCAGTGGGAGCGATATTCCCTTATGTGTTTCAATCACTGACCACCACTGACCACCACCAACGGATTGAACTGGAGTAAACCGGATTTATCCTGCATTGTCCAATCACATCGTTTTGTCATGAAGTACAGGTATTCAGCTGGTAATTAAATATTAAATTGCCTTCAAGGGACTATTAGTCAAATGAATAGAAATTTTTATGATTCAAGGGGAAATAAATAATACTTGAAGATAATTAGATGAAACAATGGCAAACTCACATTCAGTTACAGATGATTCAGCGAACACATTTGGACACTTCCATATCTATGATTTGCAAGACAGCCTTTCTGAGGGGATAGTTGCAAAGGAAAATTGATCTGTAGGTAATAGATGAAGATCAATTTTAAAAACCATGCTTGTAATCCTTAAGAAGACTACTATTCAAGATTTGGCTGCAAACTCTGGGATGGATGTACCAGTATGCTAATCTGGTTGCATTTTTGTGAACTTTTCCCCATCTGGACTACAATGTGAACTGGGAAGTAGGGATGTAGCAATCAGTTTCCAATGAGAAAACTAACTCAATAGGATGTATATGATTTTCAGCTGATGCTGGAGTGCCAGAAGACCAACAAATAAACCTGATTTTTGAAGTTTGTAAGAATATGACATTTTCTGTAGTTTGCAATGCCTCGTTCACAATTGATATTGTAGGAGAATCTTATCGTGCAGATGCATCGAAAAATGGTATCTGGTCTGGCTTAAATATGCTATGTTGTCTTGCTTTTCCAGAAGGAACAAACTAAAGATATATCTCACTGTTCCTTTTAATGTTGCTGTTTGGATTTATTTTCATTGAAAGATGTCTCTGTTATATCCATATGACACAATGCAGGCGGTCGTCGACTTACAACAGATCATTTGGTGACCATTTAAAGTTATGATGGCACTGAAAAAAGTTATGACTGTTTTTCATACTTATAACCATTGCAGCATCCACTTGGTCATGTGATCCAAATTCAGATGCTTGGCAACCGACTCATATTTAGGAAGACTGCAGTATCCCAAGGTCATGCATCACCTTTCGTGACCTTCTGACAAGCAAGTCAATAGGGAACCCCAATTCACTTACCAACTGTGTTACTAACTTAACAACTGCAATGATTCATTTAACATCTGTGGCAAAAATGATTGTAAATTGACAAATCACTTAACAACTGTCTCACTTAGTAACAGGGATTATAAAATTGTGTCTACGGTGTCTCTTGAAAAGAAGATAGGAAGCTATTCTAACTTTAATTCTTTTCTCTTTTCATCTTTTTGCATTTTTTCTCTTTCTCTTTTCTTTTTTCAATTTGTCTTTCATTGTATGGAAAAATTGGTAGGCAGGTAGGAGAGAACTGGGGAGAGAGGGAGATTTTTCCATTATGAATATACATACATACATACATACATACATACATACATAATTATCTTAGTTTACAGGTCGTTCCTTATTTCTTTAATATAATGGTAACAAGTATTGTCAGTATTTTATAGTGCATTTTTTTCAATGCTTGCTTGTGATTGGCAGCAAAGGAAAAACCTTCTAATGATAGTTTCCTATATGTTGATGAGGGTTATGCCACAAACATTTCTATCCTCTTACTTTGATCTTCATGGAATGTCTTTTCTTCCCTGCTGAAGTATGCAGGAAGTTGTGACAGCCTTACTCTGTATGTTGCTAGACCCGAATAAAGATTTTGAAACTATCCACTCCTGTTTTGGAGCTCAGCAATATCTCTGAAATGCTTTCTAATATAGAATTTGTACACATTTTGTTTGTTGTAGGAATATAATTATCAACTTAAAGTTAAGCTTGTAAGACTGTGAAAATCTTAAATTCTCAAGAAATGCATGTCTAAACAAGTAAGCTGTGTCTGTCAACTTGACTTCTATATTGCGTACTTGAGAAAACAAAGTTCTATAAATAACATGATCTTCTACTATGTTCCAGTGGTGGGTTTCCAATTTTTTTACTACTGATTCGCACTCGTGCATGTGTGACGCTTCTGCGCATGCACAGAAGCGTCCGGGCAGGTAAGGCATTCGGACAAGTAGCACTGCTGCTGCTACTGGTTTGGCTGATCCGGGCCAAACCGGGAGCAACCCATCTCTGCTAGTTCTTTCTGTATGTGAAGTGACATAAACCAAAGATTTGTTTTATTTGGATAATGCTTTTAAAAAGTCTTGATAATGAATACTCCACTTATTCATTTATTTATTGAACAATGCACATTTAGGGTTCAGTGACTTCTTGCTCATTAGAACCTTGAGTGAATATTACAAGCTCTTCTAAATGTTGTTTATCTTTTGTTATCTTACTTATATCTGAACTTTATGCACATATTGCAGCTGGATTTAATAGTAAATGTTCACACATTTTTCATAGATAATAAGAAAGACAGAGTTCTAGAGATCTTAAAAACATGTTGCCTATTTGTGACATTTGTAATGATTCCAATAAAAGTGCTTCATCTGGGATAGGCTTGTACATTTTGGAACTCTGTTCTTGAAATAGAGTCCACTGATTACTCTGTCATCTGTGTATAATTTGTCAGAGAAGAGCTATTGGAGATGGTTATAAAGTTCTTTCTTTGACAGAGAAAGAAAAATATAGCATTCTGTTGTGTGGTGTACGAAATATGAAGAACCTAAAGAAACTTTTCAACAATGTGGGTTGTATTTCTAAATATGTTTTTGAAATTTTATGGTGCTTATTGGACCATGAGGCTAACTTGTCCTTTCCTCATTCTGAAGGACAGTATCTTGAAAAAGTGCTGCTGTCTTTTTATCTCCAGCAATACAGATGACCCCTGGAGACATTTTCCACAGATAATATACTCAGTCATGACTCAGCATGTTGTTGGAATTTAGTAATCTGTATCTGTGTTAATATTGAAGCAGCAAATGTAAAATGCTACACATTTAAATCACGTGCTGCTTTAACTTCACTTTTTCCCCAAAAATAAATTTGTTTGAATATTTTAAGAGGTCACAATTCAGTCTTGTGCCTATAGAAAAGGCTGAGTCAACATCATGTGATTTTTAAACTTTTACACTAAATAGAAAATGAAACAAGCAAATTCAAGTGTTTTTAGGCATGTTACCTTTGACAATTATATGTTAAATTATCCTTTAGCATTATTTTACTCAATGAGCTAGAACTTTGATTAAACCCAATTTACCTCTTGTATTTCAGGTGAATGCAAATGCCTCCCTAACCATGTCCTTGGCACAGACTTCTTATTGCAAGAAGCAAGGTTATGATCCCCAAGATCCTCTATGTGCCCATGTGATCTTCTATGGCGTAGTTGAGAAGGTAAGCCAATATTTGTGCTGGTAACAAGACTAAATATATGTAAATTCTAGCTCGGAATTAGAAAATAGTTCTCATAATAGTGTGTTTTAAACATTGGTGTCAACATAATCTATGTCTCCTGAGTTTGCATATTTAACAGTAAATATACACATAAACATATTTGACCTGATGTAATGAAGGGACTTTCTTATTTTGTGATGGGGAAATAGCCACATAGGACAGTGCATTGTCTTCTCCCAGCTATTTCCCTCATGCATGGGACTCTGCTGCTGGAATTGAATCATTTCACAATGCTTTGCAAATTATGTGGCAAACTACTGAGTAAGTGATTATAGAGTATTGCTAAAAGGATATTTGTTTGCTCTCTAGTTTTAAGATTTCAGAGAGAAATTGTTTTCTTTTTCCCAGTTGGCAGGTGATGAAAATCATCTTTGGCCTAGAAAACTTTATACTACAACATGTTTATTCCTTTTTATTGTGGCAAAACTTGTTTATGTAGGCATATAATTGCTGCCGTCAGAAGATACTTTTGACACTTTCAACACGTTCATAAAAAATACAATAAAACAGCATAATTATACAAATAAACAACACATAAAACAATATTGTTTTAATCTTTATTTGGAACCTTGCATTTGAGACTTAATTCAAGGAACCAGGTGGTAGTAGAGAAAGTGAGTCTAGAAGGAATTATTCGAAAGAAATTGTCTATAGTATTGTAGTTCAAATGACATCAGTGTTTTAAATTGATGTGGGCAACCTGTGGCCCATATCCATAACATTATTTGCAATAGGCAAAATTATTCCAGAATGTAAGAGACAGTGATCCAAAGAAATAAGATGTGAGATAAGGACAAAAAAAAAAAAAAAAAAAAAAAAGAAATACAACTAATTCTAGTCTATTTCAATGCCATTAATTATACCCCTCCATTATCTTATTCTACCAAAATATACAAATTCATCCATCTGCTCAATATTTTCACTATTAATATAAATCTGAAACTATTTACTATTCTCCCTATTAAAAATAGCTACCTTACTCTTTGATGCATTATCATATCCATATGCTGCATTGCTTCATATAATACAGTATACTTAGTGTTTGTTGCAAATCATTCAGTTTTCAGTCACAAATATGTGACTTTTTGCATTGAAAAGTACAAATAACATTCACAATGCCTGCCAACCTTTACCACAAACATTCCTTATAAATATATCCATAAAAATATGGATACATGTACACATCCTTGACTTACTTTGTGCTCAGTGTCAAACCATTTATTTAGCATTCCACTTCTTCTCATGCATGCTTTATCTCTATCTTATTGCATTCAACAGTTAACCTTCAACTCCATATTCACATAAAACATTGAGTAAATAAATCCTAACTTTATCACATTCTTTCTCTAAATCAACAAATGAACAATAAACTTTTTTTCTCATTTCCATACATTTTTTCAATGATTGCTGAAGGGCAAAACTTTGCAAAAGGCCACACTGCTCTTCTCAAATTTTTCTCATTGTTACCCGATATAAATTTTTATCATGTACAATTTGTATCCTAACCTGATCATTTATTAAAAAAATGATTTAGTACAATTTTAAAAACAAATTTAACCACCATCCAGTCCTAAAATATTCAGTTCCTAGCCACTACATGGTCATCCAAACAGTAATCAGGACCAAATGATTACACATGTCCTGCTTTTATGAATGTGCTGCTTTTTCTGTGCAACTAAAGCTGTTCGACTTGTCCAGCTGTTGGTTGTAAGACTGTTAGCTAAGCACAGAGGCTGCAATTCAAAGTCAACAATTCCACTGGATTGAGTCCAGACAGCTGTTCAAATTCTAGTTATATGTTTTGTTATGCCCTGGATTGTCCAATCTTGAGAAGGCTTGCAGAAAAATATAATGGCTAATTAATTTATTGTCTTTCATATTGTTGAAAACTTTTCAGGTTCAGAATGGTACAGAAGCTGATTTTGCAAAGACAGCACTGTTCAGTAGACATCCTGAAATGGCATTTTGGCCTGTAGGGCATAACTGGTTTTTTGCCAAACTGAACATCATCAACATCTGGCTTCTAGACTTCTTTGGTGGAATCAAAACTGTGACTCCAGAAGACTATTTTAACGCTGTACCCTAGTAAGTGCTGTTATATTATATAACTTTTGAAGTAATATTTTTGAACTTGTGATTTATGATTCTGACACATAGCACAAACTTGAATTCTCTCTCCTTTTTATCAGAACCACTTCAATGTATTTGTAGTTAAAATCCTTTATCTTAATCCTTAAATCAGAACCTTCTCTGCCATGGTGCTTGCGTTATGGAATATCCCCTCCCTCCCTTGAAATTAGAGAATCAAGATCATATGAAGTGTTAATACCACATGGGAAGACCACACTTGGAATATTGCATCCAGTTTTGATTGCCACAATGTAAAAAAAGATATTATCTAGAAAGAGTGCAGGGAAAGGGAAGAAAGGTGATTAGGGGGCTGGAGGCTAAAACTTATAAAGAACGGTTGCTGGAATTGGGTATGTCTAGTTTAATGAGAAGAAGAACTAGGGGTGACATGATAGTAGTGTTCCAGTATCTTAGGGGTTGTGACAAAGAAGGAGGAGTCAAGTTATTCTCCAAGGCACCTGAAGACAGGCAAGAAGCAGTGGATGGAAACTAATCAAGGAGAGAAGCAACTTAGAACTAAGGAGAAATTTCCTGACAGTTAGAACAATTAATCAGTAGAACAACTTGCCTCCAAAAGTTGTGAATGCTCCAACACTGGAAATTTTAAAGAAGAGATTGGACAATAATTTTTCTGAAATGATATAGGGTTTCCTGCCTGAGCAGGAGGTTGGACTAGAAGGCCTCCAAGGTCTCTTCCAACACCGTTATTCTAATTCTAATTCTTTGACATTCCAAAAAGCTCTCAAGACCTGGCTATCAGGCCTGGGACTTTCAGGGAACTAAAGTCTTATTTAGATGGTTCCATTGTTGAGTGTCATTATCCTCCTTTCGCCTATGGTTTGTATGTTTGATTGTTATGATATTGATTAATATGGATGTTTATATTTTATAGTTGTTTTTACATTTGAAATCAGATCAAATCGATTAGATTTGATGTACTTATTGTTTTTACATTTGTTGTTTCATCTGATAGTTGTGCACTACCCAGAGTCATTTCTGGAAAAATGGAGGCAATGTCAATTACCGTATTTTTCGGAGTATAAGACGCACAAGAGTATAAGATACATCAAGGTTTTGAAGAGGCATTTTTTTTTAAAAAAAGAGGGAAGGTAGGGAAAGAGAGAGAAATACAGTAGGTAGGGAGAGAGAGAGAGAGAGTAGTTAGATAGTTACCTAGATAAAGGGAGGGAGAGAGAGAAAGAGAAGGTAGGGAGAGAGAGAGAGATACAGTAGATAGGTAGGGAGAGAGAGAGTAGGTAGGTAGGTATGTAGGTAGATAGAGGGGGGAGAGAGAGAAATACAGTAGGTAGGTAGGGAGAGAGAGAGTGAGTAGGTAGGTAGGTAGATGTTTCCAGGTGAATTTAACCATGTGCTGGAGAAGGAAATCACTGACAATCTGCAGCACCTAAGACTTTGTTTCTGCTGGCACAGCACTTGATCAATGTATTTCTCATCAATTACTTTAACTAAAGAGCTTTCCGAAAGGGGGAAAAAAGTTTTTGCACTCGGTAAACCTTCCAAAAACGGCCCATTTTTCACGAAAATGGGCCTGTTTTTTTAAAAACAAAGTCATGAATAGCCTTGGGGGGGGGTGTTGCAGAGTGCTCCCGGGGGGTGGGGTGGGGCAAAAACGAGCAGAAATGGCCCATTTTTCACAAAAATGGGCCCTTTTTTGTCAAGAAAATTACATGCATAGCCTTATGGAGGCTTATAGAGTGCTCCTGGGGGCTGGGGGGCAAAATTGAGCAAAAACCAGCCCGTTTTTTGCTCATTTCTGTACTCCCCAATCCCCAGGAGCTCTTTGAAAGCCTCCATAAGGCTGTGCATGGGCATTTTGGTGAAGGGGCAGGGCTTCGGGAGGCAAAAAATGTTGTATTTGATGTATAAGACGTACCCAGATTTTCAGCCTCTTTTGAGGAAAAAAGGTGCATCTTAAATATGGCAGCTAGATAAATAAAATAAAATGTTCCCTTCACTTTTGAAGAAATTGACTACTGTATAATATGTCACATCTTAGGGCTTATTCCAAAGTGACAGATAGCTGTCTCTTGTTTGTAGATAGCCAAAATAGAATTACATGAGATTGTGTAGTCGCATAAGTACTTCCCAATGTGCATAAAACATTATGAAGTTTCTGTAGCCTGCCATCTATTCAGGTATTGTCTGCTCTGGCTGATAGTGGTTTTCCAAAATCTCATGCTGGAATTTTTCTCTGCCTTGCAGCTGTGATCTTGCTTTGCTTTTATCATAGAATTTTGAAGGAAAAGTGTCAAAATGATTACTTCACAGTGCCAAGATACCATTTTAACTATTTTTCTTGTTTATCCTTTGTAGGGATTAACATTTTTTGGATGCAACTGAACATCTCTCCTTTCACTAAGCAGTTCCATAACAAGAAGATAAGGACTCTATGGGAACTGGGCAAAACTCCAAATTTGCATATTCATTTAAAAGTCTGAAATTCGTGCCAAGAAATCTAATTCTATGAACACATTTTTTAGGATATGCAAACTGACACAGCCTGCATAATTCGTTTTGCCTTTAAGACTCAGATTTTTAAAGAGAGTTCACTATTTTTCAGCAAGTCTATAATAATTCAGCTAGGGCAAGAAGAATATGGTCGTAAAACAGAAGTAAATGAAAATTTGGGAGAAGAAAAAGGGAGGTAAATAATTGTAAACTTAGCTTTGGTGTGTCCAAAAATTATCATCTATTCATCTATACTTTGCCTTGATTTAGAAATTTGCATTAAATTTGTAAATAGCATCTTGGATTCAGTCCCTGCTCACCTGTTGGATGATTTTATTGTTGGAATCAGATTTTATTGTTGGAAACATTGCACACCATGATTTGATTTGATTGTATATTATGTATTATCTTGTATTCTCCAACCAGAATTTCATTGTTAAATGGGTGGTTAAATAAATTTATTAAATAAATAAAAGTAATGAAATGTGTGAATAAATCAGTGGCCTGTGTTTAGAAAAATGAAGACTAAATGTGACTGGCAATTCTGAGAAATTTCTCCAATCGCCTAAAAGAGCAGCAGGAAGTGTAATGGAATATGAACATTTTTTTAAAAAAATGCTACATAATCTACCTTTGTATTAGTGTGCTTTGCCTAGTAGAACATGTCTATGACCATAATAAAGATTTGATTTGATGTTATATGATATGATATGAATGGCTTAGTCTAAGTGAAAAAATTCCTGTACTTATCCATATTTCTATTTTATTGTTAAAAATAGAACTTTCCAGTCTCTTAGAAATGTATATATTTCATAATACGTATTTTCTGGAGTATAAGACGCACCAAGGTTTTGAAGAGGCAAATTAAAAAAAGTAGATAGGTAGGTAGGTAGGTAGGTAGGTAGGTAGGTAGAGAGAGAGAGAGAGAGAGAGAGAGAGAGAGAGAGAAAGAAATACAGTAGATAGGTAGGGAGAGAGAGAGTGTAGTTAGGTAGGTAGGTAGGTAGGTAGATAAAGGGATAGAGAGAGAAAGAAATAGAGAGATATAGAGAGAAATACAGTAGGTAGGAAGAGAGAGTAGGTAGGTTAGTAGGTAGAGGGATATAGAGAGAAATAGAGACAGTGAGAAATACAGTAGATAGGTAGGGAGAGAGAGAATAGGTAGGTACGTAGGTAGATAGAGGGAGAGAGAGAGAGAGAAATACAGTGGGTAGTTAGGTAGAGAGAGAGTAGGTAGGTGGAGAAAGAGAGAGAAATACAGTAGGTAAGTAGGGAGAGAGTGAGTAGGTAGGTAGGTAGGTAGATGTTTCCAAGTTTATTTATCCATGTGCTGGAGAAGGAAATTGCTGACAATCTGCAGCACTTAAGACTTTGTTTCTGCTGGCACAGCACTTGATCAATCTAATTCTCATCAATCATTCTAACTAAAGAGCTTTCCGAAAGGGGGGGGGATTTTTGCACTCTGCAAACCTCCTAAAAGTGGCCCTTTTTTTGCAAAAACTGGCCCATTTTTTAAAAGCTGTAAATAGCCTTGGGCGGGGGGGCTTGCAGAATGCTCCATGGGGGGGGAGGTCAAAAAGGAGCAAAAATGGCCTGTTTTTTTGAAAACGGGCCTTTTTTGTCAAGAAAATTGCATGTATAGCCTTATGGAGGCTTATGGAGTGCTCCTGGCAGCTGAAGGGGGAGGGGCAAAAATGGCCCATTTTTTGCTCACTTCTGCCTTCCCAACACCCAGGAGCTCTCTGAAAGCTTCCTACAAACTATGCATGGCCATTTTGATGAAGAAGCAGGACTTCAGAAGGCAAAAAATGCTGTATTCAATGTATAAAACGCACCTAGATTTTCAGCTTCTTTTTTGAGGGAAAAAGGTGCATCTTATACTCCGAAAAATACGGTATATATATTTCAATACCTAAATGCTGTTCCAATTAGTTTGACCCTGGTACTAAGCTCACCTCTAGCACTAAATAGTAATATAGTTTGTTTCCTTTTGTTTTCATCACTCTCTAGACTCAACTACCAAGGTTCAAAATCATGGTTAATGCCGTTACCTGCTTTGTAAAGCCAGCCACTAGGGCCTATTCAACAAATCATGGCTTTGTTTGACGAATTTAGCCATTTAGTATAAGTGACTTTCATCTGTGTAAATCTTGGTGCATTATTTTTTATTTCTCCAAATTCTGAATACTGATTATATTTTATCAATTTTGGATAGTTATTTTAAAAATCAATTAAATTATTGTTGCTGTATCCAGAATGTAACATAGTGGCAGAATCTGAAGGAACGAAAGCTAATAGTGAATTTTTCTTTGTTGAAGAGAAAGGTGCTATCGTGATTCGGCTTCTCCTCACGAGGCTGTTATTGGATGCAATGGAATTGTTCAATTGTTCGGTCTTCAATCATATATGCTGTCCAATTTCCCAGAGCCACTGAGAGTCAGGCATCTTACTATATAAATGTAGTAGATTATAACTTTTATTATCCTTCCATTTTTATGAAAATTGTAGAGAAGGTAGTATGCAATCCTAAAGGCCTTGCAGGAAACAGATGATCTCTGAACTTTTCCAGTTTGTTTTAGGCTGTGTTATAGCACCAAGATGTGATTAATAGCATGTAGGGATTTGTGGATGACCTCTGGTGGGCTATGTTTGTGGCTCCATCCTAACACTTTTTAATTTCTTGTTGACTTTAACACCATTGAGTTGGGAATGCAAGCCTCTTCTTTGGTGGTTTATATATATATGTGTGTGTGTGTGTGTGTGTGTGTGTGTGTGTGTGTGTGTGTGTACGTACGTACGTGTGCACATATACATATACATACATACATACATACATACATACATACATACATATATATATTTAGTGTCACAACCCCTGGTAAGCCCCAATTATGGAAGGAAGCTAACAGCTTTCATTATCTGTCAATCGGCTCGTCACGAGTCCATCATGACAGAAACCCAATATTTTTACTGTTGCCTTTGTTACACATTTTGTGTTATATTTGTGCTGATAAATAAATAAAGGGAGACTAGTATAGATCTATTTCAAGCTATTTAGCTCTCATCAGCTAGCCATACCCTGGGTTCGAATCCCAGTAAGGGTATGGCTAGCTGATGAGAGCTAAATAGCTTGAAATAGATCTATACTAGTCTCCCTTTATTTATTTATCAGCACAAATATAACACTATATATATAATGAAACCATGAATAATATCCAGATAAGTATGAATAAATGTGCATCCTTTGTAACATTATGCATAAATGGAACACACATTCGGTCTCCATAGATGTGGATTGCTTCTTGTTATAAATGGTGTTGTCTATGCATAGAGCCACATGAGTTCTATCATGCCCATATTCGAGCACTCTTTAAAAAACTAGCCTTTTACACAGACTAGGTTAAATGATGGACTGGCTCTGGCAATTATGAGAAATATGCATGGTAGGTTTTGCTCCTTAAATGAATAATCTTTTTAATGCTGGAGTATTTACTTAAAAAAAAGCTTCACAAAGTTTTCTGGGATGGGATAGACTACAAATATAAATACTTGAATAAGGTCTGAGGTTGCTAAGGTTATAACGAAAAATGAATGTAATAAAACTCACAAAAAATAATATTAATCCAGCCAAAACAAAGTCTCTTTCATTTGCCTTTTGTTTGTAAATGTGTTTCTAAAACAAATTTACACTTTATTTTATTTACATAATTAAAAGAGCTATAATTTTTACAGACAGTAAAAGAAGCTGATTTATAGCTGCCTTTACTATATTGTTACCACTTTGGCTAAGGCATATTTGGAAATACATTTAATTTATATTAACAGCTTTTCCTACCTTTCTGAATAAAAGTGACATAGATTTTTTTTTACTATGATAAAGTGCATACTTTCCATTACATATGAAAAATCTATTTTATATAATTATTGCATTCTTAAATAATATGAAAACAACTAATTCCTGGAATGAATTTGAATTTTTTGTTTGTTATGCTTAATGTGAAGTCGATGGAAAATTTTAGAAATGTGAATCATCTGGAAAAAAATAA
Organism: Thamnophis elegans; assembly: GCF_009769535.1. Lineage (NCBI taxonomy): Eukaryota > Metazoa > Chordata > Lepidosauria > Squamata > Natricidae > Thamnophis > Thamnophis elegans. The sequence goes on from NC_045546.1 coordinate 39,287,020, forward strand.
GCTTTCTGAACCAATTTTTCTGATATGAACCATGATTTTAAATACATTTAATTTATTAATATATTTATTTAAAAAGGAGGTGTTTTCTGTATTTACAGACCATTTTGCATTTCTATACTTAGAACTTTTTTCAAGTTTCTACAGTTTATTTATTTTATTGATTGATGGCATTTATATAGCCACCCATCTTACCAAAAGCAACTCTGGTTACCACTTAGATTTCTTCATATTGCAGTCATAGAAATGTTTTGATGAAAGATTACATGCCAGCAATTTGTCTACTAAGATTTTCTTATAGATGACCTGTTTTTGTGTGTCTGTGTTTGTAAAGGGAGCAAATCAACCAGACCTTTTAAAAAAAGGTAAGATATGGTACAAATTCTGGCTGAAACAAAATAAATCTGAAATGCACAGGATGTCTTTCAAGAACAATGAGGGAATTAAGCATTTTAAAGTTTTTAATATTTTTCTTGCCATTCTTTGATAATCTATTTGCCTGGGGTTTTTTTTGTTCACTTATTCAATTTATAAGGTGCCTCAAATTATTGTTGAAGTGATTTAGATGATATGTACCAGAGTAAAACAATAAAACAAGTAGAAGAACATCTATAAATAACTAAAAAACTATACATTACTGAGGAAGGAATCTCCATGAACACCAAAGAATATTGCATTAACACTAAATAGGCAAACAAGTCACTCTACCTCAGAGTCTGCTGAGAAAACCACATTTTTTTAGGTTTCCTGAATGATGGCTGAATAAGGAGAGTATAGACCTCAGAGGAGATGCTATTCCACAGATCAGGAATCGACTGAAAATATTTTTCAGACTTTCAAGGTACTCCAGCTCAATAATAGAAATGTTAACATTCAATGAATATGGGCTATAATAACAGGTTTTTGAAAACCTATCAGCATTTCCCCCCCTTTTATCCTCTACCAAATAAAATTAAGGTGCAGCAATCTTGAGTTTCTCTCTCTTCTTTTCCTGTTTTCCCAAGCTAAGCTCACACTTTCCTAACAGTTGCTGTCAATTTTCTTCAAAGCTGTCTATCTACTTCGCCTACACTGAGGTGTCTTAGATTAACAATTTTAATGAAGGGACCTGCATCACGCCGGTTGTACTAGAATTAATAGAAAAGGCAGATGTAATAGCATTGAGGCAGTTCCACAAATAACCAGACCCTGAAACATGGAAGAGTTTTCTGTATGATTACTCATACCCTTGAATTTCATCTGAAAGCTAATAGGCAACCATTCAGCTTTCAGATGAAATTCAAAGGTATGAGTAGTCTTATATAAACATAAACTTTTTTGAGTGTTGATTCTGTCATGTTAGTCTGATCTAACTGGTCCTCAGATACATAAAAGGATGTGTTCCATATGGGCCCCATTAATTTTTATTCATTTATTTCTGGAATTCTTATGCCACCCGTCTTAGTGATACAGTGACTCTGGGTAGCTTACAATGGGATAAAAAGTAAAAAAAAAAATTCTACCTGATAATTAAAACATGGCGACATGTTTAAATATTTGAGTTAAAATTCTTGATTTAATATGAAGTATGTTTGTTGACTGTGGAAGAGAAGCACGAAAGTCTTTTTGTAACCAACTGATACACTTTCTACAGCATGTAAAGAAAGAGTGTGTTTGTTTTAAATTAAAAATAAAAAAATTATAAAAAAGTTAAAAAAAAGTTCTACCAGATAATTAAAATTAGAGGAATTAAATAGAAAAGCTAAAAACCAAGATGACGGGCAATCTGGATAGGGATCTTCTTTGCCCAATCAGCCATCCAATGTACCAGGCCCTTTTGAGGCCCCAGGCCAAATAGTTTTCAAATTTTTCTGGAAGACCAGGAGTTTGGGAGATGGACCTCGCCTCCAATGGGAGAATATTCCAGAGGGCGGGCCAAATAAATTTTGCTGCCATCATATATGTAAAGAAAAGTTGAGGAAAATTCTTACTCAGAAGTGTGGTTTCCCTGAGAAGTGAAGATTGAGTTTGTTTGAGAGCACCTTGCTACAAGAAAAAGAAAATGAAACGGTGATGCATTTGTACCTTTATTAGCAACTTGATTTGGCAAAATGAATAAACAAAACTTTTTATTATACCATACCATCCTACACACTCCTTTCTCAGGTTTATATGCCATACATCTCATGAAATAGACTGATCCACAAAACCAAATCCATGAAATTGACTTTTCTTCAGTACCACAAGACACTGCTATTTTTGTTCACAAATACTAGACTAGAGCAACTACCTCTCAGGAAAAACTAAAGTAGGTGGCTAGCTAGTGGCTTATTTGTTTGTTGTTTTGTCAGGAGTGGATCTTCTGAAATACAGAGATATAGAATTAGTGTCAGGTCTCTTCCATGAAAAAAAATGCTACAACGTGGGCGTGAGATAATCCCTTTACAAAGCAATAATATCTCTCTGGCAGCAAATGTAGAATTTCTAGGAGATTAGTGCATTGAACCTAATAAGAACTGAATGAAACTTTCTGTAAAGGGAAACCTTCACAGATAGTGAGTCAGGTTTGGCTGGGACCTCAATTGAAATCCTGATTTAGGTAATCAAAAGTTTTATTTTCATGTACAACCTGTTAGTCCTTGAGAGATCATTGATGAGAGAAACTATAAGTGTTAGTTTTACTTCTGCTCCTTGGGACTTAAAAATAATTTTGGCTACATACAATCCATGTTCTATTGGAGTCTTTGTGGATTTGTTCTCTCCCTCTACTAATTTTTATACATGTTTTCTTCCTCTTCTCAGATGACAAAGGCCTTCATATTGTCTTCCATTAATATCAAGTAGCCTGAGAAAATCTGCTGCAAAGGCAATTGGTTAATTCCTAATTGCAGAGTGTTGATTCTGGATTCATTGTCTGGGGCAACAACAGATGAGTTATTTATAACTGTAACTTGGTTCTGCCAAAGACTTGGTTTTTTAGCAGTCATGTACTTCCTGTAAAGTCTTTAAACTTGTGATTGCCGTTAACCCAAACAAGCACACCTCACAAGACTTGAAATGCAAACAAGTTCTCTCAAAATTGCAATAAATTGTATTTATATTAATAAAGTTTATTCTAATTTAGATATGCCATAAAATTAAAATATAGACTTTATGCAGAGAGAAGATTTTATAACCAACACAAATTCATGTATTTATTTCTAATCTAGGAACAGTTTCCAAATTAATTTACATTCTCTGTCAGATGTATCCTTGAGACACAATTCTAGATAGCAAAGTAGATCTCCCTAACTCAGTATATTTTGTGGGAAATATACATGGTTTCATAAAGTTTAATAAAAATATAAGTTGAATTGTGATTTCAACTTTTAAGATTAGTTTTATTCACATATGATCATTTTTCAATTTTTTTGAGATTTACAATATTATTACATTTTAAGAAAGAATGATGCAACCCAATCACTTCCTTTATAACAATTTTTTGACGATAAACTATCTAATTTAGCAATCAGAAGTGGGATAATATACTAATGAAAAAACTTATCAATTGTATCTAAATATAATATTTGATAGAAATGCAATGCATTGATATTCCCATTGTTACCTATCCATTATTGCATCTAAATTATGCATCTATTTAATTATATAGTTTTTGACATATAGTATTTAGATGAATGCTTTGATTTGTGTTTTGCATGTTGTTTATTCTGGGTTAAAGAGAAAAGAAATATATTTTTTCCCTGTATTAGATTTTTCTTTTCAAGAATATAATTCATGGTATGAACTTTAGCTACTATACTTTTAAATAAATGGACTAAACACAGGACTTGGATTAGGGTGAATGGAGCCCCTTCACTGGATGTCTTTCTTTTGAGTGGCCAGATGTTACTTTTTAATGTATTTTGTGTTTTTATCTTGGTTTTCTGGTATATTTTCTGAATCATCCAGAATTGGTTTGGGTGGTGCCTAATACAAATAAAAGACCATATTTGTCAGAGAATAAGACGCACCTTAGTTTTGGGGGAGGAAAATAGGAAAAAAATTCTGCCTACCAGGTATTCATCTGGCTAGTGTCCTTGGTATGGTCAGCTTCAGGACATAAGTTTGCTGGTTTTGAGCGTGCGTGTGCGTGCGCACTTTTTATCCCCTGGTTGGGGATAAAAAAACAGCTTCTAAAGCACAGCTGATTGTCGGAGAGAGAAGCAATGAGAAAAGCAGGCAAAGCATCGAAGGTGGCTTCACTCATTAGCGCCTCATTAGGGCTGAAAAAAATCTTCAAAAAAGCTGCAGAGTATAAGGTACACCCAAATTTTTATCCTCTTTTAGGGGGGGGGGGGAATGTGTCTTATACTCTGAATAATAATAATAATAATAATAATAATAATAATAATAATAATAATAATAATAACAACAGGCCACAGTTGAATTCTGGAAAGAATTGTGGGAAAATGCAAAGGACTACAACAAGGAAGCAAAGTGGATACATGACTTTGAGAAAAGCATTGGCAACAAACAAATGCAAGTATTAGAAATAACAACTGAGATGGTCAAAAATCGAGTTAAAAAGGTAAAGAATTGGACATCACCTGGAAAGGACCAATTACATGGTTTCTGGCTCAAATATCTGACCAGTTTACATGCAATATTGGCCAGGCAACTGAATGAAATTTTACAAAAGGGCCAAATTGATGAATGGTTGACAACTGGAAAAACATACTTGATTCAGAAAGATGCAACTAAAGGAACAACACCTGAAAACTACAGACCAATAACATGCTTGCCAACAACCTTCAAATTACTCACAGGCATTATTGCAGATAACATGATGGATTATTTGGAAACAAACAACATCTTGCCAGTAGAGCAAAAAGGCAACAAAAGAAGGAGCAGGGGCACAAAAGATCAGCTTCTAATTGATAAAATGATATTAGAAAATTGTAAGAACAGAAAAACGAACTTGAATATGGTCTGGATTGATTACAAAAAGGCATTTGACTCACTGCCACATAGTTGGATCATAAAATGCTTAGAAACAACTGGCATTAGCAAAAATATTACATCCTTTACTGAAAAGGCGATGAAACAATGGAGAACTGAGTTGGCAGTAGGGAATGAGATCTATGGAATGGTTAATATCAAGCGAGGAATTTTCCAGGGTGATTCACTTTCACCTCTTCTCTTCATCATCGCAATGATCCCACTATCAGTAATCTTAAAAAAAATGAAATTAGGCTACCAAACAGCCAAAGAAGCTGAAAAAATTTCACATTTACTATATATGGATGATTTGAAACTCTATGGAAAGTCAGAAATAGAAATCCAATCATTGACAAACACAGTCCGAGTATTCAGCACCGATATTTCAATGCAGTTTGGCATGGAAAAATGCGCCACTGTATCCATAAAAAGGGGCAAAATCACTGCATGTGAGGGAATTGAAATGCCCAATGGCCAATTAATTAAATGCAAAGAAAATGAAGCCTACAAATACTTAGGCATTCTGCAGTTGGATAACATCAAGCATGGAGAAATAAAAACTATTGTCAGGCGAGAGTACACCAACAGAGTTAGGAAAATTTTTAAATCTAAATTGAATGGTGGAAATACAATCAAGGCCATAAATACCTGGGCAATACCAGTTATAAGATACACAGCTGGTATAGTTAACTGGACACAAGCTGATTTGGACCTTTTGGACCGAAAAACCAGGAAACTAATGACAATGCACTACAGTTTACATCCACGTGGTGATACTGATAGACTATACCTGCCCCGAAAATCAGGTGGCAGAGGATTATTACAAGTGAAGCAAACAGTTGAAGAAGAAAAACATGGACTGGCTGATTATTTAAAAGAAAGTCAAGAACATCTATTAATCGAAGTAAAGAACAAAAATCTACTGAAGGCCCAACAGACGAAACAAGAATACAGAAAAGATGTGATAAAATCAAGAATGGAGAGTTGGCAGAACAAAGCACTGCATGGCCAATTTCTGGAAAAAATAAAAGATAAAGTGGACAGTGAACAAACTTGGTTATGGTTAACAACAGGTACATTAAAGAAAGAAACAGAGTCACTAATCCTGGCTGCACAAGAACAAGCTATCCGCACAAATGCCATTAAGGCCAAAATCGAAAAATCCTCTGATGATGCCAAATGCAGACTTTGCAAAGAAGCTGATGAAACTGTTGATCACATACTCAGCTGCTGTAAAAAAATCACGCAGACTGATTATAAATTGCGGCACAATTCAGTAGCACAAATGATCCATTGGAATTTGTGCAAAAATTATAATATTAAAACAGCAACAAACTGGTGGGAACATCAGCCTGAAAAAGTCACCGAAAATCAGATGGCCAAGATCTTGTGGGATTTCCGTATACAAACCGACAAAATACTGGCGCATAATACACCAGACATCACACTGGTTGAGAAAAATAAGGTCACAATCATAGACATCGCAATACCAGGTGATAGCAGGGTCGCCGAGAAGGAACATGAAAAAATCGCAAGATACCAGGACTTAAAAATCGAAATTCAATGACTATGGCACAAACCAGCAGTGATAATTCCAGTGGTAATTGGCACACTGGGTGCTATTCCAAAAGCACTGGAATTACATTTAAAACAGTTAAAAATTGACAAAATCACCATCAGTCAAATGCAAAAAGCCGCACTGCTTGGATCTGCACGCATATTACGAAAATACGTTACGACGTCCTAGGCCCCTGGGTGGGGCCCGACCAGTAACCAATGCCAAATCCGGCGAAACAACTGGCCGCTGTGATACAATTGTATAATAATAATAATAATAATAATAATAATAATAATAATAATAATAATAATAATAATAATAATAATAAATGGAACAATTTATGTCCTGCAACAATATATTTAACACCAGCAAACAATTTCTGCCTACCCCAGGGCCTTGGGAAGGACTAGATAAGTGGACAAAAGTGCCAAATTTAGTTTAAACATCTGGCTAACTGAAACCTATCATAATAATCTCTTCATAGGTTTATAGTTATTAATTAGACCAAAATGTTAACATCCTAATCTTAATACACACAAACTTTAATTCCCCCCCATTTTTTTTAACATATAGATAATAAGCATTTAATTTCCAATCTGGTATATTATTGAAGTGTGGATGGAAACTGAAATGTGCTCCATTTGTTCCTCTGATGCTGGAAGTTTCTTTATGCATGTGTTGGTCTATGCGCATGGGCAAACATATATACTAATTTAATATATTTTATACCAATAGAAAAAAGAAGTGTTTTTATTTTCAGAATAATAGTTTAGTCACTTTTTAATGTTGCTCTACCAAATGTTGATTAAGTACAATTTCAAATGACTATAGTAAATCAAATCATCATGTACAGCTGCAAGTTTCATGTACCTTTCCTCCAACCATGTTCCACAATTAACAACTGCATAAAAGATACAGGTAGTATTGCAATCCTGTAATTAATCTGCTATTTTCCAAATCTGGTCCATTCTGAATGTGAGTATTAACATCCATAATCGCCCGCCATAATACGATCTAGCTAGATTTGTAAAAGTATGAAATTCCAAACAGAGAGAGAAGCTTACATAGTAATTAAGAGGATAAGAGAGAACGGAATCAGAACAAAGAAAACTTGCTCCTAGGTATCTGCTCTCTGGAAAGAATAGGTGGAAGTAGGCCACCCAGAACCTTCTCTGTAGAAAGGGGAAGGAAGAAACTTTACAGCTTAGATCCACACCTCTCCAAGCTCCAGGTCGACATCTTAGCCGGAATTGTCCCACAAGTTTATTTCAAAGGGAGTTTACTGATTAAATGTAGTAATATGCTTGGATTTTTTTATATCTATCAATATTATCTCTAGATTTTGTGTTCTTTGCACTTGTTCAATGAATTGTGCATTTTGGCTTTATGCAACTTGGGAGAAAATCAGAAGGCTGAGCTCAGCTTCTCTAGCCTTCACACCTTCCAAAGCTGGATCCTGAATCGCTTTTTGGACAACAAGTGCCATCTTGTGTAATCAAATGCAACATCCACGTCCAAGTGGAAGTTTTTCATGTCTGTGTTTATTGTATCTTGTCAGTTTGCTTCTGCCTTTCACATCTATATTATATATATAGGCGATGTGGGCAGTGGAGTGAGGTGCTGCTCATAGAATATTGCTGTACCACAGTCGGCGTTTCTTCCGCATTTTCTCTGATAATGGAATGGTGGTAATTTGCTTCCAAAGTGTATCATTGATGACATGGTCACCTAATGACCAACAAACTATGTGCATGGCATATAATGCTCAATGCATTGGTGACTGGCCAGTAGTCAGCATTATATAGCGCTGCTGGGTGCACTGTTGTCTCCTACACCTTGGATTTTAGACAGATTGGCATGTGTTGATCACAGAGCACACTAGTGATCTCCTTCCACCGGAACCATGCTTTGTTCACTCTCGATGCTCCCGTCACTTTGCAGACGGGATCCTAGGTAATGGAAGGAGTTGGTCTTCACTAGATTGTCACTGCTGACTTGTATGGTGGTGGTGCTTGGGCTGGTCTCTAACTATTCAGTCTTTTTGACGTTGAGGTGAAGGGCAAATTGGCAAAGGCAATTGTTCCTTAGTTGAGATAATATCCATAACAATGTTGAAGCTTGATGAACATCAACTTTCACAGGAAAGCTTTCAGAAAGACTGACAGTGCATTTCATGTGACAGCTGGCACTGAAATTTGGAGATTGCATAAAATACCATTTTGCTGGAGTTCAATCTGCTGCAAACTTTAACGATCATTGATCATTCCAGATATACATGTTTGTAGCCCTTAATTGCATTTTCTGATGGTAGAGCAAAAGAGTGTGTATTTCAACTTTATTGCCAGCAGGTGGTTTCTGAAAGATCTCAGTGGGCTTTGTACTTCCTGTGAAGGCAGGCAGAAGAACAAAGCCTTCTCTCTTGTCTTTTCCTTGTCCTGCTATCTGTTCAATTGTGGTCTCCAGCCTTCTTCTTCATCCCCAACTGGCTTACAACCTTGGGGGGAAATGAAGCTGAAAGGAATACTTACCAATGCCATCCTTCAGGCTCTGCTCCCAGTTGCAGGTAAGACAGGCTTTTTATATTCTAAGAAACTATTCTAAAAAGTTATCTTCCCCGAAATGGACGAAAGCGCAAGCTTCTCTTGCATGTCATAGTCTCCTTGTACCAGGAAGGAAATCTCTGTGTAAACTTTTAGTTACGTCTCCTTGTTAAAAATCAGCTACACATTTTGTTCAAATTCCATCACCTTGGATCAGTGCTTTTCATAAAGCTTTATCACCTAATGAAAAGAAGAGCTAGGCTGGCAGATGGATTAAAAAAATTTTTTTTTAATGTCCTCTGCTTTTGGCCTCGAAGCCATGTCAGCTGCTTCTATTTGCAAACAATGTTGGACTAAAAAGGGTATCTTTTGGCAATGCTGTCTACCTACTAATAGTGCACTGCTCCAGCAGAATTTTCTAGTAGTGTTATTCATGAGGGATAGACTATCCATAGGCGTCAATGGGAATGTCATGTCTTATATTTGATCAGGGAAATGTCACGTTGCGACTTATATGGCCTTACTGTTACTCAAAATATGCACCTCTCACTTCTTAGAAATCAGTTGATTATGATGGTGTTGTCTCAGGCATATAATGTATTAATCAATGTAGCACTTGGAGGTTTACAAAAAATAGAACATACTTATATTAGGGATGAATAAAAAGAATGAACAAATAATATTTTGCAGATTTAGACTAAGTACTATATAGACTTATAAGTACTGAACATAGTGAGAATAACTTTGGAAAAAGAAATAAATCTCATTTTTAAACACTACGTACTTCTGTGATGCAACATTAGCATTTCAGTGGTTGAAATCCAATGGATACATCTTGAATAATCCCAGTGGACATGATGGATTTTTTTGAATAAATATTCCTAAATTTTAGAAACTTGTTAAATTAGATAAAAGATCATAGATGTATTAATTTGTTTTAAAAATTAGTCAGAAAATCTTATTTAAATTTCATTTGCAGACTATTAAGTTTTAACTAGTCATCTTCTTCATAAGAGAGCTGGATAACATTTAAAACCAACAGAAGTTAAAGGGGTCAAATTTTATTCTTTTCATGAGCAACATTATACAGAAGATACATGCAAACATCTTGTGTTCTGTATTAGTATGTCCTGAAAGCAAAGAAAACAAAATGCAGCTTTGAGCCTTCTGGATCCCATCACATGCAAACATGTTAACTTTTTACCTATTCTAAGAAAGATTAATCTTATTGTATGTGTACATGTTGAATTGTATCATTGCAAATGGTAAAATGCTCATTTTACAGTAAGTAAAACACAAATACACATTCTCTCTCTCTCTCTCATGATTTTCTGAATTGCAACATAATGCCCACTTAATCCAAGGCTCATATCAGTCCAAAAGTGAAGAAGAAAATATAATAGCAAGAAGAAATGGAATATATTTCCATCAATACATTATGCCTTTTATCTATGTATTGTAATAATTTGGGTACTGTTGTTCTGCAATTAAAAAGTCAGCTTTTGAATTTCTAGTTTTCTAAGATTAAATGTTATTAGTCCTGCTTACTAAAATTATTGATTAAAATTATATCGACAAGTCTTGAAAACTATTGCGCCTTAAAGGATAGGCTTTGGATACATCTACCTGACGCAGCTTTGTTCACAATCAGCAGATAGGTTTTCAAATACTTTGGCCCTCTAAGCATCAAAGCAATATCATATGCAAACCTTTTGGAAAGAAAATATAAAATGTTTGACTTCAAAGATGCGTTCTGCTGAAATACACCTTCAGTCTACAGTGATATAGCTGCAGAGAGAAGAATATAAACATAGTGTTGTGTGATAAACTTTAGTTCAGATGGTGTCTTTCAACTTTGCCAAGTATCTTTCTCATTGATAACCAACTATTAAGCAAAAGTTATATATATCACTTATTAAAATTGATCTTAATATATAATAAATTGCTAAATATATTTTTTATGGAAGTAGTTCCTGATCATAAGAAAAAATAAGCTTTGAAGACAACACAGTGTTGACATAGATGTCTATATAAGTATTGTATGCTACCTGTAACCATGTAATTCACTAATAATGTATGTACACAATAATGTTCCTTAGTTAAAAAAATACCCTATAATTGCAAGGATGTGAAGTATTTTTCAGCATAGTCATATTCATTAATTTACAATCTTTGTGGAATATTGGGCGTATTAGATATATACATAACTAATTACTTTTATTTCAGCAAGACAATAGTTGTCTTTCGTAGGCTGGCTGTACTGGGTTTTCTAAATGAACATAAAATCTTGATAGTCTTGTATGTGGTGTACATATAATTGATAGGATTAGCCGTACTATTAGAACAAAATGGCCATTTCCAACAGCTGATTTTGGATACCATAAAAAAGCAGGAAATTATTGATTATGGTATTGTATTTTTATTGACAAGGACGATGAGTAACATTTATGTTCTTTTGCTTTATGAAATGCCAAAATAATTTGACATTCTTTAGGTATGAGGTGTGTGTGTGTGAGAGAGAGGGGGGGAGGGAGGGAGAGGGAGAGAGAAATTCACAGATACACAGATAGAGATTACTATTCAAAAGGTTTGGGATTAATTTAATAATTTATTATACAAGGTTATGTATCTGAGCTTGAATGTCTGCCTGGGGAAGTCTCCTCTTTTCTGCATTGTATTGGCATTTCTGCAGATCAGGATTAACACTTTTATGTGCTCTCCTCTGCTACCAGGATCTTTGTGTGATTTGACTGCAGGAGAGGAAGAGAGGGAATTTTGAACTGCCCTCCTAGCCCTACTTTTAGTAGCTCTCTTAACCCACCTGCAGATGTTCTGCTTTATATACAATATATGATTGCCTGTTACCCCCAGTGTTCTATTTAAACTTTTATTTCGAGAACAAAAGTAGAGAAAATACTGAAAGGTGTTTTGATTATTTGAATTAATTTTAAACAATTCAGGCAATTCCTACCTAATACTTATTCCAGATGTAAGCTACCATAACCTCTTTTGCACACGACCATGTAAAAGTGGCTGCTTTTGTAAATGATACCGTAGATTTAAATTTTATAAAACTGATTCATGCCACACAAGAAGATCAATTAAGTTTAGGTATCTGTTAAAAATCTCATAACTTTATTTTTCTTTGAGAAAAGTGTTCCTTCAGTTGTGTTTTTCGCTTAGATCTAAAAATGAATGCTGGAAAAAGATAACACAAAAATAAGCCCTATTAAACTTCATAGGGATTGCAGTTTAGTGTACATTTCTTATATACAAATATCTCACAAGAAAAGCATGATAGTTTCTGAATTCGTTAGTGCCTCAAAAAAAAAAAGGAAAAACAATGGGCTTCATTAAATTTATTTTCAATTATCAATGTGATCTATTATGCATTCTTCTCTGCTCAAATATGTATTTAGAAATGAAACATTCTTTGTATTTTGTTTCAGTCCTCAAAATTAGCCAATTAAAAATAATTGTCTTAAATCCTAAGGATTATAAGATATAGAATCTATTTCTCATTGAATATTCATTGTATAACCTAAATTTCTACCTCATTTAAAATCTTCTTTGTACTTAATAAAACAGAATACATTCCATGAGGAAGTACAGGTCAAGAGGAAAATTAAATGCTCAACAATTATGAATTAAGTATATAGATTTATCAAAAGCTAAAATGAACCAGAGAAAGTAATATCTTTAATGTTTTAAGCCTACGTCTCTCTCTAACCCTCTTTCCATATAATATTAAGATTGATTTTAGTTTTCTGTATTTAAAACCATTTTTGACAAGTTTCTAAATAGAGACTGTTTGGATTTACATATGTCTATTTTACTGCTGATTTTGAAATGGGAATTTATTTGAATTTTAGCAACAGCATTTGAATGTTTGTGAATGTACAGCCTTCTCCAACCTAATATCCTTTAGTTCAGAGGTGGGTTCCTACCAGTTCGCACCTATTCGGTAGAACCGGTTCGTCAAATCTATCGAACCGGTTAGAAGAGGTTCCACCAGTGGACCCGCAAAGCAGGCCACACCTACAGAAGAGGTTCCAAAAAATTTTGAAACCCACCACTGTTTTAGTTGTGTTTGGATTACAGCTTGCAGAATTTTAAGTCTTAGCTGGCGTAGTGTGATTATTATCTCTGCATTCTTGAATGCTTGTCCAGTTAGTACATTGGTGATTTACATCCCAGAAAAGCAGAGCTTATTGTGTGGAAGGGCACCATGAATTTTACATTAGGCTGAATCATGTTGACCAACACTTTCTATGTTACAGGATGGATTTGGTTTGAAGAAACAACCAAACAATAATGAAGTGCAATCAGTTAGGAGAAATAAGTCTCTTTAAAAGGGGATTGATATGCATTATTTTAATATAGCAATAATTATTTTTAAGTAACACAAATATGAGTACATAATTGTGCTGATCTTATGACTGCTGAGATTTTAAAACATTATAGAGAATTCTGATTAAATGTTTTGTTCAAAACCTATTATTTTGATTTGCAATTTAGAATATAAGTTAGCAATTATATTGGGTATTAGTATTATCATAAAAGATTTTTTATTCAGAATTCTTCTTTGTGACATTCCATAGAATACTACTGGTTTACTCCAATCATTTTGATATAAGAAACTCCTCACCTCCTTGAAGTGTTTAAGAAAATCTTACAATTTTCAGTAGAGTTTATCTGTAATGATTGTAAAATCATTCCAGTTTTAAAAGGTAAATAGATAATGCACACGGATACTGTAAAATTCTTATGGCATGTTATCTTACTACAGATAGTCTCTTTTAATGCCACAGAGACCATTTGCAATCATAGTGGTGATGAAAAAGTAACTTTACGACCAATACCTCTATTTATTACCTTTGTAATTATGTGTCAGTTAGTATGCATTGTCTTGACCCATTTTTGTCTCCCCACACAGAAAGATTGCCTAAACCAGCAAGCTCTTTCTGAGCAGCTATTCTCCACTGTGTAATGCATTCCTAAAAAGTGCTAACTGCAAATTAACAAGTTCAGCTGTCTGATCTTAATTACAGCAATAGATCACAAGACTGTGCTATCAGCTGCTGCCTGAAATTGACAAGACCCTAATAAGATTCACACTCAAGGTTTTCTTTTGCCTTTTAAGCAGCTGGTGGCTCATAGTCATCGGTGTCCTAGGGTTAGCACATTCTTTTTGATATGTGTTCTTTATTCTGTGCCTGCTTACTCTCTTGTAATCCCTTCCTCTCCAAAGAAGGTAACTACAAACATCATTTCTTTTCTTGCTAATTAACCCAGTGCAGGGTGAGCATTCCAAAGACTGTGGGAATGTGGAAAAAGACCTATAAGATTTCCCCTTTTTTCCAGCTTCTTTGTGAGTTGAGTTCCAGAATGCTTTGCCACCATTTGGGCTCAGTAGGCTGTTTTGAGATCAATCCTTCTGATGTCATAAAGCAAAGAAACTGAAGTAAAATTGTAACCAGAGTCACAGCCCTGTGAATTTTCACTCAGTGACTGCTTTGCATAACTATGTAGGTCTAAACCCCAAATATAGTTGCTAAATAAGGGTTACCTGTTTGCTGCTCACTTACTATTTTCTTTTAAAAACTATTGTATATCATTACAGTTTTTATTGATTGGCCAAAGGTCATAATAAAAAAAAAATTCAATTATTTCTAACAGACCTTATTGATAGGAGGTCAGTTTTATACAGCATTTTAAAAAAATCATAAAACAGTCATAAACAAATAATAGAAATGCAATCCATATCAATTCATCCAAAATGTAAAAAAATATAGTTTTTGTTTTTCTTTAGCAGTAGGCAATCAAAATAAGCAACCAGATTTAACAAGAGATAAGAATAAAGCAACAGACAATAAGAAATGAATCCCCATTTTTAACAATAATTTATTGGACAACTATTTTACAAATTAAAAAGTCAATAGCTAAAATTAATATTGTTGCTGGATTATGAAAATTGAAAGAAACATTACTTTTAATCTTGTTAGGAAAGCAATGAAAACTATCATTATCTTATTTTAGGTAAACTTATTTTAGCAAATTTTATAAACTTGGTTTTGCGGAAATCAGTTATATTTACAGGTTGTCCTTGACTTACAACAGTTCACTGAGGGACTGTTCGAAGTTACAACAGCACTGAAAAAAGTGCCATGACCATTTTCCCACACTGATGACTGTTGCAGCAACTCCATGGTCACATGATTTACATTTGAATGCTTGATAACTGACTCACATTGATGATGGTTGCAATGCCCAAGGGTCATTGTAACCTGACAAAGTCAATGAGAAAACCGGATTCACTTAACAATCATGTTACTGATTTAGCAGCAGTGATTCACTTAACAACTATGGCAAGAAAAGTCATAAAATGGGGCAAAACTCACTTAACAAATGTCTCATTTAACAACGGAAATTGTGGTTGTAACTCGAGGACTGGATAGATTTTTCAATTTAGGTTTACCATGTTGTATAACATTATGATTTAGTGTGATATATGAACCATCTGGATCCATGATGGTGAACCTTTGGCACGTGTGCCAGAAGTGGCATGCGGAGCCATGTTGCCTGGCATGCTCGGCATTGCCCATTCCTCTTCTGGATTTCTGACGTGCATGCGCGCATGATGATAAGCTGGTTTTTGTGTGTGTGGCGGTGCCGGAAACTAGAAGAGCTGGTCTTCCATTTTCCAGCATGAGCATGCATGCCGGTCACTAACCGGAAGTCTAGATGGCCAGCGCGTATGCTCCCACCAGAAACCAGAAGTGCATTTTCTGGTATGCACATGCCCCCTGGACAGCTCCTCTTCTGGGTTGCGCCCCAGACGAGCGAGCACACACCCTTTTTGGCACTCAGCCATCACTGATCTAGGTTCTCTTTATTGTTCTGAGGGTTAAAATGGGCAATAATGGAGCTATGGCATCTATTTGCAACTGAAATTTTGGGCTCAATTGTGGTTATAAGTTGAGGACTAGCTGTATTTAACACAACCTAAATTCAGTTTCTTGGGTTATATTTCATATAAATTTCTCTGGAATTTCTCTAATTCTTTTTAGACATTTTTCTTAAGAGACATGGGAGGCTAGACTGACAGGAATACTGTATTTTTTGGAGTATAAGATGCATCAGAGTATAAGACGCACCAAGGTTTTGAAGAGGCAAATAAAAAAAAAAGTGTGTGCACTCTGCGAACCTCTCCAAAACGGCTCATTTTTCGTTAAAATGGGCCCGTTATTTTAAAAGGGCATGAATAGCCCTTACGAGGCTTGTAGAGTGTTCCTGGAGAGGTAGGGGAACAAAAAACAAGCAAAAAACGTCCCATTTTCGCAAAAATGGGACTGTTTTTTGTCAAAAAAAGAGCATTAGGAAGCTTATAGAGTACTCCTGGGGGCAGGGGGGAGGGCAAGCTATGCATGGCCATTTTGGTGAAGGGGTGGGGTTTCAGGAGGCAAAAATGCTGTATTCAGTATATAAGACGCACCCAGATTTTCAGCCTCTTTTTTGAGGGAAAAGGGTATGTCGTATACTCTGAAAAATACGGTAGTTCATATATTGTACAGGTAGTCCTTGACTTACAACTGTTCATTACTGAATGTTCAAAGTTACAACGGCACTGAAAAAAGTGACATGATCATTTTTCATAGTTACGACCTTTGCAGCATCCCCATGATTACATAATCAAAATTCAGATGCTTGGCAACTGGTTCCAATGTATGATGGCTGCAGTTTCCTGGGATCACGTGATCCCCTTTTGCAACCTTCCAACAAGCAAAGGGGAAGCCAGATTCACTTCACAACCCGGTTACTAACTTATCAACTGCAGTGATTCACTTAACAACTATGGCACGAAAGGTCATATAGTGTGCCCAAACTCACTTAACAAATGTCTCACTTAACAACAGAAATTGTGTTTGTAATTGTGGTCATAACAACAGAAATTGTGGTCGTAACTACCTGGATACATGATTCAATTTAGGTTTACCATGTTATATAACATCATGGTTTAGTGTGATCTATGAACCGTCTAGATTCTCTTTATTAATCAGAAAGTTAAAATGGGCAAGAATGGAGTTATGGCAACTATTTGTAATAAATGAAAATTAAATCTGGGCTTTGTTTTTCCTATTTTTAAAACCAGTGACTAATAACATAATTATACTCCGGTCAACTGAAACAGAGGTGGCAGTAATCTCTAGTTTTAATTTTGCTATTGAACTATAATTCCCAACCACCTTCCCCATTTTGAGGGCTCTAGGCTTTTCAGCACTAGGGTAAAACATGCTACCTTTATAACTGAGGAATTGGGGCTATTTATACATTCATGGGTTGCATTAATAGTTCTTTAAAGATGATAAATTTCTAAATTGCTTGATATTTTTCACATATAGCAAAACCACAGTTTTGATAGACGAGATCCCTTCATCAGATCTATGTAGTACAAGCAATTAAACATGATGATGAAAGCTATATGTAACATTTCTTGTAATGTTCATTATACTAGGCATTTTAGAGAAAAACTGCTAAATATTAATTTCAATTTATTTTTGCTTTCTTTTCAAATGAAGCTAATTTACTTACATCTAATCACTATTTGATTCAAATCCTTTGAAAATAAAATATATTGAGAAAAGAATATTTAATGGATCTGTTAATGAATAGAGAATTTTCAGTCATATTGTTATTGACCAATAACAAATGATGTAGAAACTTGACAGAGAAATGTGCATTTTACCTTTAGATATTATCTAAAACAGGGTGTCAAACCTGTGTTGCATGGCGTCATCACGTGACGTATCACGACTTCTTCCACTTTGACAGTTTGACAGTTCTGATTTAAAGTAATAAAATTTCATGCAAGAGATTATAAAAGCTGAAAGGCAAATGTAATAAATATATGAATATACTTTATTTTTTTCTTTTTGCAAAACACTTTAGTATAAGGCTGTAAAGCATGGGTGTCCAATCTTTGGCTTGCCTGGGCTGCATTGAGTGAAGAGAAATTGTCTTGGATTGCATGTAAAATATATAATATAGTTGATGAGTATGAATAACAAATTCCTTTTAAAAAACTACCGTGTTTCCCCCAAAATACGACATATCCTGATAATAAGGCCATGCCACATTTTTCTGGTGGGCAAAAATATAAGCCCTCCCCCACAAATAAGCCCCCTGGACAACCCCCCCTCCACCTCCGACCAGGCAGAGCGCCGCTCGCCAACTTAGCAGTATCCCGAAGGTGCCAACCCACAGGAACCGGGGGGTGGCAAAGGTGATCGTGTTGCTTGCCGCCTTTGGGATACTGCTAGGTTGGTGAGCAGCACTGTGCCCAGCTGAAGAGGGGGGTTGCTGGGCTGCTGGTCTCTTGTGAGCGGGCTCCCAAAGAACCAGGGCACCTCTGCTACCGCCGCCGCCATCCCAGCATGGCTTTTTTGGCAGCTTCCAAATTGAGTCTTCCGGCAGTGGTCGCTCTGGGCGTATGCTCTATGGTTGTGGACTGGCTATTGGCAGAGCGTACAACAATAGAGCATATGCCCAGAGGGCCACTGCCAGAAGACTCAGTTTGGAAGTCACCGAAAAAGCCATGCTGGGATGGCAGTGGCAGCAGTGGCGGCAACGGAGGTGCCGTGGCTCTGCAGGGAGAGCTGGGCCAGGGCATCATGAGGCTGGGAGGTGCATGAGCGGGAGCAGAACAGCCACTCATGCAACCCCCCTCTCCAGCTGTGCAGAGTGCCATTCACTGGCACTTTGAAGGTGCCAAGCCATAGGAGCTGGGTGGTGGTGAACAGGTGCTCCCGTGGCTTGGCGATACCCCTAGGTCAGTGAATGGCACTGTGCCTGGCTGGGAAGGGGGTTTGCCAGGTGGCTGCTCGTGAGCTTGGTCGCTTCATGGCTGTTGTGTTGCACTGCTGCGACAGTGCAACACAGCCATTCAGCCATTCGGCTGTGCCCGGCTCTTTGGGAGCCCCTTGCAAGAGAGCAGCTGCCCTGCAACCCCAAAACAATAAACCCTCCCCTCATAATAAGGCCAAGCCATATTTTGTGTGTAAAAAGAAAATAGGACCCTGTCTTATTTTCAGAGAAACACAGTATTTATATTACAATCTTGTGGGGGCAGCATTACTAACTGTCTAAGATCGCATGTAGCCTGGTCTAAAGCATCTCTTATAGGAGAGAAATATTCCTGCAAGGCCAATTTGAATTTAACTAGTGGAGTTCCTTGGAAAGGTTACAAGTCTAATATTTTAAGGGCCTGATTTATTACAGTAAGAAACCATGAAAATATATGTTGCAATAATTGTAGTATTTTCTCACACTATAAGGATTGTGAGAGAAATGAATAATAAATGTCTGGCTAGCTGTTCCCTGCTTTCATCAAGCATTTAATCAGAATTGCACGAAAGAGACATTTATAGAAACTCTTCTTAGCATACATAATTTTGCTAAAATTATATATAATGGCAAAAAGTTGGCAAATGTATAGTGAAATGAAACCATGAACTAGACCATGGTTCCAATATTTGCTGTTAAATTTCATTATAAATGCAGCGGAATTTTGCCCCTGAAATATGTGTTTGGGGGTTCGAGTAGCCTCTGGAACAAATTTGGCATTCCCACAGAAGAAAAATATATGATTGCATAATCATTCATGTACCAGTGTCTATAAGTGATTTTTTTTTTAATTCATGCAATATTTTCCCAAGCAGATTCCAGAGTTATTTAAGCAATAAAAATTGAAAAACTGTAAATAAAATAATAGTAAAATATATACAAGGAAATACATCAAAACTCTGCATGTTTTGAAAATGATGTAGAAAAAGTCATTTGGAACTCACAGGACAGTGGTGGGTTCCGGATCCCGGTGCAACCAGTATGGTGCAACAGGGCCGGGCGTCTACCACATGCACGCACGCATGCGTACTTACCACCCGTGATGCTCCAGCTGCTCGGAGGAGCATCGAACAGGCGCCATACCCTCAATGCACATGTGCGGAAGCCCCGGTCGGCTCAAATACTGGTAAGGATGGGCGGGGAGGGTTCCTCCAGAGCACCGTACCGGAACGGTGCCTGATGCTCTCAGAAGGCACCGGTACACCAATACCGGGGCATTCCGGTTGTATCCCACCACTGTCTCAGGAGTACAAGCACAGTAGCTTTATAAAGCTGCCTTATCTCTTTTTATGCTTACTTATGAGCAATACTTACTGTAACTACTCATAAATAAGTAAACATTGGGGCTTATTCTTAGGTAGGTACTGGAAATAGAAATTCACAATCTTGTATATTTCTTATAATTGGTTTCCACATGTCATCTATTTGTTGGTGCAGTTCACATTTGTGTAGTGATTTGCAATATGCACACTAAGCAGTGAGAAAAAATTACCCAGGTCATATGCTGTTTTTACAATAAAAAGGTCAATTTCCCCCCTCCTTCCTTTACTTCATTCTTTGTTTACTGAGACTTCTGTATAGGTGTCTCTGGCTACTTTCCTCAAGAGTCAGTGGAAAATATTTGTTTCTATAATAAACTCTATTATAGAAAATGGATGACAAACTGTATTGTCATTTCAACTGAAGCCACCCACACTTACCTAGTTAATCTAGGATTAGCCTGTTTATTATTTCATACCAGCTTTGTCCACTTAGGAGGTTGTTTTCTTAGTTTCATTTAATGATTATGTTAGAATTGAGGTGAGGTAGAGACTATCCATTGACAGAAGTGTCTGCTGGAAATCTTTTGAAAACAGCAAAAATAATGGGAATTCTGCTCAATAAACTAGGGAGCTCTGTTAAGTGAAGGTTTTATTTAGATGAGTTTACATTTGTAATTATTACCTACACCCGTCTCATCCTGGAGCTGTATTACCTCTTTAACTGTTCTGCATTTATCCTTTTGCTTCAATTCCCATAAGGAGGTAGATGCCAACATCAAGTCTTTTTATTAATTTTGAAATGAGTGATGTTGTACTTTAAAATATCAAGTGCTGCAAAGAAAAATATAGTTAGTCAAAACCAGATTCAAATAGAAATATGCTGTATGGACATTGTGTAGCTCTGTTCCAGCATAACAATAACATTTATATTTTCTCGCTAGCTTGTACTATAATTATGAACTTTCAGTAGGGTAATAGGGTAATGTTAAATTGTGTCTGATTCTTGATGATTGCCTCGACGAGTCCTAGCAGTTTGCTTGGCAAGGTTTTTAAGAAGTGGTTTGCCACTGCCTCCTACCTAGGTTTCAGAGAAAGTGATTGGGTGAAGGTTGCCCATGTATTTTGTACAGTGCAGGACTAGAATTCACAGTCTTCTGGTTTTTAGCTTGAGATGCCTTAACCATAAGGTGACCAGACGTCCCAATTCTCGCGGGACAAGCACGCTTTTGCACAATTTTTCCCGTGTCCCGGAGCATTCTTAAAAAGTCCCGGTTTTTGTGACCGGACCCGGAAGTAAGCCTGCCCCGTCCCCAGCCCTGTATACCCGTCCCAGCCGGCTGGTATTTTGTCCCTTCTGTCTCCCCGTTGCTCAGAAAAGCAACTCTGGGAAGGTCCTTTGCTAGCAGGCAAGTTCTAGGACGCCTGCCGCCACCAAAGGACCTTCCAGGAGTTGCTTTTCTGAGCAACGGGGAGACAGAAGGGACGCAATCTCCCTTCATTCTCCCTCTGCCTCATTCACTTGTTCGGGCAGCAGAGAACGAAAGAAAATTGCATAGCCGAGGACAAAGGAGCCTGCAGCCTCCTTCATTCAAACATTCAGGCAGCGGGGATGGGGGGGCCTTTCTCGCACGCCTTCTTTCTCTGAAACCGTGCCGGATTTAGCAAACCGGGCAGCGTGTGCCCTTGGGATTGTGCAACAGCCGAAGATCGCCTGGTTAAAAAGGAGGAAGAGGAGGCTCCACTAGTCCGGAGCCCATCCGCGGGGGCAGGGATCCCCCCCCACACACACAGGGAGGGAGGAGAGACAGAGAGAGAGACAGAGAGAGACAGACACACACAGAGAATGACAGAGAGAGAGAGACAGAGAGAGGGAGGGAGGGAGATAGAGGCAAAGAGCCACACAGAGAGTGAGAGACAAACAGATACAGAGAGAGAGAGAGAGAGAGAGAGAGAGAGAGAGAGAGAGAGAAAGGAGGGAGTGTTTATGCACAGAAGGGAGATTTAAAACTTCCGAGTGAATCCAGGAAGACGGAAGAGATGGAGGACTGGCTTTTCGCTCCGATTTCTGAGCCCCCAGATGTTAGTGACAGAGGAGGAGGAGGAGGACAAAGGAAGAGGTTGCATTTTTGTCAGGCTGAAAGCCCTGTGGCGTTTTAAAGAAGTCCCATTCTTTTTTTTTAAGCACGAAAGGAAAAATCTGCAAAAAGCCCGGGGAAATGTTCCTTGCAAAGCATCATGGTCACAGAGAATGCAAATGAAGATGCTTATCTCCCCGCCCGGCTCGGAGTCACGCTGAGTCCCATTCAGAGGGCGGAGGGACGCTGTGCTTTTTTTTGTTTTGTTTATGTTCTCACAACCATGCAAAGGTGGGTTTTGTGCTACAAGGATCTTTCTTTCTTTCTTTCCCTGTCTGCGGTTCCGATTGCAGTTGCTTCGGTTTAAAGCACCGTTTCTCATTCCTTGCAAAACTGGGGCAGGGCTGCCTCTCCTTGCAGCACTCTCGGTTGCAAAATGTTCCCCTGATTTGGTTTATAAGTTCGCAGCAAGGCAATCCAACAAATAGGAAAGTTTTAATAAGACTTTCTGAGTTTATTTGGTCTCTGCTGCCACCCAAGGAGGGAGGGGAAGGAGAGGAAGGAAGGAGGGATGGGGAAGGAAAAGAAGAAGAGAGGGGGGGAAGAAGATGCAAGGAGAAAAGATGGAAGGAAGGAGAAAGAAGGAGGAAGGAGAAGGAGAAAGATGGAAGAAGAAAGGAAGAAAAAGAAGAAGGGAGGGAGAAAAGAGGGAAGGAGGTAGGAAGAAAAGGGGAAGAGAGGGAAAGATCAGAAAGACAAAGAGGATGAAGTTTATAGGTAAGAGGAAGGAAGGAAGAAAGAAAAAGGGAGGGAGAGCGGAAAGAAGAAAAGATGGAACTAGAAAGGAAAGAAGGGAGGGAGGGAGGAAAGGGGAAGACAGGGAAAGAGCAGAAAGACAGAGAAGGTGAAGGTAGATAGGCAGAAGGAAGGAAGAAGGAAGAAATAGGAAGGAGGGAAGGTGAAAGGGTGGAAGGAGGAAGGAACAGAAGCGAAGAGGAAGAGAGAAATGGAAAGAGCAGAAAGACAGAGAAGATAGATAGGCAAAAGAAATGAAGCTGAAAGAATGGAAGGAGGAAGGAAGAGAAAAGGAGGAAGGGAGTGAGTGAGGAAAGAAGAGAGGATGGAAGGAGAAAGGAAGGAAGAGAGGGAAAGAGCAGAAGACGGATAAAGTGAAGGTAGATAAGCAAGAGGAATGAAGGAAGAAGTGAGGTGTCTCGAGGAGGGGGAAAACATTTAGTGACCAAAGTTACAATGGCATTGAAAAAAGTGACTGATGACCATTTTTCACACTTAGCGACTGTTGCGACCATTTTTCACACTTAGCGACCATTGCAGCATCCTCATGGTCACATGATCAAAATTTTGTTTGGCAACAGATTCGTATTTATGATGGTTTCAGTGTCCTGGGGTCATATAATCGCCTTGTGTGACCTTTTGACAAAATATAAAATTTTTAATCAAACGCCCCCCCCCCCCCCCCCCGGTCAACGGTGTCCCTCTTTATCAATCTGAAAATCTGGTCACCTTACTTAACCACTACACCAAGCTTGGTCTCAGTGTTTGTTTAAGATAATGTAATCACTGAATATTAATTTTTACAATATTTTTGCTGGTTAAGTTAAGCTAACTATCTGTTAAAAGTATAATTCTCAGCTGTCCTATCCTTCAAACAGCTATAAGGTATTTTAAGAGGTATTGTGCTAATAAAAATATGCGGTGAAATTATAATGCAACCACATCTTCAGGTTTAATGGAATGGAATCTTTCTTTGGTCCAGTGTGATTAGACACGTAAGGAATGTGTCTTCGCTGCAGAAGCTGTCAGTGTACATGCAAAGCAACAGAGTAATAATAATCATAATAATAATGATGCTAATAAGAAGGGCTAGTAGAGAAGATGAGAAGGATAATAATAATACTACAGCCATATAACATGGGTGAATATACTTAGACAGAAGACAGAACTGAAAGGATTAGGTGTTCAGCAGAATGATGGCATAAGGGAAATCTGTCTTTATTTTTCAGGTCATGGTAGTCTACAATATGCTAGAGCCATTATTTAATCGTCAAGAGAATCTCTATTTGCTTGGGAAGCTGGGATGATGGATCATGGTATTATATTCTGACTATTGGTCATTTGTTACTCTATATAACTACCACTCATAAAATGCACTGGGGGGTGGTGGTGTCGCATTTCAAAGTAGTTTATATTATCTTATAGCTCCATTAATTAATGTATGATTCAAGGATGCTGTAATTATTTTTCAGATTCTATATTTAGCTGCTAAGTGCAACAGCTATTTGAATTTCACCAATGCAGACCTTCTGATATCCTGGCCTCCGTGTGCTTTTCTGTCCTTTCCAAATGCAGATCTCTTTATTTGCAGATTTTGCTCTCTGATCTTGCTTGCACCTGCAGCTGCATATTGTCCCTTCAACTCTTTTTTGATACACACAATATATCTCCTACCCGGAACATAAATGCAACACCACCTGTGCAAAACTAAAAAGCAGCAGTCATTGGAAGCATTTTTAATACTTTCTAGGAGGAATTCTGTCTATCTTTTGAAAAGGTTGAATAAGTCCTTTATGTCACATACATACCTTGAAGTATTTTGCCAAAACAAAGCCATCCTTTTGTCTAACAAATGTAATGGTGGCTATTAATGTACCAAGTTGAAAATCTCAATGGAATTAATGAGACATCTAAAAATTATGTACTGGTGTTGTACACAATGCACAAAATAGCTGCAAAGGATGACATTAGGATAGAAACATATTTACTAAATAAAGCTGTTTAGATAGAAATAAATAAATAAATAAATATGCTAGAATTATTCCAATTCAGAAATGTTTTTTCTATAAGTGCCTTCTATGTGGTGTAATACATTGTAAGTTGGGGCTCTTTCTGTCTCTGTTATTATTCGTTGCTTGTTGATTGTATGCTGCTTCCTGAGTCCTGCTAATTGAAAATGCTTATCCATTCTGTCATTGGCCCTTATGGCTATGTTGTTATTTTTAGAGCCAGTTGAATTTCATTTTTAAAAATATCTGGCTACGGTTCAGTATTCAAACCATTGATTTGGGGATCTTTCTATATAAATCTTCCATTTATTTATGTTACTTCTTTTTATGTCTTTTTCTCCAATTGGTTCATTATTTAATACATTATATATTTAATTATTATTTATAATTCTAATTCATTAGAACAGAATAGAATAGAATTCTTTATTGGCCAAGTGTGATTGGACACACAAGAAATCTTTGGTGCATATCTCTCAGTGTACATTGTACCTTAACTGAGAGAGAATGACTAATCCAAAATCACCCAGCTGGCTTTCATTTCTAAGCCAAGAACTCAATTTCCTGATTTCTAGCACAGCAATTTTTCCACTGTATCAAACCGGCTCCGGATTACCATCTAAATCATTTATTGAGCCACTTTTTCCTAAAAGATTATCTTGATTTTTAAATTTTTCTTACATCATTATCTTTTCCATTTAATTATTATACCATATATGCTTTGCTTATTTAGATATACCAGAACTTTGTGTGCTTGCCTTTCATACACCAAGATTTCCTAGCATATTCCAGATGCTAGCTTACTCCCAATTTATCATTTCAACTGCTGTTCATTAGTATGACTTGTTTTACAGGTCTGTCACAAGTCTTCCAAGTCATGATAGAGTCATTCACCTTCCACAGTATCTGCATGTACATGTACTTGGATAATGGTAATGTTGCTTGGATTCCTGTTAGATATCTACTTGATATTACGATAATTTATTTGTTTGTTTTTAACATTTATACAGCCACCCATCTTTCATTCACTTTTGCGTCACTCTCAATCAAAAATTAAGTATCTGAATATGATCCGAATACCCAATTTTGGAAACTATAACAGAGTACGGGCTTTGACATCCTTAAAAAAAAATATAGGTATCGTATTTTTTGGAATATAAGACACACCGGAGTATAAGACATATCAAGGTTTTAAAGAGGTAAATTAAAAAAAAAAGTTTTTGCCTTCTGCAGACCTCCCAAACCCTCTGCACACCTCATTTTTTGTGGAAAATGGGGCATGCAGAGAGTTTGAGAGGCCTACAAATTGGGGGCTGCCCCCCCCAAAACAAGCAAAAATCATCCATTTTTTGCAAAAACGGATCCTTTTCCCCCCCCAAAAAGGGCATTCATAACCTTTAGGATGCTTGTATAGTGTTCTTGGGGGCTGGGGGGGAGCAAAAAACGGCCATTGTTAGCTTGTTTTTGCCCTCCCCAGCCCCCTGGAGCACTTTGCAGGCCTCCCAAGCCCTCTGCACATCTATTTCTGTGAGGGGGCAAGGTTTCAGGAGGTCAAAAATGCTGTATTCAGTGTATAAGACACACCCAGATTTTCACCCTCTTTTTTTGGAGAAAAAGGTGCGTCTTATACTGTGAAAAATACGGTACTTAATTTCTCTGATTTTTTTTGAATGTTATAGAAAGCCTGATCCTCCTGTATCTTACCTCCTGTACCCCAAATGTCAATGCTGAATCTTGACATTTCTGCTGGGACAATATCAGGTTTGTTTTGATTCAGGTACGGGTAATATACATCTTTGCAGCACTGAGCTTCCTTTTTGCCTCTGACCACATCAGCAGATACTGTAGATATTCTTTCATTTTAAATCCAGCCACATCATAACCTCTAGCACGTCTCACATTTGCCCCTGCTCTTCTCTAGTAGCTTGTTGAATGCTGCTCATTTTCCAGTATGATGTTGTCATTGTTCTGGGTGTGAATGCCCATTTGGTTTTAATTATAGAATATATTTGGGTGAGTTATAATTTATTTGTGGTATGAATCATATTTAGCATGATCCCTTATCTATAGTTGACCCTTTTTGTGTATTTTTCTGACAGTGTAGCTCTTAGTGGCATTGAGATATACAAATCCACCTTCATTACTACAAAGTAATAATCCATGCTGGGCTCCTCCAGAGTTATAAAGCAGATTTGATACGTATTGATATACTTTGTGGATGATTCGGAGTAAAAAGAAAATACTGTTTTAACTTTGGTACAGCCTTAGGTGCAACTTCTAGAATGGCTTCTCACATTGTGCGAAAATCTGGATACCGAGCATGATATCTAATATAGTTCATATGTGCCCATAGACATTCCTCCTGGTACTTCTCAGGTTTTATGACTTACCTGATGTTTTTTAAAAATTCTTTTTTTGTTTTTTTACATTAGCAAATTAGCAAGTTCCAATTTAAAGTGGTAGGGTGGTGGCTCAGTGGCTAAGACGCTGAGCTAGTCGATCAGAAAGGTCGGCACTTCAGCAGGTTGAATCCCTAGCACCGTGTAATGGAGTGAGCTCTCGTTACTTGTCCCAGCTTCTGCCAACCTCGCAGTTTGAAAGCATGTAAAAATGCAAGTAGGAAAATAGGGACCACCTTTGTTGGGAACGTAACAGCGTTCTGTGCGCCTTCAGCATTTAGTCATGCTGCCCATATAACCACTGAGACATCTTCGGACAGTACTGTCTCTTTGGCTTTGAAACAATGAGCACCACCCTCTAAAGTCAGGAACGACTAGCACATATGTGCGAGGGGAACCTTTACTTTTAACTTAAGGTGGTAAGAATCTATAACCCAATTCTTAGGATGTCTGGCCCTTTATTCATAAAAAAATGGAACCATAGATGTAGAGAGAACTTGGAGTTTAGAAGAAGTGAGGAATAGCACCTACAAGTAGTCCTCAACTTACAACCACAGTTGAGTTCAGAAATTACTAACTTCATTATTAACTGAAATAGTGAAGTGAATTTGGTCCAATTTTATGATCTTGCCAAAGCTGTTAAGTGAATCTGGCTTTCTCATTGACTGCTGGCCAATAAGTTGCAAAAGGTGGTCACATGATCCTTGGATACTGCGTTACCTCCAAGATGTAGGAGACCTTGGCAATATGATATAGTTTATTTTAATTGTAGTTTCTTGAAAAAAGTGTAATAGTTGAACTCATGCAGTAAGGCATAAGCAAGTTTTAGTGAGAGATCAAAGGCAGAATATTTATTTGTTTCTAAAGCTTTCTTTATTACTAATCCTAATTACTTTTTCCTTTGCTGAGAGTCTTGAATAAGATATGTAATCCAATAAATTTTGGGAATATATTTTAATAAATTAGTTAGGTTTAGGGCAGGGTCAGGTTAAAGTAAAAAATATTGATCATCTGATCATTTCAAGTTCTAAATTATATTTTGAATTGGTTCTTCTTTATAGAAATCAAGGCTTGGATTTATAACCACAATTACTGGATTCACATAATGGTTAAGCCAAACCACAACATATTATGGCTTGATGCAGTTTGTAAATATATCTGATGTGTATATATATCCCTATTCCTCTTGATAAGAGCGCTCTAGTTCACCATTCTGGCATTGATATATATCCCTATTTTCAATGAGATGCATTTTCTCTTTATCAAAAAAGAAAACAAATAAGCCTTTATATACTCTTTTTTTGAAAGGATAAAAAGGAGAATAACATGAAAAGAAAAAAGGAAATAAATGTTGTCTGGGGAATCAATTAAGCTGAAAAAGAAAGGCAGACAGAATACAATGAAAAGAGAAAAAATTGTAAAGAAGGGCCCATTAATAAATGTGAAGAGCAGCATGTAAGGGTCAATTTAAGGGGAATAATTACTGAAAGAATAGCATCATAAGGTTTCTCTGCATTGTTTCTTTCCTGCTTGCTATAATCCTGTAGGAACAAAAGTGTGAATGGAGATAGGTATCAGGCACAGCTTTAATTATGCCATTAAGGCAGTGATAGCTAATGTTTTGTCATAGAAAGACAGAAATGAAGTGCTGCTTTCCTGGGAACTGCTGCTAAAGTTCTGAAGAGCTTCCATACTTTACTGCCTGAAGGGACAAAAGAGCTTTCAATGATTGATGTCTGAAGTAACTGGAAAGTTCAGTTTCTCTAGATAAGTAGCTCAAGACAGCAATATTTCTGGTGCATATAAAGATACCAAATTAGAAGAATAGAATAGAATAACAGAGTTGGAAGGGACGTTGGAGGTCTTCTAGTCCAACCCTCTGCTAGGCAGGAAACCCTATACCAGTGATGGCGAACCTTTTTTGGCTCGAGTGCCATAAGGTGGGGAAGCGCAGGGGGGTTGTGCACGGGCCTGTGACACCCATAATGCAATGCCGACCCCCCAGTGCGCATGTGCACATGAGAGGTGCTCCCCCCATTTTTTTGCATGCTTTTTTGCCCTCCCTAGATTCCAGAGGCTTTATAGGAGCCTGGGGAGAGCGAAAACAGACTCCCTCGCCTCCCCGGAGTTTCTCCAGAGGCTTCGGGGACTTTCAAGAGACTTCCCTGAAGCCTCCAGAGGGCAAAAAACGACCCTACGAGCAAACCAGAAGTGAGTTCCCAAACTTCCGGTTTGTCCATTTTTAGTCCTCCAGAGGCTTCAGGGAAGCCTCCTGAAGGTTCCTGAAGCCTCCAGAGGGCTTAAACTGACCCTACGAGCAAACTGGAAGTCCATTCCCAAACTTCCGGTTTGCCCAGAGGGCCATTTTTTTGCGCTCCAGAGGCTTCAGGAAGCTCCTATGAAACCTCTGGAGCCTGGGGAGAGCGAAAAATAGCTTTAAAAAAGGCTGAACTCAGCCGGCCAGCACGTGCATGTGCGCTGGCCGGCTGACAGGGCAACACCTCACGTGCCCTGACAAATGGCTCCGTGTGCCACTTGTGGCATCCATGCCATAGGTTCGCCATCCCGGGCCTATACCATTTCAGATAAATGGCTGTCCAATCTCTTCTTAAAAACTTCCAGTGTCACAGCTTATGGAGGCAAACTGTTCCAATGATTAATTGTTCTGTCAGGAAAATGGTATGATTATATGTATTTGTACATACATGTGTATTAGGGAGAGGGAGAAAAATGAATTATTTGTTCAATATTTACTGGAATCTGAAGAATGAGGCAATTTCCTCCAATTATCAATATGTCATCAAGGCTAGTAGTCCTCTAGGGTAAGTTAGGTGGTATACTTTAGCCCTTAAAGTCCTAGTACCAAAATGAACATAAATGGAAGATACAAATAATAAAATGAAACTTTGGGAAAGGTAGTTTTATAGTAATAATGTAGCTAAAAGGTTCTTCACATCTCCTCTGGACTCTGTCAGCACTTCCCCAAGGGATCTTCGCCTCACAATCTGGAAATCCTAGGGTGTCGGGCCATAATGGCGAACCTATGGCATGCGTGCCAGAGGTGGCATGCAGAGCCCTCTCTGTGGGCATACGCACAGGCCAGCTGCTCTCTTCCAGGTTCTGGCATGTGCATGCACGCCGGCCAGCTGATCTTTGAATACATGCGTGTGCCAAAACCCAGAAGAGAGCAACTGTCCGGTGTGCATGCATGCTGGACCAACTGTCTGGCATGCATCTGTGCGATGAAACCTGGAAGAGCAGCTGGCTGCCACACAGTCTGCTCATCTTCATAGGTAAGTATAATTTCCAAGTGTCACAGCCCCTTGAGGCAGGGCTGTGGCAACTGAGTGGACAGCTGTATTGATTCTGGCATTGTTGTAGAATGTATTCCCATAGAAGTTAGTAACTTGGTGATTTTGGTGTCCTTTCAATTCTTTATTTTTGATTTTCTTTGTCATGGGACTTTCCTCAGAGTTGTACTGAGTAAACATTTATCCCACCTTAACAAAGGCAGAGCAGGAAATGTTTCAGAGATATGACCTTCTCAAAAATATCAACAGTCAAATCTTTACTGTACTTTGCAGATAAAATCGGATGGATCAGTGATTTGGCAATATATAGTAATACGTATCTGTTCAGTGATAAGTACAATATAACAGTTAAATGGAGTCTACTCCTAAATAAGTGGGTAGAATTTTGGTCTCACTGTCTCTGTTGTTCTGTTTTTACCATCTTGCGTTTGTTTCTGATCTTTTCCCTATTTGAAAAAAATTCTACTAAGGCTATGCCTTCTAGAAGTCTGTATCACTTTACTTTTTCAATACAGCACGCCTTAATGGTTAATTCAGCTTCTTTCCTACCGAGCAGCACTTCAATAAATTTAGGTGCAAAAATCACAGTGGGCAGAACTTAAGGTTGCACCCTGTTGAGGAAGTGGCTTTCATACTAGTAAAATCCATCAGCCAAAGGGTGGTGGGGAGACAACCTAGTGAAGATCTTGTATGAGGAAATCAGGAGAGCCTTCTCTGTGGCTGCTCTGACCCTCTGGAACGAACTCCCCGTGGAGATTCGAACCCTCACCACCCTCCAGGCCTTCCACAAAGCCCTTAAAACCTGGCTGTTCCGACAGGCCTGGGGCTAAAGAACTGTTGCCCCCGTCTCGAATGGTATGACTGTTGTGTGTTTTAAATAATGCATTGTTTTGTGTTGTTTTAATTTTTTGTTTGTATCCCCCTTCCCTGGTTTGAGTTGTGAGCCGCCCTGAGTCCCCTTCGGGGGAAAAGGGCAGCATATAAATAAAATAAACATTCAACATAAACATTCAACATTTAGGATGTCTTCAGCATAGTGCTCTCACATAAGATCAATTCAACATTGGTGTGACGTAGCTCTACTTTGTTCTATAGGTTTCATGTGTCTTCCTGCTGTGGTTGAGGGGGTGGGGTTGGTTTTTGCATCAGGAAAAGAAGTAAAGCATTGGCTTTTGCTTGCTGTTTCAACTCTAGATACTTATAAATATATATGAGATGATGGTTTTTATCAACAGAATGATCAATTCTTGTAAGTCTTGGTCTTTTGTTTTCATTGGTGAAGTTTTACACAATATATCTCCATGTCTGTAAGAAGTAATGCCACTGTGGATTAATGGAAATGTAAAAACAAGTAAATTGTACAGTAGGTGACCTCATACAGTAGACATGACTCTTCGTTGTTTTCTTGGCAACAGTAGGAAATTCTAGGATGCAGTTTCTATTTCCCAGCATTGTTTGGTATTTCCAAGAGACATCCCACCCAAGTACTAATAAGGGCCAATTTACTGATCTTCTTGACCTTCAGCTAGGTCTATCACCTCTCATAGAAACACAGTGGGTTTAATAGGCCATAGTCTGGCATAATTACCTCAGTGGGGGTACGTATACAAAGAAGACCTGAACGTTCATATAGTTTACTGGTGGAATGTTGTCAGTACAATTTTTTAAAATCAAAGCAAACTCTGAACACGGACGAGGAACACAGGTTTGCCTCCAAACAAGAACTATTGATTGAGGTTCATGAGTGGGAATGCCACTTTCACATTTCCTTGAATGGAAATAAACCTCAGTGAGATTACGGGTTAATTGTTAGTTTGGCCATCTGTATATTAGTTCCATGTCCATCTTAGTTGTTAGCTAAGGTGATCTGAAGGTGATATGTGATTGGTTTTTAGCAGTGGTGAATTTTTCCTTGAAAAGGATTTATCTCCCCCCCCCTCACTATTTTTTGGTTCATCCCTTCCTCAATAAACTGTTATAAGGTCCAACAGTACTGGGGATTTTTGCCAGACTCCAATCTTCCATTTTGGGGGAAGGTTGTGGAGAAGATGGCCATGCAGCAGCTTCAAAGTACTCTAGAACCATTTCAGTTACGATTCAGACCTGAATGGATTGAAATAGCATCGATCGTGCTTGTGGTGCGAGCAGGATGGGAGTGGTACATCCATTCTCTTCTTGACTGTCAGAAGCTA
Organism: Thamnophis elegans; assembly: GCF_009769535.1. Classification (NCBI taxonomy): domain Eukaryota; kingdom Metazoa; phylum Chordata; class Lepidosauria; order Squamata; family Natricidae; genus Thamnophis; species Thamnophis elegans. Next base: position 39,320,014 of record NC_045546.1, read on the forward strand.
TAGACAGTTTTTGATACCATTGTTCATGGTATCCTGAATTGATTTCAGGGGCTGGGAGTGGATTTTATTGTATTGTGCTATTTTTCTTTCTTTGAGCATAATCCAGTCAGTGTTGATTACAGGAAGAAATCCAGTTCCTGCTTTGTGAAGTTTCATAGGGACCAGCAGTTGTCCTGCTCCTGTTTAGATCTATATCAAGGCATTGTAAACATCAGTATACTAATTAAATATGTCTTGTGTCTGAAAATATTTGTATTTATTAAACATCTTTATTAAAAGAAAACAAGTGAGTAGAAGAGCTAACATCCCATCTTTGATTGTTTGGAAGAGGAAGTTCAATCTGGATTTACTTCTTCACTCTCTGCTAAAAATCTTGTAGTGGAGAAAATGAAATGGAGATTGCATCCTTTCTCCTTTGTTAAGACTTATCTGGGGTCTGAGACTAAAATTAAGAAGAACACCAAACTAATGACAACAGGCATAATAACCAGCCTTACAACTGACGATAAAATTATTGAAGTAGTAGACAATCTCTATCTTTTAGAATCAACTATTAACAATAAAGAAACAAGCAGTCAAGAAAAGGGCTTCAGACTAGCAATGTAAAGCAGTAATGAAGAACTTGGAAAAGATGTTCAGATACTGTAATGCGTAGGTATAGCCCACAAAGATCAGAATAATACAAGCAATGATGTTTCCTGTAATACACTATAGTTTTCTTGCTTGTTTGCTTACTATGAACATAACTATTGTGGGTTATATATATTTTATTTAGAAAAAAAAATGCACCGCTTACATTCTTAATGGCTATGGATGGCTTAGAAGTTGTGTGAATATATCCAAATATGGCTAATTCAAAAAATCCATAGTTAAGCAAATTATGGCTTAATACACAATACAACAGAGTCTATTAAAATGTTGCAATCCAGCTCAATCAAAATTGACTCCAATTTTGCCATTAGTTTGCTTATTGTTTTTTAATTGTTTAATTCTTACATTGCCTTTTGTTAAAGTTATTTGATTTTATTACGAACTGTTCTAGTTTATAACAACAGCTATATTTACAGTTTTGCAGATTACGTTGCAACCTTCTGGATGCATGACAATTCAGTAAGATTTAAAATAAACACGTACAAATATGACAAATTCACCATAATTGCGGTTATAATGAGGCTTCTGGTCTCTGGAATACTACTTTGTGATACTCTAATGATAAGTAGGTGCTCATACCTGTGTCATCATTTGAAATTTCACCAGGTACCATATTCTTTCCTGACAGTTAGAACAAGTAATCAGTGGAACAACTTCCCTTGTGGAAATTGTGGGTGCTCTAATACTTAAGAAGAAATGGGCAACCATTTGTCTAAAATGATATAGGTTTCTGCCTTGAGCAGGGAGTTGAACTAGAAGACCTCCAAGGTCCCCTCCAACTCTGTCATTCTGTTATTTTATTAGGAAGAAATTAAATGTCTGTTTCATAATATTTTTGAAAATGTTTCAAGATATCTTAATACCTTAAGAAGCTAAGGATAGAACAGAACAGAATAGGAATAACAGAGATGAAAGGGACCTTGGAGGTCTTCTAGTCCAACCCTCCTGCTTAGGCAAGAAACCCTATGCCATTTCAGACAAATGGTTGTACAATCTCTTCTTTAAAGCTTTTAATGTCACAACTTCTGGAGCCAAGTTGTTCCACTGGCTAATTGTTTTGTCAGAAAATTTCTTCTTAATTCTAGGTTGCTTTTCTCCTTGATTAGTTTCCATACATTGCTTCTTGTCTTTCCCTCTGATGCTTTGGAGAATAGCTTGACTCCCTCTTCTTTGTGGCAACCCCTGAGATATCAGAACAATGCTATCATGTCACCCCAGTCCTTATTTTCATTAAACTAGACATACCCAAAATTCCAGCAACTGTTCTATATATGTTTTAACCTCCAGTCCCTTAATCATCTTTGTTGCTCTTCTCTGTACTCTTTCTAGAGTCTCAACATCTTTTTTACATTGTGGTGACCAAAACTGGATGCAGTATTCCAAGTGTGTCATTACCAAGGCATTATAAAGTGGTATTAACATTAACACTTGATTTTGATTCTATCCCTCTGTTAATCAGCTTTTTTGGCAGTTGTAACACATTGTTGGCTCATATTTAAGTCATTGTTCGCTAGGACTCTAAAATCTGTCTCACAGTTACTACCACTGAGCGAGGTACCACCTATACTGTACCTGTGCTATGGTTGCTATGGCTTATGAATCGATTCAACATTCCCTTTCCTTAACTGATCAGACTTTTCCTAGTGAGTGGCTTGTATTTCACATGGAATGGATTACAGCTTCCACCACTTAGAGTCAGGGGCTACATTGGGATTATTAGTCAATGTATTTGAAAAATACATTGGAAGACAAAACTGGAAGACAATGGGAAGAAATTTTTACTGCAGCTCTTCAGTTGAATATGTGAAACAGGAAAGATAACAAATGATTGGCTAAAGTAAAGTTTTGTGACACCCCAATGCAAAGAAGGATACTGAATACAGAACAATAAGCTTAATAAATCATGCTCTGAAAATATTCCTGAGAATAATTCACACAAGAATATACAAAAAAATTGAGGAACGTTTATGTAACACACAATTTGATTTCAAAAACAATCTTGGTACACATGATGCCCTATTCAGCATTCAAGTTCTTGCCCAGTTGTAGAAATGTCAATCACAGTGTTTACATGTGATTCATTCATTTTGAAACAGCAGTTGAAAAATGAAACACAACAAATTATTAGAAATCCTGAAACAAGTGGGACTAGATGACAAAGATATACGAATCATAAAGAATTTATATTAGCATCAGGTAGCAAATGTGAGACTAGGCTGAAAATACTCAGATGATGCTGAAATATGAAGAGGGGTGAAACGGGGCTGTATTTTTCTGTAGAATCGAGGGAGGGGTTACACAAGAGTATAGTCAAAGCCTGATTGGTCCATAGACTGAGAGAATTTTCTTTAATATTCCACCATTGCCCATTGGCTCCCAGTTTCGTCTCAGTCTTTTGGTTCAAGCACTGCTTTGGCTCCTAGGTAGGAAATATTTCATAATTCCTTTAAAAATTTAAGAAATTAATTTGAATAATTGACTATACCCATGTGTAACCACTCCCTCTATTCTACAGATGAGTCAGGTTCAGGTAAGGATAAGGTGACCAGACGTCCCGCTTTTGGTGGGACAGTCACAATTTTTAATAATTTGTCCCGTGTCCCGTGGCGTATTCAAAAAGTCCCAATTTTCCAAAAGAAAGAAAATCAATTTTAAAAAGGACGCCGTTAAAAACAAAGTTTTTATTTCTCTGAAGTGTTGTTCTCGACGTGACCCGTCAAAACCGCTAAAGCATGCCCGATTAAAGCGCGTACCTGACGTCATCAGCAGCGCGACAAATAAAATTAAAAATAAATTAAATTAAAATTAAAATAAAATTAAAGCAAGCCGATTCACATAAAGGTAAGGGTTAGGTTTAGGGTTAGGTTAAGGGTTAGGGTTAGGTTTAGGGTTACATTAAGCGTTAGGGTTAGGTTTAGGGTTAGGTTAAGGGTTAGCGTTAGGTTTAGGGTTAGGTTAAGGGTTAGGTTTAGGGTTAGGTTTAGGGTTAGGTTAAGGGTTAGGCTTAGGGTTAGGTTTAGGGTTAGGTTTGGGGGGGTTAGGTTTAGATTTACGCGTTAATTTTAAGTTTACCGCTCACAGTGTGCTGTTTTCGTCGCGCTGTGATGACGTCACATACGCGCTTTCGTCGAGCGCGCTTTATTCTACCGCGGTTTTGTGGTGGAACCGTTCTCGATGTGGCCTTTAGATGGCAATGGTTTCCCTCCCTCCCCTCCTGTGCGTGCGCGTGCCGACGCATGCCGTTTTTCTGCAGGGAGAGCGATGGTAAGGAGGAGGGTCGGTCCCGGGCCAAGCGGCTCAGCCGTTGGAAGTTTTTTTTTTTTACCTGCTTCTTTCAGGTGCCGCTCTCCCTGCAGCCATGCCGTGCAAGCCGCTGTCAACCTGGTCTGGGTGAGCCAAGAGGAGGCAGGCGGGGATCTGGTTGGGAGAGGCTGGCGATGGGGGTGGCTTTTGAAAGGGTTGGGAGGCGTGGGGGAAGGCAATCGGGGGAAGGCTGCTTTGCAACCGCCAGCAAAGTCCCATCCCCCCGCTCTTGCCTTTCCTTCTGCTTGCTCCATCCCCGCAGAGGCTGAGCCAGCCTCTTATTTGGACCTCCTGCATCCCCCCCCCAAACGGAGCACCCCATTTCAAGCAACGAGGGGCACCAAGCAGGGCAGGGTTGCAAACACCCCCCTCCCCCCAAGGCTGTAGGTGAAAGCTGCTCTTCAGCATCCCATCCCTGCCCTGCCTTTCTGGAACCATCTCTGTGGAGGTCCTTTTTGGCTTTAACGCGAAACCTTGACTCTGCCCCTGAATCAGGAAAGCTGGAGAAGCGGGCACAGATTGATGGCTTTTTAAATCAACTTTTTGGAAGGAGGATGGGAGGACGGATGGGGCGAGTACTAAAGGCATCCCGGCTGAAATCACTTTAAAAAAAAGCCATTTTAAAAAAATCCCACTTTTAAGGCGGTGAGCAGATCTAATACTCCTTCCAACTCCCCATAACAGAGAAAGGGAGGTGGGGAAGAAAGTTAGGGAAGGAAGGAAAGAAGGAAGGAAAGGAAAGAAAGAGGGAAGGAAAGAAGGAAGGAAGGAAAAGAAGGAAGGAAAGAAGGGGGGAAAAAGTGACTGGCCTCATTTCATCCAAGCAGGTTTTCATGCCTAAAATGGGACTAGAAATTCCTGATTTCTTGTCTGGTGCCTGAACCACTACTAGGCAAACTGGCTCTCTTATCCATATTTGATCTACTGTGACCAAATATCTTCCAAATCGTGCCAGGAAAGAGCTCAGCACAGCTGCATTGAGCAACAGGAATTATTTTTACGGCTGTGTAGTTTCTCCTTTTGCAAAACTAGCAGATTAAACAGCAAACTCGCCACAAGATTGCAAGTAACTTCTAAAGCTTCTCCTCAAATAGCAGTTATCTGAAACTACCCAGTGAGCAGAGTTGGGTGTTGATATTATTGTATCTCTGTCTAAAGCCATGAATTTGTTATAGAAGGTCATAGACAAATAGCTGTCCTTTGGGGTCATTACAGGTGTCTGGAATAGAAGAACATGGGTGTTTTCTGATACGGAAGCATTTTGTATAAAATAGAGTGCAACATTGGCTAATAAACAATAGCTCCAAACTTAGTTTTAAATTCGTACATTTAAATTCATTGCTATTTTCACATACTATGTGAACAAGACAGTTTTTATATTCCAAAACTTCAGGATACAGTGTTAAGCTTATTGCATTGGGAGATTTTGTACAACATTTGCTTAAAATATTTAAGAAAAAAATGGTTGGATATTTTGTTGTTTAGGATGCAAGGCAAGCACACTTCAATTTTAAGGGACTGGGATTATTTCCATATACTGTACAGCTAGACCTCGATTTACAACCACAATTGACCCTAAAATTTTCATTGCAAAGCAAGACGGTTCCTCATTTCATGACCTTTCTCTCCACAGTTGTTAAGTGAATCACTGCAATTGTTAAGTGAACCACGCAGTCATTAAGCAAGTTTGGCTTTTTCAGGTCACTTTGCTTGTTGGAAACCAGCTGGGAAAGTGACAAATGGTGATCGCATAATCCTGGATACTGCAACTATCATGAACACATGCCAGGTGCCAAGCAAATTTTGACCATGTGGTCATGAGGATGGTGCAGTGGTCATAAAGGAGAAAAACAGTTACAAGTCAGAAGAGCAACAAAGATGATTAGGGGACTGGAGACCAAAACATATGAGGAACTGTTTCTGGAACTAGGTATGTCTAGTTTAATGAAAAGAAGGACTAGGAGAGACATGATAGCAGTGTTCCAATACCTCAGGAGTTGCCACAAAGAAGAGGGAGTCAAACTATTCTCCAAGGTGCGTGAGGGTAGAACAAGAAGCAATAGGTGGAAACTAATCAAGGAGAGAAGTTGTGAATGTTCCAACACTGGAAGTTTTAAAAAAGATGTTGGATAACCATTTGTCTGAAATGGTGTAGGGTTTGTTTCCTAAGCAGCGGGTTGGACTAGAAGATCTCCAAGGTGCCTTCCAACTCTGTTATTCTATTCTAACATATACTGTTTTAAAGAAGCACAGAGGGAACAATCCTCCAGGCTTTAGTGACCATCACTAAGTGTTGTAGCTTATGATTCTTGATGAATGTATTCAATTTAATTTTTTTTATGTACACTGCATAGTACAGAGCATATTCACCAAAGACAAATTCCTTGTGTGTTTAGGAGTTTAGCTTCTCTCTCTTAAAAATGTAAGCTAGCATAAGGCATTATAATGCAAGCTAGCTTTAGCTTTCAAACAGTTCATTTAGTGACCAAAGTTGCAATGGCATTGAAAAAAGGGACTGATGACCATTTTTCACACTTAGTGACCATTTTCACACTTAGCGACCGTTGCATCATCCACATGGCCACGTGATCAAAATTTTGATGTTTGGCAACAGTTACAATTTATATTTGTAAATTGTAGTTATGTTGAAATAAAAAAAAACATTACAATACTATTTTTGCATTGTATGAAAATTTTTGTTGCTCCGTATAAATTTTTTAATCAACACCCCCCCGCCCCAGTCAAAGGTGTCCCTCTTTACCAATCTGAAAATCTGGTCACCTTAGGTAAGGACCAACGTTCTTTCTGTCTCCGCTGTTGCTTAATATCTACTCTGAATTAATTTCCAATGAAGCACTAGAAAACATCGATGCTGGTCTCAAAGTAAACGGTGTTCAGATCAACAATTATGCTGATGACACAGTTCTGCTTGCCAGTACGAATGAAGATCTTCAGTTTCTCATCAACAGAGTCACAGAAATACCTGAAAAATACAACTTGAAGCTTAACACCTCAAAAACAAAGATCATGGCAAACAACCCATTAATTTACCACCGATACCTTCGGAAGGAATACCACTAGAAAAAGTTGAAAGGATCATGTACCTTGGTTCTAATTTACATGAAAGCTGGGACATGATTACTGAAGTAAAAACAAGGATAGAGAAAGCTCGAACAGTATTCTTCAAAATGAAAAGGTCTTCTGCAGTCACAACATTAGCCTGTTTGAAAATCAGGCTTGTCAGATGCTATATCTTTTCTATCCTGCTCTCCGAAGTGAAGAGTTGGTCTTTGACAGAAAGCCACTTGAAGAGACTAGAAGCATTTGAAATGTAGATTTATAGGTGGCTGTTACATATAAACTGGGTTGACAAAATCAGAAATGAGGAGGTGATAAACCACTTGGGAAAACCAAGGGAAACAATCAAACTATAAAAAAGTGAAACAGAATATTTTGGACATGTGATACGACACCCATAAAAATACAGCATACTTCACTTGTATGTGTGAGGAAAGACTGAAGGCAAATGAAGTCTAGGCTTCACAATCTAAGAGACTAGTTTGGACAAAACTCAATAGCACTTTTTCATGCGGCTATTGAAAAAAATAGGATCACCCACATAATTTTCCAACGTCTGATGATGGATATGGCACAAGAATAGATTTCAAAAATACTGGCTAGGGAAACAGGTCACCTTTTCACAGCAAAAACCTAAGTGGGGTATCAAACTCTGCATTTGTTATGTTGTTGTCTGGAAAAAAGCTGGTGCTCAAATGCAGACAGCAATTCCACACAAAGTTTTCCATTAAACTGATGATATTCCCAGTTTGTAATGTGAGAAGCTGGGGGGTGGGGGGTACAAAGCCAGAATTTCTGTATAAGTGAGTGTTAAGGGCAGCAACCATCTTATTTTCTTCTCGTGCTTGAGTACAGTCAATAATCTGCATTTTCATCAATTTACAACTTCCAGAAGATTCTAGCAATTTAGCCTGAGACAGAAGGAGCAGAAGGTTTGCTGAACGTACCTACGGATCTTCTTTGAACTATTCTTACTCCTCAAATATGAAATAAATTATTCTATGTTTCTGCCTTTTAAATAAAGGTAAATCAAAAACCAGTTTCAAGAGTTTGAGATATGAGCCAAATTATTCGTTCATTATGTCTTTAGCATTAATTTGGGTCACCCTTCCCAAACCGTGCCCTCCAAAAGTGGATTTCAGTTCTTAGCAATAGTCATGGCTGTTGAAGAATTCTAGGAACTGAATTCCAGGCATGGGTTTGAATGAGTACTTTGTTGTTCTCTTTGTGGAGGGGAGAGGAGTAGTCTTTGCTAACTTGAGCATATGTGGAGTTTCTCAGTAATGTGTGACCATGTTAAGTCTGGAAGTGACATGCATTTGCAGAGAATCTAATTACCCTATTTCTCAGAGTATAAGATGCACCTTTTGTCCTCGAAAAAGAGGCTGAAAATCTGGGTGCGTCTTATACACTGAACACAGCATTTTTTGCCTCCTGAAACCCCACCCCCTTCACCAAAATGGCCGTGCATAGCTTTTAGGAGCCTTGTAGAGTGCTCCTGGGAGCTGGGGAGGGCAGAAATGAGCTAAAAATGGGCCAACTTTTTGCTCAATTTTGCCCGCCCAACCCCCAGGAGCACTCTATAAGCCTCCTAAAGGCTACGCATGCCTTTTTTTTTGACAAAAAATGGACCTGTTTTTGTGAAAAATGGGATGGTTTTTTGCTCATTTTTGGGGGGGCCAACCCCCAGGAGCACTCTACAAGTCTCCTAAAGGCTATTCATGTCCTTTTTGGGGAGAAAAAACGGGCCCATTTTTGCAAAAAAATGGCCATTTTTGGGAAGTGCAAAAACTTTTTTTTTAAAATTTGCCTCTTCAAAACCTTGGTGTGTCTTATACGCCAAAAATACAGTAAGAAAGGCTGCTCAACAAGCATTTAATTGGTTGCTACTGCACACCTTTGCAAACCTAGGTGACAGGTGTGTGGATAATCCTTCTTCCAGCTTTGCATGCTTGCTGGCTACTCAATCTTTGCTATGAAGATTTCAGTATATTGTAAGAGTATTTCTCTACTAGGAAGAGAGTGAACTTACCTTTCTTCACCATCTGTTTTCCTTTTTCCTGGAATTCAGATTGCATTAATATCATTACCGTTTCAAAACTTGCCCCCTTTCTCAGCCCAAGAACTACACACAATCTTGATACAGAAACTTAGCAAAGGAAACCTTGCAGGAAGGAGCCCCAGCTGTCAGTCTTGAAAAGATAGGTTTGAAAACATTTCTGAGTAACCACACTGCATACCACAATCAATTAAGGGAACTCTGTGCTGATGTCAAACTGAGCTCCATTTTAACTCTAGCATATAAAGTTTCCTTCAAGGTGATGTTTTATTCAATGTAATGACCCTCGTTAAAACAAAAGCGGCGTGGGCTTCATCCCAATGGAACAGTGAGTACTTTAATGCCAGATTCGTATTTAGCTAAGAGAATGGAAAGTGTCTATTAGTTGTTTAAATACAGATTTGAAGATAAATTTCCATTCAGATGTATGTTCTGAAAGTGAGTCTGTGGCATCCTTTTAAGCAAAATAATGCAGCATTGATTTTGTAGCATCCTATAGCCCCATTGAACCATCATTGTACCAAAAATAATAGCAGTGAGGAGAGGCTTTATATTACATCAACACAGCAGTATGATAATAGGTGGTACTATGAGGCAGTTTTGAGAATTGTGCCTAAATGAATCTGCCAATTCAGAAAACCACAAGGCAGGTGGCTGGCTCAGTAGAAATGGAACAGAGGAAATGGCTTTATCCTGATAAAAGCTTTTTTATCATCTACTTTAGCATTCTCTACAACAGGGATGTGTAATTTGCGCACTTATGAGACTGCATAAGGCACTGCTCTCATTCCTAAACCTTGGATACAGCCTCTAAAGCTCCTTTGAAACTTTCCATTTAATTATATTTTAACACGACAAAATGGAAAAACTATTAAACTTATATATAAATGATGGCATCAATTGCATGGTTTTTAATTTAAATTTCCATTCAAAAGATAAAATTGACTTTGTGCTTATCTTTGTGCACCTATCTTATTTTAGGAATAAGAACATGTCATATTACTGATAGAACCAATTGTGGCCCGTAGGTTGAAAAACACGGTAAAAAGTATACCATGATCTATACAGATTCCGGTGGACAATATATTTCAAAGCATTTTCTCAGTGACCAATAGTAATAGTGGGGGAAAAATCAAATGAGAAAAATGTTGGCTGATTAATATAATTGAAAGTATAATTTAGTGCTTTTATTGCTTATTTAATTGTGTAATGCCGAGGTAGATAACTAAAAATAAGGCTACACTTTCCAAAGAATATCAAGGGGATGGTTGGACATTGGAGAATTGAGTCCTATTTTTCTAAAAGACATGAATGAAAGATGGATTCTTATAACACTATAAGCAACTTGGAGTTTGTGACTGAGCATGCACAGTGATATTCCACCATTGTGCTTTGCAAATCATGGCTATATAGCTTAATATTTCATGTGGACAGAATCAACTGGAGTTTATCTATTTAATCATGCTTGCATGATCTTGCGAAGATAACCACTGATTCAGTGGTGGGTTCCTAACAGGTTTACTACTGGTTTGCTGAGAGAGGGCATTTTGCTCACATCCACAGAAAAACATGCCAGTGATGGGAGAAGAGACTGGAGAACCAATTAAGGGGTGTGGCAGGCCTGGGTCGCTGCTGGTTTCAGCGACACAGGCTGCCAAACCCTATTGGTTCGGCTGAACCAGTCCGAACCAGTAGGAACCCACCACTGCACTGACTATGTTAAGAATATCCAACATAGCTATTTTCTTTTGTGTGTTGAATAACTGTTGCTGTGGTACCAATAGATGAGAAAGTTGGTCTTTGGCATGCTTATTCTTCAATAAAGTTGATGTAAACATTTCTAAAAAATAATTACATTGGATCTGTTGAAGGCTTTGGAAGAATAATTTCATATGTTCTAACAAATAAGTATTTGTTGATAATACTTCAGCTGCTTTTAAGTATATGCATATTTATTTGGCATATTTAACCCATCTTTTTTTCCAGAAACCTCAAGATGGCATATGTGATCTCCTCTATTTTTATCTCTGTAATTACAGTCTTGTGAAGTAAGTTTGGCTGAGAATCTTGATTCAAGTCAACCAGTGACCTTTGTTAACAAGTAGAGGCATAAACCTGAGTCTTTTCAGTCCAAGTCAAATATTATAGTCATGCCATAAGATGAAGAGGAATACTGCAGCATAATGAAATATATTTAGATATTGGATGTTTATTTTAGAGATCTCTCAGCAACAAAATGGACAGTTTATGGATCTATTAATAATAAATAAATATGGAAATACTTCTAGACCAGGGAGCAAAACATAATCCTGAGTGAGCTTCTCTGAAAGCTGCTGGAGAACTGAAAATTTTAATGTCACAAAAAGAGGAAATGATTACATAGAGGATTAATATTTAATTAAAGTGTATTTATATGTAATAAACTTGAGTTTTTCTTTGTTAATGTACTGACTTTTAAGAGTTCAGCCTTTAACATTTCACTTAAAGACAAGTATAGCCCTTGGCTAAAATAATATTGCCTATTTCTGCTTTAAATAGTATTATTGAGTCATTAATAGGTGGCATCAATTGTGTTTGGAATAAAGAACATGGGCCAAATCCATGTTGGTGCCATTGGTTATAACCCATTGAAATCAGTAGGACAAATTAGTTGCAATGATCTATGGCCCATTAATTTTACTGGGATTTTAGTGTGATGTTTTTTCTGGGGAGCCTGGATATTCTAGAATCATTGAACCATTGTTATGTAAAATAATATCAATGAGGGACTTTATATAACTTCAACAACAAATTATTATTTTTATACGTAATAGCCAAGTCTGCAAAACATGCCTGGCAATATGTAACTTTCTGATTCCCCCATGAGTTGACAAAAATGGAACTTGCTTAAAAATCATCAAGCATTAGGCATGCTGATTGAGAAAGTAGGAATTGTAATCTTGAGCTCATTAGTTTATGGAAGGCTAAGCTCCTGGTTTGTTTTAAATTGTTTCTCTGTAGAACTGACTTATTGGTATTTTTTTGTTTAAAAATAACAGATGCTGATGTACTGGGATTAACAGATCCAAGGCTGTGCTACATTCTGGATGGGGTCCTTTTAGCATATGCTATCATCATCACAGCCCTTTTCATGAAAGAAAAGGTAAGATTTTTTTCAGAGAGATTTATTTATTTATTTATTTTTACATACACACAGCCAGACGAGAAGAACCTGAAGTAAGAAATATCCCTGTGACCATAATTCTTTTGATTGTATGTTTGAACATTGATGTAAACTTTAAAAGTGGAAATTGAGATTCCTCTGTGAAATCAACTTTCACCGCAACAGTTCTGCAATACTGCAATGTCCTCATACAACTAGTATAGAACAATTATCCTTCTGTATCTTAGCCCAGAGTTCAATACCCAGTCATTCATTATTAGTTTTTGCTCTCAGATTTTGCAGATTTACTTTTTTCAATCTTGTGCTTCCCAGCTATATTGCATTGCATCCTGCAGTGGTCACCGTGACTTGCAGTATTATGGAACTGAAGTTCCACATCAGTGAAGAGACATATTCAGTTGGAAAGACTACTAGGCATATATCGTTTGTAAACAGTTTTGAAAATATGGAAAATTGTTAAGTGTGTGTGCGCGCATATGTGTGTTCCAGCATAACTTTGGAATGCCTCGAGCAATTTCAACCAAACTTGGTACACAGATGACTTACTCTCTGGAAAAAAATACTGGGGGGGGGGGGGTAAGACACCCCTAACACCCCTTGGTGTGTGTGTGTGTGTGTGTTCTGTTAAGATATACCCTGTTGTGCCTTAAAATGGCATCTACTCTACTGCCGTAAAATGGATTCTACTGTACAGTGCAGTGGAGTTGCCATGGTAACAGCTTCACAGTACTCCACAAGGGGGCTCCCTCTGTAGTAGTAAGGGGGACATTGGTCTGGACATTTTCCCTCTATAAATAAATATCAGGGCAACGCTGGGTTATCAGCTAGTGAATAACTAAAAATAAGAGTTTGAACAACTGTTTTGTTGTTTTTGTTTTGTTGATCTTGCTACTTTTAACGAGCTTGTGTTTTATGGAGAGAACCAGAGTTAAGAAATCATGAAATAAAGTATAGCAGCCTACCATAACTTGGTGTCCTACCCACAGGGAATTCTGGGAAATGCAGTTCTAGTACATTTGGAGGAAGCTAATATATAGTGTTAGCTGAAGGCCCAATAATACACTGTCACTATTTCATAAATCACTAATGGCCTTTGGAATAGAAATGGGCAGTTTTGTGAGTAAAAGCTCATATATGACATGTTTGTGTATATTTTTTCCAGCTATGCAATCGCTCTACTGAATCCAAACCTTCTCAAAATGCAAATGACATATATAATGTAAGTAGTGAATTTTTTATGTCTCTTATATAATCTGACATCTGCAAATGAATTAAAGTGATTAGAAAATATACAAGAGAAAATAAAAAATTGAAATATCAGTCTGCCTGTAGAATCCAATCTGACATAGTCAGGGTGTCAAGTCAAAATGATTCCTTTTAGTATAGTATAGGGATTCCCTACTTCCTTCTTCTTCCAAAATTACTAAATGCCAAACTAAAAGGGGTGAGGAGCTTCTTGTATGCAACTATAGGAGAACTTCCAGGCCATAGTTATGTAGCTCATTTGTAATTAAGGTAATAGTTGTGGTTTACTTGATATACTATTCAGTAGGCTTTCTGAAGGACACAAGTTCTATCTCTCTAGATCAGGATGTATCATAACTTTTCCCCCTTTTGTTAAACCAGGGGGAGAGCCTGGCCAGCGTGTGATGCATCTGGGCCACAAGTTTGACACACCTGCTCTAGATGGATAGATAGACAGATAAAGAAAAAGAGAGAACTCTGCCAATGTTTTAGATTTCACTCACATCAATTGGGATTCATAGAATAGCCAATGGTAAGGAACATTTACAAACCAAAACATTTGGCAGGAAACACTTCCAATTAAGAGACACTTGCAATTATTGCTATATTTTCACTATATTCCTGAAAATCCCTGATGGGATTTTGAAATATTTAGTTATCAATTAGAAGAACTATCTAAGTCCTGTTGGAGAAAAAAAAAATCAACTCTGGCACCCATATAAGGATGCTGCTATGAAAACTCTGTATGTGGTGGTTTTGGTTTCCTTTTTAGTATCACACGGTTGCTTAAGATTCACAGAATATATTATAAGAAGTTTAAGGCAAAACTAAATAGTACTTTGTATGCTTACATTTTTTCCTCCTACCTGTCCTCAAAGGACACTGGGATAATTTTACGGCTGAATAATGAACATTGACTAGTTAAGGTGAGAATAGAAAAGCTTAATGGGTGAGCAGGGTTAGGGATGAAATCAGTTCATGAGAAGTTAGTCCTCGACTTACAACAGTTCTTTTAGTGACCATTCAAAGTTACAATGGTATAGAAAATAGTGACTTATGACTTTTTTTCACATATATGACCGATGCAGTATCCCCATTGTCCCGTGATCAAAATTCAGATGATTGACAATTGGTTCATATTTATGATGACTGCAATATCCTGAGGTCATGTGATCACCTTTTGGGACCTTCTGACAAGCAAAATTGCTTAACAACTGTGTTACTAACTTAACAAACAACTATGTTACTAACTTAACAAATGCAATGATTCGCTTAACAACTGTGGCAAGCAAAGTCATAAAATGGGGCAAACCCACTTAACAGATGTTTCACTTAGCAACATACATTTTGGGCTCAATTGTTATCATAACTTTAAGACCGCCTTTACAAATTTCCTTAATGTGTGAAAGATTTATCCTTGGATGGGAAAGAAGGGGTGCTACAGAGATGATCCCTTAACCACAGACCTGAGGTGACTGCAGCAGTTTTCCAAAATGTTTGAAACACTCCTATTTTTAGAAATGGACCACTCCGGTTGTGAATAGAATTTATAAAATTTGCTAATTTGATCAATAAATCAAACCCCCACCGTAGGGAGGAGGAACCGACCAGGTGGTTCCGCCCCAGGCGACTGATGGACCCCTTGAGGTTCCAGACGGAGCTTGGGGTTATTCCTGATACTCTCGCCCACAGTTCGGCGGAGACTCTGGCTGCTGCCTGGTACTCGGCGGCATCGGAGTCTCTTGACCGGATTGCGCCACTACGGCCCCTCCGGGTCAGCGGATCCCGGAGACCTCCTTGGTTCACCGAGGAGCTCCGGGAGAAGAAGCGCCGGAGGAGACGCCTAGAGCACTTGTGGAGGTCCGATAAGTCCGAGTCGAACCGAGCACTATTAACAACTTGCACCAAGGATTACATCAGGGCACTTAGGGCAGCAAAAAGATCTCATATTGCCACCTTGGTTGCGTCCGCTGAGTCCCGCCCAGCCGCCCTGTTTAGGATAACCCGTTCCCTCCTAAATAGGAGGGATACGGGGGAACCCTTGCAGGGTAGAGCTGAGGATTATGCCCAATTCTTAGCGGACAAAGTTGCTTGGTTTTGGTCGGACTTGGACTCCACCGCTGTAGATCCAGCCGGGACACAAGAGGATCACTTGGCAAACCATCTCTGGGTTGAGTTTCAGGATGTTGCCTCTGGGGATGTGGACAAGGCCACTCGAGCTGTGAGTGCCTCCACCTGTATTCTGGACCCGTGTCCCTCCTGGCTGGTTGCCAACAGCAGTGAGGTGACACGTGGCTGGATCCAGGCGGTCGTAACCGCCTCCCTTCAGGAGGGGCACTTCCCCGCCGCACTTAAAACGGCGGTGGTAAGACCCCTCCTGAAGAAACCATCCTTGGATCCAGCCATTTTAAATAACTATCGTCCTGTCTCCAACCTTCCCTTTGTTGGGAAGGTTGTTGAGAAGGTGGTGGCCTTCCAGCTTCAACGGGCCTTGGATGAAGCTAGCTACCTTGACCCCTTCCAGTCCGGCTTCAGACCCGGTTACAGCACAGAAACCGCTTTGGTCACATTGACCGATGATCTCTGGAGGGCCAGAGATGGAGGCCATGCATCCATCCTGGTTCTCCTTGACCTCTCAGCGGCTTTCGATACCATCGACCATGGTATCCTTCTGCGACGACTGCGGGAGGTGGGGGTGGGAGGCACTGTTTTGCAGTGGTTCTCCTCCTACCTCTCGGACAGGTCGCAGTCGGTGTTGGTGGGGGGGCAGAGATCGTCCCTGAGGCCCCTAAAATACGGGGTGCCGCAGGGTTCGGTCTTATCCCCCCTACTATTTAACATATACATGAAACCGCTGGGCGAGATCATTCGGAGGCACGGGATAAAATACCATCAATATGCGGACGATACGCAATTGTATCTGTCCGCCCCGTGCCAACTCAATGAAGCGGTGGACGTGATGAACCAGGGTCTGGAGGCCGTTAAGAACTGGATGAGTGCTAACAAACTGGTACTCAACCCGGACAAGACCGAGTGGCTGTTGTGTTTCCCTCCCAACAATTTGGCTAATGTTCCATCTATCAGGCTGGGGGGTCAAATTTTATACCCCTCAGATAGGGTTCGTAACTTAGGAGTCCTCCTGGATCCACAGCTGACTCTCGATCATCATCTGTCGGCTGTGAACAGGGGGGCATTTGCCCAGGTTCGCCTGGTCCGTCAGTTACGACCCTACCTGAATCGGGAGGCTCTCACAACAGTCACTCGAGCCCTTGTGATCTCTAGGCTGGAATACTGCAATGTGCTCTACATGGGGCTGCCCTTGAAGTGCATCCGGCGACTGCAGTTAGTTCAGAATGCGCGAGTGATAGTGGGCGCACCGCGGTTCGCCCACATAACACCCATCCTCCGCGAGCTGCACTGGCTACCTGTTGATCTCCGGGTGCGCTTCAGGGTGCTGTTGACCACCTTTAAAGCCCTTCATGGTAGTGGATCTGAGTACTTGAGAGACCGCCTTCTGCCGATTACCTCCCTCCGACCGATAAGATCGCACAGACTGGGCCTCCTCCGAATCCCATCCGCCAGTCAATGTCGACTGGCAACCACACGGAGGAGAGCCTTTTCTGTTGCAGCTCCGACCCTATGGAACGATCTCCCCGTCGAGATACGCACCCTCACCACCGTCCAGGCCTTCCGCGCAGCCCTCAAGACCTGGCTCTCCCAACAGGCCTGGGGATAAGTCTCTAATTTGCCCCACCCGAGTGTTGAATGTTGAATACAAGTTGTGTTTTTATTACTTTATTTTGTTTGTATATTGTTTATTTTGATTTGCACCCCCTCCCTGGTGATTGTAAGCCGCCCTGAGTCCCTCAGGGAAAAGGGCGGCCTATAAACCCTAATAAAATGACAAAAAAAATGACAAATAAATGAAAATTCTAACTATACAAAGTAAATTTAACAACATATCCCACCTATCATTTTCATAGATTAAGAAAGTTGTATGAGTGATCATTATGATCTCATGTCTGTAGTAGCATAGCTGAAATAGTACATCTGTGGTTAAGTGTTAAATAAAATGAGAAAACTACATAATAAACAGTTGTTGCTATATATTTGTATGTATGTATGAAAATGCTCATGTACCTAAAGTATAATTGAAAAGATGGGGGAAAAATAAACATTAAAAACTTTTGAAAATTATGTTTACTGATATGTTTTTATCTACTTCATCTTTTTTCACTTTTTTTGTCTAGTGCAGTGATGGCTAACCTTTTTGTCCTTGTGTGCCAAAAGTGTGTGTATGTGCACAACAGTGCGTGTGCACATGCCCACAACCATAATACAATGCATATGTGATCCCCCATGTTCCCTGGCCCTCTGCACATGTCCGTGCTACCCCCTGCGCTCTCGCTGCCCCCTCGCACATGCGACCCTACCCCACACTCCATTTTGGACCTAGAAGGCCTCCCTTAAGTCTCCTGGGACCAAAAGCGTGGCGTGGTGGATGCCATAGCCCCCCACTGCCTGTTTTGGGCCTAGCAGGCTTCTCTGAAGCCTCCTGGGACCAAAAACAGGGTGTGGGAGATGCTGCACCCCCCACGCTCCCCCTCGCATGTGTGTGCAACCACACACACACCTTCGTATACACGGGCATCTACAGCATGCACAGGAGACCCAAAAATGAGCTGGCTGGCAGGAGGCATGCAGGTGCACATGCGCAGTGGAGCTGAGCTGGGGTGACGGCAGAGAGGCCTATGTGTGCCATGCATGCCATAGGTTCGCCATCATGGGTTTAGTGCTTCACCTAAAACCAAATTCTGGCTTGATTAAAATCAAGATGTTTGGGTTTTGTTTTATTTTTACTCTCATCCTATCAGTTACCCATTCTTAACTTAGGGAAAATTGGTTAACTCAAGAAGTGATCAGACCTTGTAGCTAGTAGTATCTTTTTTTCTTCTCTTGCAGAAACTATCTACTGGACGCAGAGATGAATATGATTCTCTGGCAGTAAAAAAACCAGATTCAGATCTTGAAATGGCTGTGGATAAGCAGGTATCTTCACCATCTTTTCTATGCAGGCAGTTGCTACAAAACATATATAAGCATAGCTTAGTGGAGGAAACCCCAAGACCATGACCCCCTTGTACTTTGAGAAATGAATATCAATCTACAATTGACTTCTCTGACAGTTATGGCAGAGTTATGCAAGGGATTTTGATGTAACTGCTCTGTCAGCTCACCTATCACGCCTTCTCTTACTTCTTCAGACTTGGGTATATATAAGAATGATTGGGATAATTTTTTTTTCTTTCTAGCGCAGAAGAAAGAAACCTCAGGACAAAGTTTACACTGTGAGTAGATCCAAGAATTGACTTATTATAGTTTACTTAATTATCTACTAAGGATATATGTGTCTGTGTTTGGACAGAAATTGTCTTCATTTGCAACTTTTTCCAGAGTTTTATGAATAAGGTTTTGGAAAAAAATATTCTCTATGCTGGGATGTAACACAACTACTTCTTCACGTGATGCAGAAAGGAATAGAAGTATATAAAAATCAACCAGTCTATTTTTTTGTGTTTATGAGTCTCAAGATACTCAAGATTTCCCCATTTTGCCTTTCTTTTCCTGTAACAGAAAATTGTCAGGTTTTAAGCTTCTGTTATTAGCGCTTATATCAATACAACAGAATTCCAGGGCTTTTTTCTGGATTGCTTTTTTACCTGACTTACCTGAAAGGGCTAACAATGACAGCAGGAACAGCCCCACGGTGTTGATAGTCATCCTTCTGTGGACTTTTGGGAGATGTTTATCAGAGTACTGATCAGTTTTGTGTGTGGATATTTTGCTTTCTGCATCAGAGGAATCTAACTTCTATGTTGTAAATCAAACTATTGAGCATTTACAAGAAATCTGAGCTTCCTCTATTCCAACAAATCCTGTGTTTATAGTTTAACCAAGTCCCAGGTTGGAGAAAAGATTGGAAATGGTTGCTTTCCAGATAGCATTGCTTTCAAATCTGCATAAATAGTGCCTGAGTTTATAGTGGTTGGCAAAGAAAAAGCAATGAAGAGTAAATGTTTTGCTAGCATAATAATCATACACAGTTATATCTTTGGAAATCTTTTTCTTACAATTTGGCCTAGAAAGAGTAAGGATATACTGGCCAGAATGAAAAGATTAATCAAATACATCTGAATCTGTAAGAAAAGGCACTAGAGAAAACAGATTTTTCTTAATTTCCTTTTCACCAATACTGTTTTATTGTTTTCCATGGCTAGTCCCTACAGCGGGATAAGATGGGTGAAGCATATAGTGAAATTGGAAAGAAAGGAGAGGTAAGTGATATTTTCTATCATTTTAGATGCACAAAAGGTAGCTGCATCCACAAATTTGTCACTGTTGACTCTAGGCAGGGTTGCACTTTTCTAGACTGAGTGGGTACTTTAAGGTTTACCCTTTGTTACATGAGTTGCACTGGCTCCGTTTCTTCCAGGTGCTGGTTGTTACCTTTAATGTCTTACATGCCATGAGCCGGCCTGTCCCTGAAGATTTCTGCCTATCAGATAGGAAGACACCTCAGGTCCCTTCCTTGAATTGTTGCTATCTAGTGGGATCTCTGAAGTGTGTCTTTTCTGGCAGGCCCCTTCTCTTTTAGCCTTCTGAAAGACCATCAATACATGGTTTTCCACCTAGTCATTGAGGTAGAGTGTAGTTGCTCTGAATTGGTTGTTGGAGTATTCCAAGAAGATGAGTGAGGTGCTGGGTTTTGATTGTTTGAATTTGTGTTTTATGGTTTTTGTAATTTAGGGTTTTATTGTTGTGAGTCAGCCAGAATTGTGTTTTAAAATGAGCATCTATACAACTCTTATACATGCATTTCTACTCGAGCTTTCTCAGTCCTATCCTTTAAGCCAGTGGTCCCCAAACTTCCTGGCTCTGTGGACCAGCGGTGGAGGGGGAAGAGGGAATGGTTTTGTGCATGCCATTTGTGCAAATGCACTTTCATGTGCTCACACTTGCACAGCCCAATTCCCAAAAGGCCATGGTCTGGTACTGGGCCATGTATCAGGGGTTGGGGCTTCCTACTTTAAGCTGCATTGAACCCCAATTCCATAATGCAGAATAATGATAGTATTAATTCAATATAGCTGAAAGCACCAACTAGGCAGAAGCTCTCTTATCAACATAAAGTTATCTAGAATAGTTGAACAAAACAGAAGACAAATTTGTTCTCTGAATATAATTTTTCCATAGCATCTATGTCAATTGGGTTAAATTGTGGGGTAGCCCACAACTTATGACTACAATTGGGGCTGTACCCGCACAACTATTTTTATTGTTCATGTCCATAATACAAGAATCTTATTAGATTAGACTGGTGGTTTGCACCTGGACTAGACTAGATAAGGTTTAACAACATTCAAAGGGGAAGGATTGGACCGTGCTCTCCTGTGCCTATGTAGAGATTCCTGACTAAATAACCGCTTGACTCCTCTTTTGATTAATCCTAGCTTTTTCTTTTTCTAGAAACTTGGTGGCAAAGGCAATGATATTCTTTATCAGGTAAGATAACAGCAGAACCCTTCCCTGTAATTTCTTTAATTCTTAATTCACTGAAGAGATCTGCCTAAAGCAATTTATCCACTGTTCTTATCTCCCCTTCATTCTCTAAGTACTTTCGGTCCTAATGCCAGCCTATGCTTGCAAGGAAGTTGGACAAGGCAACACGGTTAAGAAGTAGTTGAATTCCTCTTTTTATAAATGTTGCTTTAGTACTCTGGCTATAGGCATCTGAATCTATGTTTAATAAAGTCTAATTATTTGTTTTCTAATCATATCTTTTCTCTTTATCAGGGGCTCAGTCAAGCAACAAAGGACACATACAATGTCCTTCAAATGAAGCAGTTGCATTCTCCTCGTTAGTTACAACTGAACCTAAAAAGGAAGAGGAAAAAGAACATCCCTTATGGTGGAATGGTAGCAATTAAAGAGGACAGTTCATTTCAGCAAAGCCATTGCCTTGTTTGAATAATGCTTTTGTACAGTCAGCAAAACCATTTCATTTCCAAATAACATCCTAGGTTTTTTTTAATGTACATAAGTTTAAAGATTCTGCTTAATGTATAGTTGCTCATATTTAGGAGCAGAAGTTGTGATTGCTATTTTATTGGATAGTTAAATAACAAAAATATTTTTCTTCCTTAGATGAAAGGCAAAATATTTTCTTTTTCTATAAATGTTTTTAATTGAAGATACCTGGGGAACTATTGGGGTGGGGGGAGAATATACTCTGGAACCTTTTATCACTTTCCAGGAATTTGGATTACTGTACAATCTATCAATCATATCAGCAGGGCTGGTGATAAAGGAATGCAAAAATAGTTATTTTTTAAAAAATTGATTACTCTCAAATCATTAAATAGTTCAGAACTTAACTGAAGGTAGATATCTTTTATATTGAAGATTAGAATAAAAAAGAAAGAGATTTGTTCAGATGGTACTTTGAATTTCAGTGTATGAGAAAACTGAAAGTTCTGTTCACAAGCTTGGATAATTTCCTCACAAAATGTAATTTTCTTTAGCATCAAAAAGCTAACAGCTGTTACTATTTGATTTGAATGATGCTTGTAAGCAAAATACAAAACACCCTAAAAAAAACAAAAAAACTGGACACAGAAATATGAGTATATTTAATAAAGCAACCAAAACTAGTTTTGGTTTAGAATTACTTCATCAAAGAACAAAAGTCTTACTTTTGAATAGTATTCATAACAATAGTCTTGTGCTATGCAGAAGTAAACAAGTACAGCTTATGCCTGTTTTTGCATGATTAAAATAATGGTTAAGTATATTGTCTGTTGCTTTATTATGTATATTATTCCTAATGACTGTATCTCATACTTCAACCCATATTAACTGCAGTGAATACAAAAGCTTACAACTTGACCAGAATCCATTAACGAGCTTTCTTTTGATTAGTACTGATCAGATTTTAAGAAGTCTAATATAACTGTGAAGGCTGCAAGGAAGAAAAACAGGGAATTTGCATCGGAGATTGCACCTTTTCATCATCTCCAGCTGAGCGCCTGCCTACCTTTGGAGTTTGTGGGTATAAATTGAATGTGGAGATAGGCTTTTCCCTTTACAGTATAGAGTAATGTAGTTGAACTGCAAAATATGGACCATTGAAAGCCACAGATACAAAAAAACCCCAAACCTCTTCCTGCCATCTAATGGTTGATCAGCTGCAATATATAGGATAATCAATAACTGGTATATGATATTTAGCACAGCACTTAGATTTATATACCACTTCACAGTGCTTTACAGCCCTCTCTAAGCAGTTTAGAGAGTCAGCATATTGCCCCCAACAATCTAGTTCCTCATTTTACCCACTTCGGAAGGATGAAAGGCTGAGTCAGCCTTCACTGGTGAGATTCGGTCTACCAAACTGCTGGCAGCCGGTGATCAACAGAAGTAGCCTGCAGTACTGCATTCTAACCCCTGCGCTCTTACTATTATATATTCCTAACAAAATGTAGATGATTTAGCAACAATGCTGGCTACCAGATTTAGACTGCAAAAACAGATGGCTAGATGGCAGGAAAGAGCTCGGAGAAAGCTAACTATTGGTCAAACCTACAACATTCCACTATTTAATGCTTCTTTCTCCCTTCTGTAGAATACTATGCATTACCTGTGCTTACCTTTTTTTCTGGGCAGGTGAGTGTATTTCCAAATAAAACACTGGTATGCAGTAGCTAGTAATTACTTCTACTTTTTAAGGTTTATAGAATGCATGTAGGCTTTAAGTAATTGTAGAAAATAAAGATGCTGCAGACTGATATTATGCAGCATGTCCTTGTTAAAAAATTAACATAATTTTTGAATGGTTAAATAAGTAAAATGGAATAGGAACTTTAGGGAACACAAAAGATGAGGTCATTAAATCCCTCAGAACCACAGTGGGCCACCAGCTTTAAAACAGGAATGCTTGCACAGACGTTACATCGTGTCCAATATAGCTCCCAAATAAAGCAAAGTTTTTTATTAAAGACACAGACCAGAATAACATTACAATAGTAAAATAAAAAATAAAACTGGGTTACACATCAATAAGAGAAATGAGAGTTTGAGTAAAATTAGGTGCAATGAGGACTGGGAGAAAATCCACCACAAAGTTTCAAATTCCCTGGAATATCTTCTTTGTGTTTACCTGCCTCTTTCCCCCCCTTCCCCCTAGGATTTGAGTCTCTTGAATTTGTCTCTATATCATGTACAGAAAATACAACAAACTTTAAAAAGATGCTTGTTAAAAGAGGCAATAAGTCCAGAAAAACCTAACTGAAAGTAAGCAAAGTACTCATACTTGAGAATTCTTCCCCGTAATCATACTCTGGACTGGTATGTATTCCACTCACTATTAGTTGGAACTGAGATGTCTAGTCAACAAATTGGGAGTTGGCAGCTTGAATTCTGATCACAGCAGTTTTTATATTTACTTATCCAATGTTAGGCTAGTATGTATATTATCAAGCTCAAAAGACTCAGGGATATGGCAAATTCTAAACAGTACTGGACATGTAGTTCGAAGAGTTTGAAAATACTATGTTAGTATCTCTTGTATAGGCTAGCGGTGTTTATTCAATCCATCTAATGCTGTATCAGAAATTCTATACCAGACAGTATAATGTATCTAATAACATTTTAAAAAGCACATAACACAAATACTTCTCTATAAGGAAATCAGATCATATATGATAATATTTGAAATAATCTTGAATAACTGTCAGCTTGATGTCCAGTGTTTAAAAACCTAAAAGGCAACAATTCTAAAAAGTTAAATGATAATATTAAAGATTAGTTATTATGATTTCACAAATAGGACCACATCTGAATTAATATACAATACAAATTTTAAAACTGCCCCTAATCTCTTTTTTTATTATGCACAACTGCATATATGGGTACATAGATACAAAATGTATCTTCATCCTCTTACCTATCAGTAGCTTACTCTGCCTTGACGTCCTTTGATAATGAATTAGCTGTTGTTAAAGGTTAGGAAAGACAGGAATTGCAGTCCAGAATATTTAGAGGGTATTAGGTTGAAAAAGGCTCCTTTGAATAGTGAAAAAAAACCTGAGTTTTATATACATTCAGTTCAGAGTTGAAAACCACTGTAAAACATAACCAGTCACCAAATTATCAGGAATAGTGTGTATGATTTTAGATTATAATACAGATGAAAGAAAAGCCTACCTGTTCTTGTACTTCGCTGAGAAAACAAATAACCGTTGGTATAAAGTAAGGTCAGTTTAAGATAGTAGAAAACTTAGATGCTGGCATTTCGTTTTGTCTCTAGTATTTTTTTAAAAATCACAAACACGCACATGGATGTTAAAACACTTGGAAAAATGGTTTAATGAAGTTTACAACAGAAATGAACTGTACAGTTACAGTAAGTCTCATATATATAAAAATTACAGCAGACAAATGCATCTACACAAAACCTACCATTTTCATCCTGATTCACTGTAATCTACAGTTTCTCAATGCCCACAGCCGCCTGCAGGCAGCCACTAGGGGAAAAACAGAAGATATCTTTAAAGAGACAGCATTATTTTGCGCTCCCTCGGGATATGGGTCTCAGAGTGAGCATAAGCGAGAATGAACCTTGTAGGATATGTAAACCACTCTTTTATGTTGCATACATTCCAAATTAAATTACACAAATGATCATGAAAAGAAGAATCAATGAAAAAAAATCTGTTCATCAATGTAAATGAAGCTGTGCAGTCCACAAAGATTACATACCAGGTTTTGCAAAAGAAAAGGCAATAAACCTTTTTCTAATCAATGTTTCCACTGTCTTATGGCAACATAATTCTCTTTTAACAAACAGAAAAAAGTTAGGACATCAGAACCATTCATAGGGCTTTACCTGTCTTCTTATCTGACCTTTGGATATGAATGGACGATGCCTTCTGAGTAGGGCAAGGGTTCAATTTCACCCATATAAGCATGCTGTCTCTTTAAAAAAAAAACTCTCTGTTCAGAATGGCAATAAGAGAAAATGCAATCTAAATTGACAATCTGATGGAAATTACAGATTATGTACATTTTTCCTCAATTATGAACACCTAGGCAGTGAAAACTATTGTGTTAATACGTACATAGACACACCCAAAACATACAAAAATACTATTATTTCAAACTACTAAGAATAAGACAATCAATTATCTCCATGCTATGACTTTTAAGAGCATTACACAGAAACAAACAAGGATTTAAACACATTTTTAATATCCCAGAAATATAGCAAAATATACATCTAAGCTTTGGAATTACTGAGGTTAGACTAATGCAAGTGCTGGGTAATTGTACTTAATACACAAGTCTAAAGTTCTGCAGGAAAGAAATTATCTTTGGTATCTGCATCAGGCTAATATTATTAACATTTGGATTTTGCTTTGGGATAGAGCTTGTATGACCCTAGAACCAAACACCCCTACTCAACTGAGATTTAAAAGATTTGTGTAAAAAGTTCCTTCGCTGGCAACCCCCCTCCCCCAAAGTTTAAAAAGTCATAGGCATCTACCTAGCAAAAATGTTGAGAAATACAATGCATAGTTGCACAGTGGTGCTGCAAAAATAATGAACAAGTAACAAAAAGGAAAAAGCGGAAAATAAGAAACAAAATTCAGATATTTCTCACAATAGGACAGCCTCTTCCAAGCAGTGGCAGGGGGGAAGCTCAGAAGTGCACTCTAGCATGTATTAATCAATTTATCACCCAGCTCACAAAGGGTTAAAAGTACCCATCAGAGCAGCCAATCATGCACCAAGGTCTTCAGCTTCACAACCAATATATAAAGCTCCATCAAATTTCCCCAAGCTTTTCTCTATGCCCCTTGGATTTGTAATCTTGTAAGAGTACTTTGCATCCCAAACGGAGTGGGAGAAAAGCGACCTTGCTGACCAAATCCACCTTACCTTAGATCAAGCCATCCATTGCATCTTGGACTGGAAGGCAAAAACCACTTTGGGGTTCATCTCTTCCACACCCAGAAAAGATGGCTTCCCGGATTTGATTGGTGCTGAAGATGCCCTTTGTCTTTGGTTTGTTTGTTTGTTTTGAGTTTATACAATCATTAGGAAATCTTTGGTTTTGGCTGGAATTTTTTTAAAAGAACAAAACAAAACAAAGAAACCGCTCCCCTCAGCATATAGCAGGGCACCGTGACCTGGCAAAGCTTCCCTTTCTAAAGGGGTAGGTAAAAGTACATTCAAACTAAAATGGTAGAAAGAGTATGGATGCAGCTTCTGGTTAACCCAGAGGGAAGAGGTGGCAAATGAACAAGATTGTCAAATAATAAAAGAACATGTTTTAGAAAAGGAGTGACACACAAAGACAACAGGTTAAAAGATAGAAAGTGGTATGTATGCAGACAATTTGGCCCTGGCTTGATCCTGGAAAACAAGAGCCCTGACATCTCGCCAGGAGGTGGCAGAAGGCAGCATACAGATTTCATGCACAGGCTGGGAAGAGATGGGTATTCAAAGGCTACAAGATGACCCCCGGTAACCAAAACAAATAAAAGATTGCAATTTGCCCTCAGTTTGCAGTAGCTTTTAAGCAGCAACATTCAGAGGCTTTCGGGGATCTGTCCCCAGGTTACAGGTCACGGTTTGCTATAGGCCAGAGTTCAATGCTAATTAAAGGAAGGGTGGCAGGCTTGGCATCTCTGTAGGGTTTGGAGAAAGTTAAAGCAAGTTACTCGGTTACGAGTTAGAAATGAGGTATACGACAGCTCCTGTACCTGTGGCGGATAAATATCCGACACCTATTCATACCTAGCCTTAGATACTATTACAGAAAAAGGAAATGGAACACCAACATGGTAGGATCAAGGAGTGAAAATGTCTCATGGTGCTCTGAAAGATTTTGCCTTGTGGGTTTTAGAGAAAAGTGCAATTCTTCTCCAATGAGTTTTGAGTAAGTAGAGTTATCTATGCACTGCCATATCAACATCTACGGTATTTTCTCCTTGCAGTTCAGAGAAACCAAATCTTAAGCGTTAAAATCATAATAAGAATTATATAGGGCAAACAATGGCTCCCTGCCCCCACAATAATGCCCTTTACAAAACTACTGAAAAAGTAGCTTTGCTTGATGTATATCTTAATTAAATGCAGACTTATACATTCCAACATATATCAAATAACTTATAGTATTCTTATCACCAGCACCATCAGTGCTGAAAACTTTCTGATATATCAAATGAAGTTAGAAATTATTTGGAAAACTTATTTTAATGGGTTTTACCCACTGAAAAAGCAATACTGTTTTTGGTGTGTCAGAAGAAGATTGTGACAATGAACATTGGAGGAAGAGTTCACAACAGACTTTAAGTCAATATTTTGGCATCAGCAAACAAAGATAAGAAATAAGGCAGAAGAGAATCATTGCAGTTCTCTCCATTAAGAATTTTTCTTTCGAGATCCCACCTACTAACTGTTTCATTTCCTTCCTCTCCTTTTCAATATCTTTTGTTCCAAGTGCTCTTAACTTTGATAGTATTTTCCTATTCTCTACCTATAAATCTAACTAGTTTAGGAAAATCACACAATATTAATATCACTTTACATAAAGTCAGAACACCAAATCTATTATTAAAGCTTTCAGTGAGGTTATGCATTCTAGCCGATTTACAAAGTAAGAAATGGACAACCCATATATAATTACACAACTGCTTTCTTTATACGAGCATACGTCGAACTTGATTATTGCAGTTAATCAAGCCACAGCATGTCATGTGAGAATATTGAAAGCTCTTCTGGTGAGTAAAAAACAAAAACAAAACAAAACAGTTATCTCCAACATTTCCATTATGTAAAGAAAAAGACATCACCCAGTACATCTGAGCTGTGCCAAAAGATGATGCATTTTTAAAAATATTTCAGGTTTCCCTGTTTCCAAATAATAGCTTATGACTTTGGGCTTTGTTTTAATCAGTTCCTCATTCCAATATGTACTTAATGAAATCAGCCAAATTCATAAACTATGTCCTCAAAGAAAAAAAGCTATCAATATGAACTTCTAAGACCACCTGGTTTTTTAAAAACCTTAACACACTCCAAAAACAGGAAAGTTGGCCAAGATTACCAGTGCCTTTAAGCATAAAAGCCATTGGAAATTCTCCCCTCCAGTCAACCTAAGTCCTTCATTCTCAAATAATATGCCAGCCCACAAATACACATACACTAACATTATTTTAAAGAATATGTAGAATAAGGATGGAAAAGACAAATTTAAAGAATTCAGTCTTCAAACCAAAATATGCATTATTTGCAAAAAATGACAGTCTCTCAGCAAAATTAATACAAGAATAATGATCTATTCAGTAAGAAATCTTTTCTCCCAAGGACTATCTTACAAGATCATCTTTCCCCCCATGTACACTTTGTTTAAGTGTTCAGAGGAGATTAGTGTTTAGTTTGGTTTATCTTCTGCAATTTTTGGTCTAGACAAGGTTAACATTGTTACTTTAAAATTATTTTAAAAGTAATTATTATTAAACACTACAATCAATGAGTAGGGAAAAAGCAACCACTTTACCATAACTTTCTGATTTCATGTAGATGGAAATCTTTCCCTCCCACCCCCAAGTTAAACATCTTGGCTTAAGAGTAAACCTAGTGCAACTACACAGGTTGAAATGGGTTGCTAATTTTCTGTGTGTACAAATAGCACAATATAGCAACTCAAATTGGTAACCTGCATGCTGTCTTTTGAAATATTGAATATTATTGATAAAATCAAAGAATCCCAGATTTAGGAGTAAGCGTCTGCTTCCTTTGGCAAGATCAAATTTTAAAAAAAGAGAGAGATGGAAGTTGTAAGCAACATTTGACTTCTAGTAGGAGTGTACTTGCTATTCAAGTGTAAAGCTTTGTTAAAACTTCCAGTTTAGAGTCAGTTACTGGCTGGTTTGAATATTTTGTAAGTATTCAACCCTGAAACAGAGCTATTTGAACTCAAAGCCCTGTTTCAATTCTGAAGAATTTCCAAAACATTTGGGCAACCATTTTGGACTCAGAACAGCATCATAAAGTCTCACACTTGAAACAGTTTGAAATGTTTTTTTACACCCCTACCTCTAGCATAGTTAACATACTTTGCTTCTTTTCAACGCCATCCCTGTAAAACACAGAATTCCAAATACATATACACTGGGTTTCCAAAAGCTTAACTAAACTCTACCACTACAATTACCTCCACTATTTATAAAGATGCTCTCTCCTGATTTTTCAGTCTACAAACAATACTAACAAAGCTATGCTGAGGTATCTTTTTAAAGGTGCCAGAAAACCAGCTGCTACCAAAGGCATTGTTTCTACAATTCTGTAACATTGCCTGCTTTAAAAACAAGAGATGAGAAGGGACAGAATGATCTTCTGAATTATTTCAGTCAAGATGTCTTCATTTTACTCTCCTGGTGAGAAAATATATAACAAAGATACTAACATTCAGTTCAACAACATAGGTTTGAACAGAAGTCAGAATGTGCCAGGAGGCAACGACAAATACAGCAACATTAAACATTGTAAATAGTTTTCCTTCTCAATAATAAAGCTACATTAGTTCCAGTGTGAATCAAAGATCATTGTAATTTGCCTTAAGAGCAAATCTCTGTGCATGCAGTAGAAATGCAGATTGTGTTCCCAGAGCAAAGGTAAATGTCCGCTGCATATTTACGTTATAATTTCCTAAAATGGGATATAATATTTCATTTAGGAAAAATCTAAATGTGTGAAATAGCTTCATATTCTTAAATAAGGGATTCAAAGTCTGGCATGTGCTATTGATAATTAACCAAAATTAAAAACTGAGCTTCCTATTTATAAATTGTTATTTGGACAGGGAGTGGGAGATTAATCAAAGATTGATTTGATTTCAGATTTTCATTAACAGTTGATTTAGATGTCTTTCTATATCATGAAAATAGAAATTTGTTTAGTATTGCATGGTGTATGTTTAAAATAGCCTAGTAGAAATATGGAATAGAATGAAAAATTCATTTTCCATTTAGATCCAATATGACTTCATGAATTTGAAAGCAATAGCAAAAAATAAGTGGACAATAAAAAAAAACCTACTTAAAATGTTAAAAACCAATAATAATCCATAATAAAGTAAGAAGAATTCAGGACAATGAATTGGCACTAATTACAGTTGTGTTTCTTCTCCTCTTACCATAAGAAAGGAACTCAAATCCAACTGAAATATTCAGGGATATGATTTAACTTTTCCCACCTATTCATCTGAAATGCTGACAAGTTAAATTTGGCCCCAATGCTGCACAGAACAAGAATTATGCAGTTGAGATTTTAAAATAATATATTGCTTTAAGAATACTAGAATGTAGCTTTGCATAATTGGCCAATGTATCCTAAGGTCACAGACAACTCTTTATCAACAGATTTTTCTTCTGGTAGTGTTTACTCTATGATCACTTTTTCCTATATACATTTATGAAATTTTGAATCCTTGTAGGATTCATATTTAAAAAGTACATATAGGGATACACAGATTAAGTATAAACATTTCAAACTTTTGAGATAAAACGGGGAAAAGAGTCAGGTCAAGAATATTCTTTCATGCCACTTTTTTGGTCCATCCATAGTATGAGAATCATAATGAGAATTGTAATTTAATGCTAACATTATTTTAAGCAAATGTAACTGTAAAATGTGTTTGCTAGCATGGTTTATTATTCCTTGTATGTAACAAAATAGAAAGTCACGTATTTACTTTTGCACCATCAATATAGTTTGGTAACTTCAAAAGCAAGATGGCCAGATCAAATCCCAGAGTTTGCCAAATGATTATAAGGTTAGAAATCAATTTTATATATTTATTATGCAAAATTTCTCAGGTGTTACTAAATTAATAGGGGGTGGGGTGGGAGGGCTTCCTAAAGCAAGACCTCAACAATATTTTTCAGAGCTCACCATTTGCAAGCTTCATTTTGTATGGAATTTTTTTTTCTAGAAATATATGTTTTGCTTACTATTTTGTTCCCTGTAACATTTCATTTGACTCAAATCCCATATTTCAGTGTTCTACCCTACTTGCCCCCCAAATGCCAAACACAGTTTCAGAGTCTGTCCACTGCTAGCTGCATACCCACATTTACTCACTGGCAAAAATTCCCCAGTCTATAATTTTGGTTTGGATTGAAAAATTAGAGTGCATTGGCAATATATTTTTATCTCAAATATTTGTTTAATTATATCTTGCTGTCAGAATTAAACATAAAAAAACTATTGCCAATCAAAGTGATAGTGAATTAAATACGGGCTATATCTTTTAACAAAGAGCCAGTTTACATTGTTCTAGATTCTTGTTTGTTGTAAGGACAGACAAAAAAAAATAAAGAGCCCAGATAAAAATGACTATCTGAATAAACTTTCCACACATCATATACAAGTGAAAAGAAAAGTTAAGGAGAATAAGGCAACGATGGATTTTAAGCCTGGTTTCTAGCATTGGAAATTTTGCAATTCTTCTGCTCTTCCTTATATCTTCAAATGACATGTACCATCTTTGGCTGAAGTCTCTAGTATATAGCTAAAATTTACATTTATTGTAATGCAATATAATGCATTCTATCAAGTCAGGGTGCAACATTATTTCCTCTGGCAACTGAAAGTGAAAAAGTGGATCCAACCTTTGGGATTGCATTGTTTCCCAGCAGTAGAGAAAGACTGCTGTATTTCCCTCACTGGCCACCTGAATCCTCATCCACTACATTAAAATTCTCAAAAGCACAGTATTCTCCACAAAGTATGCCTACATCCTTGGGTCAACATGTAATGTTTCTAAGATCTGATCTCTGTTGATAGAAATAAGATGTAACCTGGGATTGCACTTTCCTCTAAAAGAATTCTTCCTATCCATCCTGCCTTTTTATATCGCCACAGGTTACTAAAGTTAACACGAATCTGGTCCACTCTCAATACAATTTATCACTGTATTATTTCCAATTTTTGTAGGCGTCAAATAAAACCACTAAACATATAGACCTTTATATGGAATAGATACAGAAATGGCAAAAAGGTCCAATACTTTTAGACAGAGTTCAGCCATCCCAGTGCTGCCACATCCATATTTCATATACAGTCAGTCTACAGATCCTAGGTATTAGTATTCAAGAAAAACATCTCTATGTCTAGAAAACAAATTTAATAGTAATAGGTCTCATTCCCTGTGTTACTTGAACAGTTCAACAGGTCTGTTGGCTTATTTCTTGTGCTTTGAAGCATTAAGTTACAAATGGCCAGAGAATCAATATTACATATTGCCAGAAGATGTTTACAAAACCAATGAAATATGAACTAGTAACAACTTAGCTAAAATGACATTTTTGGAGATCTAGCTCTTCAATTTGAACAATGTAATTCAGCGTGGGATGAGCTACTGGAGGTGGCCTAGAAGACATTCTTAAACCAACAAGATAACTGGACAGTCTATTGGCATAGCTGTAATAATTGTGTTTCAATAAAGTTGCTATATATATAGACAGATTTATACATTTCCAAAGGAAAGGGAAAAAAGGGGGAAAAAGTCTACATTTAATCGACTTACATAAAGTTCGAGCCCTGAACAAAAAGGAGCCATAATACATCAGAAAAGCATGAATGTTATGCTCTTCAAAAGTAAACTGTTAAAAAAAATATTCAAATGATGCTTGTCACATATATGAACCCTATACATGAAATCCATAATGTATAAACTGGTAGCACATGATCAAAATGAAAAATCAAATTTGAAATTCTAAACTTCATGGGTTCAATGTTTTCAACCCCTTTTGTACATTTGTTACTTTATAAGATGGAAGAACAACTTTCTCACTGCAGAAAGTATTTACTTTAATTTAATGACCTTAAATGCTTACAAGTTAGATTAACCTCAGACTGTATCTTAAAATATTTGTCAAGAGATTTATTTTCTCAAGATGTCATTCTTTTTACACCTTTAAAATTCTGGCATTTTGGCTTCATTAAGAGTAATAGAAAGTTTCCTCCTGATTTGAAAGGAACATAGATTGTTCAACTTTCAGAAATTATCGTCAGCTGCAAAGACAAACTAGAAAGGAGAAAGGAGAAACTAGGATAGAAATCTATCTGTTCCACCATGAATCACCAATAAATTTTTATGGCAATCATCTCTAATCTGAAATTTGCCAGATGCACTAGATTGAAATTCCCATCATCCTCAGCCAGTGTTATTTCTGTATTGAGGCAAAGAGAAAGGTGATCCAATTCTGTGAAGGATACCAGATATAAGATTGATGTAAACTAAGGTAATAAGAATAATATTGCAAATTTTGGTTTATAAAATGGTGTCTCACTGAATGCGATGAATAGGAAAACAAGATAACTTGGCTATGAAATGGGAACAGTATCACTTGTAACATATTTTAGAACACTGAGAGATTGGAACACAATTAACTCAAGTGATAGAATTAATAAGTGATCATCTCTAGTTATTAGAAGATACATATACAGTGCACATATTTTTGAGTGCATAAACTACATTTGTAGTGACTATTAGAAAGTTTTCGCAACTACTAGAATATGTGTTTTCTGGCCTTCCATATTGTTTATTCCTACAGATTCTCCAATTGTGCACATCTGATATTTTGCTGAAATTTTAAATCAATTGTAACTATTACAATATTATGGAAGCTGATGATTATTTTAGACTGTGCAATAATATTTATGTTAATTTATGGAGCATGCGTATACTGAGTAGAATTAAGTAGGTGGCAAAATAATAAATAGTGATAACCATTAAAACTCCAGTATTTTTGTATTATTGGAAAATTTTAAACAATCTCCTGATAACTCATCAAATATATAACTGAACCACTTAAATCAAACATAAAACTTACAATTCAACCAAACAATTGCTGGTTTGTCTGTTTCTGAATTTCCAGTTTCTCTGGTACAAGAGTTATAACACCTTTTAAGAGTGTGGCTATTTGTACGACACATGGAAGAGTGGAAAGGTCTGAAAAATGTTTATAAATAAGTTGATACAATGCCTGTTGGATTCATGCATTGTATGAGCAAATTAAAATAATTATGTTTTATAGCTATCATCTGGGATAATTAGAATTCTGAGTATCTCTATATCATACTTTCACACCTAACAAAAAACAGTGAACCTAATCAATTACAGGCAGACAAGCCAAATTAATTTCCCTGAATTTCTTTGAAATGTTAATGATGATAAAATGGGTATTTTTTGTTTTTTGGTTCATAAATCCATAGGATCTTTTCCTTAAAGCCTACGGGTGAGCAAACACAATCAAAAGTCGCATTACCTTCTTTGCTTTTATAATTATGTGTGTGTTTGTGCATGTATAAAAAAGCAAAATCTTTTTTCAATGGACAAAATAAACATTTACTGGACTGATATTTACTTTGGTAGAAATTAGTCAATATAATGGCCTATAGGCCAGCATCTTGAATATTCTCCTGCCTTATTACCTACTTTGACTGTAGCATGCTGTTGCTATAAGTCAATTAAACATTTGACCCAAAATATTATAATTGTATTCTGAGACTAGAATGATGGAGATAGCATATCACAGGATTTAGACTGATCCAAACTGCTAAGGAAAATGCAGAATCAGCTAAATTAGTAAGCGTTTGCCATTGTCATTCTATTTACCCACCCCGAACCATGGAAATTAGAAAATAATCAAGTTAAGACTTTGCCCTAAGGATATACAAAAAGATCAACCTCTCCCCACCAAAAGATTAAAACAAGCAGCAATTTTTACATAAAATAATAAACAAATGAAAAGAAATTGTCAGTAGCATCTATCACCTCTCTGCATCTGAACTGCACTTATACAAACTAGTCCATTAGTACAGCAGCTTGCTAGAAATTGACTTTGGTTCAAGCTTAGTTTTAAAAAAATAAAACATTAAAAAAAATAAACACACATTAAAGACGGTGGACGGACATTTGCTCATTTCCCTGCTTAACAGTTCACAAGTTTTTTTTTTCAGTTTTAGGAAATAATTTCTTATATTTAAATAGCTTGTGAATCAGGAAGTTGAAGATTCATAGATGAACAGAGAACAGGCAGCATGATAGCAGGTGAAGGAGACAGATTTGCACCAGTTGATAGTTAATACAGGATTGCAAACTGGAGTCATCAACCAGAGATGGCAATATAAATGAACTCTCTTTCTGTTAGCTGATGAGAGACAATATTTTTTGGGGGGGAAGTAATGGATTGAGGCTATGTGAGCTTAGGAACTACCTTGTCCCTCTTCCCCATATTCCAAATAGTAATAGAAAGGAACATTGAACAGTTGATATTTTCCAATTTGTCTCAAGGAGATAGGAAAGTGCCAGCTCTGCGGTAGTGATCCAACTTCTTTTCATCTGAGTTCAAGTCAATATAACATTTTCTCTGTCTCCTTTCCTCCTTCTCTCTCTCTCATCCATTGTCAGCAGTTGTTTGCACATACTACTTGATGCTTGAGAACAGTTTTACCCTCTTTAGTAGAGATGTTTACTGCCATAAATGATTTAGCAGCAAAAACCAGAAACAGCACAAAACATTGCAAAATACATGCAACATGCCAGTGCTCATCGTATTCCACAGCAAGTTGGCCTGTTTTCCAATCACCCCTTACCACTATTTCCCACAGCAGCAAGCAATGGTAAAAACACTACAGATTGTTTACAATGGAACAAGATTACAAGGCTGCTTGTTATGGCTGTGTTGGCGTAAACAGTACTTCCTGTTCATGTGACCTAGTTTACTTCTGAAACAGAAATGTTTTATATTCAAAATACAATCATAAAAGCAAGAGACTCCAGGAAAAAAAAGTCTAAAAATGAGCCAATGCAGGTTTTTTTCTTTTTTGAAATCCTATGCCAAACAGCTGGTAGGAAGATTTAGTGGACGTATATGAGTTATCAGCAATATAGGCAGTCTCCTGAGAAAGTAAATAACAGAAGTATTTCCAAAGTTGTAAAGTGGCAATTTCCATGCAATTAGGAAAGAAGAGAATCATTTACCACAATAGTTGAAACAGACTCTGCAGGCCAAATCCTTTCCCCCTTGGATCAACAAGAGCCAAAGACGTGCAAATGAGGGCTAGATTTGGCCAAATATGATGAACAAACTGCTGTCTAAACAAAACTCCCACCTCACATGTGTGGACAATCTTTGCCCATGACCCTCAGTATGTTTATTTTAACTGCCAACACTTCTGAGAGAATCTCATAAAACACTCCACCAAGGATATTATAAAGAATATTTGTGATTCACTTGCTTCCCTCTCTTCTCCTTTCCTTCTGAGTGGCATGGGAGCTCACGGAAACTGTTCCAGGAGCAAAGAGAAATGTGTCCAAACTTTCTTTGTCTCTTTATATAAAAAATAATAATAATCATAAAGAGATACACAAGTAATACAGGCCTGCCTAAACTGTACCAGTTAAGAAAGGAACCCCCAACACGATTGATAAGATTATAAACATCTTGTATGACATTATGGCCTGTACAACAGACCAATAAAAGATAATTAAAAAAAAGATATTCAGATCAAAAAGAAAAGAAAAAAGAAAACCCATTCCTATGTTTGAGTTGATAACCCACCTTAACCTGTCACTGAGACTGCTGAAATGATAAGTAGTCCTTTTTTTTTTACATTTTTGGTTAGAAAGTTCTCCAATCAATGAAGCAATCCTGAAAAGACAGTGTTTCTTATAAAATTAGGCAATTGTTTGTCCCAGTTTTAAATCCTTCTTTTTCTTGCTGTTTTTTTTTTCCTGTTTCTAATATTTTTCCTTCTCTCCCTTGTCCCCAGTAAGACGGCATGAGGAAGCCAAACATAATTTGCAGTTCAGAAGCCCAGCTGCCAGCCAATCTCACTGCAGCATGGAAACAGGCTAGGGTTAGCACAGCTGAGCCCAACTCACTGTGCCTTGGAGGCCGTAGTGGTGGTGGAAGCAGCCCCACTGGCTGAAGCCACTGTGAAGAGAGAGTTCTGGATAGATTCCGCTGAGGTGGAGGTGGCATGAAGGCTGGCAACTGGTCCAGAGGCCCCTGCGGAAGCTGCAGCAGCAGAGACCAAACTAACTGGGTTGCTGGTGAGCAGTGAAAGATTCTGAGGGTTCAAGAACAGTGGGGCAGTTACGATGTTGGGTGTACCTCCAGCATTGGCAAATACCAAGTTTCCAGTTGCATCCAGCGATGTTATTGGAAGAGAGCCACCAGATGCAAGAGCTAAAAAGAGGAATAATAAATATTCACATTAACACAGCCACCTCCCCAAAATACTACAGGGAAATAAAATTTAAAAAAAAAGAAAAGAACTTCCTTTTAAGGTCTCTTTAATGATTTGCATTGCAAATTCATTTTCCACTTAAGGAAATTTCCAATTTTTGCCACATAGGAAATACAGATTTGAAAAATGAAGGTTCATTAGATTCATTATGAAGGATCATGAAAATCACAAAATTGTATTTCTAAAAACTTGCGATGACTTCCAAAATCAAGGCAAATAATCCTTAGACTCCAATCAAGTAGCTGGGAGATGAGAAACCCTCTTTTTTTGCCACAGTGTGGGTATTTTGATTGCCAATTCTGCCTAATTGACCACATAATGAGATTTGAATTGCCTGTTCAATAAGGGGTTCAAGCATTTTTAATCACTAAGCTCATATCCTCAGAAATCTTTGGTCTGTAACTTCAGAAACCAAATGGATTTAGATATACTTCTACATATGTACCAAATTCAAATGGAAGGGGGATTTTAAGTGACTGTTTCACAAGAGAGCCAGTTTGGTGTACAAATTAAGGTGCTGGTGTAGAAACCACAATAATGTGATTCCAGGCATCTCTTAGGCATGAAAACTGGTTGGGTGACCTTGGACTAATCACTCACACTCAGCCCACCCTACCGCACAGGCCTGTTGTAAGGAAATTAAGAGGCAGGACAATTAGGTATCTTTGCCACCTTTAGATAGAGAGAAATAAAGAAAGTAACATTTTCCCAATATTTCCAACATTTTGGTTTTACCCCTGATCCTAACAAGCTCTCTGAGTTCAAAGCAAGTTACAAGGTAGTTAAGGTATTAAAGATTTGTTATGTAATTTAATATGTGAACATGTATATCAGAGGCTTACTTGTCGCCTTTCATCCTACAATGGACTGAAGTAGACATTTTTATTCATGTACCCGTATTTTTCGGAGTATAAGACGCACTTTTTCCCCTCAAAAAAGAAAAATCTGGATGCGTTATATACATCGAATACAGCATTTTTTGCCTCCCGAAGCCTCGACCTTCACCCAAATGGCCATGCATAGCCTTATAAAGGCTTTCAGAGAGCTCCTGGAGGCTGGAGAGGGCAGAAATGAGCAACAAATGGGCCGTTTTTTGCCCCCCCAGCCCCCAACAGCATTCTATAAGCCTCCATAAGACTATGCATGAAATTTTTTTTTTTACAAAAAATGGGCCTGTTTTTGTGAAAAACGGACCGTTTTTGGGAGGTTTGCAGAGTGCAAAACTTTCCCCCCCCCCTTTTGGAAAGCTGTTTAACTGATTGATGAGAATTACATTGATCAAGTGCTGTGCCAGCAGAAACAAGGTGCTGCAGATTGTCAATGATTTCCTTCTCCAGCACATGGACAAATACACCTCCTGGAAACATCTACCTACCTACTTACTCTTTCTCTTTCCCTACCTATCTACTGTATTTCTCTCCCTCTATCCCTTTACCTACCAACCTACCTACTCACTCTCTCTCTCCCTACCTACTGTATTTCTCTCTATCTCTTTCTATCCCTCTACCTACCTATCTACCTACACACACACTCTCTCCCTACCTACCTACTGTATTTCTCTCTCTCTATATATATCCCTTTATCCCTTTATCTATCTACCTACCTACCTACCTAACTATTCTCTCTCTCTCCCTACCTACCTACTGTATTTCTCTCCCTCTCTATCCCTCTACCTACCTACTTTTAAAAAAAACAATGCCTCTTCAAAATCTTGGTCTGTCTTATACTCCGGTGTGTCTTATACTCCGAAAAATACGGTATGTTTCTTTAGAAATAAATCCTTGTTAAATTATTTCAACTAGGCCTTTACATTTCAATTATACATAATATTTACAGCTTTCAAAACAGAAACAGAAAAAAAGAAACTTAACAGGGACAGAAAGTATAATGTAGTAGTAACTAACCTTGAATAGTTGCCAATGTACTGTTGCTCATCAGAGCTGGGCTGAGAGCACCACCTAGCGTTCCAGGATTGAGACTAAGTAAGGCACCTCTGTAAATCCAAAACGTAAAGCAAAACAACCAAAAAACAAAAAAACAAAAAAAACAAGTGAGTTGTTAATTTAAAGGCAAAATGTATCTTTTTCTAGAATTTTAACTATAAGAACTGAAGTAGATCTATTAAATAAACTTTAATTTTGATTATACAATAACACACTATAGCACCGTAAATATTTGAGGACTAAAGTGATAGAAATATGTACAAGGATCCACTAAATATTTTTAAACTAGGAAAAGTGTCAAATGTTCTACTGTTATACTTTCATTAACAGAGAATTAACAAGATATGTAGATTTTTAATCACCATATATTCTAGATAAAGATACTGAAGTGCGATGACCCCTAGGTTCTCTCACTGAACTTTATATTTTAAAAACAAGTCTTAAAGATACTCACCCAGCTGCAAATTGGGAAGATGCCATCAAGCCTGGATTCAATCCTGCTGCAGCTGCCATTGCAGCCAGACTTGCATTTGCAGGCAACTGTGCAGCTCCTTGTAGTGCAGCTGCTGCTGCAGTTTGCAGACCAGAAGCAGTTACCATCACCTGGCTGGTCCCAAGTGCCGAGGTCAGGGGGGTGGAGGTTGTCTGTGTTGTGGTTGTCTCACTGGCACTGGATGCCTCAGATGTGGAAGCAGAGGCAGAAGGAGAAGGACTTAGGGAGGGTGATGTTACTGCCGAGGAAGCTGGAGGCGCCGTAGAAATTACAGTTGCGGTATTGTTGGGTATGGTTTCTGTGGTGCCTAAAACAATACAATATTTGAAGTACCTGGAGGGAGCCAATGTTACTCTGATGGAACAAAAGGGTAAGAATTAACTTGAATTTAAATAGTGGCTAACTCAGGGCAGATACAAGTATCCTTGCTTAACAACTGTCCTGTTTAGTGATGTTAAAGGTTATGACAGTGCTAAAAAACTTCATGGATATACCAATTTCATATGCCTATTTCTTTTGAGAAATACACAATATTATTTCCAACCATGCCTGACCACTCATAGATGTTTTAAAATAGCAATATATGGCATTTGGTATGTGTAAGAACCAGGGGTGGGTTTCAAAAATTGTTCGAACCTACTCTGTGGGCGTGGCCTCCTTTGTGGGAGTGGCTTGTCACCCATGTGACCAGATGGGAGTGGCTTGCCACCCATGTGACCTGGTAGGAGTGGCCAAGACAATGTTATTACTAGATATTACTAATTACTAGATATTATTAATATTACTAGATCATTATTAATCCGTAGATAACTGCGGGACATTACACACACACCCACACACACACCCAAACTATGACAGTGCTAGGAAAACACCCAAAAAATAAGAATCCCCCCCAAAAAAGACTGCCAATGAAACTATTTTTTTTTCCTAAGCCTAAGGACAGGAAAGACAAAGTCACTGGAATAAAAACCATCAAGGCAATGTGGAAAATTATAAAGGACAGGCGCTCACAGAACCATCAACCACCTCAGAATTACCTAAACAAGGAGGGTGAAACACACTGCCTTGCAACAAACCTGGCCTGCCCATAGAAAAGCAGTCACTTTGAGACACATAAACCTGGTCTGAACACTTAAAAGCAACATATTGCATCACAAATGAAACATTTGCAAAAAGGAATAACATTTCTTGTAATAAACATGCTATAAACAATAAATAAAAAAAATTCCCTAAAATAATTAAAAAGTACCGCGTTCAGAGAACACCAAAGGACCCCACAGTCCTCTCCCTCCTTATCTTTTTCTTTTTTGTTCTAACTTTCTCCTCCTCCCCCCCCCCCAACCCCACTTCCTTCTAGCACTGATGACGTTACCTAATTTGGTAATGAAATGCCTGTAAGAAAACCACCAAGCTCAGAAAGCAGCAAGGATCCCACTATCCCCCACCTCCTCTTTCTCCCTCTCTTTCTCCTGTTTGTCCTTTCTCTTTCTTCCCCCCCCCCCACTCCCTTCTAGCACTGATGATGTTACCAAACTAGGACTGCTGGAGAGGAGCTCTCACAGGCACAATCTATCTGCAGCCGTAAATGACTGCAAGCAGCAGCTTCAGGCACCTGCTCGCAGCTGACAGTTGCGTTTGGGAGTGGAGGTGGCGGCCGCGGAAGCGGGCACAGATGGGATGTCCCCGCCTGCTGAGTAGAAGGAGGTGGCGGGGATGTGTTGCTAGGCGGCCGGCAGGGTGGAGGTTGGTGCGGCGCTGCCACACTTGCCCTTGGGGCTTTTCTTATGGACATGTTGGCTGGCGCTGCTTCAGGGCACCCGGGTGCCGGCTCTTCTGAGTGCAGCCCATTCCCCCTCCCAAGAAGACCATTTTCTTTTTAAAAACGCCTCTGCAGACGATCTTGAAAACCTGCAAGGTTGCTTTGGGAGAGGGAAGACAGGCAGCATTCCCCCCACCCCATCCCTGGTTGCCTGCAGCCTCGGAGCCTTCCACAACAGTAAAGGCAATTAAGAACTTCTCTCACTCGTGAGATTTTCTTTACTGTGCAAAGGCTTGCTTTAAGGCTGCAGGCTCTGAGGCTGCAGGCACCCAGGGAGGGGGACAGGGGGAAATGCTGCCCATCTGTCCCCTTCCAAAGCAACCTTGCAGGTTTTCAAGATCATCCAGAGAGGCGTTTTTTAAAAAGAAAATCCTGAAAAGCCACAAGATTTGGAGAGATGGGCAGCCAGTCTTTTTTTTGGGGGGGGGGGGGATCCCCAGAACCAGGAGCGCAACCCGCACGGCTTGTTCAAAGAGCAAAAGAAAGGGACAGGAGAGGAGTTCGGCTGTTTGAAAAGCCCGGCTTGGAACTCCTCTCCTGTTCCTTCTTTTGCTGTTTCTACATGCCGAGCGGGTCGTGCTGCCTTGTTGGCAAGGGCACTTTGCAGCGACAGGGGCCAGGAGCGGTACCGGCGTTCCCGGAAGTTAATTACTTCCGGGTTCACGCAAACCAGGGCGATCCGGGTGGAACCCACCCCTGGTAAGAACCCTAATTCAACTAAGAACTGAACACTAATTCTTTTCAAGACTCACATGCATTTCCTGATGCTATCAACTTCCTCCTCAATCGCAATACTATAATCTTAGTTCTTTGTCCAAAACAAGAGACTCCTGATCTCTTTGCAAGTCAGTCAGAAATTGAGTGGCATTGAAAATACCCTTTTTGTAAATCTGTTTCTATTTTATTCATTTTGGTTTTTATTTTTCATAAAGATTTTTTTTGTACCTCTGCAAATCTTGGAGCTCCCCAAATCTGTTGGTATCTCCTTTTTGTTAATGCAACCATTTTGGCTACAGAATAATTAGCAATTATCTCTGAATTTTTTGTTAAAAAAAGATGGAATTATATATCACTCTATTCAATATTTCTATTGCTCCAATTAAAGCATTTCCACATAAAAGCATAAACCACATAAGGTGAATTTTAACTTGTACCTATTGGTTGAAAATCCTATTACAGAAGACAGTTTCAAACACAACTATAGGGAGTCAAGTGTGCATATCACTTGAATTGATTTTAGTCTCTCTTCCCTTACACACTCAGTGATTCTTTTGCATGAACATTTAGCATCAACAATTAGACTAACAGTAATTTATTTTAAAAACTCAATATGGCCCAAAACCCTAGGCAATCACAATATTAAGAAACACAATTCTTATATAAGAACAGTATTAAGAAACAAACAATAATTTGGCTGCTTTAAATTTTAGATCAGAATTGACTTATTCTGCAACTCTTTATTAAGCTAAAGTTCAGTGTTGTTTAGTACAAGTAAAGTTAGTAAACTTTAGTAAAGTTCTTGAGCCAAATACAGAATTACTATTTGAGATATAAAAATGCTTAGATTTGTAGAAAGGCAGATGACTTTATTGTATGGATTACTTTGTTAGTAGAGGAAAATATGATACAACAAAAGGTATATTTTTTACTGAGAGACTTCAGAAGAAATAATAATTTTGATGCTGCATACTGATGAATTGTAAGTATTTATTAAATATATTATCAGGCGTCATTCCATTTTTTCCTCAATCTGAATTAAGAGTTACATATGAGAGGAGTAGTTTACACAAATTTACAAATTGAAACAAAGAAACAAACCTTGATGTCCTTTTAAAAAGCAGTAAATCTGAATATGGGTAACACAATGATCCATTGACTTGATAACTAAATTATGGAACTGTTTCTTGAGAGAAGTTTGGCTTAGTTCCATTTTCTGTTCTTTAAAAAAAAAACCAAACCCACTGCAGGTATGTTTATTCACCCCTACATTTTTGTATAACTACTACTTCAGAATTTGGCTGCATTTAAATAGTTCTATTATTTTACTGTTCATTAAATGAACATTTTTTAAATATTTTCATTGATTATTTTTAAGCACTAGGGTTTATTATGATGGTTATATATGTGTATGTTTATGTGAATGTATGTATGTATGTATGTATGTATGTGTGTGTGTATGTGTACACACACACACACAAACACACGCACAAACACATATTTTTGTAAAGTACTCTGAGTGGATAAAGTATATAGATATGATAATAATTTTATGTTTAAGAGCAAGCTTTTAGATTCAGTTACAGTCTAAATGGCTTCTTACCTGAGACTGCCAAACTAGTTACAGTTGCGCTGGTTAAAGGGAGCCCAGGGTTGACAGTCAAAGCGGTAGCTGCACTGCTTGTCACAAGGCTTGGTGTAGTTGCCACCTATAGATCAAAAAAGATGTCACAAATAAATAAAGGAGTCAAATGAAAACTTCTATATAGCTTTAGATATTTACCGTAACAAGCTGTCTTTTATTATTAAAATCATTAATCTTTTTATGTGTGTGGAAAAATG
Organism: Thamnophis elegans; assembly: GCF_009769535.1. Classification (NCBI taxonomy): domain Eukaryota; kingdom Metazoa; phylum Chordata; class Lepidosauria; order Squamata; family Natricidae; genus Thamnophis; species Thamnophis elegans. The sequence continues at coordinate 39,364,714 of NC_045546.1, forward strand.
AAAGTAAATACATTAACATACTACAATGTTAAATACAGTATTCAGAATTGCATGTGTTAGGTGCTATTTTTCTGCACCAACTACAAAATAGAAATAAGAACTGAACTGGGTACATTAATTTCCACTCATCATAACTATCAGATTTTGAGATCCTTAAGAGCAAAAATATCAACATCATCTTCTTGCTATTCTTAGCAAGAATTATTACATTATCTCCCAATCTAACACAATTCAAATGGTTTTGAATTTTTACCAATGAAGTTGGACAAGGGAACATTGCTTTGATGGGTGAGTTGCTGGTTCCACTACTAGGTGGGTTAATTCTTTTTTCCTTCTGGCGCCGATTACAGAACCAAACACGGATCACCTCTTTTTCCATTTTCAGCTGGTCAGCTATCATGGTTATCTCTTCCGAGGTAGGCTTTTGGTTCTGAAAGATAAAACCATTTAGACTATTTTATGTTGTATGGTATAGTTGGGAACTACAGTATGTTTCTTTCTATATTAAAAAAAACTACAACAAAAGAAGTAAGTACCACCGATAAGCTAGATACAAACTGTATCTTATTACAGAGTGAAAGAAATATTTATATCCCTACAAAGTATTTAGAGTTGGCTTCATATTTAACTGCTAGAATACTTTATATAACTCTCACTGGAAACCACATATGGTACATTATGTAAAAGAGTAGCAGACTAAGTTGTAAACATATGTCTCAATGTAAAAATAACTTTTTATTTGGGAAAAAAAGTCGGATATGGAATTGAATTTAACTTGGTAGATCTTAATTTTGCTTATGGAAAAGTACTGCATCTTAAGTTTGGGATTCTCTTGTCACAAGGTTTTACATGATTAAATTGTTGCAGTAAGAATAGATATTCTTCAATTAGATTTTTTTTTACCAATAGTTCATTCTGTTTAATTATTCTTATTATACTGTCTGCCTTTGTTAATTACTGAATATTATTTTAATAATGGTTTTGAAATGCTATACTGATATAACCATTGCCTTTGTATCCAGTGCTAATCTAATGTTACCTTGAAAATTCTTATTCAATTTTATACTGCTTATAAATCTTTCCTCTTTTTTTGCTCTTTTCTTTTTTCTTTTATGCTTTTCTTTCTAATACATCTTCAATTATTTATTAAAATTAAAACATAAAAATGCAAATGGCATCTCAATGCAAAGACATACTTGTTTGTACGTGACCTATTTTCTACACAAGTCCTAAAACAATGTGCATGTATGAAAATTTGCACCCCATTTCATCAACTTTTTAAAAACAAATGATTGCAATAAAAACTAAAACCTTATATACTGGGATAGTAAGTGCAAGTACTGACCTCCAGGAAACTCTTCTCTAAGGCCACACGTATATTGGTCTCTATGCTGGTGCGTTTCTTCCTCCTACGGTTCAAGCCCTCAATCCCCAGCCCTGGAGAATTCAGGGCACTTGGGCTGGAAAGAGCTGAATCAGATGAGAGGTTTTCTGCAAAAAGATCAAGTTAATGATAATAATTAATGTAATGTAAGCATTAAGTTAATTTAAAGAAAGTAAATTTCATTCATTGTGCTTGCCTAAAAACATACATACATTCCAAAGTTTTATTGTTTGGGACCTGAAGTTCACACGTAGAAATCCATTCCAACAAAACAGGAAGCATACTCACCAGTGGTGGGTTTCAAATTTTTTAGAACCTATTCTGTAGGCGTGGCATGTTTTGTAGGAGTGGCTTGGCAGTCATGTGAATGAATGGGCGTGGCTTGGCAGTCATGTGACCAGGTGGGAGTGGTCAACTTGGAAAATGTGGTGACACTCACTTAGTGACGCTCTTGCTTAGCAACCAAAATTTTGGGCTCAATTGTGGTCATAGGTTTTCTTTCTTTCTTTCTTTCTTTCTTTCTTTCTTTCTTTCTTTCTTTCTCTTTCCTTTTTTCTCTTTATCTTTGTCTCTCTCTCTTTTCTCTCCTTCTCCCTCCATTCTTTCCTTCCTTCCTTTCTTGTGTGTATGTTTCCACTTTCTTTCTTTCTCCCTTCCCTCCCTCCCTCCTTCTCTCTTTTTCTTTCTTTCTCTGCCTTCTTTCTTTCTTTCTTTCTTTCTCTATCACTCTAAGGTTTGATGAAAGCAGTCACAAGTTTAGGGAATCTTTTCTCCAAAAATTAAACCAGGATTCCAACAAAATCTCTAGGTCAGCATCAAACTCAGGTTTTGACTTTTATCCAGAGCCTGCCCCACCAGCTTCAAAAGCTCGGGACAGATTAGGTCTCTCCAGCTCTCTCTCAACAGAGAGGGAGGAATAAGACACCACCTATGTCTAGTCTACAATGCACCCCTTGTAGCAGTTCCAAGAAGATTCTACAATTTGATTCAGGGGATCATGAGGGCACAGATCAACCCCCCAAGTGGCTTCAACAGCTCTCAGAGAGAGATCGTGAACAACCAGATCTTTTCCCTACCATCCAGCCTCAACCAGTACCTATCCTTCCTCCTCAACACACACACATTGCCATCACAACTGAGGAAGTTTCTTGGATGAGAAGTGAAACATTTTGTTCTTCTTCCTCAAGGAAAAAACAATCCAGTTGCTTTTTGGAAAAAACATCTTTGAGACATAAAAGAGCTGTCACGGGGTGAAGAGCTTCCCGCTACAGGTGCAGTCTACCTGCAGCCGCGAATGGCTGCAAGCAGCAGCTTCAGGCACTTCGTTTGGGAGTGGTGGCGGCAGCGGTGGCAGGCACAGAATGTCCCGGAGCCCAGGCACTTTCGGGACCTTTGCAGGGCTAGGAACCGGCTGGAAAACAAGCCCGCCGCCGCTTCTGAGCGCCGAATCTTCAGCAAGCAGCAGATGCGCCTGTTGTGAGGCCGTTCCGTGCTCCAGCCCGGCCAGGGAAGACAGGCGCCCTACACACCCACCAAGCTTCCCCAAGCATGGTGAGAGAGAGAGAGACTGAGCAGTGACTGGGTGGGCGGGGGGGAGTGAGCTGGGGGGGGCAGGCCAGGGGAGGGAGCGTTCTGCTACGGTGCCACCGGACCAACGGGTACTGAAAGGCACAGTAAATTTGACCCTCCGGTACTCCTGTACTGGTGCATATCGGGTGAAACCCACCCCGGTACCCACTTGCAAAAAGAAAGGAGACCCACAATTCCAATGAATAAAATGAACTTCCCACAACTATATATATATACTAACATCTTGTTTATTAAACATGGGTTTACACTGCGGTAAAACTCCATATATCCTTATTTAGAATAAAAGTTTAATGTCTATCACTCAGTAATTTGGCTCAAATATTCTTTAAAACTTGTCTTAAGAATATAAAATTTTATGCAATGCTTATGAGGTTATTTTTTAACAGGAAACAATTATAAATAAGACACAGATGCAGAAAAGCTTCAAGCTTTAGCCCATACTGTACAAGGTTTCTTTTGAAAAATCTGCCAAGTTTTACTTATAAATCCTATTCTGCAAAATTTTATTAAGTCATCTACAGATATAATTCTCGCAAAGTGTACTTTTATCTTCAGGAAAATTAACAGGAATCATTTTCAGAATTCCACAAATCAGCTGTGAAATTATGAGAAAATCTACAACTATTTACCTGCATCATTGAGCCACTTTTCCAGAAGTGGTTTTAACTTGCACATGTTCTTAAAGCTGAGGTTCAAGGCTTCAAAGCGAGAAATAGTAGTTTGACTGAAATCATTTCCATACAGTTTGCCCATAGCGAGCCCAACATCACCCTACAAGGACAAAAAGACAATAATCTGTTGAGGATATCAGATGTAACAAAATTTCTACTCAGCATTGGAACGATGGTTTTCCACTTTCAGTAAACCATTATTGTAGAATGTCTGAGATACTTATTGTTCATTTTACAACTGCAATAGCTCATGTCTTAAAACCTTGCCACAAATGATTTTCTATGGGAAGTTATGAAGATGTTTTGATAATATAGCTCCCTATCTATGGATGAAAATGTCAGGGTTCTGAGTAATCATCCCATATCAACCCTGAAGTTGGATGAACTGAGGTCATTTTGTATTTTCCGCTTCTGTGCTGACAGCAAGGCTCCATAATACTAAGTGTCAGCTCTATCTAAAGCAGAAGTTCTTTGTTAATACATTATCTTTAGGAGTCTGACACATATGCTTCAAAAGTTCCTTATCAAATTGGGTGCAAAATATCCACTAAGCATGTATTTAAATATATCAGTATTAATAAACATTAAATAATATTGCAAATTTAGAAATAAGAAACCACTTCTAATTGGGAAAAGTGATTAAGAGCCTCAGATCTGAATACCATTGACCAAATCCCTTCTACATGGAAGTGCGATCATACCTGAGTGAATCCAAGTTTGATCCGTCTTTGTTTAAAAGTCTTGGCAAATTGCTCAAGCTCCTCAAGATCACTGGGCTCTTCCAAGCTGGGTGTATCAATTCGCTTTGGTGTTGTCTGGCTCTGTGGAAGTGACTGAATAGGGGTCGCTGCTATTGTGCGTGTTGGGGTTGCTGGCTGTTAAGAAATACAAGAAAGTAGAGTAATATGGAAACTGCAGTAATAATGTACTACAAGAATGATATTCTAATTGTCTTGTTTTCAATCCAAGTGCACTTGCACTCAATAATTTATGTCACTGTGCCAGAGGTTCTCAAACCTTAGTGGTATACAGCACCCTTGCTTTCTCAGTAAATTTTTCATGGTACCTCTATGGCAAAAGAAATAATGAACAATTATTTTCACTAAGTACAGGTAATACTTAGTCTTCGACTTATGACCATTTGAAGTTACAATAGTAGTAAAAGTGCTCATGGCCATATTAGCAATAGCACTTTGACTTATATACCGCTTCACAGCGCTTTTACAGACCTCTCTAAGAGGTTTACAGAGTCAGAATATTGCCCCCAAAAATCTGGGTCCTCATTTTAGCCCCTCGGAAGGATGGAAGGCTGAGTCAACCTTGAGCCTGTTGAGATTCGAACTGCCAAATTGCAGGCAGCAAGCAATCAGCAGAAGTAGCCTGCAGTACTGCACTCTAACCACTGAGCCACAAATTTAAATTTTACTTGGAAACTGATTAGTCAATGTGTGGTATTAGTGTTATGTACTCCTAGGAATATGTGTCAATTATCATATGGCCAACAGTGTCCTGGTAAATCCATGTACAGTGTACTGCACTAATCTAACCAAGTTGTAATGAGGATCTAAAGTACAGTAGACAGGTTCTCATGTACCAGATTAGGGATAATATTAACAGTTTAATCTGAAATTTCTTTTACACATACAGGTTATCTAGCTGTTACAGTATATCGTGTGTGTGGGGGGGTATGTGTGTGGTGTGTGCATGTGTATACATTATTTCAATTTTAGAAACAGATACATTTGGTATCACCATAGCTGTTTGGAAGGAAATTAATACTTTTAATAATTTTATAGTAATATAAAATGAAGTATAGATATTTTGAAGGATATCAGTAAGCATATAAACAAGGATGACTCAACAGATATTTCACAATTTCTGAAAAGCTTTGATCCAAGAATCCTGGGTCAACTCAAGTGCTCTCATAGATTAGCAATTAATTAAAACCAGGGAGCAAAGAGTAGGCATAAATTTTCAATTCTCAAAATGCTGAGATATACAAAGAGGAAGTCCATCAAATATCTATTTCAGGACAATGGATGTAATTTATATTCCATAAATTAAATGGAAGTAGGGCTGACTAGCAGCAATGAAAGACGGCTAAATCAAAAGTGATTGTAAAGAATGGGCTTCCCCAAGCAAACACAGTTCAGAGTAAACAGATGTAAAGAGTTACATGTTGGCGTTTAAAAATCTAAAATTTATCTATATATTAATAGGATCTGAGCTGCTAGTAACTGACCAGGAAAAGTGATCTTGTAATAATTTAATAATGGAGAGCTTGAAAATGTCAATGCAGTCAGCAGCTGCTGTAGAAAAGACATGAATGGAACCATAGAAAGGGAATAGAACTACCAATATAATAATGCTATATAAATCTATGTTGCAAAGCGCCCTTAACTATTGTGTACAGATCTGATCATCAGCACTGAAGTTAATGTAAAAAAGGGAAGATGATTGGTGGGATGAAGCACCTTTCATGAGGAAAGGCTACAACAATAAGAAGGGTATGGGAAGATATGATAGAATTATATAAAGTCATTGATGGCATAGATAAAATGGATAGAGCTAACTTTTCTTCTCACTCTCCTAATGTTAACATTCAAAATGATCCACTGAAAATAAACAAATGGGGATTCAGGATTGAAATAAATATCATTTTAAAACCTTGTTGGAATAATAGAAAGAACAATCTTTCAGAGAAAGAGATATCAGAACATCTCTATTTTTCCTTCCATGGTAAAGATTACAAGATCAGTTAGAACAATTAATCAGTGGAACAACTTGCCTCCAGAAGTTGTGAATGCTCCAACACTGGAAGTTTTAAGAAGATGTTGGATAACCATTTGTCTGAAGTGGTGTAGGGTTTCCTGCCTAAGCAGGGGGTTGGACTAGAAGACCTCCAACGTTCCTTCCAACTCTGCTATAGCATAGTATAGCATAGTTGTAAGGGACCTTGGAGGCATAGCATGCTATGCTGTTCTGCAGTCTCTTGCTACTGAAGGTGAATGCTGCAGCACCTAGAGATAGCAGAATAGAAGAGAAAGATCTGGAGAAAATCACAAGAATGGGGCAAGGACATTAACTTACCAGTGATATGATGAAGACTATGTTTGGGAAGAAAATATTCAGCATTACTCCTCTCTCATTCTCCCTTTCCCCTAAAACAGGGGTCCCCAATCCCCGGCCCACTACCAGGCTTTAAACCATTCAGATCCGGGCCATGGAAGTAGTGGGAGAGTACGCATATCCCCACTTGTGTGAACAAAACTGGAAAGGTTGGGGAACTCTGGCTGAAAATACTATGCTTCCAGTAGCCTTTAAAATATTTGTTTGCAGGCAATTGAAAATGAATTGGTAATGTCATTCCATGCCTTCTTGTTCAGTAAATTTGTGACCTTGGAAACAACCACAGCAATGTGTGACCCTATAGAATGTGACATGATAGGCATTTTGAAGGCCACCTGGATTGATAATCCTGAAGAATGAGACCAAGAATTCAAATCATGTACTATTTCATTTATTCTACTGTATCTCATCAGTTAGCAGAATAAATAAAATAAAATAAACAAACAATGAACTGACCTGAGAGGTGAAAGTGATGCTTGGCTGAGACTGCAGGAGGTTGGCTTGGCTTTGCTGAGGTAGTTGCGTTAAGAGATTCTGCGCTTGCAGGAGGCCTGAAAATTGAATTTCATTTACATAAATGGAATTAATTAGCATAGTTTGCTGACGTATGGGTTCTAAAATTCACAACATTTCTTCATGTGTATCATACTTGTTGCTCAAGCCACTGTTAAACAAAGACTATATTATTTTCTTAAAAACAATGGAAACAGAGCAGGAAGTAAAATATTAAGTAAGCTCTTATGTTATTGTGCTTTAGAAAGCATAACTCATGTGGGTACAGTCTCTCAAGCCATAGTTGCATTTTACTTCTTAGCTATAGACTAAAGATTTTAAAGAAAAAAAATATGAGATTGAATTAAATTTTAAATAAATTTATTTTGCCCTTATATCACATTAAGAATCCCAAAGAATTATAGATGCTTGGAAAACCAAAAGGTTTGGAGGGCTACTTAAAACTCTTGGGACTTCAGGTTATGAAATCTACTGTAAGTAGTGCAGTATATGACTGAGGTGTATACCAGATAACTGATCAGGCAAAGAAGGACATGGATTGGAAAGGAGGGAAGACCTTTGGCTCCCCTAGATGAACCATTTGTGCCCCTTCTAAATTGGAAAGCCCTTCAGAAAATCAGTCTTATTCCATTCACCTCATGGCTTGATTACTACCCTGTGCTATACATATGGACTGCCTTGAATGTCCTTCAACTGGTCCAGAATGCAGCAGTGTGGGAAGTGATAGACATACCCCAGAATGTCTATGTGAGACCTCTACTTTACAAATGGCACTGGTTGCTAGCATGTGATTTAATATGTTGGATATAATCTATAAAACCCTATATAACATAGGAACAGATTATTTGAAGGACCATCTGTCTCCCCTGGTCCAACTGGTGGGTTCCAGGCTCTTTTGATTGAACAGTGCAATTAGGATCTAGGAAATGTGATTTTCTATCATGATGCCTGCCCTTTTGAATGAGATTCCCACTGAAACCAGTATGATTCTTACCCTGGTGGAATTCTAAAGGCCTTAAAAACATCCCAGGCCTTTGGTTACTATGAAAGGAATCTCTTGTGGTATTTGTTTTTCTATTATTTTATCTGGAGCAACTGGATACCATCTTGCTTTGTTTTTGTGTTTTGTTATACCCCAAACCACTCAGTCATTGGTGTTAGGCACTACTTAAATTATAAAAATAATAAATGTGAGTAATTATTCTGTGCTAACCAAAAACATTCAGCAAATCATGTTTAGGGTATGTCCCCTTTAATTCTGTTGTTCAATATTACTTGGTGAACTCCATGAATTTGCCTACAGCAATCCATTTAAAAACCAAATACAGGTAGTCCTCAACTTACAACCACAATTTCTGTTGTTAAATGAGAATTTGTTAAGGGACTTTTGCCCCATTTTACGACATTTCTTGCCACAGTTGTTAAATGAATCACTGCAGTTGATAAGTTAATAACCTAGTTAAATTAATCTGGCTTCCGCATTGACTTTGCTGGTCAGAAGGTCACAAAAAGAGATCACATGACCCCGTGACACTGCAATGGTTGTAAGTATGAACCAGTTGAAAGCATCTGAATTTTGATCACATGATCATTGAGATGCTGCAAAGGTTGTAACTGTGAAAAAGTCATAAGTCATTTTTTCAGTGCCGTTGTAACTTTGAATGATCATTAAATGAACTGTTGAAAGTTGAGGACTACCTGTAAATTGAGGGCTCTTTATTTAGTATGTATACTATATACTGCAATCTTTACTGAAGAGGAAAGGACGGGACTTAATGTTTCCTTCTAATTACTTTGATGGAGATATAGGGTTTATAGAAAATTCAAAACGTTTACATACACGTCTTCTCTGTCCTTTCAAAAAGATAGAAAAAATGAAACAAAACCTAAGACCTCATAAATTAATGGGCTTTTTTAATTTGAAAAGGAAGCCTATTTCCGATTCGTAGTAACTACAGCTCTTTTGTAAATAAAATTTTTATTTCCAAAGAAACACAAACACACAACACATATAACATAAAAGCCTCTTCGACTACATACATTGTGTTGATTGGTTACAAGGTCTTTCTGCATCCTTTCCATAGTCATCACTTGAATTTTATCAAAATTCACATATTGTCAATCAAGATATCTTTGTATACATTATTATTATGCTTCCTTTGTTTATCACTATTTTAGACAAGCTATTCTAAATATATAACCATATATATTATAATGATTCATTATATCATCTTCAATATATCCAATAATAAAGATTTTTTTTATCCTATTCTGTCATTCTATTATTTTAGCATTGATAGCATTCTCTAATAATTTTCAATTCCATGTTTTTTCCCCATTATTAGTATCATCAATCTAATATACATGTATACAAATTGTTATAATTATTAAAATCCATTAAGCCTAGCTATTATTACATCCTTTCAACATAAGGAATATTAAATTTTAAGTAAATTTATATTATGACATTTTATTACATCATCCTGAAATCATTCAATGATATTACATCTTTATATTCTATTCTATACAGAATTGTTTATCTTTTATAAAAAGGCTTTTCAACATCATCTCCATAATCCTCACTTACTTTGTATAAAATTTCATATTATCAAAGTATATATAAATGCTTTGTTATGATTATTAATCATTTATTTGATTATAGCTATTATTACATTGTACATAGCACTCAAACTTTAACTATATTTAACTAAAATTTATTGTGATATTTCATTTCATCATCCTGTATCCTTCCAGAAATAGTGTAGTCCAATATCTCTTGCCATTTGTAAAGTCTGTATTCTAAGTGTTTTCTTGATAAGTCTTATGTGGACTTCTCTTAAGAACTTGTTGTTCATTGCATGTCTTATAACGATTTGAAACCCTCTATCTGCTCCTTTTATCAGCTTAACTTTTGTTATCATTAGTGCTTCTGCTGAGATTACTCTCATTATTTCTGCCAAATTTTCTCTCCTTTCTTCATCTATGTTCTGACATCTGAAAAAAAGTTCCAGTTCATCGATTTCTCCTTTCCATATTTCACACTTGTCATTTCCCTCCACTCTCAGTATGCTGTCAGTGTCAACAATTTTCTTATCACTTTCATATGTCTCTGTGATTTTTTGAGCTCTGTCCTCAAACTTCATCACTGTCCCTGTTCTTTCTGTATTTTGATCTATAATTTCAAGTCTCTTTTCCATATTTTTATTTCATTTCATTTTCATTTTCATTTTATACAATCACTTATATACTGTGCGTAACAAAAAAAACAAAAAAAAGGGAAAAAAAATCCACCATAAAAAAACCAACATAACACTTCAATCCCCCATACACCCTTTCTTCTCCCCCTCCAACTTTCATTTCTCCCCTCCAACATTCCCCTCTTCTACTTCCCTTCCCCCTCAGACATCTCCCCCTCCCTCCATCTCACCCTCCTTACATTCCCCTCTCACTCCCTCTTTACTTCTCCCTCTTCTTTCCCTCTACTCCTCAATTTGGTGTATCCCTACAATTAATCTATTCAGTTTATTTTTTAGAAAATGAAAGAAAAAAAGAAAAGAAAAGCGAGCAACAGTATACAAGTGCATTCTTATTGTTCTAAGAATTGAAACTGTATTTCCACCCTCCCCCCTATAATCCCCCCTCCCTAACCCCCTTACGGCTTCCCAGGTCCCATACCCGGCATAGTTCTTTAACAAGCACTGGAGTGTAATAAGACCAACTAACTTTAAAATTAAAAGAAAAAATAGAAAGAAAAAGACACACAAAAAAAAGAAAAATAAGAAAGATCAATAAACCCGCTACATTAACACAGCTTCCCATCCTCTGTAAATCTTAAACAATGTGCCTCATTCCAAATTTCGGTTATTTTATTACTTGCAGGATTTCAAACTCTATTAGAGCCAGGTAAGTTAATCAATTGGGGTTCTCCAACTAAAGGTCTCATTGCTTTATCTATCTATTCAGACCTTTAATTTATCTCTTTTTTATCCAAATATCCAAACCTTTCTATAAAACCATTAAACTCAAGTACTTCTTTCATTTTTCATTTCCAACACCTCCCATTCTGTCCTTACCCACATCCACGTGTAAATTTTTTACCTTCCACCCTGCCTTTACCCATGTCCACATATATATTTTATTCGCGTCCATTGCTCCTCACATATTTACTCCACCTTCCTGGAGACTCTCTGACTAATCTTTCTTAACCTTATATTGAAATAGCAATTCATACAAACATCAGCTTGCATTCTAGCCCCAAGTAGTCTAGTTAAGCTTTCGCTACCCTTCCATCTCCCACGCAGCTCCCAACTCCGTTCGTCCCAAACCACAACTCAAGAAGATCGCGATCTCCGCTCTCCTCGCCTAGGAAAATAATTCATGCGCAATTTGAGTTAGAGTTCAAACAAATCTTATATACAATATATGTCCACAATCAGCAGCGCTTCTTTCAGCCTCCATATCTCATCATCGATATACAACTTTTCCATTTTATACCAGGCAGAAATCATGAAGTTTTAAAAGCATCGCTAAGTCTTTATTCTTTACTCTTCTGCCCTTCCGGAAGAGGAAAGCAACACCCTCCGCCTTGTGGCCACGTGTCCCGCTGCTTGTCTTCTCCTTCTCCTTGTCTCTCTCCAGGTCCGGATGAATCAGGAAGTCCCGCCTTCAAAGTCTTGTAATAAAATTCTCGGGCTTCACAGACAGAGTTAAAGCGATGTTTTTGATTCTCAAATGTAACTGTAATGCCAGCCGGGACTTCCCATTTGTATGGAATCTGAGAATTTCTGAGTTCTTCAGTTAAGAAAATGTAGTCTCTCCTTGCTCTTAATATTTGAGATGGTATTTCTTTAAAAACAATCAAGTCCTGTCCATCAATTCTCAGCCTCTTGTTGTAAAGCCTCTGTATTATCACATTTCTGGATTCCCTTGTGGTGAAATATATAATTATGTCCCTCGGAAGCTGTCGCTGTTTTGCTACCCACGAATTCTGGCGGTAAATTTTTTGGATCTGCCAATCAAAGTTAAGTCCCGGACTTCCCACCGAACGGCTAAGAGCCTCAAAGAAGATCTGTTTCAAATTCTCCTGTTCCTTTTCACGCAGTCCTCTAACTCTTATTGCAAACGCAGTCTTATTATAATTTATCATGACAAGTTGTTTTTGAGCATTTTCAATTTCCTGTTGTAACGTTTGGATTTTGGATGTCAAATTAGAGTTGGTTTCTTCCAAAAGTTCCAATTTATCCTCCGTTTCAGCAATATAATCTGTCATAACTGTCATTACTCCGATCATATCCTCCTTTGCTTGAGCAATTTTAGCATCAAATTGATCATATAAATCCGATATCAGTTGATTAATTTCCTGTCTGAAATTATTAAGCGTTTTGAGAAGAAATTCTTGTGTTAACAAATCTCCAGTGGAGGGCGTAGGAGGCAAGGGCAGCGACTTCATAGCAATTTTTTGAGATGTGTTATTAAGGAAGCGCTTCTGCTTAGATTTGGGAGCCATTCCAAAAAAATAAAAAATAAAAACAAGCAATCAAGCAAGCCAACAATCAAAGTCTCTGCTCCCCTCAGTTAATCTTTTAACAGTTAATACGGAGAAGCCTTCAGGAGAGTAGGGCTGACTAAGTACGTCACATCAAACACAAAAGCTATAAGATCGCCATCTTGTGACGCAGCTAGAAAAGGGAGCCTTTTACAAAATTGAAGCTGGTATTTTGGATAATAATAGAAGAAATTCCTCAGGAATGGTCCCCGCCCGGATTAATTTTTAAATAGCTTAGCTTTGTCCTGGGGGGGGGGGCAACCTGCCTAGGGCTGCAAAAAAGCAGCTGCGAAGAACTGGCTGGAGTAAAAGCTCAGCTAATGTTGAACCTCTTCTCCATTTACAGCGGGAAAAAAAAGGCTGTGAATTACAAAGAGATCCTAACAACTGACCTTCTCCCTGCCCCTTTCTGCCAGAAAGGGGAGATATCTATAGATCTTATAAGATATACAGACCAGAACTCTGAGAGGAGCTCCGTTGAGCTCCCGTCGGCGACAGCTCCTCAATTTCAAGTCTCTTTTCAATTCTCTCTGTGATTATTAAAACTTTTTGAATTTCTAACAAAATTCTTTGCACAGTTAGAGTCTTTTCTTCTTCACATTGTGCCATTTTCCAGGTTATAAACATTGCCAAAACATCCGAGACTTTTTAGGTTTCAAACAAATTCAGTGGAGTTTTTCAAATCAAAGCTTTCTCTTTCCTTCAAAGGAACACCTGTATAAACAAAACGTTTTCCACTGACCCTTTCAGTAAACAAAGCTTATAGCTTTGTAATATCAGGTATTGCCAAGCCTCTAGCCACTAGATGGCAGTGTTACCTCTTTTCCATCTGTTTTTGCCTCTCTTTGTAAATTCCAAGCTCCAGAAGACAAAAAAAATGTTTAAAAATTACGCTCTGTCCAAGCCTTACGACAGAAGAAACTTTTAATCCACGAATACAAAAAATGGAAAAAGTATAGAGGAAGAAAGAAAAAAAGAGACCAGTCCAGTTTAAAAGTAAGAGGCATTTGTAAAAAGTCTCTCCATAAAAAACAAACAAAGTTAAGGTAGAAAAGATAACATCATAGTTTTAAACCAGGGTTAATTCGCCACTTATTTTCTTCTGTCTTCAATTTTATTTTAAACTCCAAGTCTTTTGGGTTTTCCCTTCTCTAATAATAAAAATTTTTCTCCACATTTTGACACACAGTTTCTCCTGTATTGCTTCTGTTTCAGGGGCTTGTCCTAACCTTCTGCAGCCATTTTGGCTGCTTCTCTTGTAGTTGGCAAAAAGAGCTTTCGCCTGGATCAATCAGGGACTTTGCAATGTCCCTGAGATCAGCAGGACATGCTCTTCTTTATCACTGTTCCTTCAGAATAGTTTAGGTACAAAAGGACCGTCCAGGAACAGAGATATTGACAGCAATCCTGGAGCCCCAAGATTGCATGTCGTGTTGTTGCGACATCAAGCCCCGCCTCCAGTAACTACAGCTTTTTGAACTGCAGATGTTACAGGAAGTTGTGCATAGTTTAAAAGCAAATGCACATGGCTTTCAATCTTTTTGATCAAGCCACACCAGATAAAATGATCATATTAAAGCACTAAGAACACATCCTCTTATTAAATCCAACTTGGAGTGATTTCTAAGAATTTCTATAAATTACACAGCAAACAATTACTTCATATTAGAAACTATACTACAGGAGTTAATGGACTTAACCGCTTAAGCGTATGCTATAGTTAATATCTATACTTCCAAGAAAGCATATAGGAAATTTAATAGCAATTACCAACTTTTGATATCCATTTCTAAGTTCTAAACTTTATATCGATACCTAAACATTTAAATTCAACCTAATCAATATTTAATCCACGCCAAAAAATATGTAGTCTCATCCAATAAGAGCAGCTGTGGAGAAGCTGAGATAAATGTTACATTCTCAGTGTAAAGCCTGTTGTTATATGTGAATGTGTGTATATCTTTTACTAGGTGTTAATAACATAAAAATCCTTGCAAGATCTCCACAGAGATAATCAGGGAACCATCTTCTGGATGTTTAACCACAAGCATATTTCAGAGGACCTGTCCAGAAAGTGTTTTGCCCACAGAACTTCATTGTGAGCTATTAGCCAGAAGTTCCATATGGGAATACTGTGGTAAGCCAAGCCATTACTTAAAAAAATCTCTACTGGGCTCCATGTCTAAATAGAGGTTCAGGCCTTAGCTGTTTCTTATCAGATTTCTCCACATGTATTACTAGCAATATACAAATGGACCTTTGTTCTAGCAAATTGCACTACCATCCCATTTCCTAGAAAGCCAGTGTTTAATAATGGTTGATACAATTGGTCGTTAAATGGTAAAAGGAAAAGGAGAATGGCAAATTATTTGCCTTTATCTACAAGCCACCAGCATTTTGTGCTTCCTGTAAGCCACACGTGTCAAACTCACGGCATCACATTGCCATCACAACATTTTTCCCCTTTGCGGAGCTGGGGTGGATGTGGCCTGCGCATGATGCATCTGGCCTGTGGGCCACCAGTTTAACACCCCTGCTTTAAGCCAAAAAGAAAAAAAAGATCTATAATATAAAGATACTATTCTCATAACAGAGTCCTCTTGAAGGTTTATGACATGTCTATTCTGTAGAATTTGCTGGGAACAAGCTCAGCCAATTACTATTAATCGTATTTGCTTAAGCTTCAAGTAAGTGGTACAGCTGAACAACTTCTAAACATTCTGAAAAAATGTAAATTTGTTGCTGATTAATCAATATGCAATTAGAATAAAAACTATTTTAAAAATAATTTCTTTATCTTTCACACAGAAAATGATTTGTATAAAGGGACACTGAGTAGATACATCCTGGTCAGGTGACTACCGTCAGTCAGATGGTTCCAATAGAACAGTTTCTTTTTCTTACCCCAAAAGAAGCATGCCTGTAACCAATTTTTTTAAAATTAGTGTCTCAAAAAAAAAAAAAAAAAAAAAAAGGAAAACTCTAAAAGATCATCTCAGAAATGTATTGCTTACCCTGCTGCCCCTGCGGTGTTTGTGAGATGATGAACTGTGCTGGTTGCAAGTTGGTTGTTGGATGCACCAAGACAAACTGTTGCAGATTGAGATTTTGTTGCTGGAGCTGCTGTAGATGCTGCAGATCCTTCAAGAAGGAAAACATATGAGATATCCAGAACTAAGCATCTTCCCCTTCTCCTTTTTATAATAAAATAAAGCCAAAGGAAGGACTCCAAACTTCTTGTTCCCTGAACACAATGTACTTATATACACCATGATATACTTTGGCCACCTAATGAGAAGGAAGGACTCACTGGAGAAAATCCTAATGCTGGGAAAGATTGAGGGCCTCTTTGAAGGTGCTCATGCACCTACTTCTGTGCAAGGAAGCGGGGAAAAGATATTGCCTTTCTCTATTACCTTTTCTCCTCTCTAGCCACCAAAATGTGTAGGATTTCCCCATTTATGAATAAGAAAAGGGATGAAATATAAATGAAGCAATGCACACTTTGTAAATGGCCAAGACAAATTCATCATCAACAAAATGTTTACTATTTTTGTATTAAAAAATAAATACTGGGAATCGTACTGATGGATTGACATGATGACCACTGAAACATTGGTAAATCAGAGGTAACAAATTACTCAACATGTGGAATGGTAAAAACAGATTATTTTATTTATTTATTTTATTTATTTATTGTTAAAAATTTATATGCCGCCCAATCCCAAAGGACTCTGGGCGGCTTACAAAAGAGAAAGAAAGAAAGAAAGAAAGAAAGAAAGAAAGAAAGAAAGAAAGAAAGAAAGAAAGAAAGGAAGGAAAATAAAAAAGGATAGTTTAAAAGTTCACAAGACACGCATTTGTTCTAATCGGGGCTGGACCTTAACAATGATGTTTTATGATATGAAAATAAGTGTTTTGTTATTTATATTATCCATCAGTCTATCATATAATACTGTTATATAACAATATGAATAACAAAAGCTAGACAGAAGACAAGAAACATAACTACATAATTTTGAAAGATCTCTTAATGACTTTATATAGTTTGAAAATTTCATGAAAATTAATGGGAAAGGCCAAACTTTTATAACAATAAGAGCAGTTCCCTAATAATATTAATGGTCTTCCCTTTACTAGATGTGTTCAGGTAGAAAGGCTGAGGCTGATTTACCATTTGCCATTAATGAATTAATTTGATTCTTATACTCAGCACAAGGATTTTAACTTAATGGTCTATGTGACATTTGGATGATCTCCTAAGTCATTGATTTCAATGACTAAATTTATTACAAGAAATAGTTATTTGGTGGTAAGTTATAATAAAAATTCAAATAAGAAAAGCCATGTTGTTAATGATAAAGGAAATGATGGAAGTATTTTCTTCAGCCTACAGTGTAAAAGCTTCTAGAGCAGTAGTCCCCAACCTTTCTGGTTTGATAGCCTGGCAGAGGGGAGAGAGGATAGTTCTTTGTGTGTAGCAGGCATGCATGCTCACATGAGCACTCAATTTGTGAGACTGGCAGATACATGTGCATGCCGTTCACACAAATGGAGCTGTGCATGCATACATGCTCACCCACTACTTGCGTGGCCCAGTTCCGAATGGGCCACAGCCCAGAGGTTGAGGACTCCTGTTCTAGAGGTTACATGAAGATTTGAACATGTTCAAATCCACAGTTCAGCTTTATCAACAAAGCTTCCTCCTCTCACTTTCTACTTTAAAAAAAAATTCCTTCCTTCCTGGATTGAATAGTGATAGATTAAAAAAGTTACACACTTTCTGCAACAAGGATATGGCACAGCAGTTACTGGGCACCCAAGACATTCTCACAACAAGATATATAATAGATCTAAGCTTCATCTGTTTTGTGAACAACAAAATAACATTTGGCCAACTAAAGCCATTAACAGTTTGAACCTCACCTGTGCAATTTGTATCGGCTGAGATAGAGGAATCTGTGTCATGGGCGTTGCAGCAGAAGCTGAGATGGTGGCCCCTGCAGCATTGTGCTGCTGACTGGCTGAATGCTGCACTGCAGCTGCCAGCAACTGTGCCTGTGCCTGTTGTAGTAATAATTGCTGCTGGGCTGGTGTTAACGTAAGCTAGAAACAAGTTTTAGGACATTCATTAATAAAAGAAAGGAAAAGCTGCTTTCTTAAGTATCACTGTTAATTTCTCAGAAGTTTTTATTAGATAAGCTATTTTATATTTTTTGCTTCAGTATGACTGAGATCAGAGAAGCAAGAGTCTCTATGACTCCTCTTTAAGATTAATGTGAAAAAAGTAATTAGCAAGCAAGCAATGGAGAGAAACAGCACTGACAGGAAATAGCAAGCAAAAAGAACAAGCCATCATTGACAGGCTTTGAAAGGAAATTTACATCTACCAGAAGCACAAGCGATTAGCCAGATGAATGAAAAATAGCAATACTGGCTGTGGTTACCAAACAACTGATAATACTCCAGCTGCTTCATATTAGTATGAATCCCTGCCATGTTCCATCGTCCCCATTATGCCTTAAGATATAGATGAGGAACATGTGCACCATTTGTTCCTTTCCAAGGCACCCCCTCTTCCGTCTGTCTTTTTGTTTTGATAACATTGAGCTGGTAAGTTGACATCTCTGCCAGTTTCCAAACATGCATTATCTCTATGAAACAGGTGGCATCGAACTCCCTCTGACACATTATTCTTCCCAGTTTCTGTAATGAGAGAGCTGCTAGGTTCAAAGACCTGAATCCACTCCCTATATTACAGGCAAGAACATTTCAGCAATATGACCCAGACAGCATTTCAATAAGCCTGAAGGATGCTGAATAGGTCCATGCAAACATTCACACATAATCTTATCCTAAGCCTTAAAGAATGATACTCAGATTACAGTAAAATTGTGATTTATATGTTATTTTGCTATTGTTATGGCATACATGCTCAATTGAAAAATGTACAAAGAGCTCAACTGAGAAGCCTATTTAAAGAGCTTTTCATCTCATGCCAACTTTTAAAATGTTAATCTAAGGATTCATTTTTCTATATGAAAAAGAGAATATCAACAAACCAAAACATGTATTAAAAGTTACACTTTAGGATGAATATTAAAATACCTGATTCAATATTCATGAATAGGAGAGTGATTTTATTGTGACTTCAGAGACGCCAATACATTTCTTATTTCAATCATGTAATAAAGTTACATTGCTGTTTCTATGATGCTACTGATTTCATCACAAATTGCTTGTCTTCTAAAATTTATGTTTAAGTTTCAAAAGAGTAGAAAACAAATGTATAAAAATGTACTAACAGTTTAGACTAAGAGGTTTTGTTAAAATTATCTATATCTACAATCACTAACATTTTGCAATAGAGCTGATTTGCTTAGGAGATTTCAAATGTATTTATATTTAGGTAAATATATTGTTGTAGCCAGCAAGGGCATTAAAAGTGTGAAACTTAAATACAACATATTGGGCGTAGAGATCAAAAGTCTACTCTATTAGAATCCAGAATGTCATATGAAAATGCAATATTTAAAAGAAACAGCAAAGAGAATTTTTGTACTTTCTCTCTTTACATAGAGTAATTATCAGAAAAACAAAAAAAAAAATCTCAATTTTATCATCTTGTCAGAGATTTACAGGAATGCATAATATTGATAAATTCAGATTCACTGGGATTACTTCATTTTCCTTTTATGGGTTGTTTGGCTAATACCACAACTTGAGAAGGTTGCTCATTCTCATTCACTACAGCTGATCTTACCCCAGTTATCTGCCCTCCAGCCAACATAAGCTGTGTTTGCGGTATGGCCGCCTGAACTGAAGGCTGCTGTGAAGGCTGGCTTGGCTGCTGAGTGTCCCCAGATTCTTCATTAGATTTAGACTAGAGAAAGAAAAATACAAACTTTGTAGAACACAGCAGTTATTAGTGTGGACAAAAACATATTCTACTGTAGTGTTTTCCCTGTTCATTGATTGCGAATTAATTTGTTTTAAAAAAACACTTTAAAAAGCTTATTTATTTCTATAAGTAATCATAGATAATAGATGGGGTTGTATCTGCTTTCGCACCAGTAAAAAACAAAATATTTGGAATAAAAGAAAAGAGCAGTAATTTCTGATTATTTTCATAGTTGGATAGAAATGAATATGTTGAATACATAAAGCCTCTGATTTATTATCTCCCTATCATTATGCATTGGTTTAAACCAATACATTAATTAGTGCTGCTAAAGCTTCCAAACTTTCCTAGTCAATGCAATGTTACTGATAATTCTTAGATGCACACCTTCACCAAGTATGTGACATTGCCCAACCCTATTAATTACTGAGAAAACCAATACTAATACACTGAAGGTTTGGATCACAAGATCACAATTTCCATATATCCATTTTATCAATATGGCATTCAATTTAAACAAGATACTAAAATGTTTGTATACCAAACATACCAAAGTACCAAGGGAAAGAAAACTAACTCTCAGAATACAAATATTATTTCTAATCAGTGAAGTTCTGGTATTTTTAATGGCAAGCTCAGTTTACATATTTAAACTATTTTATAGAAAAACAAATTAATATATAGCCACAAGGTAGGAAATGCAAGCAAGAAAGCAAAAGAAAGACGGGGGAGAAAAGCCCAAAGAGGGGTTTATGCTAATTAAATCGCTTATGGAGAACATTAAAATTCTGCATAGATTTGCATATTTTCCACCACCTGTTTTGGGGACCACAGAGCAGGCTAATTAACATAGAGGCTCTGATTAATTCTGCCAGTCATTGAGAGATAATTACAGCACAGGACTGTAAACATTCTGCACTGGAGATATAGCCTGTTTGCCAACATCTCTCTCTGGGATTGAAAAATTACCATGGCAACCAAGTCAATGTTCAGCCTCTTTTTTACAGAAGAAGGTCACTTTTCCTATTCCTTTCAGAAGCATCATTTGTAACTAGATGTGTGTTCTAGAGGGCTTCAAGAATAGTCTTCGGTTTTTAGCATTCTTATAATGAAGCCACTTCAAAATACTATTTGTTATATTCCTTTTCTTTTTTAATATATTGCTTGAATGTCTTCATAGTAAGAATCAGAGGATCACAATTTGGTGTAGCATCATACAATACACAAAGCGTATTTAGTCAGCTATATATCTTTGATAGAAATGAACAAGTTTTAGATTCAACTATTGAAAATAATATAATTTCTCCAACATTGTATAACTTTCCAAAATTATATATTAAAAAGGTAGGATAAAATGATGATGATATTCGCTTCCGTAATATAAAAGTAGCTCTTTTTAATAGTATTAACAGCATTAATTGCTGTTGAACACCTAAGTTGATTATTGATTACACACTATAGTGTATATAGTGTCACACTATTCATATTTCAACTAAATGGACTGAGATAGATGAGAAATTTATAGTAATTCTTACCTGTACATTTAAGGATTGGGCAGCAGCTTGTAAACTTGATCCAGGAAGCTGAACCTATAAAAACAATTCATTTTTATCAATAGAGTCAGCAAAATGGTTGCAAAGTTTCCCAGCTTGAAAAAAATATAATAAGTATTATGTCTTAAATACTACTTAAACCCTGAAGGTTATAGTAAGATAGGCTAATAAAATATTCTAGTTAGCAGAATGCAATGGCAGTATTTGCCAAGAAAACTACATTGATATGAAATCATAATGAGTGAAATTTGCTAGGAGGTTGAATCCCATTGCAGAATTGAACTGATCAGGAATGTTTCAGTAGCTGACTAAATCAAAACAGCATTTTTTATGAAGCAGTCAAAATTAGAATCTTATTAAAAGTTCATTAGAAAATTGTGGAACACAGAATCATAAATAATATGCATCTCACTAAATGTTAAATTTCTTCAGATTTTAACATGTTGTGTGAACCTGTGGATGGTAATGCATTCTTTATCGGCTAAAAATCACTCCAATGAAAAATTTTAAAATGTTTTTCTCAAAGAGACTAGGGCATCCTTATACAGAAGTTTAACGATTTTTTAAAAGTAGGGATTTCTACCATGTTGTGTATCATTTTCATAAGAACAGAAACTTCCAAATTATAAAGGATATGGATTTTCCTAAACACTGTGTTGAACTACAGCACAGCTCTGGGAACTCAAATATATCAGGTAGCATATATGTAAATAGGAGACATAAGCAAGGTAGTTAAGATATAAGCAAATACTCTTTTCCAACTTTTCCCACATTTCTGGGTTGGATTCCACAAAAGTATAAGAATGCCATCTGTCACCAAGCAAGTAATTATCCTGTAAAAAAGCTTCTATCAGCAGTGCCAACAGCCAGTTTAATCTCTCTGCTCAGTACTATTTTGAGATAGAATAGTATTCATTAGAGAGGTTTGCAAACCAGCATAGCTGTCGTAGAGATATGATGAAGGTAAAAACAATATTTTGTGTTTCAATTCTTTTTGTAGTATCAAATTATGAATACATTCCTCTTACACATAATTGGCAAAAAACTTAAGACCACTTTAATGAAAACTAAGTTCAACATGCTGCATTACTTTTTTTAAAAAAAATCTCATTAGATAATTGTGAATGATGCTATATTCTGCAGTAAACATATTTGTATAGCCTAAATTTTATTCTTAAATAAATTCATCCTATATTGTAGATGAGCCAATTGTCCCAGATGTGTGTGTGTATGTGTATGTATGTATGTATGTATGTATGTATGTATGTATGTATGTATGTATAATAAAAGTATGAACTGGATATCAACTTGAATAGAGCACACACATTTGCAAGAATGCTAAGACGTTTTGCCAACTAATCTTGCAAACTATGTGAACTTAAAAACAATATACAAGCTGTTATCATTTTATAGTTAACTAGAGAATTGTGACCCATTGGGTCATCATTTCAGAAATATTTCATTACCTGAACAAAAAGGTAGAATAGCTATGGATGAGCAAAGAAGCAAGGGGAGCAGGAGCAACTTGATTTCTTGCTGGCTATCCCACAGAGTTTCCTTTTAGGAAACTGGCAGTGAATATTTGGAAATCACTATCATGTGACTGCAGCTGACTGTGACGGTGCAGCCACTAAAACTGGCACAACTTTCCTACATTTTATTCCCACAGATTTTATACATATTCGGTAAATTAGTCCGCCTGAGATATGCTGATTCTAAAATGGTGGTCCTACAATGCACTGTTTTACCAACTGAAGGTTACAAACACACACACACATTTAGTAGTATATAAATGGCAAAAGACATGTTTGAATTTTATCTTTTATACCTACTGCCCAGTGACAAATTTATATACATTCTAAATTATCTTAAAATATATTTAAAAAAAACAACCAGCACAGAAAGCTTAGGAATAGTGGACAATAGATGAATTGAAGATGTTCACTGGAGGTAGTCAGACAAAATGATTTAATTGTTAGAATACGTGTATTGTAGAATACGTTTTTATATATATATGTAATACATGTATATAATACATTAAAATTGATGCATGTATAATATTATGTATATTCTCAGGCATGTTCCTTGATCACCTACATGTATATACCCTAGCATCATCCTGATCATTTTATGTATTACTGCCTTGTTGCATTTGCTTCAAACACCCAATATTCTATTACATTTCAGTTTTAGTGAACATTCTAGGACCCAAGGCTAAGATAGCCAAATCACGTTGATTTTGTTTACTAAGATATTTTTTCCTGCACATCTCATCAAGAAGCATAACCAAACTTGATTAAGCTAGCCAATTTTCCTAGTAGCACTAGCTGTATGCTACATACATTGCAATATCTGAACTGGGTTTGGAAGTTGAGACAAATAATCTCTATGGTTTACACAAGAAATAGTACGGCTATGTATACAAAATCGCCAGGACTGAAGTTTAATCCGAAGGAAACTCTATCAGAAAGCACAGGCTTGTTTTCTTGTCTATATCTGAGAAGGTTCATGCAAGTACAGGAATGCTTCTGTGTTCTGCCATTAAAGAATACTCTGTTACTGAAACAGGTATTAATTAAATAGGACAACTCAAACTCAAACTGTGAATTAAGTCTCTCTTTTTTAAAAAAAAAATAATACTCTACTGTATAGAACAACACTGTATAGATAAACTAGAACTATTGTTGTATTTTCTATTACAGGTAACTGATTTCCTAAGTCCTTTCAGGTACAATACATTGTAGTAATACAGTTGGGAAAAGAGAAATCCATATGTAACATATTTTCCATAGAACCAGAATTACCACCTAAATTGTCAGAAAATTCTAACATCTGTCAGACAAACAAATAGAAGTGTGAGAGAAATTGATCTTCTAAAACAAGTTTTACCAGGTGTAGAAATAATGAAGTATACTGGCAGCTGGTAGGTAGACAGATAAAATTTATTTGCCACTCATGTCACTGTGGGGCTACTCTGGCTGGCTTACAAGAGTACAATGAAATTTTTTTAAAAAATGTAAATATATGTAAATATAACAACAGTAAAACAATGAAACAATAAAAATAAAGTACTGCAATATTAATTACAAGATGGACATGGAGAGAACAGGATGCACAGGGGGAGTTAGGATCAGCTAGTTAGTCCAACGACCATCTCCAGTGTTGTACTCCCTCACTGGGTACTAGACCAACTGGAAGAGCCAGGTCTTACAGAAAGATAAGAGGGTGGGGGCAGACCTTACTCCAGGGGCATGGATGTTAATGATCATGCCTTTCTTTACTTTTATGGGAGAAAAGTACCTGACAGCCATTTATTCTTACAAATAACAGTGGAAAAAAATCCTTTAAAAAAAAAAAGACAACTGTTTTTCACTTAAAAAAGTAAATGTGAGAAGGGGCAATCGATTTTAGGCTATAGTAACATTTCCGAAATTTCCAATATTTTCCAAACAAATAAATAAAATCTGTTAAACAAAATTCAGAAGGGAAACATTTGCTCTCCTTTCCAAATCAAAATTCACTTTCTATTTTGGAAGAAAATAAAAACATTTATTATGTGATCCACAGAATTTGGAGGCAGGGAAAACTAAATACAAAACTAATAAACTAAACTAATAAACTCAACTTTTGGAATTGAGAAGTGAAAGGTCTGACAAATTAACCTCCAACCATGCCAATATTAAAAGCCCCTTTGACTATAAGATTAGGTATTGGAGAAACAATTGGAATTCTCAACCCATTCCCTTTTCCTACTCCAAGTACCATTTTGGCAGTACCCTAAAATGACCAAGAAGGAACGCAAAATTTTAAATAGTATATAAATAGTATATTAAAAAGTGGATTCTTTTGAGCAAGAACCTCCATGCGCTTATCATATAAAGAATAAATGCTATATAGAAAAGGGATAGGCAAGCAAGAATCTGTCTTTTTATCTCACCAAAACTAATATATTATAAGATAATTTTGATTTATTAGGTGTTCTAAGGTACCCAAAAGATCAAACAATTTACAAGTCTAGGAAACACCAGTGCATTGTAAAATTATGGTTTAAGTTGCAGCTTTAAATGTGTTACATTAGAATATGAAACTCTTCTTTCACTCCTTAGCTGCACTACACTAACTTCCTGACTTCTAGAATGAATAATCATCTCATTTAAACATGGGTTTTAAAAATCTGTCAGCCTACTTTGAATATGACAATAGAAACAGTCAAGAAACTATTTTTGTTCAACTACTCTTTATGTGGCAGACTCCTTATTCATTTTTTCCCCTTTTCGATAGTAAGAATCTGTAATGGAAAATTATTTTTACTATCAACTGCCACTTTTTAAAAATAGTGTTTTACTGAAATGTTTTTATGTACAGTATATACAATCACTGTGCTACCTCTTCCTCTGTTCGTACATATTTTTCTCCATGTTTGCCAACCACTTGATTTGTAAAATAAATAAATAAAATAAAATAAAATTTCATTGTCAAAATCCTTCATCTCATTCATGATGACTCCTGGAAATTCTTCTGCTAACATTCGTTTAACTACCCCCTAATTATCTGTTTAGCACTTAGGCTTCTAGTGTTTGAGAACAAGAGATTTTGAAATCAAATGTCTGAATCAGTCATGTTTCCATCTAAGTACATAAATCCAGTCAAATTAAATCAAACTCAGTAAGGCATGATACTCTTCAAACGTATTGTTTATAATCAAGTTGTGTGTGTTTGTGTGTGGGTGCACATGTGCACCTTTTGAATCAGAATTGACTTTCTAGAAACTGCCTGGACTAATACCTGTAGTTTTCCTGACAAGATTTTTGGAAGCGGTTTGCCAGTATCTGTTTCCTATAGCTGGGAGTCTGTGACTGACCCAAGGTCACCTAGCTGGCTTTGTACCTAAAACTTGATCTCGGTACTCAAACTAATGGTCTCCCAGTTTCTGGCCTGATGCCTTAACTACTGCATCAAATTGATTATCCTTATTATTGTGATCCCGCTACAAAATTTGCATCATTCTAGACAAATTAATTAATTGGATTCCAAAGCCATCAACAGTTATTGATAGTAGCTTTTACCTAGAAACTGAAAATAAGCAATAGTCCAAGCAATGGTAACAATTATTATGATTTGCAGCCTCTAGTTCACTTGAAGAATCAAGTTTTATGTAATAACTTTTAGCTGAATTTCAGTATCTTTATAATCAGTAAATTATAAAGATAATTGGAAATTATTTCATTGCTCTATTGTCTTTTTGACAGCCCTTATATTTCAAAAACCTTATGAATGTTCATAATTTATGTAATTATTTAATATATGCAATTGTATGATGTGCTAAGAACATTGTGTAATTTTGTGGATATGCATGGATTCCTTCCCATGGCAATATGAGACACTGTAACAAAGGACATATTACATGATCATGATGTACTCTTTTTATAAAGAAACAACTGAGCATTTCTTTTTGCTGTTTCCATTTTTAATTTTCTTCCATATGTTGGCTGCTAAATATTTCTAGAATCTGGCAAATTTTATAGAAGTTATTAAAATATCAGCCTTATACTCTACTAATCCTGAACATAAAAATTATCTATACGACTTTTTTCAATAGGTCTGTATAAAAGAAAAAAAACCCCATGCTTACCTGATGAAGATGTCCAAGGAACGCCTGGGCTGTGGAAATTGCTCCTGGAACAGGCACCGTCTGTTTCTGAAAGTCTAGGCCATTTGTTTGTGTGCCTAGAAAAGCAAAGTTATAGCCAATTAAAATTCTTCTTAAAAGACAATTCTGAAAAAATTGCTGGCTCCTTAAAATCCAAGTAGCAATTCAAAGACAAAGAGCTTAAAATGCCCGTATTTTAAGTCTCGGTATTTAGCAAAATTTTAATATTACCATATTTATTGTTCTGTTTTAAAGCCACTTATTAATAACCTACAGTAGAATAATGTTACTAAAATTTCCATCATAAAAGTTAAAAATCCAGCTAGCTAAAAATACAAATATATAAAGATCAACATTATAAAATACAAAACAGGATCTAAAACAATTAGTTGATATAGAAGCTAAATTGCTGAAGGAACTATGATATCGCCTTAAAAATTTAGATAAACAAACAAGTCTTAGTCTGAAACAAAACAAAAAATAAAATAAGTGCTATGCAACTTCTCAGATCATCCATTAAATCAGTAATCATTATTAAAACAATTCATTCTTCATCCTCAGAATGATAGGCAATTGGAGAAAATTCTCAGTCCATGATGGATACACATACTGTATTGCAGAAGAATTCCTCAACTTAGGACCACAATTGACCCAAAATTTCTGCTGCTAAGTGAGACATTTGTTAAGTGAGTTTTGCCCCATTTTACAATCTTTTTCTTGCCACATTTGTTATGTGAATCTCTGCAATTGTTAAGTTAGTAACATAGTTGTTATCTGAATCTGGCTTTCCCATTCACTTTGTTAGAAGATCACATGACATCAGGACATTACAACCGTCATAAATACAAGTCAGTTGCCAAACATCTTAATTTTGATCACATAACTATGGAAATGCTGCAACGGTCATAAATGTGAAAACGGTCAGTTATTTTAATGCAACTGTAACTTTGAATGGTCACATATGAACTGTTGTAATCAGAACACTTGAATAAATATAGTGTTAGGAAAATTAAAAAGCACCTAAAATATTAAGACAAAAAGTTTACAATAAAGTTAAAATAAGTTGGAGTATAAGACGCACTCTTCTCCCCAAAAGTGGGTGGAAATGTCTGTGTGTCTTATACTCTGAATATTGTGGCATGGGGGGGAGGTGCGGCACCGATCAGCTGCTCTAGAATGGACTGTGGCAAATGGGTTCTGGCAGCAAATGGGCTGTGGTGAATGGATAGCAGCAGCAAACAGACAGTGGTGAACGGGTCACAGCAAATAGGCCAGATGAATACTGAATGGATGCTGGGAGGCAGAGGCAGATCCCCCCCCTTGTTTTCCTCCCCAAAAGCTAGGTGCATCTTATAGTCCGGAGCGTTTTATAGTCCAAAAAGTACAATAAGTTGAAGTAGTTCTGGTTCTTCAAAATATGACAGTAATAAAGCATATCGTTAATTGCTTTGAACCGAATTAGGGGCTACATGCAGTCCACAATATTTTTTTTTTGGGTGATCCCTAGATTTCTCCAAGGGTTGAAGCTAAACATCTAGACTCCTTTTTTGCATTTTTGAGGCAATTTAAGAGGAACAATTGATAGCTTAAGTCTTGCAGATACTTTCTACTCATTTTGTTTGGTAGAACTGGTCAATAGCCCTGACTACTTGTACAGTACAGCCTCAACATATCACAAAAAAAAATCTCAAAATCCTTTCAGCCAGAAGAAGTCATGCAACCGATACAGAATGTCTATGGAGATTCTCAGTCATCCAGGTTGATTACAAAGGTGCTTTTTCAAAGAAAGATAAAGACAGTCCAGTTGCCTTTTCAAAAAGCATCTTTGGGACAACCAATAAAGAAGAAATACAACAATAAAGAAGAAATACAACAGATCACAGAAATAAGTGAGAATGGAAATATAAAATGCTAACACAGAAAAAAGTGAAAAATAAAAAAAAGGTTTTAATATTTGTTTCATTTAAATATATTATGATGCTTGAACACTTTCCATCAAATTGATTCTTCCAAGGATGTAATAACTGGATTTGTTGGCAGGAGTAAACAACTTACTAAAAAGTTCCTCAAGGCTGAACATAACTTAACCAGAATTTCTGTTATTAGAAAGAAATGGAAAAGTACTACTTTCTCTATACATAATATGAATTCTGGACAGATTAAGATTTATTATCCTAACCTATAGCTTCAACAAAATATCTTAACTTTATAGATTTTCAAATATATGATTTAGCAACTTTTAGTGAAACTAGATAGTAAACAGAAACTACATTAAATGCTAAAGAATGATTCTTTAAGGGAAGGAATGATACTGCCAGACTTGGAAGAGATGGGGAAGACTTCTCAAGAGATCATGCTCTAATCCAGCCATTACAGACATGTATTACACCTCTCCAATCTTTTCTCTTAACAAATGTTAAGAAGATGCTGCTAGATGAAGCATTTTATCAGCCAGGGTTTAGGCATGAAAACAGAATGCAATCCTCACTAGTTCCTGTTAATGATGGCCAGACATAATCCTGCCTATTTTTACAGAATAGCTTCAACATGTCACACAAAACCTGGGCCAGCTCTTCAGTCATCAAAAAATATCCATTTAGATGGGGAGAGGGTGCTGCTCTTTGTCTTGCTTTATCTCTCAGTGGCAAATAATCTATCAATCAGTGATTGTATACCTTCCCAAGAAGGTAGTCTCAATAAGTTGATGGTGAGGAGTGGCTCCTCAGCATCTCCTGCTGTTTAATATTTACCCTGTTTCCCTGAAAATAAGATCTCCCTGGATAATAAGCCCAATTGGGCTTTTGAGCTCATGCACTAAAATAAGTCCCCCCCACAAAAATAATGCCTCTCTGAAAAAAATTGCAACACAGCAGCAGCTATGAGATGACCATGCTCGCCGCTCTTACATCTAACTTCCCTTGAAAGAGCAGGCTTACAATTTAAGAGGTCGCCCCGGACTTTAAGCTCCTGTAGGAATAGCAAGTGGAGGCCATAATCAGGACAGCTGCAACTGGTATCCCAGTTGCAGCCTTTTCTAGACACGAGGCTCTAGCAACAACTACCTATGTGCTCCTGGTTAGATTACTACAGCCCGCTCTTCATGAGGCAACCATTAAAGACAAGTCATAAGTTATGGTTGATACAAAATATGGTGGCAAGCACTAGAATAACCAGTTTTTGCAGGAACTATATTGATTATTTGTTGGCTTCCAGGTCCAATTGATTGTCCTAATCATTCTCTATTAATACTCTTTATTGTCAGTAAAAAATATTGATAAATTGATAAAATAGATTTTGTCCACTCCATATAGCCAACACAGCAGGCTGAGGATTCTCTCCTTCAAAATAAGATGGAGATTAAATAACTATGCTTTTGTGGTAAAAGTCCCTTCTGCAACAATTTGCCCCCTGAAATTAGGATTGCCCTTAACTTGCTACCATTCTCAAAAACTGTGAAGATTGCTTTTTCAGTAAGTGTTTGGTGTGGATGAAATAATAATAGAGGCAACTGCTCAAGGGGAATATTTAGTCTGGCTGGAGTCTTGTATTGATTTGTCCTTGTTGCTGTTCTGAAGTATAAATTGCCTACATTTTTTGAAGTAAGCAATATATAAATTCAGATAAATAAAAAAGCAAATAATGTATTTTATTTTCTGAATTTGAATTTTCTGAAATGATTGGTTTTAATTTTCTAATTTATAATTATGTTTCTGATACTATAATAGTTTGTTCAGAGTATAAAAAAAATTCAGGAAATGATTTGGAAATAAAAATCTGCTCGTTTTAGTTATCTGAGGAAAAAACAGTAAGCTCTTCAACTCACAAGAACATCATTAAAATGAACAACTGTTTGTCTTAATAAATTGAAAGATAAATTATTTTGTAACGTGAAACTAATCCAATTGCTAAAATTAAAGTTTTACCAACTGCCATTTCAATAAATCTTGTTAAAGAAATCTCTGTCCCAGGAGTATAATAGGAAAAGAGTATGACTGGAGACTTTATATTTTTATTGAACATGAATTTTACTGTTTTAACATCTTAAAAAGTCTGCTTTCTCCAGCATACACGGCATGACTATCTGGTATGTTATAAACTTATAGAAATCTACATGGATAAGTTATAAAAGCACTTATTAACTAAGCTATTTGGTTGAATATGTATCTTATTCAATCCAAAATCCAAAGCATGTAAATAGCAACAGCAATTTGCACATATTCCCAATTAGTGTGAGCAAGGCAACTCACTGGGGTAGTGATGGCTAACCTTTGTAGTGCTGAGTGCTGAAAGTGTGTGCGCACACACCCATAATGCAATGTGGGTGCACCCACTGCCCCTGCATGCGCGCATGACCGCACATGCGCCCATCTCCTTTGCATGCACATGCCTTTGCATACACCCGTCCCCATGCATGCAACATCTGCACATGCATGTGACCCATGTATGACCCCTGTGCATATGCATGCGAACTATGCATATGCACCCTGCCCCATATGTGCACACGTCTCCCACATGTGCCCCACTCCCCACGCATGAGCGGCAGAGACCCAAAAATTAGCTGCCTGCTGGGAGTCATGCACATATGTGCAGTGGAACTGAGCTGGGGCGACGGCTCATGTGCCCACAGAGAGGACTCTGTGTGCCACCTGTGGCATGCATGCCATAGGTTTGCCATCACAGCACTAGAACCAAATGTTACATTTTGGGAATGTTGTGAGTCAGTTGAGACCAGAGACCTCATCAGTTGTTTGGTGTCTTGTGCTTATTGTATATTTATCAGCAGGTATTGTATATATCAAAACTTGCATATTTAAGACTAAGCCCTTCTTAGTGGAAATGGCCAAAAGGACCTCTTGCCCATTTCCTCTGAGAAATTTACAGAATGAGATATAATTTGACTAAAATTAGGATCAGAGAATATGGCTTTAGGATATTATTAAGTCTCATTCTAGTTTCAACCATGCTGTTCCTGAATATAATTCAGTGACCTCTTTTTCATTTCATTTACAATTTAATTAAAATGTTTATGATACTGGATGAAGCAGAAATGGTAACTGCAGACAAAATTACTGAGCAATTCATAAAAAGAAAGCATTTCTTCAGGGAATAACCAATCAATTCCCAGAGTATCATAATAAACTGCGCTATTCATATATTATTCTTTATTAACTTATATTGCTCCAAACCATTGTAAGATTATTTTAGCAGTAGTTATGAAGGCTGGAAATTGTTTAAAAAATATTTTTTTAAAATCAAAGGAAAAAAAGCTCTTTGTAGTAGAATTAGTGTTGAATAAAAATGGTCGTACTCAAACCAAAATACTATGTACAAGTACAATGTGAAAAATAAATTGAAAGTAAAGAAAAACAGACAGCAACTCAAAATAGCTGAAGATTATAGCTATAGATAAAAAAATTGAATTTAAAACAAATTCTTAAAAGTTATTGTTGAGACTGTTTCTTTACCAACTCCCACTGCAAATATCATAAGTTACTTGTACAATGTCAGTTAAAATAGTTGTTTTACATGTTAAAGAACAGCTTAAAAACATAACTTTTGAAATGCCCTGTTATCACTGTAAAATACTGATATAATAGACTAAACTCAAAAATAACTACAGAACTGAAATCTAGGTTGTCAATATTTTCTTCTGTTACACATAGGCAATTATTTCATTCATAACAGCAAACACAAACATCCCAACAAGCACAAAAAGCAACAATTGCCAACTTCATATTTTATTTGTAACAGGTTCTCTATCATGTGGGGGAGGGGATAAACAGAAGGTATGTATTGGATAAATACAAATCTGAATAGAGGTATTAATAAGGACAGCTCTTTATACTTCAGGACAAAATGTATATCTATTATTAATACACATTTACATAGGACTGATGCATAGATGCCTTGCTCAACATATTGCCATACTGAACACAGAAAAGTAAGAAGCAAGTAAATCTGTTCATGTAATTACTGTGGTATTATTAAGAAATCTAAATCAAATACTATATAATCCATACCTGTTTCCCCATCCCCGCTTTCCATTTTTACAGGTTTACTGGTTTCTGACGGAGTATTCATTCTTGAGTCTGCATCAGAAATAAACAAAAAAGAGTGATTAGGAGGGAAAAGTACTACTGACTCTATCTTTATGACTGAAGTAATCATGACATATTTATTTATCAGTCTACAGTACACTGTACCCTAATTGCTAAGTTTGCATTAATGAATATATTAAAAGAAAACCAGGGCATAAAAATCCCCACATATCACTACAAAATTTTAAATACTGCTTACTATTAAAAAGAACTACTGGAATAAGAAGTATGTGTTTCACTGTTGCAATTAATTATTTTGGCAATAAATAAAAAATATTGGCTAAACAAGTAGCCTTACACTGATATTTTGTTTCATTGGCATTGCTGGCTGAGTTTTATTTAAACTTTTATTTTACTGAAATTCTTATACAACTTTCCTTCCACTGTAACTCTCCCAGTGCCAATCACATTTCTTGTACTGATGCAGATACATCTTCTAAGAAGTTCTCATGATATATGTAAGCTATCATTGTATTATTATGCTAACTTGAATGTGATGACACATCCCAGCATTTATTTTTAAGAAAGAACTCCTTGTCTATCATTGAAATCTCCCCAATATTGTCACTGTGGAATGGTAATACAAACATTTTATAACAATAAAACATTTACATATTGTGCTGATAGTAGGAGAGTTAAATTTATTTCTAGGAGTTAAGAAAAATATTCAAAAAAATAAAACTGAAGTGTTCTGAAATTTAAATGATGGAACAAAGACCTAAGTCATAAAAACAATTTTGAACCCATTTCAAGTACTATCATTCATTATTTCCTAGATCTTTATTTAACTTTGTTCCATCACTTTCCAGTTATGAAGGGACTCTTTTCTGCAAGCAAACTGATTTATGTTGGAATTATATGAAGCTATGATATTGTAGCCAATGTTTGTTGTCTTTATAAAATACCATATATTCTTCATCTTTCCAGTTATGGCACATTTAGGGTTTTAATTACTACATCCAGGTAATTTTTCTAGAACATTATGAAAAACAAAGAAAACAAAAACACTCAATAAACCATTTGTCTTTTGTACCTTTATTAATGTACTAAATCTTCATGAACTTAATTTTTTTCTGTAAAAATTGATAGTGAGGGAAAATCCCTGGTACAAGAAGCCTTGTTTATTTCTGTTGTAATATTTTCCTCACATCTATTCTTAGACATCATTATCCTGGGTAGAAACAACAGCTGTCCATTTCTGAAAGCAATTGGGTAAATTGTCACTCAACCTGGGAATTATAAATCAGAAGACAGGCGTAATATCTGGATTTGAATGCCTACTTGAATGGTTACTCTGCTTGAATAACATGCTCCTAAAATGGAGTTTTAGTAAAGTGTAGGCCCAATTGTGTCAGTAAGTAACATCTACTGTCAAGTTCAAATAATCAACAAATCTTGTACAACGGATACCTGGGGATGTTCTCAGCTTTCCATAGAATTTTACAGGCAAAAACTAAAAACAGTTAGCCACTAGGAGAGCACAGAGAGTGCCATTTTAGGACAACATATAGTATTTATTTATAAGTAAAGATTGCATTAAAATTGTAGTGAAAATTGCCAAAGGCAAAATCAAATCCTCCAAATCTGTGAAACAAAATAATTCACTTACTTTATTAGATGCACAAACAAATCTTGAAAAAATAATAACTTTTAGGCAAAGACTGTCATTTTTCATAAGGTAAAAAATGAGATGGGAGAAAAATGTTACTTGTTAAGCACATGTTAACTTGAAAAATGAAGCTTTAAGTAACCTGACTAAATCATATTCCAGACTGTCAATGTATTTTCTTGCCATTACACAAATTACTTCAAATTCCAATCTTGAAAATGAAGATTCCATGAAGTTGTCTGTTTCAATACAGCATTAAACAAAACCCTCTTGTAAGGGTACTTTCAGGTTTTCAAAAATATTTGTAAACTAAAATTTTGATCTGGTTCCAACAGTAACATTTTATTGGCAAACTCCATTCTGCCACTAGAAGGCAATATAGGGGGCAGAATTGGGTTATGCATGTAAGATGACGGTGGAGAAACATAATAGGAAATTCTACTGCTCATGGAGAAATATGCTTATTTTCAATGTAAATTTAAATTACTATGTTATATATGCATTAGCAGATTTCTGAACATAATCTTGTGTTCCTTTTTTAATATAGCATGGGAAAAATGCACGTTGAACATTAAAGAAACATTTTTTCCAATTAAGGTTCAGTCAAAGTATGTGGGATGGATATAATAAATTTAAATAAATAATAGTTGGCTATCACTCTTAGTATGAAAATGTCATAATGGGTACATTTATATGAATGTGTGTATCTGTATATTATGTTACATCCTAGTTTTATCACCCTAGTTTTATCATTTTCATAAGCAGGGGATTATGTCAGCAGCTACACCATAATGCAAAGTTAACTCTTGCATCATACATGCAATTCTCTCCACCCCCACTGTCTCTCACATACACACGCACACACACAATACCCCAAACTGAATATTTGCAATATAAATATGCAGTATGTCTTATTTACAATGACTCAATATTCAAAAATTATTTTTTCTATCTCCACCAATTATAAATATATTTGTAAAATAGAATATTCTATGTTGTTCTGAAAGTTTAATGAATTTATTAGACTGCATCAACTACACACACACACACACACACACACACACAACACAGAGACAGACACACAGAGATTGTTTATGTTAGGCATAAACATAAGTTGAAACAAAAACAATATTTTGCCACAAAAAGATTTCAATATAATGGAAACATGTTTAATGGGATGTATTACCATAATAGTATAAAATGATCATAAAGAGCAAGAAATGATGTATGTACTTCAAAATAAGAGAATTCACTTGCTCTCACATTGTCTAGAACTTAGTTGGAGGAAGACAGATAATCCCTTCTGCCTTATTACAAGACTGCTATAATGAATTTACAGCCACATGATACAGTGATACTAAGTAGCTCAAGAGGACTTCAAAAGCAAACAGAACCTCCATGAACTGCTTGTGAACTCCCAAAGGCATCTGGCTCACCAATATAAGAAAATTCAGAAATTCAGAATTGGAATCTTGCTATAATCCGAAAACGATTCTAATTTAAAGGTGAACGCAAAAGTACTAGACAAATATATTTTTAATGGCAAGTAATGGGTATAATGCACCATAATTTGAATAGCACGTGGTAAACAAATCCACATTTTTAACTATGTCTTTCTCTTTTTCATAAAATGAAGCAAATCTAATCTAATATTTTTATTATGGCATTAAAACAATTATATATTCTAAAGTGAGTCTAATTTAAAGGTGAATGCAAAAGTACTAGACAAATTTTTAATGGAAAGGTGTGGCTATAAGGCGCCATAATTTGGATAACACATGGTGGAACAAATCCACATTTTCTTTTTCATAAAATGCAGCAAAACTAATGTTTATTATGGCACTAAAACAATTCTGTATTCTAAAGTAAACGAATTCTAATGAAGCAAGGACAGAAAATAACAGGTGCAGTACTGAAGTCATATGCTAATTTACTTCTAGATTCATTCTTACTACTATTCTAACAGATCTCTAATACTCCAAAATTAGCCAACCACATACTCGTTACCATTTCAAAACAAATAAGAAGGGTATGAGGGGAATGATTCTGCTAACTCTGAAAGCTATGTATAAAGTTAATGTTCATGAATATTCTTACAGCTATCAAAAATAGAGTTATCAAAATTAATTCATCACATTCTCAAAATTTCAAAAGGCCAGATGAAAAGCACTTGAATACAACTGAAGTGAAAATCATGTTGGAAAATTATATGAAGAGCTTGAAATAATCATTCTAAAAACAGTTCAATCTGTGCTGTTTTTATTTAAAAGTAACTAAATTCTTTTTCATAAGTTTAAAAATGCTAAATACTAAAAGTCCTAGAGATAAAAAAAATCTATTAACCTTACAAATATTTTTTTAAAAAAATAAAATCATTCATTTAATAGGAATTAAATTAGGAGATAATGTTAGTAGTTAAACATTGGTATCAAAAGATTTACTTGCTTTAAATAGTGAAGTATGACTTCAGTTCAGAAATATACACATTCAAATAAAATATAAGATGAATTGATGAAGCTACAATGGATGACAGTATTCTCCTAACACCTTAGAATAGATGCAGTAAGTAATATATACAAATAAGCAAATTCTTATTTCTGTCAAAAGGCAAATGTTTTAAAATTTAAAATTCTGTAAGCTTCCATTCTTGACAGTCATGAGCAACTCCATTTCTCCAATGATGAAGAGTAAGAATCTCTGGAAGAAAAATGAAGAATGGGGAAGGCGTTTGCTACTGAATCACTGACAGATTTCAACATTTCAAATGCATCCCCCAATCGTACATATGCAATTAGGTCTGTATGTTTAGTCAATTTTAACAAGCACTATTTCCATATTACATGCTTGCAAGAAGTCAGTGGAACTGATACCCACCTAAAACATAGTCGCTGCAGTCCAGCATTGCTGTGCAATCTTCTGTAGATTTAGATAGTCCAAGGAAAGAGAAAAAATACTTTCTAAAATAAAAGGTATATACTACTACTCTTAAAAAAAGAAAGGGGGGGGGTCAGGAGTAGGAAAAAGTACAACTTCAGTTACACCATTGCAATCTTCAACTGAACAGAGAAACTTCAGTTGCTCTGTGGACTTTTAGTCTCTCCTACTAGCTGTGTCTGACATTGTCAAGGCGACTGAAGCATGAAAAGTTCCCTTTTTTTAATAAAATAGAAACAAAGATTGCAGCTGGCAGTTTCCATAATGAAGCTTAATCAGTATGCGCCTGATTAGGGCCTTATGCAAATCTCCCCTCGTTAGCACAGCAGCCAGCACTTTGAAGTCCATGAACAATTCATTTGCAGAGTACACTGAAAGCACTCCCTGCATAATTTAAATCATGATATAAATATTTATCAGCTCATTTACATATTAATTGGCAGTGCATGAAGGGAAAAATTATCTTCCAAGTGCCAGCATAATAATTAGGGAACAAAATGAAATTTCTTCCAATAGCTTTGCTTCTCAGACCTAACTTGAGCACAGTACCATGGAGAAATAGGGAAGGAAAAGAGGTAAGAACATTCTCTTAAAATGCCACTGAAATGACACATACAAATTAAAAACAACCCCACAGACCTTAAGCATCTTTAATCTTATTCCTCCTAGCAACAATTAGTTTTGTAATAAATGAGATTTGGAAAAGCTTTCTTCACCATCTAAATAACCCTCCCCTTCCACCCCTATTAGCAAGTTAGAAGGTGAACACAATTTACCTAACTACAACCTGTGTATTTATGTGATATTTGCTAAATGAGTCCTGCAAAAGAACAAAATCCTGCAGAGAAAAGAAGCACAAGTCCAGATATTCATGTTAGTTGCTATATAAAGGTAGCCAACACTGACAGATATGGCAAGCAGTGGTGGGTTCCGGATCCCATTGCAACTAGTACGGTGCAACAGGGCCGGGCGTCCACCACGTGCACGTGCGCAGCACGCACATGAGTACTTACTGCCCGCGATGCTCCACCTGCTTGGCGGAGCATCGCGCAGGCACCATAAGCTCCATGCGCGTAAGCCCCTATTGGCTCAATACAGGTAAGGAGGACGGGTGGGCTCTCAGGAGCACTGTACTGGAACAGTACCTGGTGCTCCCAGCAGGCACTGGTATGCCTGTACCGGGACGTACCGGTCGTATCCCGCCACTGATGACAAGCAATATTTTCTACATCCCGTAGATGCCTTAAATGCTGTTTACTAAACGTACTTATTTGCATCTGCAAAAGTAAATATTTATATTCCTAAGAGGTCTAATTTTATTAAAAACCAATGAAAACCACTCTCTCAAAAACTAGCTTAAGAAAAAAAAACATAATGACAATGAAGTTTTTTTAAAAAAACTATAGCATATAAATGTGACTGCAAAATGTGGTCTAGATGAGATTTGAAGAAAATAAGGAATCTGTAGGAAGAGAAAGGGATCTGTTCCATCACTTGTTTTGATCAGCATTAGATACAGCCTATTACTGCAGCTTAATTGGATTTGTCCATAATCCACCATTTAGTCAACCTTTCAAAATGAAGAGAGCTATTAACTACTGGATAGTTTTGTTTTGTTTCATTGTGAAGGAAAATAAAATTTTCAAACAAGTCATTTTACATTCATAATAGCAAGGAGTTTTATGCAAACCATGATGAGCAATCTTTTCAGCTAAATCAAGTAATGGTATTTTTACTTATTCATTTCAATCAGAAACCTGCAGATAAATAATTAGCTGATTAATTCAAGCCTACCCAAAATTTAATGTGTATTTGCACAGGCATTAATTGTATCTTTAGCCATACAGGCATCTGTTCTTGTAGGTAAAAGACTTGAAGACACAAAAGGCCTCTGCCAATGAGAACCAGGGCTCCCTTCTCATCAGCAAAGAACTTGAGGAAAGGCTTTTACCGATGAGAAAGAGGTCTGGAGGGATGCATGCACCCCTCACAGGCTCCGTTCTCATCAGCAAAGGACTTAGATCTTTGCCAATGAGAATGAAGGCCCAGAGGGATGCACGGGCTACTGATCTCATGTGATCTTGTGGTACTTTAGGTCTTCATTCTCTGCAAATGCACTGAAGGCCTGAAGCACCAAACAGGCCCCAAACCCGAAGGCTTGCTAGATCTTCGCAAGGTGAGTATCTACCGGCTTAATGCCTGTAAGGACCTGGGGGAGGGGGGAATATGCAGACCGAATGTTGCAGAACCTCTGTGATTGTTCTTGTTGTGGTCTGTTGGTCACCGGTCCCTCCAGCAGCCGAATCAGAGGTGGAGGAGGCATGGGAGTCAAGATCAGCCTCAAGGCAACCTGAGAGCTCCGAGGGGGAAGAGGGAGTGGAGCTGGCAGAGAGAGAGAGAGACAGAAGCGGAGCCTGGGCCAGCCATCAGCCCTCAGATGGAGAGTCAACAGTCCCGAGGTCTGGAGGTGGCTGATAAAGAGGAGAAGGAACAGCTGGGTCCAGGACCTGGCATGCGGATGTGCAGAAGAGGAGAGCAGTGGAAATCTGTGGGCTGATCTTTGGGAAGGAAGAGCTTCTGCTGCTAACAAAGCCCCACCCTAACTTTATGGATAAAAGGCAGGGGGAGATGGATAGATGTGGCAGACAACTATTCATCTTCTGGCCAGATGGACTTGTTAGCCTGTGGTGAGAGATAAACTTTTTGCCGGCGCTGCCGCCAAAAATAATAAAAGAATCTTTGAGTTAACTTCAGAGGATTTGTCGTGTTTGGGGTGCTGGGTCAGAACAGTTCTTAAGTGTGAATGACTGTCGTGGTGCTACAACATCTGTTGTAAGTATTTGGGGGGTTATATCGTAACTTTGAACTATTGCTAAGTGAACTGTCATAACACGGAGATTGCCTGTATTAGTTCCTGTGGTTGCATATGGCTATATGAAGTAACAAAAAAAAAAGTTACAGCTCACAGGACCTTGCAATTCATGGAAGACACACCTATCCTATGAGAATCTAAACATAAAATACTTTTGCTCTGTAAGTGATAAATCAGGCTATATGGAGCTATAGTTTTTATTTAATTAAACGGGACCATTTTTCAACAATTAAATTTTTTTCAGTCAAAATAAAATAACATAAATACTACTGCAGGAAAAGCATGATCTCTTTTAATTTTTTTAAGAAGTAAAAATAAATAAAACCAGGAATTTATTACCCAAAGTTGTGCATGTTTCAACACTAAGCATTATTTTGGTAGTATGTGGTATTAAGGATAATGTACATCTCCCTTTTTTTGAATTGTAATGTAGAATGTTCTTTTCCAATCTTTTGGCCAGCCTGTGCTGTTCTCCAGATTTGCTGGCATAGTT
Source organism: Thamnophis elegans (assembly GCF_009769535.1). Classification (NCBI taxonomy): domain Eukaryota; kingdom Metazoa; phylum Chordata; class Lepidosauria; order Squamata; family Natricidae; genus Thamnophis; species Thamnophis elegans. The sequence goes on from NC_045546.1 coordinate 39,405,656, forward strand.
TGGTTAGAGTCTTTACTGATTCTTTTTCTGTTGCTTGGCATATTTCAGTGGGTTCATGAGTTCTGTTGCATAAGTACAGTATATTTCCAACTTGGCAATGACTCGAGTACCAGAAAGTAGGAAATATCTTCTAAGCTGTATATTTGATGTTAACACTATGTTGGGAGATTTTTATTCTACTTTTTTCATATTCCATTGTTTTTCTTAGACCCTTTCTTGTTTTTAAGTCTATTTTGTTTCACTTTTACTTGTATCTATTATTAATACATATTATATAGACCTGTGCTATGAAATGTCCTGAATTACCCATTCTTTCACCAACATCTGTAACTGCCACTCTTATATTAGGTTCTTGCTTTTTAGTCACTACAGATATTCCATGTCTTACAACTACAATCAAGGCCAGAATTTAGACCATGAATTGTTTTGTTTGTAAAGCTAGGTACTCACATGAACCCCGGACCAATAGCCACAATCCCAATTTGTCTTAACAAATGACCGTGTGGGAGCTTCAGGGGGTAGAGAGGCCGAGAGACCCAGTGCCCATCATCATATGGGAACCTGCCATGGGTGGAGGGCATTAGCCAGGTAGGCCTACACAAGGTTCCCCATGCACAGCCACTTCCAGAATGCCTTGACCTTTACCCTGCCCACCACACTCCTGGAAGTGCCTTCCCTACTTCCACAACCATGTGTGTCTTTTTACTTTTCTTTCTGTGCAGCTACTGAGAAACGAGAGGTAATGTTTCTGAAAATAGAAAGAGCTGGTTATGTTTCTCAGGCTCTTTCTATCTTTGTGGGCAGAAGAGAATTTTTGCTCATTCCTCGTTACAGAATAGGTTCAACTGAGGGATGCCAATGGACTTCCTTTCATTAATTGCCTGCTTCAGATCGTTCCACAGCAATTTTATAGGACAAGACAGGACTTGGCCATTTTAAAACATTAACTTTCATGTCAGTGCTGCCGTTCATGGCAGAACTCTGCATGGTTCGTTGTGCCAGTGCTGCTGCTTGTGGCAGGAGGCCACATAGCGCCATTCTGCAGAAGAGCAGCAGCACCAGTGCAACAGGTGATATCCAGCCACAAGCAGTGGCACTGGTGTGATGTGCCACACAGCCTCCTGCTGTGAGTGGTGCCATCTGCGTGATACACCATGTGCTCCTGCTACGAGCGGTGGCACCGGCGCGATGAGCCACATGGCGACCTGCCATGAGAGGCCGCATGGCACCATTCTGTGCAAGAGTAGTGGCATGGGTGCGATACAAGACATCCTGCCACAAGGGGTGGCACCAGCACAATGCACCACATGGCATCTGGCTGCGAGTGGCTGTAGAAGTCAGGCAATGGCATAACAGTGTCAGAGTGTGGGAGGCATGGTGTCAGGCCTGCAGTCATATTTCTTTTAGGATCTTTGGCCTGCCACACTCTTTCTCTTTCTTTACTATTCTGTTTCATTAGTGGGGAATTGGGAGGGGGGAATAGTAAGGAGTAGAATGTATTTGTTTGCAAAATAAAAAATTGATTGATTGATTGATTGATTGATTGATTTAGCTTATATGCCGCCCTATTCCCGAGAGACTCAGGGCGGCTAACAATAAGCAGGGGAGGGGGTACAAAAAATAAAAATAAAAACAGCAATTTAAAATTCCACAACAGTTGTAACCTCGGATGGGGCTGGATAATTCAACAGCCCCAGGCCTGCCGGAACAGCCAGGTCTTAATTGCTTTGTGGAAGGCCGGAAGGGTGGTAAGGGTCCGGATCTCAACGGGGAGATCGTTCCATAGGGCCGGAGCAGCCACAGAGAGGGCCCTCCCCCGGGGGTCGCCAGCCGACATTGGCCGGCAGATGGAATTCGGAGGAGGCCTAGTCTGTGGGATCTAATAGGTCTTTGGAGGTGACTGGCAGGAGGCAGTCTCTCAAGTAACCAGGTCTGATACCATGTAGGGCTTTAAAAGTAACGACTAGCACCTTGAAGCGTGTCCAGAGACCAATAGGCAGCCAGTGCAGCTCACGGAGGATAGGTGTAATGTGGGTGTACCGAGGTGCACCCACAATTGCTCGCGCGGCTGCATTCTGGACAAGCTGAAGTCTTCGAACACTCTTCAAGGGCAGCCCCATGTAGAGCGTGTTACAGTAGTCCAGTCTTGAGGTGACGAGGGCATGAGTGACTATCTGAAGGGCCTCCCGGTCCAGATAGGGTCGCAATTGGTGCACCAGGCAAACCTGGGCAAAGGCCCCCCTGGTCACAGCTGACAGATGATGTTCTAGGGTTAGCTGCAGATCCAGGAGGACTCCCAAATTGCGAACCCTCTCTGAGGGGCGTATAATTTCACCCCCCAGGCTGAGAGATGGAATAGCTGGACCATCTTTGGGAGGGAGCATCAATAGCCACTCGGTCTTGTCGGGATTGAGCACAAGCTTATTCGTTCCCATCCAGACCCTGACAGCCTCCAGGCACTGGCACATCACTTCTACCGCTTCACTGAGTTGGCACGGGGCGGACAGATACAATTGTGTATCGTTTGCATATTGATGATATTTAATCCCGTGCCGGCGTATGATCTCACCCAGCGGCTTCATGTAGATGTTAAATAGGAGGGGGGACAGGACCAAACCCTGCGGCACCCCGTAATTGAGGGGCCTTGGGGTCGATCTCTGCCCTCCGACCAACACCGACTGCGACCTGTCTGAGAAGTAGGAGAACCACTGAAGAACGGTGCCTCCCACTCCCACCTCCCGCAACCGTCACAGAAGGATACCATGGTCGATGGTATCGAAGGCCGCTGAGAGGTCAAGAAGCACAAGGATAGAGGAGTGACCCCTATCCCTGGCTCACCAGAGATCATCGATTAGCGCCACCAAAGCAGTTTCCATGCTGTAACCAGGCCTGAAACCGGACTGAAAGGAATCCAGATAATCGGTTTCATCCAAGGACCGTCGGAGTTGAAAGGCCACCTTTCCTTTCTAGAAGTTCAAAATGCTGTTAAAAGTAGTAGAAAATACATTTCTGTCAATAATGTATGGCAGAATTCTTGAAAAAATATGGGTGGGGAAAGTGATTCTAGGGTTATGCTAAAAAGTACTGTATGTGTGTTTATTTCCAATCCCTAGTCAAAATATATTTTAAAAATATGTGTAAATGATTTGAACTGAAAGGAATTTATTGCTTATATTAATATTATATTACTGTGCTTCCCTGAAAATAAGCCCTAGCTTGATTTTTACGTCTGTGACTAATATAAGCCCTACTCAAATATAAGCCCTAGTTAAGACCCCACCCAGTCACTGTCTGGTTGTATGAGGTAGGGCGAGATGCATACATAAAAATCAAGCTAGAGTGGGGGTAGGGAGGTGGAGCTGCCCCATGCTCCCTGCACCTGCTTAACTTAGGACCTTAGCAACCAGGTGTCAGCATCCCAAATATTATCCAGAATTAAATCAGAGTTCAAGGCATAGCTTTCATCAAAGTTCCAATTTAATAAGAGAGACATGTTGGTACAATCTGTAGAAACCCGAATCTTAAAGCTTCCAGGGTTTCCCACCCAGTTGAAAGTTTATGATCTTGCCTCCACACCCACAAGTCCATCACAAGGTCTAATCTTCCTCTGCCACACTGGCATTTCCATCCATCCACTTCCGGTCAGATGCAGAGGTAAAGAATGACCTTCTTTTCAACAATTGTATTCCTTTCCTTAAACACTTCTTAATGCCAAAGCTCTTGCTTTGGGACACAATCTAAGAGCTTGGGAAGTTAGATATCAAAAAGATATAATTTCTGAAACTAATTCAGGACAAGGGTAATTTGATGTCATATATTCCTCTATTTAAAACATTTATAATTAATTTCTATATGGAGATATCCTTTATAAAAGGCTGGGGGAAAGAAAAGAGTGATGAAACTTCAATTATGCAAACATATCTCAATCTTTTGGCCATTCTCTACAAGCAATTAACTGTATTATTGTAAAGGGCAAGTTTGTAAAGTCTTGATGCCATTTAAATGATTAGTTGCAGCAGTTAATTTAAAAACCTGATACCATCTTAAAAAGACTGCTAGGTACCTTATGCTCTATTTCTTATTTTCCTTCACATATTCAACAACTCCCTTTTATTCTAAGACCTTACTTGCTACTAAGGATTACTTAGTAGCAAATCATTTAAGAAAGGATAACAGAGTTTAGTTATCTCAGATGTTTTTGTTCTTTTCCTGTTCCAGTTGTAAAGCATAATAACAATTTTATCCATATTTTCCACTGTTCACTATTTGTCAGCAACTTAAAGCAGAATCTTATGATGTGCAAGACAGGACAAATTATATTTATTATCTAGCATATCAAGAGCAGTTCGGACCTGCTTAAAACTGTATCACATTATTGTCCTCTTGAATAATGTAACTATTTGGGAAATTGTTTTGTTTCTTATTTTTATCCCTTTTGTGGATTGTGTTTTAATTGATTTTGTGCTAACAAAGTAGTTACAAATATTAAGTATCTGATTTCAATAACTGGATATTATACAGTTATGATGACAAACCTATGGCATGCGCATGCTGGCCAGCTGACTTCAGCATTCTTTTGAGGCCATTTTTCACCCTCTGGAGGCTTCCTTGAAGCCTTTTGAGAGTGAAAAACGGGCCCTACAGGCAAACCGGAAGTTCAGGAACATACTTCCAATTTGCTCGTAGGGCCAGTTTTAGCCCTCCGGAGCCTTCAGGAGGCTTCCCTAAATGCTCCGGAGGGCAAAAAAAGATCATACGAGCAAACCAGAAGTCACTTCCAGTTTGCTCGTAGAGTCATTTTTTGCCCTCCGGAGCCTTCAGGGAAGCATCCAGAAGGCCCCTGTAGGTTTAATACCGGCCCTATGAGCAAACCGGAAGTCCGTTCCTGAAGTTCCGGTTTGCCTGTAGGGCTGGTTTTTCGCACTCTGGAGGCTTCAGGGAAGCTCCTGAAGCCTCCGGAGGGCCGTCGGGGGAGGCTCCTTTCGCCCTCCCCAGGCTCCTTTCGCCCTGGGAGGGTGAAAAAAGCATGCCAATAATGGGGTGGAGTGCTGGTCTTGCACGCATGCGCACTGGGGTCATGCACATAGCATTATGAGTGTGGCACGCCCACACACGACCCCCTCTGTGCTCCCCCCGCTTTTGACACGGGAGCCAAAAAAGGTTCGCCATCACTGTTATACAGGTAACACTGTAGTGAAAGTGAAGATATCCCCATCAGTCCGACTTCCAAAATGTTTGACGACAAAGAAAAATTGTGATGAAGGTGTGATGAAGGTGTGGGGAGTTAGTGGTGGTGGTGGTGGTGGACTTGCAATCTGAAATTACTTACTTATAGTGAAATCTTACTAAATTCAAAACAAAGATTTATAAAGAAGAATCAATGACTGTGCTCCACTCTTTAATTAATCAACCAGTAACATGCCACCCCTCAATACCTTGGCAAGTAAAAAACCCAAAACAACATATCCTTTCTTCTTCTGTGAAAATTTCACCAACAACTAAAGTTAAAGTAGAGCTGTTGAAGCTCAAGGGGGAACAAAGAAACATAAGAATCCTGTAACGAATGAACATTAATTCCTACGGTTGGCAATCATGGAAAGTTCGTAAGAAGACTATAAATGCAACTCTCCTACTTTTATTTTCTGTAGCTATTGAAAAGTATAGTCAGGCCACCATACAAGTGGATTTTTACTAGTGCATTGAAATACATATTTAACACTTACTTAACTTACTTACAGTATTTAAAAATTGCCCATTTCCCTCCCAGAGCAACTCAGAGCAGTGCAATAAAATGATTACAAACTGTTGATAGTTTTAATTACTTATTTAGGTATAAGGATCATGATGTTGGGTCAAATATATCAGTAAGAAATGGTCTGCATTTTTATCTGTCCCTGATACAAACTGCAGCTCTTCTAGGAATATTTTAGTAAAATTCCTGTCTTTTTCTATCCAACTTACTCATTGTTTTCCCTTTTTCAGCATAAAGAATAATAGACTTGGAAGGGATCTTTGAGATCTTTTAGTCCAACTCCCTGCTCAAGCAGGAAAGCCTATATCAGGGGTGTCAAACTCAAGCCCTAGAGGGTGCTTAAATCTGGCCTGTGGGGCCATCCTGGAAATAGCAAAGGACTTGGACTTAATCTTCGTAAATGTCAACGTCCATAAGGCAGCGACCGTTGCATTGTGAAGGCCAGGGGCAGGACGTCACGGTTTACAGCACGCCATTGATTCCGATTTAGGGCGGCTTGTTGGGCATCGGTTATCGAGAAATGGAGTGGTTGAAGATCGTGAGCCACTTGGGATATCCACGTTTTCTTTGGGGCATTTCATGCGATTTTCCACCCATCCGGTCGCAGCGAGTTAATCGATCGGTAAGGTAATCGGCTATTGTCCATATGGCAAACGTGTCCAAACCATCTAAGTCGTTGTCTTCTTAGGTAAAGTTCGATTGTAGTTTGGTTTTTACACAGCTGCAATACCGTTTCGTTTTTCCATCGGTCCCGTAGAGTTATGTGCAGAATGTTGCGCAGGCATCTTAGCTGGAATCATTCTAATAGGTTCAGGTCGCTTTTAAGTAAAGTCCACGATTCCGAGCCGTACAGTAAGATTGTGCGGATGGAAGCATTAAATATCCTCATCTTGGTCGCAATCATCACGTCATTTTGGCTCCACAGGCACTTCCTTAAAGAGGCGAATGCGGCTGTAGCATTGCCAATGCGGCTTTTGATGTCATTTGTAGCCATTACACGTTGGCTGTCGATGATCAACCCCAAATATTTAAACGTGTCTACTCTTTCGATAGGGTTGCCTTCGAGGTGCAGTTGAGCTGGTTGAGTGCCCGTGAAAATGAATTTGGTTTTTGCACCATTTATCACCAGGCCGAGCTTGTTAGCATTTGCTTGTAATGCATCCAGGTTATTTTGGGTGGTTTCTGCTGTTTCAGCAAAGAAGACGATGTCATCAGCATACACCAAGTCCGTGAGAGACAGCTGAGCCCCGATTTGAACGCCTGGTGTGTCTTTAAAAGTTTGTCTGAGGATCCAATCCATGGTTATATTGAAGAGCATTGGTGAAATAATACAGCCTTGTTTGACGCCGGTAGTTATTGAGAATGGTGGGGACACATTTCCCAGGTATTTTGTCCGGCTCATTCCACCTCATTCCACCCCCCCAATGGCAGGAAATAGCAAAGGACCGGCCCATGGTGCTAAGAATCTGGAAATAACTCCCACCCCCATACAAATGTTATAGCTATTCCTTTTTGGAATAAGCAACATTGTAAAAAATGTAAATAGCTATGAGAAATTTGATTCATTAGCTAAGGAAAGAAAATTAGCTAAATCTGTTTTATACCAACACCATTCACTGCACCTTTCCATACATTTCCATCCTTGCAACCCATCTTTGCTTCTCTGTCCATACTTTGCTTCAGATTGGTCTTTTGTTTTTTGAATCTCACCTCTCTTTTAGGATCTCAACACCATCATCATTCTACAATTTTCTCTGTCTTTCCATTCTTAGCCCATTCACTAGTCTTATAATAGATTTGTTTTGTAATTCAATTCTTATTCACCCCATGCAACAAATAACCTCAAAATTCTTTCGTACTGCCCACTCACTTTTGTATTCAGTCCACATTCATGTTCCTTTACTCTTGACTTTACTTCTTGTTTTACCACACACATTTCTTAAGTACCCCATTCCTATTGCATTCAATTTATTTTTATGCTTTTCCTGGCATATCCATCCAACTTTCATATTCAGATATCAAAGTTAAGCAAATGTACATTCTCATTCATTGCCATTTTTGCTTCTTGTGACATTTGTTCCTCACAACAAACCACTTAGTATATATACTTGAGGGAGCAAAAAATTATCTGTTGATATGCCCTAAACATAAATACTGTACATACATACATACATGATCCATATATACATAAATCTAAGAACACTTCTGAAGTAAACACTTCCATTTTGTTGGATTTATATTAAACAGTTATGTATTGTATACATAATATCATTTGATTTTACTTCCTTTTGTGGTATGCAAACACATCTATTACAATAATTTTAATGTAGAGGAAAAAACAAACATAATATGTATGTGAATGCTTGTCAAAAGAGGTCTAATTAAAAAAGCTTTCTAAAAGCAAAAGTCTTTTAAAATGAAAGCTTATATACAAACTTTCTTATACTATAATAAAATTAAAAAGTTTATGTATTTTTTAATGTATAGATTGCTCAAATCATATAGGAAATTGAACTTGAATGCTCATGCTAGTTAGAGAAAAATAAATCAAGGAGTTAAGGATGAGACTAGTACAGAATAGCAGAATAAATTATTTACAGAATCACAATCACAAATCATATCTATATTTCTCTGTTAAATCATCTACATTCAAACCTTACCATTTCTTACAGTATTTATGAATTCATTTTCACATTTTTAGATGCAAACTTTTAAAACATTTGTTTCAATTCCACTTTTACACATTACTATCATTCACATATCAATATCTAAAATATTCCTTCCAGGGTTTCTTCAATTTCATTTCAACCCATACTTTCAGCACTTCTGTTTTTAATTCCATTCGTTCCATTGGAGGGTCCTTGCTATTCACTTCCAAATAATGATTAATTCCATCAAAATTATTCTGAATGTTCTAGGTTTTCCTGCTCCCTTTGTGCCTTAAAGCTATCTTTTCTTTCTACATTATTCAATATATATTTAATATGTTGATAACGGCTGCAATTAAGTGACTCTTGAAGATTAAAAGTATTTAAATAAAATCTACAAAAGGAAATAGATAACATTCCAAAATCTTCATAAAACAAACTGGATATCCTAACCTTAAGACCTTCAGAATGGCATCCTTGTTTTTTGCAGCAATCAAAAAACTGTACATACTTTTCATCTCATCATTCTATCAATATCCTTTTTTCATATCTCCCATTAATGTTGCTCTATATCAGTAATGGCAAACCTTGGCATGCATGCTCGTCTGGAAGGCAACCCAGAAGAGGAGCTCGTAAGGGGGCATTCGTGCACCGGAAAATGAACTTCTGGTTTCCGGCATGCATAGGTGCTCTGGCCAGCTAGTCTTCAGGTTATTGGCGCACATGTGCATGTGATAATCTGCTGCCCAGTGTGCATGCTCATGCCGGAAAATGGAAACCAGCTCTTCCAATTTCTGGCACTGCCGAACGCACAAAGCCCAGTTGATCATCATGCGCCCATGCGCACCAGAAACCCAGAAGAACAGGAAATGCTGTGTGTGCCAGGCGACATGGCTCTGTGTGCCACTTCGGGCATGCATGCCATAGGTTCACCATCACGGCTCTATATACTTCTGTAGAATCCTTTAATATGTAAGTAGTCCTCAACTTACTTCATGTAACAGTTAATGTAATTACTGTTCAAAGTTACAGTGGCCAAAACAGCTTTCAGGAGATGGTTGAGATTGCTGCTAAGAATCATTGTAATTAGCAGATAGGCAGCCCCAGCAAGTATAAACAGAGATACAGCTTTGGGTATGGAAGACTGGCTTCCACACACACAACTGGATCACTGATGAGCCACATTCCTGTTCTTAATGAAGAATTCTAGAACTGATTTACTGAAGCATAGTAGGAACCCTACCTGAGAGCAGAAATCTTGTCAAAACAAGTTTGAAAGTTTTGTTTGAAAAGAGGACATCAATTCATTTATTAATTTAGATGCAACACTACTAGTCCAAGTTTGTTTCACAATTTTTCCTTTCTTCTGTATCTATTTTGTTCTTTTTACCAAATCCCACTCCAGATAGTAGCAAAATAATAGTCTGTCCCACATTTGGCATCACTTACCTCTCTTGTATTCTTTATTTTTCAACCTACATTAATTATATTAATCTTTCATTGTAATCAAATCAAGCAAGCTTTTAGATACATTCCTTTGGTGGGTTTACATATGAATATACTTATGATTAAAATATTAAAACTAGCACTGAGGATGTTACCTAGTTGGATAACAAATGTCTGCAAGCCAACAGCCAAATTCAGAGAGCACCAAGGACTCCACCACTTAAACATTAATAGAAACAGACACTCTTTTCAAGCAAATATTATCAAGCAGTCATCATTGTCATTCATCCATTCTGTGAGATCAAAGAATGAATGACATAAGACATACACTTATGTCACCAATCTATTCCTATACCTAATAGAATATATGTCTTTCTTCTGGATTGCATTTATTCAGAATCCTACAGTTTTCTCCAAAACTCATCTCTGGTCCATTTACCTATGGATTCCTTTTGCCATGTTTTGCTATTGTCTCAGGTATGTCTTTTTGCCTCATCTTGCCCTCTTCACAGCATTCTATTCATTATAAATGCCTATGTTACACTTAGAATTAAATAAACAGAATATGTGAAAGTCAAAAAAAGATCCAAATTAAGTTTCCCTACGTGCTTGAGACCTTTTGCACACATGAGAAGTGGTTTAGGAATCTACAGGAGAGAAACTTGCTGAAAAAACTACTAGGAGAGAAATGCCTATTAAAATAATGTTAGCAATTGGATACCACAGAAGTGTTGTTTTTATCATTCAGTTTGAAAAACTGAAGAAGAGGAAAAAGGAAATGAATATTTATTTAACTTCATGCCTAGGTGCTAAATGGCAATAGACAATAAGAAATATGCACTGTATGATCCTGTACACATAAACTTTGTATTGTAGGTTAACAGAATTTATAACAAACCATTCAGCATTATCCAGGGCAATTCTTTAATCACAATTCTTTCCTTGATGTTTCTTCTCTTCACACTATTGAGAGGATATGGCTGTCATATCCCAACTTCCCCAAGCCAGAATAATTTACATATTATGCAAAACAGCAGTGCTAATCATGCAAATAAGATATGCTAAATTAGCATGCCTAGTTTCTATAATTCCCATCTGGCAATTCATTTTCATTTTTACCAAATTCTGGAAATAGCAAGGCTAGCTGTAATATCCATTTTCTTACTTGGCTGTTCCATAGTTCTCAAAAATAAGTGTCCTTTTTCAGTAATCCTATTGCTCATTTCCAAAGTCACAGCAATTGTGAAAAATAAGATTTTTAAAACCCTTTTTGATCCTGCTACAACAGTATAGGGCAGTGATGGCTAACCTTTTTCTCATTGCATGCCAAAAGCAGGGGGAGCATAGGGGAGCATGTGCGGGCATGCCCACACCCATAATGCTATGCATGCAGCCCCCCAGTTTTGGTGCACGATGGACCAGTTTTTCGCCAGAAGTTTTCTAGAAGTCTGGGGAGGGCGAAAACAGTCTTCCCCCAAGAGGCCCTCCGGAGGGTGAAAAACAGCCCTATGGGCAACCTGGAAATCCATTTCTGAACATCCCGTTTGCCTGTAGGGCTGCTTTTCGATTTCTGGAGGCTTCAAGGAAGTCTCCTGAAGGCTCCAGAGGGTGAAAAGCAGCCAAAAAAGGTCAAAGTCAGCTGGCCAGCCCATGCATGCACACTGGAGCTGACAGGGCAATGCCTGTCAGCATGCCTTAACAAATGGCTCTGCATGCCACCTGTGGCACGCCTGCCATAGGTTCACCATCACAGGTATAGGGGCAACACTTTACCAATGGCTAATCTCTACTTTTTAAATCAGTATTAAAGCCTAATTTGAGATTAGCAAACTCTCACGGGAATAGATAGTATGTAGTTTAGTGTTGAATTGGGGAGTTCTTGGTCCTGAGTGTGTTGTTTGCTTACATATGTTACATTACCAAACTAGGTAATATCAATAGTCTGAATGAATATGGTCTTCACTCCCTGCTTATATACCTTGATCTGTGTCAAGGTATTTTTCCCCCTTGGTTGTTCCTTGATTAGGGTATTGTTTTCTGCTTATTTGTCTGATATTAATATCTACTTATTTGGAATGTTAATACTCCAACTAACATGTCCTGAAAAATGAAGTCCAAGGCATTGGTTGCTGAAAGAGATGTGTTCTGGTCTTTTGTTTCCATTTTTAAATTCTGTCCCAAATGATGTGTAAATGTAGTTCATCTCCATGTGCCTATTGATTTAGCTGAATGCCAAGCCTCCCGGAATGCCTCAGTATTTTTAATTTACCTTGATCCAGAATGTTCTATTTCCCAGCTAAAATTATGATTGAGCCTGTCTGTTGTTGTGCCTTCTATTTGCTAGTTGGTGTTCAGGGAGGCACTCTGTTAATCTTCTGTCTGTCTTACAGAGTGGCTGTTATACAGTAGCGTATGTTGTTGATGATTTCTGTTTTTTCTTCTTCAGCCAGAAATTGTGGAGGGTTTTAGCTGGTTTTTGTGCTACTGAGATGCTATATAATCTAATGGAAATTTCTGAGATGTTTTTGGTGTATAGCAGTGTTATTTCCATAGATTGTATTGGTTGTGCTCTACTAAGTTGAGTGGTCAGGTATTTTTTGATAAAGTTCGACGAGTACCCATTTTGTTGGAAGATGTTTTTGAACAGATGTTGAAAATATCTTGAATATATGTTTTCAACAGATGGTCTATTTCCTTTTTTCTGGTGTTCTGGTTGCTGCATTGTTTTTACTTGTCTGATGGACAAGCAAATAACTAAGCTCCAAGAGCACCAAGGACTCCCCAGCACATTTTCCCAACCTGGTTTCCTTACAAAATGTTTTGATTTACAGCTTCCTTCATCTCAGTTAGTCAAGCTGGTTAGTTGGGTGTACTCTGCTCACTTATTTTGTTTTAGGGCAAAGGCCTGGAACATGCATACTTTATCCTTGCTTAAATGAACCAACTTTGTATATCTTCTCTTCACTTTTAAAAATCTTAATCTTTAATCCTTTTAAATTCCAATATCCAAGAACATAATTTATTTTCATTTTCTTTGTGTCTTCTCAGAAATTCCTTTATACGTTTAACACATCTCTTTTATAAATCCAAAATAAAAAAAGTTATCCAAATCTCTTTATAGTTTGTTATTTCTATGTCTCTTTTAATTATTAAGACATTGGTTGGTTTCATTTGTAAATCCACTGTAACAACTTTGGCTGGGAAAAGAAGAGTGAAGGGGGTCTCTGACTCAGCAAAACATGTACTGTATTTTCGGAGTATAAGACGCACCAAGGTTTTGAAGAGGCAAATTTTAAAAAAAAGTTTTTGCACTCTGCAAACCTCCCAACAATGCCCCCTTTTTTCCCAAAAAAGGGGCATGAATAGCCCTTAGGAGGCTTGTAGAGATCTCCTGGAAGGGGGGGGGGGCAAAAATGAGCAAAACATCCGGCCTGTTTTTCACTCATTTCTGCCCTCCCCAGCTCCCAGGAGCTCTCTGAAAGCGTTCTAAAAACTGTGCTCAGCCATTTTGGTGAAAGGGGTGTGGTTTCGGGAGGCAAAAAATGTGTATAAGACACACCCAGATTTTCAATCTCTTTTTTGAGGGAAAAAGGTGCATCTTATACTCCGAAAAATAGAATATATCTTGGGTTAAAAACTGACATATAAATAAGTCAACTTCTCATATTTCTTTTATAAAACTTGTAAGAAGTAAAATACAAAGATTTTTCTTTCATTTTTAAGCTTTTAACACAAGATTAACACTTGAATAATGAATGGTTTCTTCCCCCCCCCCCATGAAAGTATTTCCCATCAAATCATCAATTCTACAAGGGATGAAATGAATTTGCTTAATAAAAGGAAAGATACAGGAGAATGTAAAGTGTAATCAAAATTGTACCAACATCTACCACCATGATATCTACAAAATTCCAAGAACGGATGAGTCTGCCAAAAACTCTGATGAATAAGAAATAGCTTTTGTTGTCCAAACTGGCAGTGTCAAAATGACAATCCATTTTTGGCAACCCACTAGCTAATCTAAGCTCCCCTTTTCTTCTTTTGAAATTTCCTCAACTTAAATTGAATGCAAATAAGCCAGGTGTGGTCCCTAGAACAGTAATCAGCAGCTAAGTCCCTACTGAGTTCCCATGGCAACATACACAGCTGGCACCAAAGCAGAGGTTGTAGTTGCCTCAGATTGCTTAGAAAGTTTAAACACTTAGTGAATGAAATGTCAATTATAGTATCTTCTCACAAGGACTTTTCTTTTTTTTTGAAATCTGTACTTCTTTGACTAATGGAGAAAATAATGCAAGGGACATGCTACTAGGTTCACAGCCTGATAATAAAAAGTAATCACCTGTTATTTGCAGAAAAACAACAATTTTCAAGAAAGAGAGCAGCATCAGCTCTCATAGAAATAAAAGGACAGACAATACAATTTATACTTTATATAACAAATCTATGCATAAATGAAGTTACAAGAAAGTAATTAAAATGTTTAATAACGTTTACATTTTGAAAAATGACACTTAGTCATTTTTCCTTTTTTATTGACGATGATTAAATAATAATATCATTTACAAACAAATCAGAGCTTTATAGATGGAGGCTTGTACCATTTTCTTAATGCAGTACAATGAAAGAACCCTATTTCATAGAATTTATATTCAATTTTTATACAATTCTGATGCAATTCAATGTTAGAATTCATGACACCAATTCTGCTTAAATGGTATTTTAATTTTTGTGAAAATGAGTGTTGGCTTACCTGAATGGTCTTCTCTCTGTGTTGTGGGAGAGTCCAAGCATGGGTTAAATTCTGCCTATCTGCCCAGGACTGAATTGGTAATCTTTAGCCACGCCTCTGGTTCTGTCCTTAATCTAGTTTTTCAATGAAGGCGTGGATCTGTGTAGTGGTACAACAGAGTGTTCATCATATATGCTGGAAGGTGATTCCAAATGATATAACAGCAAGCTGGTGAGAGGCCCTAGGATGGGGTCGGACTCTCCCACAGTGCCAAGCATGGGACATACCCATGGCACTAGGGTGGGACTCAGAAGATTCAAAGGTCTCTCCACTGGAATGAATGCCCTGAAGGTCTCTTCTCCTAAACATTGCCTCTGCTGAGGCGAACTTGTCTAGCTTATAATTCCAGACGAACGGAGAAGGTGATGCCCAGGTCGCTGCTCTGCAGATCTAATCTATGGGTGCTTGCGTTGCCCAGGCTGTGGTAGTCACTGTGCTCCTCATGGAGTGGGCTGTGATATTGTGTGGCACTGGTATGGCCTGATGTTCATAGGAGAGAGCGATACAAGCACATAACCAGCTGGTGGAAGAAGAGATCTTGTGTCCCATTGATGCCAGCTGGAAGGATATGAAAAAGGATTCAGAGTGTCTAAATGAGGCTGTATGCTTAACATAACTGCGCAGGGCCCTCTGAACATCGAGCATGTGCCGGTGTTTTTCTCTTGGATGTCTAGGATGCAGCCAAAAGTCCGGAAGAATGATCACACCTGGGCCCCATGAAATATGGAGTTGATTTTTAGGAGAGAGGAAGGATCCAGATGGAGAACTACCCTGTCAGGGTGAATGATGCATAAGTCCTCCCTGACTGAGAGGGCCGCTAGCTCCGAAATCCTCCTGGCAGAGGAGATGGCTATGAGAAATGTGGTTTTAAGAGTCAACTGTCGGATACTGGAAGATCGTAAGGGTTCAAAGGGGGAAGTGGTAAGTGCCCTCATAACAATTTCCAGCTCCCAGATGGGGTAGCAATGGACGACTGGGGGTCCTAGATTTGAGGCTCCTTTAAGGAAGCTGCAGACCATGGGGTGTCACCCAAGCAATGGTTGTTGGGAGCCAAAATCGTTGACAACGCTGCCACCAGGCGTCGGAGCATATTGGCCCAAGTTCTCGATCCAAGCCTCCTGCAAAAAATCTAGAATCTGTGGGATTGAAGCAATCACTGGTTCGATCTGGGCCGTTGAATGCCACCTCGAAAAAAGGCCAGGTGGAATCGTAGATTCTGGCTGTGGAAGGCTGTCTGAATGCCTGTATAGTTTGGATGACCTTGTTGGAGAGCCTTTCCCGCTTCAGGAGGTCCCTCTCAAATGCCAGATGGCTAACGAGAGCCATTGGGGCTCCAGATGGAGAAGAGCCCCCTGGCTGAGAGAGACCTCATTCTGGAGAATGCACCAAGGCTGGACGATAGGCTGATGAGATCAGCAAACCAGGTACATCTGGGCCAAAAGGGAGCCACCAGGAGAACTTCTGCCCACTCCGCCAAGATCTTCTGTATCACCCTGGGGATGAGAGGCAATGGAGGGAATGTGTATAGGAGGCCGGGAGGCCAGCAACAATGGAGGGTGTTGATCCCCTCCATGTGGGGGGAGTGGAATCCGGAGAAGAACCTGGGAAGGGGTATGTTCTCTGGGGTGGCAAAGAGGTGGACCTGCAGATGGCCAAATCTCTGGGAGATCTGATGGAAGAGATCCAGGTACAGGCGCCACTCTGACTGATCGATCGCAATCCTGCTCAGCCAGTCCTCCTGTACACTGTTCACTTCGGAAATGTGTTCCACCTGAAGAGAACACAGGTGTTTCTCTGCCCACCGACTCCGCCATCAGGGATCTGGATCAGGTGCCTCCTTGGCAGTTGATGTGTGCCTTTGTCGCTACGTCGTCTGTGAGAATCATTACGCGATGCCCCTGGATGTCTGCCCTGAAATGGAGGAGAGTGAGTCTCACTGCCTTTAGCTCCAGCCAGTTGATGCTGTGAGTTAAGTCCTCGGCTGACCACCTGCCCTGCACCTAGTTGTGCAGGTGTATGCCCCAGCCGAACAGGCTAGCGTCGGCCGTGATGGTTAGGCGCTCTGGTTCTCTGAAAAAGCTACCCTTCAAAATTACTGGAGATTGCCACCATTGTTTGGAGTGCTGGACCTTCCGAGGACCTGGAACCAAGACTGATGAGTTGCTGGCATTAGCCCTCTGGTGAGGTAAGAGGAACCATTGGAGCTGTGAATGCAGCTGTGCCCACGGCATGATGGAGAGGCAGGATATCATTTTGCCGAGAAATTGAGAAAGGGCCACGATGGAAACATGGTGTGATGCTCGAATCTGGTGCACTAGTGACTTGATGCCGTTCCGGTATGGTGGCCACTGCTCCCAGCTGCCACCGTTACACCCGTACCAGGCTGTACCGCCCGGAACCCACCACTATTTCCAACAATATGATCTCTTTGATGCTTTGTAAGCTCTTTGCAGACTATGGCTTTTGGTGTAATAAGCAATTGAATAAATGTCAGAGCTTTATATTGGCTTGATCAGAGTCACTTTAATTTATGGCAGGTGTGCACTACTATTTACCATCAGTTTGAATGTGATTGGTTAATTCTGGACATAGACACATTCTTAATTATAAGAAGGTGGGCACACTTATGAAACTAGATTATTATATGTTTTTATTATTTTTGCTTAATAATTTTTAGTTTTTCAGTTGAATTATACAGCTTATGTTTTATATTAAAGGTAGAAAGAATTCTGAAGTGATTTATCTTGGTCTGTTTTTTTACATCTCAAAAACCTGGCATTTTAACAGATGTGTATTGACATGTTATATTCATTTTATATCCACTGTATCTAGCATTTCAATTTTGTGTTATTTATTTTTCCTAGTTGCCAATTTCAAACAAGTGATTCTGGGCAGCAAACAATAATCATTATGACAAGTAAAAAATATTGTTACGAAATTTTAGTTTACTGCCAAATGTTTAGAGGAATATTAATAATGTGTGGTCCCAAAAAGTTTCTTTGTGAAATTTCAATGTTTCATAATTGTTCTTTTTTGTAACTACTTTTAAAAATATAATGGTTACTGAATAATTCTTGATTGTTTAGAAATCACTTTAGATATATAAAAAGAATTTTAATTTTTTTAAAAATAAGAGTATTTCTGAAAACACCCGAATTTCCAAAAGCAAGTTTTTGTTTCTCTATTATTTTTCAGTGTTAGGAGATGAAATAATTTATTAATTCAAAGTTATCACCTGCTTAAATAAAAGGGAAATGGCACATGTACAGTTGAGCAATCTATTTGCCTTCCTCACTAGGTAGAACTAGTGGGAAGGATATAAAGTGAATAGCAAAGAATAGGGCCACAGACAAGAGAACCAAGTAAAGAATTTTCAAGTTACTTAAAAAAGTAGAACATTATTTGAAAAGAGGAACTATTGGCAGAAGGGCTCTGGCCAGATACAACTTCACTGCAACCACAAATTGCTGCTCTGTATCAGCCCTTAAATCCTATTACTTGTTTGGACAGGAATTTGCAGTTCTTTCCAGTTAATTAGAAAAGTCTCAAGCCAAATGTAAATATGTGACTTTACATGTAAAGAGAATTTTGATTATTATTCAATTACGAAGTTGGTATATATTATGAACCTCCAAATACATACTTTAAATGTTCTATGTGTTCTAATATTTGCTATTTTGGAAGCTTTCTTCCAAGCAGGTGTTGCTGTTTAAACTTATACTTCTAAATCATGTTTGGCATGCCTTCTCTCCTCATTACCCATCACCCAAATGTAAAACTGTGACTTTCAATCAAACTGTTGGGAACAGACCAGGTGGAAGAAGAGGAAGCCAAATGGAACAAAGATCAGGTGGATCTGAAAGGACAATAAAGAACTGAGCCAGGTCCTTCAAGCAAAATACAGAGTGGAAGTTAGCCAACAGACAATTAAACAGGGAACTCACTAATGTAGAACCGAGCAGCAGATGGCCAGAGCCTTTGGGCTCAAAGCCATCAGTGGTTGATATGTTCAAGTCCAGACCTGCTATGGATGATAAGCAGCATATGACCAACTAGGGAAACGTAACCAAGCCAAGAATTTGGCTAATGGATGACATCAAGGAATCTAGCTATTATATCATCACTGAATACAATCCTTTTTAATTTTATTATTTTCTGTTCTTGTTTCTTCACAGATGGGATATAGTTGCTATGAGACAAATACTATCACAGGGCAGAAACTATATTGCTTCATATTTACATTATTTTTAGTTTCAAAATTCCCAGAGTTATGAATTATTTAAGCAGATGTTAGATAAAAAATTTCAAATCTTTAAATGTTATGGATTGAAGAATTCATCCTTTCTATTACTAAACCTGATTCTCAGAAGTAATCAGCTATAGGTTTTCAAAGCCTTCCTAATATGAAAGCCCATAATATATACAAGATATTATTACTGAACTTAGATTTCTAATGCAAGATTCTCTTAAATTTCCTGTTTCATGCTACTTAAAATGCCTTTCATTATATGATATGTTTCAGTATTTTCTTGCTCTGCCTTTTTCCAATAGGCTCTCTGGATAATATAAACCTTTACTAAAATATTTTATATTACTACTCAGAATAATTATAGGTGTACAATTTTAAAAACCATCATCACTAGAAGTTGAATTACTTTAGTGCCACTTAATTATCTTTCCAACTGCTTTTAATACAGAAAGGTATGACATATGTTTGGAAGACCCACCTTCTTTGAAATCATGTATAGTACCCAAGATACAGTATGTATCCTTAGCCCACATAGCATGGTCTCTTTCTGGAATACCGAAAGAAATATTACAATGCTTTCTGATATTATAAGATTATAAGTTTAATTATTGCAATTCAACCAATGTAATTCAATTGACAAGAATATCTATGCTGATATTTGAAAATCTATCCAAATATTGAAACAGAACTAGTTTATTAGAATTTCAGAGGTCAGTCTTGATGTTATTGGTGTGTCTTTGCACTAACATTCCCCAAGGACTATTTATTGCAGATACTGTAGCATAAAGGGATAAAATGAGGACAGATGGCAAGCATAACAAAAAGACCAAATGAAGAAACAGCCAGAATGAGTAACTGCATCAAAAGCCAAAATCAGAACAAGCACAGGACTATTAATTAGAGAAACAACAAGGGTTAACAGGAAGTGTAAGAACTCAACTATGGGGTTTGAGTTATAAGGAACTTTCTAAATTCATGGAGTGGCATATGCTATACGGATTGTACAGAAGAAGAAAGGTCTGCCATCCACAAAACCATAGTAGGGACTACATTTGCAATCCTTGGCTTACAGTAGAAGTTATGGTGAAAATTTAGTAAGCAGGTCATCAAATTTCTAAAGCCTTTTCCTTCTATTACAGTAAATTATTTATCCATCTAGCCAAAGTTTACCTAATCTCATAATAATCTCTAGGGTTTTAGAAGAGATTGTTTCACATTATTTTAGTTCTTGTGGATAAGTCTGGAATTTTGTTTTATTTGTTTAAGAATCAAATACATGCAGCATCTGTTTTTGAGCACTGATATATAATATATTCCTGAGCAAACTTCAATAAATCAGATATTAACTAGTATATTAGCACTTTTTACTTTTATGTTCAAAGGCCAAATCATTTGGAGACGACAGGTGAATAATATACTGCAGTGAAAATACTTTATTAATTTCTTTTTTAAAAACACCAAGAATACAATAGCTTGACCAATATATATCAGGAAAGATATACGTCAGAGTCCTAGAACAATTAGTATTGAATTTTTTTAATGAGCAAAACATTGTATGCAATTACACTTGAAAGCTGCCTCACACTTAAGAGAAAGGATTTAGAAAAATGAAGAAAGATATTAATTTTGTAAAATGGAAATAAAGTACTCGGGGGAAGCACTGCAGACATGTATAGAATTAAAAATAGTATGGAAAAAATAGCAGGGATTTTTGCATCCTGTGATAAAGGGGTTGGGGAAAAAAAATCCCCAAAATCATGCTGCTCAAACCTTTTCTACTTTGTTTACAATACCAGTATCCAGAGATAATATAAAAAACCCTCAATAATAAGAAATTCAGAATAAACAAGATACATAATTAGCTGATCACTTTAAAAGGACAATAGAAAAATTCAACCCTGACTGTCCTTTAGAAGGACAGATACTGAAACTTAAGCTCAAATACTTTGATCATCAAATGAGAAGAGAGGACTCATTGGAAAAGACCCTGATGTTGAAAAAGATTGAAGGAAGAAGGATGAGGTTAGACATTGTTTAGTGATGGCTAAACGTTTTGCCATCTCGTGCAAAAAGTGGGGGCAGTGAGGGGGGGTCGTACACGTTTGTGCTCTACCCCATGTATGTAGGGGCCCCGCCCTCTCCCCTTTTGTGCACAAAAATGGCACATTGGACCTGTTTTTCACCCTCCCCATGTTTCAGAGGCTTTCTAGAAGCCTGGGGAGGGTGAAAACGGCCTCCTCCGCCCCCTGCAGGCCCTCCAGAGGCCAGAAAGGGTCTGTTTTCTGACTTCTGGATTGCCTGTAGGGTCATTTTTCTCTCAGGAAGATTCAGGGAAGCCCCCTGAAGGTGAAAAACGATCCTATGGACAACCCGGAAATCTGTCCCCAAACCTCCAGGTTGCACATTGAGAAAATGAAGGCCAAAATCAGTTGGCCAGTGCGCACATGCACGCTGGAGCTGACACGGCAATGCCTTGTGTGCCCTAAGAAATGGCTCCACATGCCATCTGTGGCACAC
Source organism: Thamnophis elegans (assembly GCF_009769535.1). Classification (NCBI taxonomy): domain Eukaryota; kingdom Metazoa; phylum Chordata; class Lepidosauria; order Squamata; family Natricidae; genus Thamnophis; species Thamnophis elegans. Next base: position 39,427,060 of record NC_045546.1, read on the forward strand.
GTGCCATAGGTTTGCCATCACAGGTCTAGGAGAAGGGAGAGGCAGTGGATGAGATGGTTAGTGTTATCAACATAGCGAGCATGAGTTTGAGAAGACCCAGGGAGGAGTTGGCATGCTATGCATTAGAGGCTAGCACCCTTGAGGCAAACTTCACCATGTTAAGCAAGGCATCAGTTGAGTACTGAGCTGGTGCTATGAGTTTGGTCACGTCCTGGCGAAGGCGGGTGTCTCCTGTTGGATGTTTAGACTGTAGCTCGCATAACCAAATGATAAAAGCCCTATTAAAGAAAGATGTGGAGGAAGACGCCTTAATGGCCCAGGCTGCCGCTTGATGGGTTTTGTGGCAGGCGTTCTCCGCCTTTTTGTCTCCCACTTTAAGACCTTCCATCAGGTCTGCTGGCAGAACAGAATTAGAAGTGAGGGCTGCTATCGGGGGATCTACCAAGGGCAAGGTCAAAAATGTCCTCTAGTGTTGATTCCACCGAATATAGCTTCATATCCCCACCACTGTGCGTGGTTAGGAAACCAGGCTGGACCCACTGCCGTTGAACTACGTCCATGAAGAGACTGGGGACAGGAATAAGGACCTGTACCTTAAACATGCTGTCATTAGGGTTGGAAACGGTAGAGTTCGAGGGACCCTGGCGAGCTTGGGCCTTAGCATTCAGCTGGGTAATGGCCTTGGCCTTGTGCAAGATGAATTTAAATAAGGTAGGCTTGAAGAGGCCAGAGAAGGTGGAGGCATCTGGAGGAAGATCTTCGTCCTCCGAGGTTTCCTGCTCCTCCTGATCCGGGTCCTCCAAGACAGAGAACTCACTGATCATGGAAAATTCTAGAGAAGGGTGGCGAATCCAGCGGCTAGCACCAGACACATTGTCTCGGGACCTGGAGGGGACAGAATGCACTGTTACTTGGTCCCTCTTCTGAAGCCCCTCTGATATGCCCTGGGAGATGGTGCGGGCTATGGGTTGGGTTCCTGATCCTCTCTAAGCCCGGTCCCACCCGTGACTCTGGAAGAAGGTCCACTCCCTTCAGAAAATGGACCTGGGACTGCCTGCTGAGGCAGCGCCTGGCTACCCAAATCCTGCTCAGAGACAAAGGAAGGCACGGGGGAATCTGGATCTGCCAATATCCTGCGACTCCAACTCTTCCTCAATGACCCGCAGGGATTCCCCAATGTGGGAGGGGGGAGTATAGATTCAACCCAAGCAATGGTTTGCGGGTTGCTGTCTGGCGTTGGGCCTTCTGAAATTGTTTGTCGAGAGCCTGCTGCCGGTGTTCCACATCTCTATCTGCAGATGATGACTGGTAGGGATGACTGGCCCTACTTGCAACCCTGCCCTTCCTGGCCTGCTTGCCCCAGCCTGAGGCCTTGGCCTGACTAGGGGCTTGTGGGGGACCTGGTCTACTGTGATAGCTGCAAGATGGACCTGGTTGCTCCAAGGTTGTAGACTCAGAGGCCTCAGCCATCTCGAATCAGGCACGAAGGGATCGTAGTCAATGGTGCAGTGCAGGTGGCTCTAGGGCTGAAAATCTCCTGCTGCAGCTGGAGCCGTCAGGAATCAGCCAGTTAATTGAGGAATTCAATCCAGGAGTCGCGAACCAGAGAGGTTGCGAGGCCTAACAGATCTGTCAGAGAGGGGCAAAAATGTAAATCTACCCTCTATGGGCCGGTGTATTACAGCTAGGCAGCCAAAGACACTAGCGCCGCCCGATGCTGTAAAGTTGAGTGGCAGCAACCCTGCCGGAGCCCCGAAAAAATCAGCTGGCCATCTGGCGACGATGTGCTTTGGAGCGGACAAAGCGGTAAGGCAAGCCTCAAAAAGGCACGAAAAACCCTTTTTAAAATGGCCTCTGCTTCGGTGCGAGGGTGAAAATGGCAGCTGCGAGGTTTAAAAGTGGCCACACGTCTCCACGACTAGGCAACAAGGACGCTAACAAAAGAAACGCCGCCCACCCTCGGCAGCTGCTAAGAACTCCGCTGCAATCCTGAAAGGGAAAACTCATCAACTGATCTCTGCTGCCGACTGCGAGCGGCACAGCAAGCTAAGCACCCCCCACGTCCGCTTCTACCTCAATCTACTCATATGATGCAGGAAAATTCAAATAAAAGGGTGTCAAAAAGAATAAAAAATGGACAAAATAATACCTAAGGCTAAGTAAGATTCAACTAGGAAAAAGATTAAAGGGATTAAAAATAAACCTAATAGAGAGTCCGAGCCTGTGTTAAAAAAGGCTGGAGCTCACAAATAGAGTTCCTAACGGGCCAGACTGAGGAAAAAATCTGGCGTTAAGGAGGACCAGGAGGCATGGCTAAGGAAAAAGATTGCCTCAGTTCTAGGGCAACCAGACTAATTTAACCCATGCTTGGAATCTCCAAGGAGCACACAGGAAAAATAATTGTTGCTAAAAGGAGTGAAAGTTGTAAGAGTGAATTCTTGGACAACTCCAGAACAATACATCTACTTATGATAAATTCATAAAAGAGAATACTGTTGTCAGCCAGTATTATTATTATATTATATAATATATGATGTAAAATGGATATATATTGAAGTACATATGATGGGAGTTTTGCAGAATATCAAACCTTTCAGATTTTTGCTGAATATTGAAATATATAAAATTATGATTTAAAAAGTGTTGAATAAGGTAATAAAAGGATTGTGGTTATGTTTAAGCAGGAGGAAAGGGATAATGTTTGATTTAACAGCTATAATAAAATAAAATAAGCAGTGTGGTGGCCTAGTGATGAAGACATTCACCTCCTACTCAGAAGGTTGAGAGTTCAATCTTAGGTAGTGGCAGTTTTTTCTTCTCTAAGAGTGCAAAGAAAAAAAATCTGCTGCAAACTGTGTGTGATGTCAGGAAGGGTATCTGGCCAGTAAATACTCAGCTCCGCCCATTCACCCAACTCTACCCTGTAATCCCTTAAAATGAGTTTTGTTTTTTTTTAAAAAAAGAACATCAGAAACAACTTCTTTGGTTTTCTTTTTTTTCCTTTCTAACTTTTTCTTTTATTATTTACTTTTATTTTATTCAATTAAAAATTCATAACAAAATTATATAAAATAAATAGAATATTAAGTATTGGGAAAAGCCCCATATCAATAAGGAATGTTTAACAGTGGAACAAATTATTCAGAAAGGTGGCAAGCTCCCCATTGCTGAATGTGTTAAAATAGAGGTTGGCCAGCTATCTCTCTGGGATGCTTTTATTTACAATTTGCAATGGCTGGAGGTTGAATAAAATGTACTTACATGGTTCATTTTAAGCTGTGTAAACTCAGCTAGTGTGATTTGTGAACTATAGTTAATGACTTATGATGATGGATAAATCTTCCCTCCCTTTCTTTCTGAAAGGTGGGAGGCGTCAGTATTAAAATATTTCACTGAGTTAGAAGCCAGGAAAAAAACTGCACCAGCTTTCTTTGGCATCAGAACTATTTCAAGGAATGTTTTTCTGGAACACAGATGCCACCTAGAGGAGCAAAAGAAGAAAAACAATATACTCTATTGACTGAGCAAATACTAGAAAAGGCAAGTTTATTTATTACTCTCCATTACCACACCATTTACCCATTCTACATTTGTGATGTTTTTTTTAAAAAAATAATATATATCTAAAACTTTGCTTAAGTTAATAATTTGACTGTGTTGCTGGTCATTAATAAATAACCGCTTACTTTTTGTAGCAGAGTATATAAATTTCAGGAAATGTTTATTTATTGAATATTGAAAGAAACACATATTTTAGACCACTGTCCAAGAATAAAGGCTATTATGTCCTAATTACAAAGACTGATCAAGGAAATGTTTAGCATTGAAGTGCAGTATCTGTTGAAGAGAACGAACTGGTGTTTTATTTAATTTATTAAAAGCAATTGATATATTGAACAACTTAACTCCAAAGTTACAATACTTTATTTAACTGTAAGATGTTTTACAAATTCTTTTTAAGGCACATTTGGAAGAGTACTTAAATTATTATTTATTCCAGGTATTCTGGTACAATGCATTATTAAGGCTAGTAAAATTAAACAGGGAGTGCAGAACATTGTGCTATTCAAAATACTTTTAACTCGAATTTCCATTGATCTTGGCTATAGATCATACTAGATGGGCTGGAAAAATTTAAAACATTCAGAAAACACCAAGCTGTGCAGGATAGAGATTTGTTTAAATATATCCAGCAATTACATCTATTTTTTCCATTTACAATTCAAGATATTGCTTTTCACATATACATTCTTGAACTACTGGAGTTAAAGTATCTAAAGGATTACATTCTTATAATTAAAATTTTACAAGCTCTATTTGACTATATTGGATAGTCTGGAGAAGAATTCAGAGACTGTTAGACACGGCTGAACAATAAGTTTTATTAAAGGAATCTTGAACTTATCCAGCAATGTTATCACAAAGAACAGCCACATAAGCTTCCCATGTGGTCTCATAAACATCTCACAATACTTTGTGATTACAGAATTCCCATTTACAGGAGAACAGATAGAATAGTAATGCATAGCAACCTCTAATGTTATGGAAATGCACTTTGGTTCACCAAAAGGATTCCTGCTGTTATGTCTTTTTCTTGAATGATGTTCAAATCTGTTCCAAAGTTTCCAGTCCTGTGATGCAGATTTGACTACTACATGGGAGGTAGAGGAAACATTTTTTTAAACCAGTAGATCCAACAGGCAGGCTCAAAGCAACAAAGGCCCTTTTGAAATACTATGTCACACAATACAAAGAAGTGTTTTTTAATATTATCTTATGAAATGTCATCTGACAAAATAATTCTATGTGAATTCTCTAGAGCTTGGTCTTTTGCAATTTGGGTGTTGAATAATTCCACAAACAGCCTCAGACTTGGCAGTTATTCGGCAAACAAAAACTGTTGTGTTTTATCACTGAAGTATGGTTTTATATATAGCCTCCTTCTTGTACTTTTCTTCATTCTTCTTGTATAAATAGCTATCAGAATTTTCTGCTATCATACCAGGATGGTCAGCCACTCAAACGGAAAAGGGTGGAGACCATTAGCTGACATCCTGGCTTTTCACGAAATGCACTGCCGATTCCTAATTCCTTAAAGTATGCAAAAAAAGACGAAATATAATAAAGAATACCAAAAAATCATTATTAAAAAAAGAATCAGTTCATATATAACTTGATTATATATACATGATTTCACATTGTTGTTCTCCCATAGCTAAATACTGTACAGGTAGTCCTCAACTTATGTCCACAATTTAGACCACAATTTATGTTCCTAAGAGAGATAGTTGTTAAGTGAATTTTGCCTCATTTTATGATCTGTCTTGCCACAGTTGTTAAACAAACCACTGCAGTTGCTAAGTTAGTAGTACAGTTGTTAAGGGACTCTGGCTTGCCCATTGACTTTGCTTGTCAAAAGGTTGCAAAAAGATGATCACGTGACCCTGGGACACTGCAACCCATCATAAATATGAGTCAGTTGCAAAGCATCTGAACTTTGATTGTGAGACCATGGGAATGCTGCACTGGTCGTAAGTGTAAAAAATGGCCATAAGTTGTTTTGTTCATTGCCGTTGTGACTTTAAAGAAGTGACTTATGATAATTTTTCACTCTTATGACTGCTGCAACATGCCCATGATCATGTGACCAAAATTCAGATGCTTGGCGACTGGCTCATATTTATGACACTTGCAGTGTCCTGGGGTCATTGTGTCCTTTTGACAAGCCAAATTAATAGGGAAACCAGATCCATTTTACAATCATGTTATTAACTTAACAAATGTAGTGATTCACTTAACTGTGACTAGAACTGTGGCTCAATTGTGGTTGTAAGTAGAAGACTACCTGTAGTTATATTTTCGGAGTATAAGACACAGCTTTTTCCCTCAAAGAGGGTGAAAATCTGGGTGCATCTTATACACTGAATACAGCATTTTTGGCCTACTGAAACCCTGTCCCCTTTGCAAAAATGGACATGCAGAGGCTTTGGGAGGCTTGCAAAGTGCTCCTTGGGGCTGGGGAGGACAAAAATGAGCAAAAAAGGACAGTTTTTGCTTGGTTTTGTTCCCCAACCGCCAGGAGCACTCTACAAGCCTACAAAGCTCTGCATGCCCCACCTTTTTGCCAAAAATGAGGTGTGCAGAGGGTTTGGGAGGCATGCAGAGTGCAAAAACTTTTTTTAAAATTTACCTCTTCAAAATCATGGTGCGTCTTATACTCCGGTGAGTCTTATAGTCCAAAAAAATACGATATATTTTATTCATTTATCTATTAAAGAAATGCACATGGCCACCTAACTTTTAGAGACTTCAGGTAGTTTACAGGAATGAAACTCTCAATATAAAACCCAATACACCTCCCCACATTACAACACTCAAACAGGCTCTATTCCTAAATAACTAGGCAAGAACTTGTCCCAGATACCTCCACCAGATCAGCAGCCACATCAACATCTAACTGCGAATGAATCCAAGTTGCTTTGTCTTCCAGAGAATCAGGAAATGCCTCAAATGCCCCCGCAGATAGACCTCTATATCCTCCATAGAAAAAAGCGGGTCACTTTAAAGAGGGTTGCTGGGTGATTATATGATCTGTAGATGCAATCAGTGCGAAGAAGTATTATGCTTTGACACTAAATCCACAAGGTGGGCATTAGTAGCAGTTCTTATTCATGTTTGGTTGAGTTTGTCTTCTGCCAGCAGTACTTTAGACATTGCTTCGTCCTCTCAATTCCTGTTTATTATGGGGGAAATGAGGTCCACAGGTCAGGAGAAATCTATCCAAAGCCTCTTTATGCCTGTCTATTCCAGACAGCAACTAGGGACTCAGCAGATCTTTGGTTAGAATTCCCAGCTCCTTCTGAAATCCATCTGAAATCATCAGTCATTGGAGGTGGGCTGATCTAATAAATCCCGCCTCCTGTGGAAAGGTACGGCTCTAGAGAAGCCCATAATCACCAAGGCATGACCTGACCATTATAAGTATAGGGACAACAGCAGTTAGGATTTATTTTTTTCCCTGTTGGGAGTAAAGATGACATACAAAATAAAGCTGTTAACATTTCTGGGCCTCAATACAACAGTGATTCTAAGAATTAATAGCAGTTAAACTTATATACCGCTTCATAGGGCTTTCAGCCCTCTCTAAGCGGTTTACAGAGTCAGCATATTGCCCCCAACAACAATCCGGGTCCTCATTTTACCCACCTCGGAAGGATGGAAGGCTGAGTCAACCTTGAGCCAGTGAGATTTGAACATCCAAAATGCAGAACTGCAGTCAGCTGAAGCAGCCTGCAGTGCTGCATTTAACCACTGCGCCACTTAAGAATGAACTTCTCAATTTCTATATTCAGAACTCCACTACCCACGAAGTCTCCATCTTTAGATTTCTGACTCTGTTAAGTGGACTATGACTCTAAGAATCACTGCACCTGAACCATTAGTTCCGAACATCCATACTAACCCCGATTCAAGTACTGTGGAAAAAGTAGCCCTCAACTTACAACCACAACTGAGCCCAACATTTATATTGCTAAGTGAGACATTTAAGTGAGTTTTGCCCCATTTTATGACCTTTCTTGCCACAGTTGTTGTGAATCCCTGTAGTTGTTAAGTTACTAACATGGTTGTTAAATGAATCTCTTTTGCTCAGTGATTTTGCAGGTCGCAAAAGGTGATCACATGACCCCTACAACTGTCATAAATATGAGTCAGTTGCCAATCGTTCAAATTCTGATCGCATGACCATGGGGATGCTGCAATGGTTGCAACTGTGAAAAATTGTCATAAGTCACTTTTTTTTCCAGTGACGTAACTTTGAACAGTCACTAAATGAACTGTTGTAAGTTGAGGCTACCTGTAATTGAATATCATCATTGTAGTAGCGAGCCTCTTTACCCCAGAAATTATGAACCTGCCCTCATGAATTTGATATAAATGTAAAGTAGAATTAGGACAAAATAATATCTTATGCCCTACCTTGCACAACTGCCAAATCTAGAAACACAGCTATAAAATTCTAATTTATATAAAGATAAAAATTAGCAAGAAATCGTGTAGGAACAGCACAGACATACTCTTCTGGTTTTTTCCCTGTAGGAAATTATCTTTTTGGGACATGGCTAGTTCTGCTCACAAACCAGGCCAGAACCTATACGGAAATAACTGATTCTCCAATAACACATACAATGAAGATACTAGCCTCTAAATCATTTTGTCTAAGAAGGGGGTGTTTGTAGTACAGCAATAATTGAGAAAAACCTTTGGATTTCAAGAGGGCTTTTCCAGGAGTAAACAGACTCTTTGACATTTGGTGGTAGTACTTTATCACATAAGGCTGTATTCACACTTTTTGGACCCATTCAACCAATCACTTGTTGCTAATATGGATCAGAAGGGCAGGATTATGAGTGAGCACACAGTATAGAAGTTGGCTTTTATCCACGTTCTCAGGTTTCAATCAAATCAAAAGCAGCCTCACACACAATTAGAGCAAATAATGCATAGAGGCAAGAAGTTTCATCCTCAATGGATCACATATTTGTTATAGTGTGCTCCAAAATTAGGTTTTCTGGGACAGAATATATTTTGCAAATATATTATTTAACAAGTGATTCCCACCATTGATAGAAATGTGTTCTTGTTTAAAATGTGAAATAACACTGGCCTATGAAGCTCAATAAAAGTCAAAATAGCCAATTTTCCTATCTCCTTGAAATACCTGATTTATTTCCTCTACATAAAGGCACTGGTTTTCCCCTTCCTATTTGTCCCTAATTCAACTCTTGTCCGTAAAGACAAATGTACCTTCTAAATGCAATGCAGAGTATATTTAAAATATTCTGTAAGAACTTAATGGGACACCGTGAAAGACTAAAAGCAAAAAAGAATATTCATTTAAAGGCATCAAATCTTCCATCACTAGAATTTTGATCATGGGTTCCTGAACTTTTTTCTTTACTTTACCAACTGGTTTTGCTCTCTGAATTTGAAAATTCTTGATATCAACATAAACAACCTGTTAATTTACAGATAATTTGCACAAATCCTTTCCCGATCTCCATCATGGCTGGGGCTGTCAAAAATCCAAACTATTTAGCATATCAAATTATTTCCTTCAGCATATTATTGCTTGAGAAACTGAAGCTTTAGATCTCTCAGAATCATAACTACATTTTACTTTATTTCTTGCTTGTATTAAACTCTGTACAACTCATGTGTAACTTGAAAGCTTATAGAAATACAAAAAAGTCTGTGAAAACATCTGAAATAGCTGCAAATTATATAGGACTATAATCTATAATTTGATCTCAGGTCCATGTAATTACTATTAATAGAAAAAGACATTTCAGGTAAACAAATAGCACTGAAAAACAGCCGGCATGCCTTATAATTCACTGGGCCCACATTCACTACTGTTGTTGGAAAGGCATCTGAAGCCTTAGGATAATGTTGTCATAATCAGGTATTGGTTTGAAAGTCCCTATGAAATCCCAAGAAGGTTAGATTATCAGAAGGCTTTATTAACTAGATTCAATGAAAGGTTAAAAGGAATTAAATTATGGAATTATGGAAACTACATGTACAGTGCATACTTTAGCATCCCATTTATCAATAAGGATCAGGATTCTTTAATCGTCTTGCTAAATGTCTTAGAAGCAATAGGGAAGCTGCCACTTGTTTCAGCAATATAGGAAGAATATGCACATGTTCCGACCTTGTAATACTTTGCAAACTTTAACTATTTTTTCCAGATTTTTAAAAGCCCATTTATAGGCATTCTTCTATTTTTAAAAAAGCTATACATATTGGTTACCCGTATTGGAACTATTTCTGCAGTGCTGAAGATATGGTGATTCAGTGGTTTAAAAGATGCTAAAGATAATCTCTGCTCTGGCAATTTAAGTCCTAGCACTGCATGGCGGAGTGAACTTCCATCATTTGCTTCAGGTTCTGCCCACCTAGCAGTTTGAAAGCATGCTACATTTAAGTAGATAAGATAGGTACTACTGTGGTGGGAAACAGTGTTTTGTGCAGACTATTGACCCCTGCTGGTGCTTGACCTGCCCCGATACAATGTCCAACAAGGCAACATTGCTGGTGAGACAAGGCCCTGGATAACGCCACTTGCCTTTCTGGTGCGGAGCCAGTTCAACCCATATCGTACGTCCTGTATAAGCATGTGAGTGTGAACTAAATGGACTATTCAACAGCTACTATGAATTAGCATTGTAGTCTCCTCGCTAATTGTACCATCGCCATACGATAAATAAATAATTTGCAGTTCTCTGAGAAAAAGTTATTGAATCTCAGATACTAGAATGAGCACTAAATGCATTACCAAGGCATCACCGTCAGGTAGTTGGTGTACAAATGGAGGCAACCCCATTTGTTATTCCTCCCAGGACTGATCCCAACAAAAATAGCTCATTGCATAGAATACTCTAGAATGCAAAGAAGTCCAGAGGAATGGCAAAGAATCTGCAACAAAATTTTTATTGCCTCATACTTTTTCCCACAAACCAAACAAAAGTTGGCTCAGTATGTTTAATAAAGAAATAATTCAGTATACCTTTATGTAACTTTAACGGGACTTGGATGAAGCTCAGATCACTATAATTCACTGTACTATAGGTTTCAGATAGTTTTAAGTTCAAAAACGTCAGAATATATCTTTAGGGAGAATATATCTTCATATCGTTCCTGCATGTCCACTAATAATTGCTTTCTGTACAAAGTCACATAATTCAGTTTCTCACTTTTTCATTCTGAAACATTTGCACTAGTAGCTACTTATGTCTTCACCATGCTGAATGGCTTTTACTGCTCTCTCTATTTCTTTTGCTGCAAATGAATAGTGCAAAACATGTAATGTCTATGTGCCAGTTCCAAAACACAAGAATAAAACATAAATATTAACTAAGTTATCAAATGGGAATGATTTTCCAAGACTATCTGGGTCCAAATATTTAATTAGAAAAGTCAACATTATTGTTCGGCTGTAAACAGAATTATATGCTTTTAATTTTAAACATTAAAACGTTAAAGCCAGCCAGTTTTCAGCAAACTCAAATGATGTTACACTTAGTGTGTCCAAGTTTTGGAGTTTCCAGACTTCAGGTAGCAGCAGGAGCAGAAGTAAATCAGTGGGCTTGTAAGAGAACAAAGCTGCATCCTGTGGCTACTACATATCAAAGAAAAGATGGCAGTAGACATTTTGGTTTCTTTTTTGACATCTTTCTCACATTCTATCATGGATGTCTTGCTAGGTGTTATATCACTAGTTGGCAGCAGCCTTGATTCTATCTCAGCTGTGTTTCCGAAAGGTTTGGTAGAAAACTAAGACTGGAATGATTGATCTGCAGAGCTTGATGCTGGTAGGGTTTTTTTTGAGGAAATTGTTAGAAGAAAACCAGAGTTATTCTTCCACTTTTGGGGTGAGAGGCTTGACTGATTTGCAGGGCAGTGTTTTCCTCTGACCTGCCAGATGAGAGTAGAAAGGATTGGAGGAAAAAAAATGGGGGGAGCATATGATTGAAGACTAACTAGTGAAGACTGGTGACGAGTGTTGGTCAGAAGCACTCAAGTCCTAGGGCAAGACATGGGACCTTATAGTTGGGAGAGGGGAAGGTGAGACCTGGAAGTGATGAGTCCTATAAAAGGAACAAGCAGAGATATCATGATGGTGATGCCATGAAAAGCTGTGGCAGGTGTCAATCCTTCCAGATACCTCAGACAGGAAACATGTCTAAATGAAATAATTCTACTTTATTATAAGCTTAAATTAATGTAAACTTGCAATTCTGAAGGTACAAATCTCCTGCCCATAACTTAACTGTCTGAACAATTAGGACAAGTCCTAAATTTCTTCCTCTGACCATTAATCCACTGGAGGCTTCTGTCTCATTGTTTATTCCTAGACAGGTTTATTTTCCTTTGTCCCTCCCTTCAGGCCATTCATACATTCCATTACAGTAAGAGATAAAAGGGATGGGCCATTCTCAGTAAGGCAGCCTCTAGGTTTAGCCACATTCCACACCCTCAAGACCTAATCAGTTTCAGTACCTTTGAATATAGCCAGGTGGGTCTGTAATAAAGCCTCTTTATGTAATCATGGATGAGACAGCCAATCTGGAATGTATGACCAAGACCTCCTGGTGATGTGTTTGCAGAAACCAGTCAAGGCTCCAGAGCAGAGGTGATGGTGTGGACAGTAGTTCATAAGCTCTGGAAGCTTCCAGGATATGCTGCTTTGCACATCCAGATAAGCAGATGTGAAGCCATGTTTGTGAGGTTGGGCTGTGAGAATCAGATATGTCTGCTGGTTGTATTCCTACCTGCCTGCTGCTTGTTTTTATAGCCAAATTGTGATTGAGTTTTCTGGGATTATGGTACTAGAGTAGTGGTCCCCAACCTTTTTATCGCCGCGGACCAGTCAGCCTTTGATAATTTTACCGTGGCCCGCTGAGCGCGCGCAGGGGTGGGGGGGTGTTGTTCGCGGCGACACATTGATTGTTCAGTATGGCTAGCGTAGATAGCGTAGCACAAACTGCGCCTACGCAAGGCTACGCTACTAGCGCTGTCTACGCTAGCCCTACGTAGCTGCGCAGGCACTCTTAGGTTTTTTTCAGGAATCGGCCAGCGCTGAAGCGCTGAAAAGGAATAAGAAGGGCGGCGCTGGACACAGGGGGGCGGTGGGCCGCTGGTGACGTCAGAGTGCCACCAGCGGTCCAGTAACACCCCTTGTGCCAGTTAGCCCTAATTTGCATACAGAAAGAAACTATGGCCCCCGGCCGCTGCAGCGATCATGGCCCCCGGCCGCTGCGCGGCCCGGTGCCAGGCACTCCACGGCCCGGCACCGGTCCGCGGACCGGGGGTTGGGGATCACTGTACTAGAGGACTTCACTCTGCCTTTGTCTGGCTCAAAGCTGGAAGCAGCTCAGAAATTCATGAACATGACCCTGATCTAGATTACTGACCATCTAATGCATAGTGAGGTTATATTACATCTGATTTTTATCTCAAAGCAGTGGCACATAATTTGGAGTTCTTCATGTTGTTGTTATCTGTCCTTCATTGCAGAGATCTAACTACCTTGGGAGTTTTTTTTCTGGCAGTCCCTATCGCTGCAACAAGGAGGAGGGACCTATTCATTTGATCCACTCCAGGCACCTAATAAACCAAATGGGGTTCTTGAAACTTTGGTGCAAAGTTCATAGCCACTCCTGGAGGGACTGGAATATCCCTTGTACAGTCACTATGAATATTATGCCAAGCATCTAATGGATAAAATTGCTTTGATCTGCTTGGAGTTAGACTTCAACTATGCTGATCTTATGGAAATGACTGGGGTTCTGTTTTCGCCCATTATCTGTGTGGAGTATTATCCAGTTACACTCAAGATAATGGACTGGTGTTTGGTATTAAGAAATTGCTTGGATGGAGAGAAGGTGAGTGTTGCAAGAGTCAGACCAGAACAGTAACAGCTGCAGAAATGGCTCAGAAAGGCAACCTCCTGGAGAGAAGATGAGTCTTGCAGGAGCCAGGCCAGATGGTAATTGAAGGCTCTGAGCAGGTGGAGCTGGAATAATGGCCCCAGCTGAGGAAAGGCTGGAAGCCTGCAGATCTGCGCTTTAGCAAGGGAGAAGGGAGAATGGCTGGATTGAAGCCAGAACCCCTCCCCAGCCGCTTGGAACAGCCAACCCAATACTAGGCCCTTGCATTAAGTGATCTCCGCGGCAATCTGCGAGTGAGGACAGACAGCACTGTAATGGTCAGAGCCTCAGAGAAAAAGTGCGCCAAATTGGATTCAAAATGGCGGCCGCAACTCACGCGTGGGCCTGGAGTGACACCGGGGGAAGTTGGAGAGCCTAATGCTCCATGCTGGGGACCCTATCTCCCTATTCGTCCCCTGGGCTCGTTAGCAGCAGCTAACGAGCCTCCCCACAGCAACCAGGAGCCTTTACACTAGAGAAAGGCAGCCTCCCGCCAAACAGCTGATTTTAAAGTGAACGAAAAGCCGAATTAGAATGGAGAAGAAATTAAAGGGGAAAACAGAAGGTCTATGCTAACTAACCACAGTAAAAATAAAATTCTAGGAGCTACACTACACTGACTAGGGGAACCAGCTTGCTGCACAAGGACTGGATCTCCCCAAAATGCGTCCTGTAGGGTGACTGAGTTTTTTGAAACTGAGCGTCTCAGGAGAGCAGGAGGCGGAGCTACAAAAAATATTAAACTCAGTCCTTGGGCAGCAAGCTGATGTTAATCCGTGCTTGGACACTCCAAGCAGCGCCTAGGAGAATGCTTGGATAATAAAGCTTTATCAAATGTTTTCTTTCCAATAAATTGATATAATATGATTGCATGCCCACCCCTCAGTAGTTGTTTGGTACTTTACCCATTCTCCAGCAGTTTTTCAAGATAATGACCAGAGGCTTTGCAAATCTACAATGCATTTCTTAAAATCTTAAGATGTATTTTATCTGAACTCAGAGAAGTGGATGTTTTGCATGGTGAATAATATATTTCCTCCGTTTCCATCAAATTTGAAGTAAAATATTTTTGTTTCAACCAGCTGTTTACAACTGTCTTGAGGGAAGGCATATCCTCCTCTCAGAGAAGACTAAGCAAAAACAGAAGTTGAGTTATTAGGTTTATTTTGGGTTAGTTGGGTAGCTATTAACCTTTTGCCATATTCAATGAGCACTTCTCCTTTTCCATTCCTACATTTGAATGTGCCTGGCAGATTGTCAAGTTGAGGCAAGGACTTAGCAAGGGTAAGGTCCTGCTTTGCTGAGAAGGCGCGAGATAACAGATGCCTGGCTGAGAAGCCAGGCAAGCGGCTAAGCCGGTAGACTGGTTAGCCACGCGATTGTGAAATGCGCCTCTAGTGATCTCCAATACAATTTAGAAAAATCCAATTATTATATGAGTGAGGAAGAGAGTCCAGGAATGGCTGTAGCAGAGGAAAAAATTCTACGTCTCAACCAGCAAAGACTGAGTTGAAACTGGGTGAGATTCCCGCTAAGGAAGCATTGCCAAAAAAGATGACTAGCTCAGTCTCCAGGCAGAAGAGCTAAGCAACATCCATTCCTGGGTCCTCTTCCCTTCCCCCTATACAGAATTCTTCTGTTCCATTGTTTTTCTTATTGCAACTCCTTGTAATAGTACTCTTAAATATCCTCTTTTATAAGAACTTCCATCCACTTTAAGCTTCCTTTTTGTTAACATCTTTTGTCATAAAATCTATATACTGCTAAAATTGTTGTGTAATTTTTAATTGGCAGAAACAGTGCATCCTAGGGCAACAATTTTTGAACCAACGTATTTCAAATATGCTAATTTGGAGAAAGTATCCACAATTGGGATGGGATTGAAATTTGGCATATTTGCGGTCATATGAGTGCTGCTGTTTAGACCTGCCTTAGCCTTCCGGAGGCCAGATAAACCAACTGTCCAGATAAACTAGCTATTCCTTCAGCCAGCTGGCTAACTCTCTGGGGAGATAGCCATCAGCTATTATAAGGCGATCAGCCATGTTCAAACCAGCAAGATGTTGGAAGCTGCTCCCACTGCTTTTCTCTTCTTGGTTTTTTTGGTTAGATAAGGAAATATCTGTGGAACAATGACCCAATGTGTTACAAGTTGTCTAACTCTACTTATAATTGCTGCAAATTAATTTAAAATGTTGTTTAAAGTATGCAGTTAACTACAGTCAGTTTTAATCTCCCCATACGATTTCCAATAGCACAAAAGTATTCCCCCCCCTACTTAACTCTACATCATTCATATTCATTACCATATTTTTTGGAGTACAAGCCGCACCTTTTCCCCCCCTAAAAGAGGGGGAAAATTTGGGTATGTCTTATTACACTGAATTTAGCGCTGCCCAACCACCGGCCCCCATCCTTTGGTCTCAGCCTCCCAGCAATTTACCTCCTTGCAGCAAACGGGAAAATGGGGCTTGCAGAGATGGCAATAGGCTATGCAATCCCTGCAGCCTGAAACAACTGATCATCGGGAGGCCCATGTTGAAACGGAAATTGTAAGTGAAACAGACTGTTTGCTGCAAGGAGACAAATTGCTGGGAGGCAGAGGCAGATTTTTCCCCTTCTAATTAGGCTAAACTGAAACAGGCTGAGTGCTGCAAGGAAGTAAGTCAATAACTATAAATGCCTATAGAATGTTCAAATTATTAGACATTTTTTAAAGACTGCTTTATATTGTTCTAGACCAGTGGTTCTCAACCTTCCTAATGCCGTGACCCTTTAATACAGTTCCTCATGTTGTGGTGACCCCCAACCATAAAATTATTTTCGTTGCTATTATGTAACTGTAATTTTGCTACTGTTATGAACCTTAATGTAAATATCTGATATGCAGGATGTATTTTAATTGCTATAAATTGAACATAATTAAAGCATAGTGATTAATCACAAAAACAATATGTAATTATATATTGTGAAATATTTATTTCTAATTACAAATAAATGAAATTTTGTCTTGAAGCATGGTGTAGCACAGGGGTCGGCAACACTCAAAGAGCCATTTGGATCTGTTTCCCACAGAAAACACTGGGAGCCACAAAACCTGGGTGTGTGTGGCCAACTCAACATCACTCCCACCCAGTCACATGACATCCCCTCCAGACATGCCTACCCAGCTTTCATGGCTCAGTGTTTTCTGTGGGAATAGGGTCTCTCTGTCTTCTCTCCCCCTCCCTCTCATTTCTGTTTTTCTCTTATTTTTCCTCTCCCTTTCTCTTCTTCCTGCACCCTGTAGGAGCTCCCGGGCAGGAACAATTGCTGAAAAATGCGCGTATGGGAAGCCGGCCGGACTGGCCTGCTGGGAAGCCTGCCAGTCTTCTGGCACCCCTCCTTCTGCTGCGCAGGGAACCCGAGCTGCTCCTTACCTTCGGGCCGGCTTCTTGCCAGCCTCTCTGCGGGAGGCTCCTCGGCAACCTCTGTGAAAAGGTCATTCAACCCCCAAAGGGGTCACGACCCACAGGTTGAGAACCGCTGTTTTAGACAATTTAACAAAATGAAGAAGCTTTTTAAAATAAATGCTTGATTTGAAGAGGTCAAATGCTATTGTATGGTCTTTTAAATAGCAGAGAATAGTGTATACTTCCAGAAAGCCACATCAATTTTAACAGCATCTGTACAAGTATAGTTTGAAATGTAACACCACAAACAGCGTATATCGTCTGTACTGTTTGCTGCAAAGAGGAAAATTGCTAGGATGCAGAGGCAGATTTGTTTTCCCTGTTTTCCTCCCCAAAAGCTAGGTGTGTCTTATACTTGGAAGCATCTTATACGCTGAAGAATATGGTAGGTTTAATTAGGATAGCTGATCCCTTTGTGTTTCTATCTGAAAGTATAAACCATATTCCAAAGAAATGAAGAAGTTCTGGAAAGATTATGTTGGTAACTTTCTCCAAATAGTTGGATTAATGATAGCTCCCCTCACCCCGCTTTACTATATGCTTCTTTAAAATACTAGCAATTTGCTTCTGAAAACTATCATTCATATCATCTTAGTTGGATGTATGTCAATATCATATAGTATTGCTCTTATTTGTCCTCCATTTATTTTAATCCAGAATATTGCTCTTGACAATATTCTCAAATAAATTTATTTTCTATACAGTTATGGATATTTAATGGAATACATTTCTATAACATCAAATCACAAAATGATTTTAATGTTTTTGCTCATTTTAATGTTATACTCATCTGCTATACAGTATTAAAAATATAAAAGCCATTTCATAAGAAGTAGATCTATTAAATTATATGTGCCTTCTTTTAATACTTCAGACTTATCTTGTTAATTTTTATACTCTTGAGCATTAATTTATAGATGTTTTATCTAGGTTGCTTTGTAAATACAGGATACACAGCATAGTAGAATGAACATGTCCACAACACAAATACAAACAAGATTGATAGCCAAGACAGTCAGTAAAACCATTTTCTTGTATTCAAAAAAATTGCCACAGGGAAGTCCAAAGGATGAACCAGGATCACCAGGCAAGGTGAGACACAAGAAATTACTACCAAAAAAAGATTATGAGCAGTTTACCGGTAGTTGCAGGATGTTGGCAATAGTTAAAGACAATCAGGTACAGACTTAAATATTGTAGTGAGAACATTTCCACTGAGGCTAGAAAATGCTAAATGAAAGACTCTTTATCTGCATGGTTCTGACATAGCCATTTACTTTGTCTAGTCTCATGTTGAAGATGCCCTCTCAATTTGTCTCTTAATTTACTTTTGTTAATGCATAAGTCCTTAAATTTTTAATTCTAGATTTCCCCTCCAACCTTTACAAGGTTCAGTTTAAAACCCTTGTGATCAAATCCAGCATGCTTTTGTAAATGCATAATCAATGCTTGTGTCAGGCAATCAATCTGACACAAGCAATCCATTACCATGCAATGTAGATTATGATCCCTCAAACCAAATAAAAATGTAGGTAAAATATGAAAATATATTTTAGAAGTTGCAAATATTGAGAGACACCAAATGCAAGTCTTACATTGTGTAGGACTTTCAGGTAGGGCAATGGCGAGCTAAGACTCCATAAAGGAGATTCTTAGATAGATAGATAGATAGATAGATAGATAGATAGATAGATGGATGGATGGATGGATGGATGGATGGATGGATGGATGGATGGATGGATGGATGGATGGATGGATGGACGACCAGACAAACAGATAGGAAAGATATTTTTGGATTAGCATACTTCGTCAATCTCACTTTCTAAATACTTTTGGATTTACAATTATTTCCAAGTTAAAAGAAGTAGTCTAAATAATGTTTAAAAAACTACCTGGTGAATAAAAGTTCATTCCTAAATAGAAGAAAAAGAAATTTAGAGAAAAAAATATATAAAATAAAGGCCAAAAAGCTAAATAAGAATTTAATTCAAGAAAATTTTAAATGAATTAAGGAACAAGAAAAAAATATGGAATATTGGAATTTTTGCTAAATTTTTAAAATAACTTTTGCTAAGGTTTTTGAATTTTAAAATTAATTAATGAAAACAGAAGAAGGGATGTCTAGAGTGCGGATGGTGGAAGACAAGAAATTAATTCAATTAAACACAGGTAAGAGCTGCTATTAAAGCCTACCTCATGGTGATTCGGGCAGCGAACTGTAAGTACTTTTCCACACAAATAGCATCTGCAGATAATCAGCCAGCAACCCTCTTTAATCTCCTCCTGGGGAAGGAGGATACAGAAGTCTACATGAAAGAGTGCGTTGAGGAATCTGATTTCCTGACTGACAAAATCACTTGAATTGTTCCCATTTAGGTGTTGGTGTGATTGCTGATCTAGTGGAGGCACCTGGGGTAGCTTCTTGCCCAATTATCTGGGAACAGTTTGACCCTGTTGCTACTGAGGAAATTGACCTTGGGAGTACGTGTGCAACTGTGTTTTAAATCCATGCCCCTGCTAGCTTGTGTAAGTATCCCAGAACTGACATGCGGGTGGGTTCTGATGATGATTAATGCTTCCCTATGGGAGGGGGTGGTGCCCCAGCATTTAAGGAGGTGATGGTTGCCCTTTTCATAAGAAGCCATTGTGAGATTCAACCCTATTGGATAATTTTCATCCTGTCTCCAATCTTCCTTTTCTGGGGAAGATTTGTTTGTGTTTCATGTTTCTAAACTGCCATCTCCATTAAGAAGTTTGTTGAGAAAGTGGCTGTGTGGCTCCAGAGGTTCCTGGATAAAATGGATTACCTAGGCTCTTTCCAGTCAGGGTTTAGGCCTGGACATTGAATAGAAGCATTGATCATGCTTTTTGTTAATCTCTGGCAAGAGCAGGATGGGGTAGTACTTTGATTTTCATTCTACATGACCTCTTAGCAGCCGTTGATGTAATTAACCATAGTATCTTTCTGGGGTTGCTTTGGGGATTAGGATTGGGTTGTTCTGATTCATTTCCTTCCTTTATGGTCATTCTCAGTTAGTGTTGATCGGAAGTGAGAAATCTAGCCTCATCCTGGACCAACAATCCCTGCTCATAGTCACTCACATTCTAGTCACCTCCCATTTTCACTATTGCAATTACATAGCGCTGCCCTTGAAAAGTATATAGAAGTTTCAATTGGTTCAAAATGCGGTGGCCCGCATGGTTTTGTTCAGGTCTACGTGTGTGTGTTATCTCTCTTGCGGGAGCTGCATTAACTGCTGATTTGCTTCCGGATCCTATTCAAGGTGCTGATTTTCACCTTTAAAGCTTTACATGACTTGGTATTTTTTCTCGTCACATCTACCTGACACTTCAGATTGGGGAAGCAGGAAGTGCTAAAGGTCCCCTCTCCTAAAAAGGTTCCTCTAGTGTGGGACCAAGAAGGGCTGTAGCTATGGTAGCTCCCTCTCTGTGGAACACCATCTCTGCAGAAATAATATTGGTCCATATTTTATTGTAAGGTCCTGAAGACCTGATTTTTTCAATTAGCTTGGGGACTGTACGGTGGGATGGAGGCCATCATTATATGATTGATTGTTGTCATCGGATGGTGTGAAGGCTTATAGCTTTTTATTATTTTTATACTGAATTTTTATCTTTGTAAGTTACCTGGAATCACTGAGTGTGAGTTGGGGGACCTTATTATTTTTCATAAATGAAAGACTAGACTAGGCTAGACTAGACAAGACTATTCATGGGGATATAAATTGTTTATTCTATCATAAAAGAGGTAACTGGTTGAAATTTGAGTACTAAGAAATGAAGAAATCTGAATTTCTATAGAAATGATATTATAGGGGACTGAGTTTCAGACAGGAAAAAGACAAACATTTTTTTAAAGAAAATGTTGGATTTGAAGGAGAAAGAGTGAAACTTAGAAAATAAGAGATAAGTTATGATATATGAGACATTTCAAAGGCTTTTTTCACCATATATAATTTAGCTAATTCAAAGAGTTAAAATATAAATGCCAAAATATTTAAATAAAAAAGACAAAAAATAAAAACCACAACAAAGATATTAAAAAAGTGTCTTAAAAAGACAAAAAAGATGAACACACATTTCAAGAATTTCAAGAGAAACATATTGACTGACAGCAATAATTACTGCCTCCACCAATACATTTCTTGAAAAAGATCCTAAAGAGGAAACAAAAGAGGAGAAAGATAAAGTGGAAGAATTTACAGGCCAGCAGGATAAAGAGGTGAAACAAATTACAGCTGATATAGAAACACTAGAAAATACAGAAATTGTGGATTATGAGATAGAAGAATGACCTGGCAAAGGCTTATTAATAATAGATTTTTCAAAACAGAGTTTCTAGTCTTAAAGAAATATTTTAGTGGAAAGAAGAAAACTTGAATGGAAATTCAATCCCATAACAAAAAATCGATGAACTAAAAACATCAAGATTTTAGAACCAAATCAAAGGAATATGACATTGAATTGTTTGATTAGAAATACCGTATATACTCGAGTATAGGCCGACCCGAATATAAGCCGAGGCACCTAATTTTACCACAAAAAACTGGAAAAGTTATTGACTCGAGTATAAGCCTAGGGTGGGAAATGCAGCAGCTACCGGTAAATTTCAAAAATAAAAATAGATACCAATAATGTTTTTGAATATTTATTTCAAAGAAAAACAGTAAACTAGCGGTGTATTCAATGAAATACTTCACTCACCTCATGATGCTGATGTCCCGCTGTGATGATGATGTCCCGTGCAGCCGCGGGAGCGATGTCCCGCCTCCTATGACACACGGCACAGTGATTCCTATCATTGGATCACTGTACCAGAGGAGGTGGGACATCGC
The DNA here is from genome assembly GCF_009769535.1 of Thamnophis elegans. NCBI lineage: Eukaryota > Metazoa > Chordata > Lepidosauria > Squamata > Natricidae > Thamnophis > Thamnophis elegans. The sequence goes on from NC_045546.1 coordinate 39,448,861, forward strand.
TATGTGGCTGCTTGCCATAACAAGGAGGAGGTGGGACATCGTTGCAGAGCGGCAGGAGGGGGAGGAAGGGGAATCGTAAGACAGCCCTGCATTACATTAGAACGTGAGGAGGGGGGATGGTGCGGTGCGTGCTGCGCGGCAAACTGACACAGAGGGAGGGGAAACTCACAGGGGCACTGGGCCATTCACGAGTGTCACCCAGCGGCATGGCCCCGCCCCTTTTTCTCCTCCATTTCGGGCAAATTTTTCACTGACTCGAGTATAAGCCGAGGCGGCTTTTTTCAGCCCAAAAAGTGGGCTGAAAAACTAGGCTTATACTCGAGTATATACAGTAAAATAAAAATGTTGGAAACCTTTTATGGACATTGTGTCAATACCTGAACAGAAATGACAATAATTTTCTTATTTGTGAATGGAAGAAAGGAATTGTGGGAAGAAGTGTTATTATTATATAATTTCAATACATGGGGAAACATAAAATTTGCTGTGCTTCTTGCAAAGATCAGAAGCACTTCTTTAAATATTTATTTATTTATTTTCTGAATAATATTGCAATATTGTATGAAACTGAATTTGGAGAAAAAGATAGACCTTTACAGGAAGAAGTGCCACAAAGCCAGACATTATTGGCTACGTTTGTCAATAAGCCAGGCAAGTATTTTAGCCACTAATCAAATCATTTTTTTAAAAAATTGTTTTGGTTCACCTAGGACATAGACACTTAATTTATTATTTTGGATTATGGAGGTATTAAGAGGCAGAGTTTATTAGTACTGCAGGTTTGTACCAGATCCATTTCATACATTGTTTTATCCATTTTAAAAATAATTTTGTAATTAAAAAGCATTTGATAATGACTAAATTTCAGCAGTATAACCTTGGGATGTTGTTGGGGTTGGACATTAAGTGACTGCTTGCAAACTACTGGTTGCCCCTCTCCAACCTAATTTATTACCCTTATACACACACTCCAGCTTTATGGTTTGTAAACTGTTGAAATAATTAGAAACCATAGTTGAATAAAGTATTAATTTCTTTTACTGTTTCCTATTAAAATATGTCTAACTGGCTTTACAAACTATATTACATTTTTTTAAAAAAGGAAATACCATTTTATAATTTTTTCAAAATTTGCTATTTCTGTATACAGCACAGTCCTATGCAAAATTTCCATTTCTGCCATGCAATAAAAAGGCAGTACATTTCAGAACTGGAACACAGCATCAACTAAATATCCTGCACATTTTATTCTGCATTGTCTTTGAAGTCAATGCAACTTCAAACAGAGAAAACTGGCATGTGTTTATCAGGAAATACATGTTTTCAGCAAAATTTGAAATAGTAATTGTCATGTTTTTATAATTTTGCTGGATAATAGTTGCATAGTTCCTTTTATGCATTAGAAAAAATGGGATCCTAAGTTTTCAAAAATTAAACTGAAAGTTATCATCAACTTACTTGGGCCTATCAAATTCTAAATATGGGAAGAACTGTTCTGAATTTGATTATCTCATTATCCTACCATCCTTCTCTGATTCTTTCTCTTGATGCAAACTTTGATTCCTTTGTATCTTTATTCTGAAAGACTTCTACTGAAAACATCAATGTTTCTTTTGTACCAGGTAAAAATGACATTTTTTGTTACTGAGCAGTAGCAGAAATGCTATTAAAATAGATCTATTCTGTCTCTCATATCAAAAGAAAGATTTTAAATTATTATAACATATAGCTCTGTAACTGAAATAGACATACATGTTTAAAAATACATGTAAGAATTGGTTGTTTTAAAAGGATGAGGATATCAGAAATATGAAAGACATTTATTCAGGGCAAAGAACAAAGAGGAGAGATAAGACAATGGTGGATACCAAAAGCAGAAAAATATATAAAAGTTAGTGAAGCCTAAAAATGGAAAAGAATGAAAAAACAGAACATTTATAGATATAATGCAAGCTATATTTTTGGGTAGATTTTATTAGGACTGTGTAGAGGCATTTTTCTCATAGCGAATTATTTCTGAATAAAAATGTAGAGGACATTTTTAGGGGATATAAAGTGAATAAGCCAACAAAGATGGAAACACTTAAGTCAGAGCCATAAGAGTCAGCATAAACTGGAGTATGCTGCAGAAAAGAGAATAGATGAGAAGAGCAGATATTAAAAAGTGTTTAAATTAAATAAGGCAAGACGTGGAAAACAAATGCTAAGAACTGTCATTAAAAAAAGAAGCTTGCAGAAGACAGCAACTATTCTCACAGCGAGTTAAAGGGAGATAGATGAAAGAGCAAGGAACCAATTGTCACTGTACTCCTTTTGAAATACCCATGGGATTATCTTATGCTATGTCATAGGAGACACTGTCAGTCTTATGTGGCAAACTGGTATTCTATTCTGTACACTGTCATTTTATCCTCAACACTTCGATCACAATATCAGTGTATTTCAAACGTCATTTCATCAACATACACCATCATTTTTATTTTTCATTCTAGTCATGCTGTCTATTCTTCCACTTGTTGTTCTTTCTAAAGATACACCTGTGACACTTCTACATATTGTCATCATTCTATTATGCAATAATATTTTACGAATATTCTAACCTAGCAAGCATCATTTCTCATTCACCCCTGCCTTTTATCTTTCCATTCCAAGTATGGAGCATTCCAAGTTTAACCATATATTTGATTTCTAGTCAAGCTGCCCAGCCACTTTTTCATATTACTTCAGTCACCCATTAACTGATTGAACAGTCTTCTGAAAACTGAAAATCAGCAAAATTAACAAATGTTAGCGATAAAAGTGAAATACAGGTAGTCGTCATCTTAAGACCACAGTTCAGCCCAAAATTTATGTTGTTAAGTGAGACATCTGTTAAGTGAGTTTTGCCCCATTTCACAATCTTCCTTGCATAACTGTTAACTGAATTATTGCAAATGATAAGTTAGTAACCTAGCTATTAAGTGAATCTCGCTCCCCATTGATTTTGCTTGTCTGAAGATCACAGAAGTTGATCACATGACCTTGGTACATAGCAACAGTCATAAGCATGAACCACTTGCCAAGCATCTGAATTTTGATCACATAATCATGGGGATGTGTTATGATCCAGAGTTGGCACGCAAGCAACACATCTATGCAGAAGCTTGACAGCATTTATTCAACCACCATCCCCCACTATCCCGCAATTCCTGGTCCATTCTCCAAGGTCTCTGCCCCCAGGCTACCCTTACAGCCCAAGAGCAAGACTCGAATATACCGTATTTTCACGACCATAAGCCGCACCGGGTTATAAGCCGCAGTATCAGTTAACGTTAATTTTTCAAACTTTTTTCATATATAAAGCGCACCGGGTTATAAGCCGCACGGTTTTTTTGCAACATTCATCCGCGCGTGCAAACAAACAAATTACTAACGAAATCGCAACATCTGCCACTCCTCGGACTCCGCACTACATGATACACCCCCCCCGCACCGTTCGTCCAGTAAGGTTGGGCAGAATTGGGAGGGAGATTTTCAAAGAAGCGCAACTTAGGAGTCCTCCTGGACCCACAGCTGACTTTTGACCACCAGCTGTCAGCTGTGACCAGGGGGGCATTTGCCCAGGTTCGCCTGGTCCGCCAGTTGCGGCCCTACCTAGACCGGGAGGCTCTCACAACAGTCACTCGAGCCCTTGTGATCTCTAGGCTGGAATACTGCAATGGGCTCTACATGGGGTTGCCCTTGAAGTGCATCCGGCGGCTACAGCTAGTCCAGAATGCAGCCGCGCAAGTGATAGTGGGCGCACCGCGGTTCGCCCACGTTACACCCGTCCTCCGCGAGCTGCACTGGCTACCTGTTGGTCTCCGGGTGCGCTTCAGGGTACTGATGACCATCTTTAAAGCACTCCATGGTAGTGGATCTGGGTACTTGAGAGACCGCCTTCTGCCGATTACCTCCCTAAATCGACCAATTAGATCGCACAGACTGGGCCTCCTCCGAATTCCATCTGCCAGTCAATGCCGACTGGCAACCACACGGAGGAGAGCCTTTTCTGTTGCAGCTCCGACCCTGTGGAACGACCTCCCCGTTGAGATCCGTACCCTCACCACTATCCAGACCTTCCGCGCAGCCCTCAAGATCTGGCTCTCCCAGCAGGCCTGGGGATAGGTTCCCAATTTACCCGCCCGAGTGTTTGATTGCTGAATGAAAGTTGTGTTTTTTACTATTTTTTCTTTGTTCACATACTGTTCTGTTTTTGACACTGCACCCCCCTCCCTTGTGGTTGTAAGCCGCCCTGAGTCCCCTCAGGGAAAAGGGCGGCATATAAATCCCAATAAACTCAAACTCAAACTCAAACCAAATATCTCCCGCGAACTGAATCGGCTTTAATAAAGCAATTACCTGCTCAGCTTTAGTTCCCTTTGTGAAAGTTAGAATCCGCAGCTTGAACCCGAGAAACTATTAATCCTTCTCCCATTAAGCGCTATTCCATCGGACCTCCCCATTAAAACCAATTGGAGAAAAAAGCCTGGGTGCTGGGGAGGGAAACTGCTCAGATGGTGGAAGGAACGGGAGGCAGGAACAGGCAGGAACTGAGGGGAAAGCCTGGGCGCTGGGGAGGGAAACTGCTCAGAGGGTGGAAGGAACGGGAGGCAGGAACAGGCAGGAACTGAGGGGAAAGCCTGGGCGCTGGGGAGGGAAACTGCTCAGATGGTGGAAGGAACGGGAGGCAGGAACAGGCAGGAACTGAGGAGAAAGCCTGGGCGCTGGGGAGGGAAACTGCTCCATATATAAAGCGCAACGGGTTATAAGCCGCACTGCCGGTTTTTGATCAAATTTTAGGATTTTCAGTGCGGCTTATAGTCGTGAAAATACGGTACATGCCCGTACACACTTTTTCCCAGGAGTGAAAGTCCACAGCAGCATTGCTCCGGGGGACAAGACAGGCTCTAAAACTTGGCAAAGTTCACGATGAATGTCAAAGCAAAGTATCAAACCTCAGTCCACACCAGCAAAGATTCCGGAGTAAACCTCTTCTTGGAGCCATTGAGTGTGTTGCTGCGAAATACAACACTTGTTTCCAACAAAAACGCCTCTCCAAGGCATCTCCTTAAATGTTACTCTACAAGTGATCTTCTGGAGAAGGGGTAGGGTCCCCTTCTCCCAAGTAATCAGGTCATCCTGTGCTGACGCTACCTCTGCATTCTCCGCACTCAGGGATCAGATGGGGGAAGCATTTGCTCATCTCTGGAGCACTGCCCCTCCTCTGTTCCGCTGCCTGCCCTTTCCATCTCCTCCCCCCTTCCTTTGTCAGTATGCACTCTCTTTTCCACCCTGCCTACTCTTCTGAAACCTGAGGGACCGGGGACTGCCTTGTCCTCATGCCCAGGTTGTTCCTCAAGGGCCATAGGGACTGTGTCCTTCCCCTCCATTGGCCCCAGCTCCATCTTGCTTGAGATGAAGTCTCCTTCGCCACCCCAAAGGCTCTTTTAAGAGTCACCAATAACAAAATAAAAAGATTTTTTTTAAAAAAACAGGAAGTATCCACCACAATCCAAATCATTCTGGGCTTGGTCTTCCCAGCTCTGACCTAAATTAAGGGACTACCACCAACTCTCCACATTTGCCTATCTCTTTCATATTATTGCCCTTTGGCTGCTCTGCACCTTACCTTACAGAGTGGCAAGCAATCTCAGAACTGTGGTGAACCTGGAAGGCTGAAGCCACCTCAATCCAGTTATGGTCACCCTCCTCATCCAGGACCTCAATCTGTTGCCCCATCTTACCTTTTTTGCCTTCTTGTTTCTGCTGCCAATGAGACATGCCCATTATGACTACATAGGCCTGGCTTCACATGGTGAAAACTGTGAATGAACTGTGCCCCTGGATGTTTAGAGCTGACTATGTATCATGAAAGAGAAAGGGGGGGACCCAAAGCAGCTTAAAGGTCCCCCCCCCGTTTTTCGCCATGTGAAGTCAGCCCCAAATGGGCCAGACACACAGCACAAACAGGGGACTGGTACACTATGGATCCTTTAAACTACTTTGTATCTTTTTTTCTCCCAGCCCCATAAGAACTTTCAGGTGGGCTGAGCCTGCTGTAATGGACTGTCTGAATGACCTTAAGAACAGTGGAGAAGAGAAGCTTCCTAGGAAACATCTCTTTCCCCCTTTCTCAAGCTCATTTATGCATTTCATTAAACTAGCCTCCTCAGCAGCAGAAGCAAAAAGATAGAAGCAAAGGTGAGTATGCCTGAGCAGGCTTCCAAATGCCTGAATTTGAATCATATGATTGTGGGGGCACTGCAACAGTTGTAACTTTGGGCATGTGTTTTAAGTCCTTTCATTCAGTGCTATTTTAATATCAAAAGTTGCTGAACAAATGCCATAAATTGAGAACTACCTGTAGTCTACATACATTACAACTGTAAGTAAGATTAACACCACAAGAAGCAACAAAATCATACATCTGTTCACACTTCAAGAATCAATAAAATCGCCATTAAACAAATGTTACCAAAAGAAAATACCGTAATTTCTAACATATCCACTCCATGTCTTGTTGAAATAATCACTTTTTTATATTCTTCATAAGTTCCAATACATGTAAATCCATACAGATATTGGGGGAAAATGCAGTCTAAACGAGACAGCAATTGAGAAAGCCCACCTCAGTAGTCCCTGATGATCTCCCCCAAGAGATCTAAACAGAGCCCATTCTTGCAGATCATATGCAATTGTAGTTTTCCTATCCTTCAGATCCCAAGAATAGTTCCAAAAGTATCTATATCTTCGGCACTATACTGGACAGTATTCAGAACATGCATTTCTAATGACACTTCTAACAGAAATACAAAATAAATTGTAATTAGTATGCCTAGCACTGGAATAGCTGAGGATTACAACAAAACATACATAACATCGTTCCCTTATGTATTTACATTACATACAAGAATACAAATATTTAAGAGAGATGTTTTTATGACATAATTCTATGTTAATTTTGGCATAAACATTTTTTGCTTGCCCTCCATTAACCATGGCAACTGAGATAGGAACCAGTTTCCCCACTGACCTTGTTTGTCTGAAGCTGGCAAAAAAGATTGCAATGGCAATCACATGACTATAGGACATTGCTATAGTCACGTGACTATCTCGTCACTGATGACACCAACTTGACATTTTAAAAAGTGGTGGAGCATATGCTTTAAACTTACAATAGTTGTAATGCAATCATATTATATTTGTACCCAATCAGCTGCACATTGCTGCTATAAATAGAAGTAAGTGAATTTTGATTACAACTTACACAATACCCCTAATGATGCTTCCACTTAATATCTCTAAGACCAAGGGACATAAGGTCAATTAATTTAGCATCATGCCTCAATGATTATTTTGTAAGACTCAAACAGATTCTGTAAAATATACTATCAGATATCATTCTGCATAAACTGAAGAAAATACTCACTACATCAATCAATCAAGTGTAGTAATATTACATTTATAAAGTTATCTTAACAATTAGAGCTGTGTTTTACTGGGTATTGTGTTTTACACAATATATTGTTAGTATTTGTTCTAAAAAGAACAAGAATGTTTCCAATTTTACCTTTATCAAATCATAACAAACTTAAGATTCCTTTCCTTGCATTTAGTGCCCATTTCTCAATAATATTTTTTACTTTACACTTGTTATCTAAAAGCTTCAAAAAAGGACAATATTAACAATTAAATATGACAGTACTGATTATCTTTTTCAAGATGAATATTGTGATCTACATTACCTTTACTATTGCACATTATTTGTAATTCAGATTAAAACTATTACCAATTCTATCTCTATATTTAACAATTTTGTATTTAATCTGTTGAGCTGAGTTGTTAAGCTTATTGCAGATTTCACACTTCAAAAATGTGAAAGACAAACTGTTCTTTTCACCATTTAAAAACATGGCTAATAAGGACAAAGAAAGACCTCACACATACTGAATTGGAAGGAGCAGCTTTAGAAAGTCCTGTTGTGGTCAGTAAATTAAAAACAAGTCCCTTATCTGAGGCAGATTTTTTTTTTAAAGTGGCAAAGCTCAGAACAGATCTGATGTTGCCCATGCCCCAGGAGGATTTTATTTTCACCATCGAGGCCGGGAGGGGGACATTTTAGTTATTAGTAAATAAATCAAGCAGCAGAAAGCAAGGCCTAAACGCCTGCCAAAGGAACCCGGGCCTAGCTTTCTTCCCTCCCTTCCCACACAGCCTGGGATTGATCTCAGGGCCCTATTCGTTTGCCAAGAAAACGTAAAAAGGCAAGAGAGCGAGAAAGAAGAATCATATTGAACCACAAAAGCACATGGGGCGAATGTAAAATATAAACACGGCATTGGGCTCTGAGTGGCTGTTATTAAAGGCCTGAATTACTAAACATGAGAGGCGGGGAAAGTCGGGCGGCCATTTCAATAATATAAACCTCCCCGAATTAGACATTATTCAAATGAGAACGAGAGCAGGAGGGGGGGGGGGAGTTTGAAGAGGAAATAATTTGAAAATTAGAGGCGCGTTCAACCTGTCACCCCAGAAACCCTGACTTTGCCAAAAACATGGGAAACGGGGAAGCATTGTTGACCTCTCTAGTCTCGCCCCCCCCCCCGCCTCGCTGGCCCACAAACCAAGGAAAGACACCACCACCACCCCCATTCCACACGCTCTCCCTCCATCTCTGAGGGGGGAGATTTGGCAGGCCAATCCAAGTCCTGTCGGACAAGCGGACAAAATCGACCCAGTGCATTTCCTAAACACAGCCCTACCTCCTCCCAAGAAAGGAGGTTATATGAACACCCCCCACCCACCCACCCCTCCCTACACTTTACTGATGGGAGAGCAAATACGTCTGGAGCAGCCCGCGCGCGCCTTGGAGGTTTCTCTTAGGACTTAGGCCAAAGATGCCCACCCGAGGGCAACCCCCAAACTCCCCTCGGCGCGTAGGCCTCGGCCTTTGGGGAAATTAGGCTGCCTGCGGGAGAAGGGCAGGAGACGCAGAAATCCCCCCTTTAAAAAAAAAAAAAATGCACTTTTCCCTGCCTTCCCCTAAGCCAGCGCGACCTCTGAGGGGACGCGGACGCAGATCCATTGGGGTCCCCCCACCCCAGACTAGATGCGGCAAGATTGAGCGCCCTCCTGTTGGCTCTTCTCTTACACGTCCCCCTCCTCCGGCCGTTGCTGCGCCGCCCCCCTTGTCTGAGAGCCTACTATTATACAGTAGATGAATATGCAAAGCAGCTTTGGGTAGCGGCGGCAACGGTCGGCCTAGCTGTCCGAGTTGGGCTCCAGGAGCGAGGGTGGGGGATCCTGCCCGTTGCCCCCCGTGCCCGCGCGCGCGTGTGTATGTCTATGCGTGCCTTGTGTCTCTTGTGTCTGCACGGCGGCTACCCCCCCACCCCCACAGCTCCCTCCTGTGCCGTTAATTATAATAATTCTGAGTACTAATAAATTATGCTAAGCGAGGAAGGCGGGCGGCGGGGGGGCGCGTGTACGAGTATGAATATGAATATGTAAAATGCAGTAATGATTACCTGCCGCCACCGCCGCCGCCGAACTCTCATCTTGACTCGCTGCTCCTCCGTCCGCCATTTTGAATATTTTAATCAAAATCGGCCGCCCGATAAACCCTCCCTTGCTTGTTTGCTCCTTGGCTGCCCCCTCCCTGCTCGCATTCCTTTTTGCGCAGGCGCCGACTGGGTGCCGCTCTCCCTCTCCCTTTTTGCCTGACGCGGCCGGTGCGCATCACCGCTTCTCTCCACTCCCCCCCCCCCCCACTCGCCGTTCCGTCACCCCCACGCCTCCCGGCTCCGTTTGCTGGACGAAATCGAGACGTCCGCTATGCGTGTGAGGGCGAGTGGGCGGAATATGGGATGTCCCCGCGGACCGAAGTAAATCCAACCAGCTACAAAGCGACTTTTTCTGCCTGTTTTGCGACTGTACTCAAAGCAGTAAGAGACGCAAAGACAGGCCAGTTAGGTGAACTCATGAAAAGTTTATTCAAATTACAAATACGCTTTGCTCTGGTTGAATCGCGGAGAGGTGCTCTCTTGTCCGTATGCACCAGCTTTAGTTTTGAATTGAGTTCTTCCTGACCTCATAGCTCCCACATTGCCTGGGAACAGAACCCCCAGCTGTAGGGAATTCTTAGTTACTGCAATTTTCTTCCCACATGCCTTATGCTACCGCTGGGTGAATATTATTTCGTGTTAACTTGTTCCTTTCGATATTTGAATCGAAGCATTCCAATCCTTTCCATATTTTATTCGGATATAATCTCTGTACGTTATTTGGAAATTCTTCTCACCACTTTCAGTTTAAAATGTAGAAATTTCAGTTATATATTTCTATTATATTTTACTTTTCCTGATTCTTTACAAATTGCATGCAAAATAAAAACAATACCAAGCCGAAGTTTTAGAATCACAAAACTGTTTGTCATAAGAATAAAGAGAATATGAAGAGTTACAAAATGCCTATAACCAAAAACATTGTGCAACATGCTGCTGATCCCTGCTCTCCCTCAAGAGGCTAGGATAGTCTGAATTTAAAGAAATGGCTGAGGAAAATCATGGCTGTAATCCCTTTGCTTCAATTCTCCTTCTTGCCAGTGGGAAAAGCATTACCTTTAATGGGGGAAAGGCTGGAGTGGGAGGCAGATTTTGACAGATGATTAGAGTAGTAATTTTAACTATCTGTCAAACCATGCTTTCATTTGGGCACTTGTTTTTCAGGTGTTTAAAGTTAGCCCATCTATCCCAGAACAGATTATAAGTAGCCTGAGAAGTGATATTAGACGGTGTGGGAAAAGGTTACCTGGTAAATTTCAACCTCAAGAAGCTGCAATCTCTTGAAAAAACAAAACAAAAACTGAGATAATGACAAATCATGAACAGTCCATAAGGTGTGGGTGAAGAGTCCAGTGGGTCTCCTCTGCATTTAAGCATATATTTACTCTTTTTGCTTATCCTCTGGAGTTTAAGGTGTTAAGAGGCTGAAGGAATTAACTAATGGATTTTAATGTGAAGACAAATAACTTTAGAGATTTTAGATATTTTCCTGCCTAGAATACGAGAATAAGCAATTGAGGGAATAAGGTTGATTGGAAACAGAAGGATTTGTTCACTAGATTAGACGCTGCAACTCAAAGTCAAATTCCACTTTGCTAATGTGCACACACATATATCCAAGAGACCACCACCCCTTTTAAAGAGTGGTATTCCCAGGTTGTGTGGAATATGCGTAATACCAACAACCACTTAGAAAACACCAATCAGGCAGGCATTGCATATAGACCAGGTGTTCAATCTGTCCAGCAGCCTAATCTGAAATGCAATTGAAGGCAGTGATCAAAGGGCAGAAGACATGCTACAGCAGCCAAGAGTGGCCAATGGGAGCTGGTAAATCCCTGACTATGAGTATATTATTACCTGCATCATTGATGAAATGGTCAATTATAATCCATGGCTTGCCTTGGGTCAAGAGAAGGAGGAAAATATTACATTTAGACTAAAATCTCTAAAGATGAAAGTGAGCTGCCTCCAACATGGGCTGTAGATGAGACAAAGGCAGTGACATAAGAATATCTTATTGCAGTATCTTTGTGCACACAGATAAAGAGATGAGCAAACAACCTGGAAGTGTTCTTTGACAACTCATTGTTACATTTATCATCTAAGGGGCAAGCAACAATGACAAAACTAGAAACATTATGAAATCACTTTTAGAAAAGTTCCATTGTCCACAACTCAAGTGGTGAGAGAATGTAATTTCAATGATTATGTAAAATTATATAAATAAGCATCAATTGGTTTTTTTTAACCAAAGCCATTATTACCATTTAAATTTACAAAAATAGACATGTGTTTTTAATGAACAATAATATAGAGGAGTGCATTTGATTTATTATTTTGTCATGAGATTTAAAAAGTTAAAGACTTGCTTCAGTTCCATACAGGTGGTTCCATGAAACTTTGCAGAGAATTTTTGGTAGTTATACAGAAGTAGTTTCCCTTTGCCTTCTCCTGGCATTCTCCCCCACCCCACCCCATTTCACAATGTTGCCTATAGCTCTGCAATCTTCCATCCAACATCCTAATCATGTCCAACTCTCTTTAGAGAGACCAGCCAAAGCAAGTTAAAACAGAACATCATTGTAGGGCTCTATTTCAATTCTAATATAAAAATAAATAAATAAAAATACAGTTTTACAACTTCATTCAATGTGAACTGAATCGAATAGCCAGTTTTAGAAACAGAAGAGGTAGACAATGTATCACTCTTGCCTTCCATGCTGAACAAAGAAGCACCAGTCTTTTTTTCCAAACAAAGTTTTTTTTATATTTTTTGTTACAAATTTTAAATTCTTTTGTAAACAAAGTGTGGCTCGGGTTTTCCCCTTTAACATTCTCTCATATACATAATTCATTTTACATCATATTTCCAATTTTACCCATATTATTTTCTTCCCATATTTTCCATCTCAAAACTTAATTTTTTCTTTACAAATAAACAATATTATTATTGTCCCCTTCAAAAATAAATCAATTTTATCATTTCATTTTCCATCTGTTATTCTATTTTCTATAGGTAGCAAATATCCTCAAATTCAATTTTTATATAATGAATATTTTGCTTAATTAGTTATCCACAATTAATAATGTTAATATAATTCCCTCACATCTTAATTAGTTGCTTATCATTAACAGTATTAACATATTTCATTTTATTCTACTAACCTAGAAGAAGGAAAGAGGCACCAGTCTTGATTCAACTGCAGTAACCACCGCCAAGTCTAGCATAAGCCAAAATGGTTGATAATTTTTTTTAAAAACTAGATCAACAGAAAACTAGACTGCAGAATTCAAGTAAGCCTATTTCCTTTTAATAAGATTGGAGATGGCAATAAGAACACGAATTGAGGAGAATGATGAAGTCACTCGGTAGTATCTAACAGAAGCAGAATTACAGGACATGCTCAATGAAGTAGATGGTGATGGTAATAGCACAATTCACTTCCCAGAAGTGAATTTGACAATGATGGCAAGGAAAATGAAAGATAAAGGCAGCGAGGAAGAAATTAGAGAAGCATTCTGTGTTTTTGACAAGGATGGTAATGGTTATATTAGTGCTGCAGAACTTCGCCATGTGCTGACATATCTTGGAGAGAAGCTAACAGATGAAATTAATAAAATGCTTAGAGAAGCAGATATTCTGGCGATGATTAAGTAAACTAAGAAGAGTTTATACAAATGATGACAGCAGAGTGAAGACACTGCACAGAATGTGTTAAATTTATTGTACAAATTGTTTATTTGCCTTTTTCTCTGTCTGTAACTTATCTTAAACGACTTTTCCCTTCTGTTAAGAGAGATGCATATATAATAATAAACCCCATTCCTCCATGTTTTCCCTTTATCGTCATCTTGATATTTTGGAGAAATAATCAAAGTAACAAGTGTTTGCATATTATTTACTCTGGATATTTAAGCCCTTCCACACTTCTAAGGTTAGAGGGTGTTGGTTAAATGAGGGTTCATCTGAGTCAGTGATGGCATGCAGTGTCCTCTCTGTGGGCACACGAGCCATTGCCCCAGCTCAGCTCTGCCATGCAGTCGTGCCTGCCTCTCGCTGGCCAGCTGGTCTTTGGATCTCTGCTGCACATGCGAGGGGCACATGTGCATGCAGAGGGGAACATGCGGGGGGTGGACACATGTGGGAGCCACATATGCACAGGGGCACATGCACCGGGCATTGCATTTTGGGGGTTCGTATGCACTTTGGGCACTTGGTCCAGAAAAGGTTAGCCATCACTGATCTAAGTTATATTGAAATTAGTTATTTTAGGAAATTTAGCAAAATGTTGAAATGTAGTATTAACTTGGTGTGTAATATGGACAGCTGACAATATGGAACTTTAAAAAGTTTGTACTATTGCATCCAGGTATTTATACATTATTTTTTTCTACTCCTGGTCCTATACCAGAAGACATTTTTATGCTCTAGTCACTGTGTTTTTCAAAACTTTTGCTCAGCTACTTATTTTCAAAAGAATCTGCTTATGGCACAACTTTCCTCAAATCCATTCAAAAATGTAATTTGTTTTTCAATAAAAATAATTAATTGAATTAAATTTAAACAATTAAATTAATTAATTTAATAAAAAAGAATTGCTTTAAGCCGTTTTCAATACTCCTATTCTTTTTTTAACACATAGATATGTCTGTATAAACACTATAAAAAAACAAACCACTTGCAGTATAAGTTTGATTACATTATTACCATTCCCAAAACGTAATCTATGATAGAATGATAGAATATAGGGAAGTAATCTCAAACCGGGTGTCTTCCAGCTGTCTTGGCGTTTAACTTCTAGAATTTATTGCAGCATGCTCCAAAGACATGCTGACAAGGAAATGTGGGAATTAGTCAGTTATGCCTAGAGGGATCATGTTGCAGGCGTAATTGTACAGGCATAATTGTAATAATGAACAACAATACAGAGATATTATAAATGCTGTAAACAAACAAACTACACTGTGAAATTACACACACCTACGCTTCATTGAAAATTATTTTCTGTGATCTAAAATGTTTTTTTTAATTCAAGAACTGAACTAGGCTAACAATCCTTCCACATATTTCAGCAGTAATTTGCATATGAGTTGATTTAATTTTAAATCAGCTTCTGTATCCATAATTGCATATTTCATTTGCATTTTTTCCCATTTTAACTGCCTTGATTGTCTCTATGCCATTTGTTTGTTTCATATTCCCCATGGTGTCCAAGAAGGACAAAGTATCAACATAATAAAACATCAAGGAACACAAAAATATCCAAATAAAATGACACGATCTCTGGCTTGAACTCTAAGTAGGAGCAGTAGTACAGCACATCTTATTAATATTTCATATCATATCCTTCCTCTGTGGAGATCAAAACCACATTGTAGCCTCACAGCAACTTCGTGAAGTCATTTAGGTTTGTGACTTGCCCAAGGCTATTGAGAAGATTGAATCCATGGAAAGGGTTGACTCTTCTGCATCCAATATTCAAACCTAAAATGGTAGCACCTGGTCTACATTAATTGTAAATATGTGAAACCATCCTTAGATAAAGCTTCAGAAAAACATGTTAGGCAAGTAGGAATTACTCTTTAGAAGGCAGCATCTGATAAGGCTGACTTATACAAATACAATATGTTGAAGACAAGTGATCCCTGGTATAATATAGAATTACTC
Organism: Thamnophis elegans; assembly: GCF_009769535.1. Taxonomy (NCBI): domain Eukaryota; kingdom Metazoa; phylum Chordata; class Lepidosauria; order Squamata; family Natricidae; genus Thamnophis; species Thamnophis elegans. The sequence continues at coordinate 39,464,116 of NC_045546.1, forward strand.
TCTTGTGAATATAAAGCCATAAAAAAGTGAAGTAATGGAATATTCAGCATGATACCAAGATGATAGAATGAATGATAGCCTTTTATACCATTAAAGAAAAACTCTTGCTGGACATAAAATGTGTCTTGCATCAAACATATATTCTAGTCTGTAAATTAAACATGATGGTTATAAAATAAAAAGCAAGAATTTAGGTGGCCACTCTGATTCATAAATCATTACAAATAAGACAGCTATTATATTAACTAAGAAGGACCCATATCACTATCTGAATTTGTGCTTCATCAGCAGAGAGACCAAGAAGATGGCAAAGATCTGCTGGGAGGATGGAGTGCTGAACAACTAGAGCAATTGGAGTACAGGGTTGTGAGGGTGGCTGAAACTGGGTACACTACTGGACTGGAGACATGAGACTTTGTTCCACATTGAATTGCTGGGCTTGTGGGGTGGGCTGTGAGCTTCTTGCAGCTTTACTTTAGGCTACAGCAGCCACTTGCATGGCTTCCCGACAGCAGCTACCTTAGCCCCGGACTACTTGCAACTTTCTGTCTGCTTCTCCACTGACTTTGCTTGTTGAAAGCCAGCAAGAAATTACTAAGATTGTCCTTAACAACCTGCAGTTTGCACTAGACAACAGAAATAGGAACAACCAGGATTGCTGTCGCTAAGCAATGTGGTCATGTGTTGACACACTTTATAACCACATTGCTTAAGACAGGAATTCCAGTCCAAATTACTGTTGTAACCTGAGGACCTACCTGTACCATCCCTTCACAGATGGATGGGCCATGTTAAGAAGATGCTTGAATCACTAGTGGCAAAATTGGAACTATCATTATCTGACAGGAATGGCAAGACATACCATTTCCCATTGGTTCATTCTTCTTTCCACATATAACATCCTTGCACCATTTCTCTCCCATCACAACCCTCAGGAGAGCACTGATGAAGCTGCCAGTCCTCCTCCCTCTCCTTCTCCCTCTCCTCTTGGAACTACTTGGCACTTTGCTGGGGGGGGAAGGGAGCAGTGGTTTAGGAGGGAAACTGTACCCCATTCCTCATTACAGCATGTCCCAAAAGACCTTGGGGGGGGGAGAAGGGTTACGCAGCCCCAATGTCCACCAGCTAGTCCTATCTTGCCAATAAATATCCCAGTTGCTCTCTTGTCTTTCTCTCTACATATAACATAAGCTTTCTAGGGTAAGAGAAAAGGGACAAAACACAGTAAACTATCTGTGTTCTCCAGATGTTGTAAACAACTCTTATAGTCAATGGCTAGGTATTTTGGAAGTCATGATCCAACATATCAGAAGAGCACTAGGCTACTGAACTCTTCTATAAATTTGTTTCAGTCCCACAGTTGCTAAGTAGTTTAGTATGAAATATTGTTACAGCCTAATGGAGTTGATTGTGTCCTTGAATTAAGGTAATCTAGCGTAACATTGCTTCAATGGTTTCTCCACGATTGTAGCTTGTTTTAATTGTATACTGTAATGCTAAACAAAAGCATGGGAATATTTTGGCTAAGTTTATACAATATACTAATTAAAATATGATTGCAATTAGTGACTCAATATGTTGTGCAGATCCACTGTTGTGACTGGTTCACTGTGTGTTTTGGGCGAAGCAGGCCATGGCTAATTAATAAGCTGTTGATTATTTAACCATGGGTTAGCCTATTTATTAGCACAATATTTGAGCACAGTTACTTCAATTAATCTAAGTTTATTGGGACATTGAGGCTCCTCTGATTGATCTCCTGTGACATGTGATTCATAACTAACACACTTTGCTCTGAGGTAATACATATAGGTACCAGGGAACTTGTGGAAGCCATATAACATGCTACAAAGTGCATCTTAGTAACCAGTTAAAAACAACTGGTGTAGACAGGGGTGGATATCCCAAGATACTGCTAACATTTAGCTTTTGCAGCAATTATTGATTATCCTTATAAGAGGCAGCCGTTAAGTCCATTTATAACATGCTGGTTGGGGAATTCTGGGTGTTGAAGTTGAAATATCAGAAAGTTACCCGGTTTGAACAATAGAGGAGAGAGAAATTAAATCAAATATTAATTAGGAAGGCTAAGCAATTTATTGACCTTTTGGAGAGGGTATCGGCCTGGTTTCTCTACTGTAGTTCCATTTAATATTTACAACAAATTTCCTCCTTTACTACTAACATTACTTCTCATCTGTAATGCCATATTCTTCACTTTTGGTTTCCAACTTGGCAGGTTTCCTGTTGTCATGGGATCTTATATCTCTGATATTCTGTTCTTGTCATTCTAAAGAGCTATAACTGCAACAACAGAAAATAAGATGCATGTATTTATATACTTCATTCTATTACTTTATATCCCTCGGATTAATTTATCTTCTTCAGCATCACTTCCCATTCATTACTAATTTATTTCCTGAACGTATCAACTGGCTGTTATTTATTTAAAAAATTGTATGGAATTGCTATTTATTTCAGAATATTTCTCCTTCTATACAATCAGATATTTTCTTTTATATAACAACACAACTACCCGATCAGATAAAAGGGAAGTAAATATAAAATGAACACATTCTGTTTGGCTTTCTGAAACAGTAGCAGTGAATCCAAACAAGATCACTTGTTTGAACTTTGACTTCCAGAACTAAGCAGAAAAAAAGGCTGGTTTTCATTAGATAATAAAACTTTTATTGATCTCTAGTTTTTCTGGGAAAAACCCTAATGTTTGCAAATGCAGATCTTATTTATATTATTAACTCTATTTTAGAAGTGACAAAGGGTCCCAAAATTACTGTACTTCCTTAAAATAGGAGTGGATTGTGAAACAAATGTGTACTTGGATTTTAAATGGCTTTGAAGATTGCCTTTATGTTTTCTTTCTATTTTTATTCCAGTTCATATCAGTTGTTTCTGTGGTACACAGTCTAGCTTGACGAAGATTTCCTTTGCCTTTTCAACCTTGAGCATTTCTTTTTAATGTCACAGTTTAGATTCCAACTGGATAATTACATTCTTCCTATCTCAGATTCTTCTGTAATTTCAATTGGTTACGGCATCCTTCATTCTTTATTCTGAATTCCTGGAGTGGCACTAGGTATTGTTCAAAGCCTGCCATGTTTCATCCAGTCCCATTTTCATGCTGTTGCTTGCCCCAAAGAGGGACATTGATTGTTTTTGTGTTAAAAGGACCACTGTACTCTTTTGTCTCAAAACACTTCCTTTGCTGTACTGTTTCTACTACAGATCTTTGAAAGGGAACTCTTACTACAATAGATCTTTTTCTTCTTTTTGTTAAATACTTTAAATTTTGTGGTATCAAAGACTACCAGATTGCAATTGGAGTTGCAATCTCCAATACACTTATTAAAAAATAAATACCCTTGACAGAATGGATTTATTTTAGGTAAGTATTTTAAAGAATGCACTATGAAAGGCAATTCTTGAAGACACATAATGTATGTTCTGTACAAATTAAAATCAACAAATTTGGCAATATAAATTGATACACATTATATAATGTTATATGAATGTTCTTTTATTGTTGATCTTACAGAAGAATGTTATTTTAAAATTAACTTTTTAAATATTTGTAGATCCATTTATTTTATAAAATGTCCTCATTTATTAAGTCTATTATTGCTTAAAATTGTAAGGATGTTATTTCTACTTTTTCAAACTTTCAAACTTTTAAACTCTTTAACTTTTAATATTTTAATCCTAACCTTTTAAATTCTGGTTTTAATGTCATTCTTATTTATCCATTTGTGTGTGTGTGTGTGTGTGTGTGTGTAAAGGTTCCCCTTGCATATATGTGCTAGTAGTTCCTGATTCTAGGGGGCAGTGCTCATCTCCATTTCAAAGCCGAAGAGCCAGCTCTGTCCGAAGATGTCTCAGTGGTCATGTGGCCGGCATGACTAAATGCTGAAGGTGCACAGAACGCTGTTGCCTTCCCATCAAAGGTGGTTCCTATTTTTCTACTTGCATTTTTACATGCTTTCGAACTGCTAAGTAGGCAGAAGCTGGGACAAGTAACAGGACCTCACTCTGTTATGTGGCAGTGGGGATTTGAACCACCGAACTGCCGACCATTCTGTTCGACAAGCTCAGCGTCTTAGCCACTGAGCCACCACATCCCATATATATATATATATATATATATATATATATATATATATATATATATATATATATATATATATATATATATATATATATATATCTCCCAGAATCAATTAGTTGAGATGGACTTTGTAGAAATGTGATGAATGAATGAATGAATGAATGAATAAAGAAATGAATAATGTTGATATTTCACGGATTGTGATTTTTAATGCAGTTGAATTGGATGAAATTCTCAGTTCTACCAAATATAACAAATGGACTACTGATCATCTGGAAGACTATTTTTGGATACAACAATCTGAAATATTAACAATCTTTTCACTCTGGAGACCAATTGTTGGGGAAAAACAAAAATGTGACATGTCTCCCAACATAGCATGTACTAGTATATTTGTAGACTTCATAGAACTTGCATTAGTGTATATATTAATAAAGTTCATAATTTTATATCTTCTAATTTATCCAGTTTTATCATTGTTTTTAGATACATAGTATAGCTTAACATGTAAATTATTAAGTGATATATTTATTTCTTTTTCAATCCTCATTTCAGTGAAATTATTAGTTTCATTCTGGACAATGTGATTACACAAAGAGATTTATTACTTAAAGTACAAATTTTGAGAATCCCTTCTATATCATAAATTAACTGTAATCCTTCAGATACACGTGAATTTGAATTCCATGAGATTTTATTGTTGAGTAGTCAAGCAGTTTATTGTGTTATGCAGGTGGTAATTTTTAGTAGATGTAATTGTATGTATTTGGTTTCTGTGCGTGCAAAAAATAAAAATAGCAGTGATAAGCAAGGAAAGCAGGACATGGAGACAGGAGGCATAAAGCAGAAGCTGGAGAAGAAAGGAAATAGTTAACAACTAGGAGAGGAGAATAATTCAGAAAATTGAAGATTGTCTGATTTACTATTTTTTACAATGCTGCCTACTCTCAAATACAACTTTTAAAGTTTGTTTTATAGTTTTTTAGATTTCCGTTATAAATCCCAAATCATTTTTATTCCCATGTCAACAAATAGTAGTGCTAGCAAAATGCAGCTTCTAAGAGTACAGAAATACCATTTTGGATCGAAAGTCATTCTTGCTTATTGTTTGATTGATGCCACATACAACATTCAGCTAATCCTCTTAGTTACAGAGGGGAAGGATTTTTATCTAGAGCAAGTTACTAGCTTTGCTTCCTTTATTCCCTTCAGTTTTCTTTTCACCCAATTGCATGCACATTTTCCCACTGAGCTGGATCTGGTTTTTAATAACCCTGGGGCCAACTCAGGCGAAGCAACTCGGAATGACTCTTAAATTATAGGCATACATTTTATTGTAACCCGCAATAATACAACAAAATTGATTCATAAAAATGCTATAGTAAATATCAACATTTGCCAAATCAGAATTTTTGGCCCTTCTGACATCTAATTTACTTGTTTGTTTGTTGAACAGATTTTCTTCAATATCTGCTATACTATTTTTCTTTTCAGACAGAATTGATGATATAATTGTATTTACATGCAGAAGTGATTTTTTTGACAAAAAAGCTAGAAAAATAGAAGAATGATCTTTTATAGAGCACATTATAGACAACAATAAGTACAGTTGAAAAAGAACACATGAACTGTCAAATTGGTTAAATACCTTCTCAAATCTCTTCATTCTTAATATTTTGCATGTAAGTAGGTTTCACCCATTTGCATGTACTTTGAAGTTAAATGTGATGAAACATTCTGACGTCTATCTTTACTCTTGACACAACTATCCAAAACAGAGTACAAAACAGCTTATGATAATTAATTCAGTTCAACACAGGAACTGGAATGGTATAAAATGACTATATAGTCTAAATCTGCTAATAGTACAGTATAGGAATTAAGGAATATGTATGTATGTGTGTATGTATGTGTGTATGTATATGTATATATGTATGTGTGTATATATATATATGTGTGTGTGTGTGTGTGTGTGTATGTATATATATATGTGTATGTATGTATGTATGTATGTATGTATGTATGTATGTATGTATGTATATGCTGTTTCAGTTTTTGCAGCATAATTGAATTTAATAACATCTAACACACAAAAAAGCACATTCTCAGTTATGAAAGGAATGGAGAGAAAAAGCGAAAAATATTTCAATGACTTGTTCCCAGCAATGTTTTCCAAATGTTCTAAGATTTTTAAATTATAATTTCATTTAAAAGCTTTTCCACAAATCTTTTCAAGGTTGCTGGATCTAAGGAAGAGTGATCACACATCATATTATTATCTCAAGTATTATCTAATGTGGCCATACTATATACAGTAAGAATGCCTGCCTTCAAAACTATGCAGATCATGTTATGTTTTGTTTTTTTGGCTTAGTATACTATATGAATTGTGCTATACACAGTAAATTATTATTAGCACGAGGTGTGATCCTAACCAGTATACTTCTGTCACCAATAGCTACAGCTGCAATATCATAATGCTATCTCTAAGTCTGACTTCATATTTGCCAAGCTATGCTCTGCTTCAGATTCTATTTTGAAAGTTTCTTTAGAGCACAAGGAAGTGCCTGTTGGCAGTTCCTGAAAGCAAACACATTTTTTCCCAGCATTACATGCCTATAGCAGAAACCTCTCCTCAGCAGCCACATGAATATTTTGGGCAATGTGTGGTGTCAAGGGATCTGTGAAAATGTCCTATTTTCATTGTATAATAATGTCTCCAGCTGCCTGAAAACTCCCTGAGGTTTTTTTTTTTACACAGTAGTTAAATCCAGAGAGAATACATCATAAGGAAGTCTATAACTAGGGCAGCATATTAATATATGAAATAAAATAAAAAATAAATAACGAACAGACTTCTCTCACAGCTCTTTTCCAGAATGGGGAGTTAGAGAGGTTTTACAGAACAGATGATATATACTGGAGAATAGCAGCAGCCTCTACCATACCCTATGATACAGAAAACAAAACAAAAAGCGAATACATACATTTGAAAGAAACTTTTAAATGTTCTAAAAATGTGGCAAAAGCAAAAAACAACAACAACAACAACAACAACCAAACAACCCACCAAGACATTTTTTTTCCAGGGGAAAAGGAGATATTGAGATCCTACAAGGTATTTTTTAGCCCAGCATTACTATTTTAGCAAAAATACTTTTTAGAAAACCTTTTGTACTGCATTTAATACCATGCCCAATAGAGTAAAAATGCATAGTGATGCTACACTTTCTGTTAAGTGTATTGATAAAGGGCCAAATCCCATTAGTTATCCTTTAAATGAAGCTATCAAAGTAAATGAAACTTGATTTCTCATTGATTCATATTTTAATTATGAATCGATGGAATATGATTTAATTATTATGTAAATTTCAGAATAGACTCCAAGTAGATGTATTCTTTGTGTCACAATATGAGCAAAGATATTTTATGAGGCTGTTTTGAATAATAGTTTTATCTGGATACACTTTGCCAACTGAGTATGTGAATTTAGAGGAGACTTCTCCAACCTAGGATCTTAGAAACAGAGGAGTCATACTCCTAGAATCCCCAGACAGCGTAACCTTTAATGCTTATGGAAAGAAGAGGTAACTAGGTCCAACACATTTGGTGGGCACTCAGGTTCTAAGTTATCTGCAATATTAACAAGAGATAACATGGCTCTGCTCTAGACTACAAACTATGCCCATCATATTTCAACCTAAATCATTACATTTCTACTGAAATTTTCATAAAGTTTTAATCCTTGCCCTCATATTGTCAATGTCTGTAAAACAGCTAGATGAATATAGTCTCCCAGAAAAAGGAAATATAGCTACAATATCATCCCTATGAATTTGTTAACTGTATAGCTTAATTTGATAGAATAAATGGGTTGGTTTCTATCACCTATCATTCTATAACGGAGTGAGATCCCATTACTTGTCCCAGCTTCTGCCAACTTAGCAGAAGCTGGGACAGCATGTAAAAAAGCATGCTGTCATTCGAAAGCATGTAAAAAATATGAGTAGAAAAATAGGTACCACTTTTGGTGGGAAGGTAACAGCGTTTGGTGTGCCTTTGGCATTTAGTCATGCCGGCCACAGGAGCATGGAGACATTTTTGGACACTGCTGGCTCTTTGGCTTTGAAATGGAGATGAGCACCACCCCTTAGAGTCGGGAATGACTAGCACATTTGTGTGAGGAGAACCTTTACCTTCTATCACTTTTATACATTGTTAGTTTTAATCTCCCAGTTTCCAAATGGAGTTTCCTACTGATTTAAAGTATCTGTCTGTAGAAAATTGACATACTTTTTATTACCACTAGAAACAGAAGGATATGTCTTACTTATTTCTGAAAAACATTTTACTCCAATAACATTTGCTTGCAATGAAGGTTACATTCCAAGCTGGCAAAGCAAGACAGTCTATTAATTTTCTTTGCTTCTTATTAATTCTAAGGCCACCAGATCAGGCCTGTAAAAGTCTGGATAAATTGCAGAAAATAAATTAGTTTTCTGTTTTTCTTTGTTCTTATTTAGCACCCATCCAAATTCCCCACAGCCTAGCTATAATTATCGTAATTTTCTGATCACTGATGTATTTGCAATTTCTAAGTTTTAGAATCTACTCTACTACTTGCAATTTTAGAATGACATGAGAAACCATTCAATCCAAATTATGTTTGGTGATTATGAATTTCCTTATTACTGTAGATTTAGCATTTATTCTACTGATGCCTTTTGTGGTCCCCCTAGGTCTAGGATCATTAAAAATAATGTTATATGCATAGTAGTCATAGAAAACCAAACAAACAAAATAAAAAAAACATTAACCAAATAGAATATGTGACACAGAGCTACTAGTCTATGGTCTTATAGGAAAAACCAAGATACATTTTTCTACCTCAATAAAGACTTCATCAGTTTTGTAATTAACCTGGGTACTATCATTTTTTTTCTTAATAATTTGATTTACATTACTTCATATGTTTAGGAATAGGAATATAGACATAAAGTACAAGTTGAGTCATCATGTTAATAAATAACAGCAGCGAAAGTGATGCTCATTTTTAATATAGTTCACAAAGTTCTATTATTAATAGTTTTATCCCCCTTGCTGCTCCCCCATGGAAAAAAATTAAGACAAAATATTCCGCAACCACTAGCTAAATATTTCTCCCATTATACCATTGTGATATCTATCACAATATCAAGCCACAAAACTTAGTGTGTGTGTGTGTGTGTGTGTGTGTGTGTGTGTGTGTGAGTATGTTTATGTGTTCGACAGTTTAACAGCATTTGCAGCAAGACTGCAAATTTTAAAAAATGTACTGTTTCCTAATAGTATATGCTCCTATATACTACTCTTCTGTGCAACTGCAGTAGGAAGCTATGAAGAAACCCATTAGATAAAATGCAGTTTTGCTCTATTCAATATTTCCTTGAGGAAAAAAAGCAATGTCTCTTCATGAAACAGATTATAGCATGATTATAGTGTGTAGGAATCACTCATCAGTAAAAATAATCTTGGGATTTCCAATGCTTCCTACAAGAAACACTAATTCTCAGAATTCCATGGGATGCATTCAGATAGCTGAACTAATATTAGCCCTGGAACTAGACAGTAGCAATAAGCTTACATTAATGATTTCCTCAGATTTTCAAAGCATCTCTCCCAAAGCTTCTCAGGATCAACATAACAGCATAATAAGAGGAAGAACACTGTAAAGGACTGATAATTGCTTAAAGAACACAAGACAAATGCAAGTACAGGTAATGCTCAACTTATGACGACAATAGGGACTGCAAAATTCAATTTTCAGCAGTGCAGCCAACACGTGAGACTACACATGACTGCACCCAATTTTACAACCTATTGTACTGCAGTTGTTGAGTGAACCACTGTGGTTGTTAAGTGATACATCATGTGACTGTGAGTTGTGATTTCCCCTGCTGGCCTCCCCATTGATTTTGTTCATCAGAAGCTGGCTGTAGGGTAAAAATTGAGTTTCCTCAGAATCTAAAGAGAAATAAATGATTTTTAACTTTTAAAAAAATGAATTGGAACCACACAAGTGTACATTTTAATCCACCAATTGAGTCCTTCCTAAGGACTTGGGATAGGCAGAAGTTGTTGTTCGATGGTGTTAAAGATATTGTCACAGGATACCAGCTCTTCCAAGTAAAGCTGCCCTGTGCAATTGATTGATGGCAGTTTGGTCAATGCTGAAGGTGTTCAAATGATGTTCCAGATGTTTTGGGATTGCAGCCAAGGCACCTCTTACTATTAGTATTGTCTTTGCTTTCTTTTTGCCACGATCATTCTACTTGCAGGTCTTTGAGATTTTCTCCAGTTCTTTCTTTTTTATTTTGCTGTTTCTAGGTACTGCAGTGTTCACTCTCCAGACTTGTCTTTCTTGTTGCCAATTGTTAAGTCTGGGTTTTACATGGTATTTGTTATAATTATTATTGTCATCATCACAATAATCTGAAGTCACAGTTGCCAGTTCTTTAACTGGTGTTGGCCTTCAATGGCTTTGAGTTCTTCCCAAGAACATAGAATGCTGTAATGTATCGACATAGTATATGGTGGATCCAAGCAGTCCCTTGCTATGTTCGGGGGGGGGGGGGCGCGGCGGTCTTTGGTGCTCTCTGAGCTTGTTTGTTTCCTTGCAGGCATTTCATTTCCCAAACTAGATAACATCATCAGTGCTAGACACTTCAAGACTACAAGAAGACAAGTAAGCTCAGAGAGCACCAAGGACCCTTCATGTCAATCCTGATGTTCTTTCTGAAAAGAAGATAAAGGAGAGGGTGCCTAATTTGGGAAAGAAAATGGTTCAATAACGATGTTGGCTTTCTCTCCCGCTGACTTCCTTCCCCTGGTTTGTCTCTACTGTCTGAATCACTTCTGATAAGACTTCAATTGCTTTGCCCTGGAGAGACCTTTGCAGTTCTTCCAATTCTATTTGTGCAAATACTTTGTTTTGTATTATAAATGGTTATTGATCTGGTAGCCTCTGCTCTGTTATTTCTGCTTCTGAATATTATTAATTCCAGAATAGGTGCATTATTTTCATTATGATTATTATCACAACGTTATACAAAGTTGAAATTGGATCAAACTAAATATAAAAATATGACTGCTTAACTCAGGACTGATATAAAACAGGAGCTATGAAAAGTCAACATAGTACAATAGAAATTTGTAGTACCCTGTTTCCCTGAAAATAAAACCTCTCCAGATAATAAGCTCAATCGGGCTTTAGAGCGCATGCGCTAAAATAAGCCCTCCCCGAAAATATTGCAAAACAGCAGCATCCATGAGGTAACCACGCTTGCCGCCTCCTGCACCTCAAAAATAGTAAGACATCCCTAAAAATAAGGGGGTCTTTCGGGGTCAAAAGAAAATAAGATCCTGTCTTATTTTGGGGGAAACATGGTAATAATCCTTACTCAAGAATGCAGCCAAGATGTATTTATTATTTCTCATTTGACCACCCTTTCTCATTTTACAAAAGCATATTGTAAAAAGTATAAAAGGCCTAATGGTGTGAGCATTTAATTTGTCTAAATAATTTAAATATAATTATATTCTTCAATTTCTACAGGTAGATGGTATTTATCAACATTAATAGTTGGCATTTGTGATTATAATCAGGATGTCCATTGAAAGGAGGGCAAAAGAATCCAGAAGACATTCATAACTGTATAATTAAAGCCTTTCCCTGGGGACCGGCTACAGGAACAAGGAGGCTGTGTATTTGTTTTCTGATAAGATTATGTTTTCTATTCTTTGCTCAAGTTATATGCAAGTGTGACAACATCCAACTAAGGTCCATTTCATACAGGTATACTGGTAAATATCTTGGTAAATATCACTGAGATTAAAGGTCTGAAAATTTTCTATACTAGTAATTTCATAACAAAGAAACAGATGTCACATAAGAGAAGCACGTATGTCTTTCTGACATACTTATGTTCCATCTTCTTGCAGAAATATCTTTTCAAATGAACCCATGCTGATTTTTAAGGTTGTGGATTTTATTACTGCATCAGTGAAAACTGGGGTTCCATTTTTCCAAGAATGGAAACTGTTCAACAGATTTTTTAAAAATAATTTTTAAAAACTCAAGGGTTTTAGAAAGATTTATACATTTTGGGCTGGAATGCGGAAGGAAGATTGGTATTAGAAGTTAATTTCTTAGAAATGACTCTGTGGGCAATATAATAGCTAGAGAAAATTGCTCAGACTTTATGCATCTACTCAGTAAAATCTTTTTCTATAATTCTGCCACATAATAGGAAGGAAACTTGCTGTTGCTTTGGTTCGTCATATACAAAATCCATGGGAGAGGATTTTGTCTTTACAGCTTTTGCCATAGCTAAAAAGAAATGTAATATTTGGATTGCATCTCATTTGCATAAATTTGCATCCAAGATTATTAATCTTGCATCAGATTGAGCCATGAGTGCATTTTCTACTCCTGGCTCAATCTGAGTCATGAGTGGAAAATGTTGTCTGCGTCACAGAAATCACTTTCAACATTGCATAGACAATATTCAAAATCCCAATCCAGATTTGCTTTCTAAGAATGAGAAAATGAATCTGCTGATCCTCCTTCTCCATGTTTACAAAACCAGTAGAGGAAGCTATCACAGCAGAGCCTGATTCAGATGATATTAGGAATGAAAGCCAGAAGATAATTTTCACATGCATTTACATGAAGCACCTGAGGGTAGAACAAGAAGCAATGGGTGGAAACTAATCAAGGAGAGAAACAATTTAGAAGTGAGGAGAAATTTCCTGACAGTTAGAACAATCAATCAGTGGAACAGCTTGCCTCCAGAAGTTGTGAAAGCCCCAACACTGGAATTCTTTAAGAAGATATTGGATAGCCATCTGTCTGAAATGGAATAGGGTTTCCTGCCTAGGCAGGGAGTTGGACTAGAAGACCTCCAGAGTCCATTCCAACTCTGCTATTGTATTGTAAGAAGAATAATTCTTCAAAGAGTTTAATCACCACCCCTCCTGTCTTTCTTACAAGAAGCAGTCTTATGGGATGAAAAGAAAACAGCTTCCTTTTTAACTAGTCATGGTATTTATGGCCCTGTCATGAATTTCTTTTGAACATAAGAAAGTAGAAGGACTTCAACTTGAGTCCAAAGAGATTAAAGGATGGTATGATCTTGTGAAGGGCAAATGAGGCTGCATCTTTGCCCATTTTAAAAAGAATCAAATGGTCATTTGTCTTAAAAAAGACTCTCATATTAAACATGATGAACTGCTACAATTATATATATAGCTATATATCCATTTCATTCTAAAGCAATTGACAATTTGATATTCCTCAGTTAAACTAAAGATGGGGGAATAGGGACTGAGAACATCGCTTGGGAACTGTGAAAGTGATTTGAGACTCAGCTGTATCTTAGGCCTGCAGTAAAACATGTTGATCAATTCCTGGACTGATTCAGTTCTATCACATCTCCTTGACACCTGTGCCAGATAGTTTGGTTGAATGATATGCAGCATTTCAAGTTCCTTACTACAATATGGAAGGTTCTATTGTTTCACCACTTATGGTTATTGCTGTCAGAGGTCTTATTTAACCTATATCAATATTTCTGCAAATTAGAAACCAAAAAGGTTTTAGCATGTCCACAAAAGAATAGTACCATAAGAATCAAATTGAGATGAGGGTGGGTCTTGACATCGCAACGACACGACATGCAATCTTGGGTCTCCAGGATTGCTGTCGATATCTCTGTTTCTGGACAGTCCTTTTAGACATAAACTGTTCTGAAGGAACAGTGATAGAGAAGAGCATATCCTGCTGATTGCAAAGTCCCTGATTGATCCAGGAGAAAGCTCTTTTTGCCAGCTACAAGAGAAGCAATCAAAATGGCTGCTGAAGTTTGGGACAAGCCTCTGAAACAGAAGCTGTGCAGGAGTGTGTCGAATTGGTGAGAAAATTTTTTATTATTAGAGAAGGGAAAACCCAAAAGAATTGGAATTTAAAATAAAATTAAAGACAGAAGAAAATAAGTGGCAAATTAACTCTGGTCTAAGACGATCGGGTTATCTTTTCTACCTTAACTTTGTTTGGTTTCTATGGATGGACTCTTTACAAATGCCTCTTACTTTTAAACTGGACTGGTTTCTTTTTTTTCCTTCTTCCCTTATACTTTCTCCATTTTTTGTATTTGTGGATTAAAAGCTTTTTCTCTCGTAAGGCTGGGACAGAGAGTAATTGTTTACACTTTTTTTTCTTTTCCTCTCTTGGACAGAGAGGCAGAAACAGGTGGAAAAGAGGTAACACTGCCATCTAGTGGCTAGAGGCTTGGCAATATCTGATAAAGCTATAAGCTTTGTTTACTGAAAGGCTCAGTGAAAACATTTTGTTGATACAGATGTTCCTTTGAAGGAAAGAGAAAGCTTTGATTTGTAAAATTCCACGGAATTTGTTTGACCTAAAAAGTCTTGGATGTTTTGGCAGTGCTTATAACCCGGAAAATTGCACAACATGAAGAAGAAAAGGCACTAACTTTGCAAAGAATTTTCTTAGAAATTCAAAAAGTTTTAATAATTACAGAGAATTGAAAAGAAAATTGAAATTATAGATCAAAATACAGAAAGTATGGGGACAGCGATGAAGTTTGAGGATAGAGCTGAAAAAATAACAGAGACATATGAAAGTGATAAGAAAATTGTTGACTCTGACAGCAAACTAAGAGTGGAGGGAAATGACAAGTGTGAAATACAGAAAGGAAAAATTGATGAACTGGATCTTCATTTTGGATGTCAGAAAACAAGATGAAGAAAGGAGAGAAAATTTGGCAGAAATAATGAGAGTAATCTCAGCAAAAGCACTAATGATAACAAAAGTGAAGCTGATAAAAAGAGCATATAAAGGGTTTTGAATTCTTACAAGGCATGCAATGAACAACAAGTTCTTAAAAGAAGTCCACATAAGACTTATCAAGAAAACATTTACAATACAGACTTTACAAATGGGAAGAGATATTGGACTACACTATCTCTGGAAGGATACAGGATGATGAAATGAAATGTCACAATAAATTTTAGTTAAATATAGTTGAATTTTGAGTGCAATGTACAACGTAATAACAGCTATAGTCAAATAAATGATTAATAATGATAACAGCATTTATATATACTATATTGATAATATGAAATTTTATACAATACTGTAAGTGAGGATCATGGAGATGATGTTGAAAAGCCTTTTTATAATAAACAATTTTATATAGAATAGATCATAAAGATGTAATATCATTGGATGACTTCAGGATGATGTAATAAAATGTCATAATATAAATTTACTTTAAATTTAATATGCCTTATGTTGAAAGGATGTAATAATATCTGGGCTTAATGGATGTTTAATAATTATATCAATTTGTACATAAGTATATTAGATTGATGATACTAATAATGGAGGGAAACATGGAATCGAAAACTATTAGAGAATGTTATCAATGCTAAAATAATTGAATGACTCAGAATAGGAGGAAGCATAATAACAATGTATACAAAGATATCTTGATTGTCAATATGTGAATTTTGATAAAATTCAAGTGAGGACTATGGAAAGGACACAGAAAGACTTTGTAACCAATCGACACACTGTGTGTAATTGAAGAGGCTTTTATGTTATATGTGTTCTGTGTTTGTCTGAAAATAAAAAATTTATTTTTAAAAAAAGAATCAAATCGAATAAAAAAACAGAGTTGGGAGGAAATCCTGGACCATTTCATACAAATGGTTGTCCAATCTCTTCTTTAAAACCTACAGTGTCAGAGCATTCACAACTTCTAGAGGCAAGTTATTCCACTGATTAATTGTTCTAACTGTCAATAATTTTTTCCTAAATTCTAGGTTGCTTCTATCCTTGATTAGTTTCCATCCATTGCTTCTTCTCCTGCCCTCGGGTGCTTTGGAGAATAGCTTGACTCCCTCTTCTTTGTGGCAACCCCTGAGATATTGGAATACTGCTATCATGTCACCCCTAGTACTTCTTTTCATTAAACTAGACATATCTAATTCCAGCAACCGTTCTTTTATGTTTTAGCCTCCAGTCCCCTCATCTTTCTTGCTCTTCTCTGCACTCTTTTTAGAGTCTAATTTGCTTCCTGTTTTGCTACTTCTGTGACAGCACTGTAGGAAACCATTCAACATATGATTCCCTGCTTACAATTTAAAATAAGACCGTCTATTCAATCAACTGTTGCACTTCATTACCAGGTTCTTTCACTGCATGTGTTTACCAGTCTATGCCAAAGGGAACATATGATGATCAGTTTGATGTGTCCCTCCTTTTATCTGATAGGCAATAAGAAGTGTATTAACTTAAATTTTATCTGTGTAGCAAGCCCAGTTCATTAGCAAGGCTGGTAGTCAATGCCATTCTAATGATTTAGACCTGGCAAGTTAATTTACGATGTTTAGTGCATTTCTACCAATGTCTGCCAGTCACTTTCTTTAATGTGGACTAGGAGAAAGGAAGTGGTTTTAGTCTGATGTGTGGAGTGTTAGAATCTGGCCTGGACAAGGAAACCACAGAACAGTTTATTCCTGCTTTATCAAGAAGCCCTTATCAGCACCTGTATTGTCTGTAGCTTGTGACTCATAACGGTATGGTGGCAGAGTTTGCACCATGTGTCATTCTATTTTCTGGATCAGGTCTGGGAAGATGTGATATAATAAAGTCCAGAGCCGTATGAAGAGCTGGAGAGAAATGTACTTTTAGACTTGCAAATTCTGTTAATGTACCTTGCCTAGGTTACATTACAATATTACAATAGAATTAGTTCCTATGGGAGTGCTTGCTATCTGGCCTTTGTTACATGTGTGGCAGAGGGCATGAAAGAAAAAAGGATACCTTTAACTGGATACTTGGTAACCCCAACTATACCCAGTTTAGTAGGGATGGAAATTTATGTGAAAATTAGAATGAAATTAGATGAAGCATTGACAAAGACTGGAAATCCACCCCCCTCTAAAATATCAATCATCTGGGCCAAATCAATTTTTGGTAAGGGATATAAGTAATCTGGGTCCCTTTGATAGCCAGAACAAAGGAGCTCTTATAAAAATTTGCTGTAGTCATTAGATCCGTTCTGAACAAGAATCTTTAGGGAAACTCTCCTGGAATTTATCATAATATGCAAACAGATGTCCTGAGACATCTTTTATTAAAATACTTAAGCACTGGAGCTCTACTCTAGGCATTGTGCCTAATCCAAAGCATAGCCTGGATGCATTGGCACTTAAAAGGGATATGCTGCTATCACATGCATTTTATAAGTTGATTTTTCCATTTGGTTTGAAAGGTAAATTTTATTTCTGAAATTGTCTTTGAAAACAAAATTAAAACCCTTTAGACAAGGTCTTCCCATGTGATTGAAAAGTGATATTTTGTTCCAAGTTGTCATGGGAACCAACATTGCATGTATACCCTTAGTATTTTCTATATAGATACACACAAGAGACAAGCAATAGCTATGTGGTTTTGTAATTCGAAATAAAAGAATATTAGAAATTGGGATTACAGATTGTTCCCACAATGATCAAATTGAATGAAAATCTGGATCTAAATAGTGCTTGATCTACTATTTAGTGGAAAGGAGAATAAGAAATATAAATAAAGTGATTAAAATGTGCTATTTAAACCTTGGTTGCTTACAAATACTTGGAAGGATTTTCTCCAAAGCTAAGGTAGAAATGGACTGGCATGGCTTAACTCTTTATTACTCCTCCCTCCGTCGCTGAAGCTTTGCTTTAGTTTCTGCTTGTCGACTTCTCCAGGCAGCAATGATTGCATCGTCATCCATTTCTTCTTCCTCCTTATGAGTGCTTTGTCTGTTTCTTGTTAAATATTTTGATGTGCTGTACTCTTTGCTTTCTTCCATATTTTCTTCTTTTACTGTACCCTCTTCAGATTTTGCAAAACTCTGGGTGAATTTTCTCTTTGCTCCAGATTCAGTCATGTCCAATCTGGACTCCTCTTCATGTTCTTCCAAGTGATACGATCTGGCTGAAGGTTTGGAGGATTCTGAGCTATAGGAGGATTTTGGGGTTCTAGAAGAAGATGGCTCCGGACTTTCCTCTGTAGAGTTTATCTCACTCACTTTTGATTCTGTAAATGAATACACCTTCTCTTCGTGTGCAGAGGCAGAGGAAAATTGGGAAGAGGTTCTTTGCAGTTTATTCTTATACTGATGGGTTGAAGAACTATTCATTTCTTCTCTCTGAGACCTGGAACTTCTAAAACTAGAAGCTTCGGCGTCCACCTTTCTGAAAGTGGACGAGTTCCTATATTTCTCACTACTGGCCTCAGTACAGTCCTGGTAAGAAGGCTTTTCTTCTGCTTTCAAACCTATGAGCCACTTGTTTACATTGTTTTCTACTTCTGACCTTATAACACCCCCAACCTTAGCAAATTGGCCTGAGAGAGAAGAAACTGTGTCACTGGAATTATTATCATCTGTTAATGGATGCCTAGGGCCACCATTTACATTTTCTATTTTTCTGTCATACAGATTTTCTCTTTTTTCATCTTCATCATCTCCCTTGATCTTTTTCTTCTTAAATAAAGTGCTACGTTTATTGTCACTGATAAGCTTCTCAGTTTGGTAATCTGACATCTTCTCTCTCATTTCTGTTTGCATCTCCCTCTCCTTTCTGCTAAGTTTCTTCAGATCTACCTCATCAGCAAAAAGACTGAAAAGAGGCTTGCTTGTCTGAGTTATTTTCCTGCTTGAGACAGAGTCCCCCATACTGACTGAAGTGTTACAAGATAGGATAGATTGAGTGTCAGCATACTGAGGGTCTTGATGAAGCAGTGAAGTAGAACTAGATAAAGGTAAGCCAGTTTGTGCTTTAAGCAGAGAGGACCTGTCATTTTCTACATGTCTATTTGGGTCACCTGACTTAACACTGGAAGACAATACTGATGGTGAACGAGACAACATAAGGATTTCATTTTGTTTCTGAGCAATAGTTTCACTAACAACATTGGCAATCCAATTCTGAATGCTGGTTATTGATATTGTATCATTTGGGCCAATGGATGGGCCAGGCACACTTGCTGACTTAGCGCTATGACTGCTTCTAGCCTGACAAAAAGATGAGTGATTGGTCTGCGTGCTTATTGCTGAAGCTGAATCCTCTGTTCCATTGACGGAAGCTGTTGATGGCCAAAAAACTGACAAAGGGATGCTTCCACTCATGGAGGTGTCTGCCTCCCAGCTACAGAGAGACTGGCTTTCCTCTAAAACTTTCTTTGAGTGTTCAAGTAACTCCGTTCGTCTCTGTTTTCTCCTGGCACAAGCGGAGTCCTCACCTTTGGTAAGTTCTACAATATCATCCTTATTTTCACTACCAACTTTCTTTTGGTGCCTAGTTTTCCAGGCTTGGTAGGCAGTCATATTGATATCTGACAAGCTCTTCTCTTCTTCCATAGACTCTTTATTTTGTTGGCTACTGTCTTCAGCTTTGGATTGCTCAACTTCTGAATCTTTTTTGTGAAAACCAAACTGGATTCTTTTGATCTTCCATCTTTCTAAGGCTGTCAACTTGTCTTTGTTTTTTTGGCAGAAATTATAAAATGAACTAGTATCAGACAATACACTTTCTGTATCTATATCCCTTTCTCTTGTTCCATTTTCAGATCTTGGATTCTCATGACTATATCTAGCTCTTGAGCAATATTTCTTAGAGGCTTCTTTTTCTATCTCCATCATCCTCTCATTCCACATATCCCAGCTACTTTCTGTAGACATAGAATCTGTACGCCCTCTTCTCATTCTGTTGATGCTACTTGCTTCCAGCTCCTGTTTCAAGATCCTGATCTCTTGGCTACTCACACTTTCAGTATCACTTGTATCATTTACGAGGCATGATTTTTGTCCCATGCTAGATTCCTCTTCCTTGGAAAACATGTAGCTTTCCAATTGGTACTTCTCATTTTGGCATTGCCATGCTTGGATCATTTGATCTACATTTTCCTCAGATTCTACTTGTCCTTGAAGTGATAGGTCTGAGGCCTTACTTTCTTCCTTCTTCTTTAAAATTTCCTTGTCAGGCAAGCCTTGTTTTCGTCTCCATTCTTCATAGAGTTCTTCTTCCTCCTCTTCACTGATAAGGGTAGGCTCTTTGGAAAACAAGCTCAACTTTCCCATAGAAGAGGCACTCATTGCACTTCCTAGGAGGCTTGTTGTGTCTTCTTCCTCTACCATGATAGAGTGGACTTTGGCTCCCACAATACTTTTAGAATCTTCTGTCTCAGATATCAGGGAACAACTTCCAGCTCTTATAACAGAACTTTGGTCATCTGCTGTGTCTTCGGAATCTTCTTCCTCTTCTCGTTCCGCAAGTAGCTTTTCATTGAGTTCTCGGAGTTGTTTCAAAAAACCATCATTAGGATAAATAGCTCTCTTCTTACGGATAGTCAGTAAAGCTTCTAATATTGTCATGTGATGGAAGATCATTAGATAAGCAGATACTAGCACCGCTGAGCGACTGACACCCATTTCACTGCTGACCAGAACTTTTCCTAGAAGTAAAATTATATAAATAATAATTTCAGAACCATATTACAGTATTGCTGCATGTTTAGTATATTTAGTATATTTTGAGCAAAAATAATCTGCTATTGTTAGGCTTCATTGTACAAATATCTAAAGCTAGAAACCAGATAAAATAAGTTAAATAAATAATGCTATCTCCCTACCACATGTTTTTATTTTATATATTATTTCGCTAAACTAAAAAAAATTAAACAGAACAGCATTAAAACATCAATATAACTTCAAAATAGCCAGCAATAAAAAAGAAAGGAAAGCCAAACTCTAAACATCATGAATACTCGTAAGTGGCCCGATCATTGACGAAGTTGAATGACAAATGTACTAGTTTTAAATCTGCTTGTAACCACATAGTAATTTTTCTTTTTTTTTTTTTTAAAGATAAAAATAACTGTAAAAAAATCCAAAAAAATAGAAGCTGCATTGTGAGTATCGAAGTTTATAAAAGCCATTTCACAAGTCATAATGAATCAATGTATGAAAGGTCTGTCTCCATTTCTAGGTCAAAACAGCATAAGGATGCAGTGGCAACATCATATTTTTTCTATATATTTCTGGTGTTCCATCCTCAGCCCATGAATGAAACAGTTTTCAGTTGTTCTTACCTATGATGGAAGTATTTTTCTTATTATTTTGATGCTGTCCAAGTCATATATGGCATATAAAAACTGCTAGGCTTTGTGATCAATTACCTCGGAGAGGAATCAGACGACTGCAGTGACTTAGGCAATAGAGACAGACAATCTCATAATGGTATAATTTTCTGTTGAGTCAACGGATGAATTCCTTCAATTCAGCAAATGGAGAAAGGCCCTGACTATGTAAACTGATATTGTATGCCTTATTTACCTCTGCAAGTTAATAATGCTTCATCAAGAAACTCTGCTGCTGGGCGGAAATGTTTAGCAATCTCCTCATCTGGGAAATCATCCACTTCAATGCCCAAGTACTGGATATTCATTCCATTATAAAAATCTGGTCCTGTATATACACCGGTGCCATGAGCAGCATTCAGGATATGAGTAATTCCTAGCCTCTTTAGCCGTCCTTTATTTACTGCAACACTCCTTCAATGCAAAGGGAAAAGACATTAGATCCCAGATTCTAACTGAAAACTAACTTGTTCCAAACAGTATCCAAGAGAAAATTGGTTAAGCCTGTTAGAATCTAATGATGAATTGATATAGTAAGTTTATGTCAGTCATAGTTTTTTGCCATAGTTTCACAAAGTTCACAAAGAAATCATTTAAAGCAAATAAGGACTCATGAAACTTAGATTGTATTTTAACAACATGTTTTAGCTTATTTGTTTCTTTGCATGCTGCCTTTTACTGTTGATGTAAGCCGCATAGTAATTTAAAACAACTATTTACATTAAAAAAAAAAACAGAATAGAGAAAGAAATACAGGTACACTTCAACTTACAACCACAATTGAGCCCAGAATTTCTGTTGCTTAGCAGACAGTTGACTGTTGCCCCATTTTATGACTTTTCTTGTCATTGTTGTTAAGGGAATCGCTGCTTGTTGTTATGTTAGTAACATGGTTGTTAAATGACTTTGCTTTGCTCAGAAAATTGCAAAAAGTGATCACATAACCATAAGCCACTGCAACTACCATAAACAGTGATGGGATCAACATTTTTTACTACTGGTTCTGTGGGCGTGGCTTGGTGGGTGTGACTTGGTACTCGTGGCTTGGTGGGCGTGGCAGGGGAAGAATACTGTAAAAGCTCCATTCCCACCCCACTCCAGGGGAAGGTTACTGCAAAATCCCCATTTCCTCCCAATCAGCTGGGACTCGGGATGCAGAGAATAGATGGGGGCAGGGCCAGTCAGATGTGGTATTTACCGGTTCTCTGAACTACTCAAAATTTCCACTACTGGTTTTCCAGAACTGATCAGAACCTGCTGAATACCACCTCTGATCATAAATATGAAACAGTTGCCAAGCATCTGAAGTTTCATCATGTGACCATGGGGATGCTACAATGAGTGTCAGTATGAAAAATGGTCATGTCACTTTTTTCAGTGCCATTATAACTTTGAATGGTCAAATGAATGAACTGAGAGTTCATTTAATAACCATACCTAAAGTTTCTAGGGTAAAATGGGTAAAAAAAACCAAACCCAAAATGTTGTTCTCAGGGTTCTGACCGATGGCCTAATTAAATCATGAGCCTCAAGCCAAGCTTCAAGAGAAACCAGTTATTTATTAGGAGTTTCATGTCAGCATGAACCAAGTGAAGCCAATTCTGACCTCACTTAATTCGTGCCTTGGCTCTAACCCTGCTTCCCCCTCCCCCCAAGTTGTGGTATCAGTCACATTCCCCAATGAAACTTTTTTGCAGGTTGTAGAAGTCACTTCCTTTGGTCACTGTGGTCACCCTGGAGATGACCTTGACATTGCTGGCTGGAAAGTGCTTTGTTTGGACTGAAATGCAAGTTCTCTGATACAGCTGTGAGGCTCGATTCCCCATCCCCCTGCCTATGGCAACCCAAGAACAGGTCAGGAATGCTTTGTGAGTTGACAATCATTTTGAGGCAGTACAAATTCATGAGACTAGGTAGATCTCTTGAAACAGAAATTTTCACTATTCAGGTAGTGCAGAAAAGGGCCATTTCCTACAGACCAGTCAGCCCTGGCTTATTATTGACATCAAGATGTGAAAAGAGCCTTCTCTGCAGAACCTGAAGAGCAGTCAGCCTTATATATATTAGGAAGAAACAGTATATTCAGAAGGCTGTAACCCTTTGTATTGGTCTCATGAGTTATTATTACTGTCCTCGATATTATGGGAAAAGAATGTAATTACATCAGGATTCCCCTATTTATCTACTGTGTTTTTGAAAGAAACCTGTTGTAGTTACCTTTTGAATGTAACTTTTTATTTCTATTGTATAATTTCCTTCGGTTTTTTTATTGTGATGGACAGATTGCAATTTAATATACTTAATTATTAATCTAACAATAGTGGTCATTTTCTATAACACAGACAGAGGGAGCCATCCTCTGAGAATCTTATTCAGACAGAAACATCTTTTTACTCACTTTTCTGCTATGAAGATATTTGGCCAGACTTCATCAATGGCCTCCATTGGTGATTCCAGATAGTCTTTCATAAGTGCTCTCTGAATGTCCATAACACATGGTGTATTGAACAGGCTAGTATCATCTATCTTTTCTTTAACTCGGTTATATAAATCTTCCATTAGCAACTGCTGTGCAGATTCCAGCATTCCTGAACATACAGTGTCTATTTTTACTTCCTTTGTCTTCAGCTCTGCAATGAACCCAGATTTTCATTTTCAAAACTACAACCATTTTTGTTTATCATTGACTGTAGACATTGACATAATTATTAGTTAATTATAGTGCCATGTAATACCTGTACCCAAGACAAATAATTCTCTATATGGATTTACTCAAAAATGTTGAGTTTCATCAATATTTAACTCACATTTGTTAATCACATTTCTCTGCAACTAGTTGTTGCTTCTTAATTGCTAGCTTATTGATGGTTACACTTTATTGTAAAAATTGCTTTGGTTTCTCAGGGCTTTAGAGAAGTACGTTTCAGTTAGGTGAATTGAAAGTGCAAAGTATATGTGTAAAAACTACATTTTGCACCTATGGAATTAACCTTCACCTTTCCACCCCTCTGAACCTCAACAAAATCATATTTTTAAAAACTTATAAATTTGGATGTATGACCAAAAGGCAACAATGGTATTTCTGGGGTCCATGGGCTAAGGTAGGCCTCTTTACTAACCCCTGGAAGGTTATTAATCTTCACTTTTTTTCTTTTCTTTTAAACTCTACAAACAACATCATTTTTTATAACAAATGAGAAAAACTAGTAATTTATCTTCCCATGGGGAAAAAAGAATTGAATAATTAAGAGACAATGAATCTGTAATTCTGCAGATGAGAAAGTACAGGCAAAATAAATTTGAATTAAACATGAAGTAGCTTTCCAAACAATAATTTTGTCATCTGCACCAAACATATAATGGTGCAATTCTTTTTGACTTTCTTTAAATGACAAAAATTCTAATCTCAAAAAAGATGGAAAATGAAGACAGAAAATTTTAAATGAAAAAGATCAAGGTTGGTAAGATCTGTAATCAGAATAGAAAGTGAATTTAAAAATGGCAATTCCTGACATAGACAGACAGACAGACAGACACACACACAATATTAGAAAGATGTTTTATGAAGGTCCTATGGATATTCTAGAATTCCTGAACCAAATTGAAAAGTAGCACAATTTTCAGTCCTTTTCTCCTTCCCAGTGCCAGCTGATTTATTTCTTCATATTCATATAGTTTGATTATCCTTCAAATCATACCTTCATTGATGATCTGTTTAGCAGCCACAGCAGATGATAGATGGATGGGTTCCATGAAGATGCTCTCAGTCTCTGCATCTGATAGCACTGAAAACCTGTCAGGTAATGAAAATGCCATAAAAGCAAGCTTTGGCAACTTCTATACTGTTATAGCTTTTCTCTACTTTTTAAAAACAGAGCAACATAGAAGAGATAAATTAGACAGGAGATGTTCTGATGTTTCCAGAGGGTCTATGTTTGGAGAGTTGCTTTCAGAAGCTACTCCAAATGACTATCTTACATATAATTGACATTTCTCTATAAATATTTCATCCTTATCTATGTTCCTTTCTCCTCAAATATACTAATATGAACAACTGCAACATAAAATCAATTTAAAAAAAAGAGATGATGTTTCTCTCCACTGTGTACTGACTTTTGCAGTGTGGAAACTTATTTGTAATCACATATTCATCAAAGAAAACATGAAGAAATTTCATTAAAAATATTATTGGTACAACTCCCACCTCACAATGTCAATCTTCATTTTGGTTTTCTCCTTTATAGGATGGGAGCAGTAACAGATTGTAGACAGTTAAAACTATAATTTATTCACTCAAGTAATTTATTTGGCTTCCCATCTCATGACTCAGGGCAGTGTACAGAAATTAAAATTCAAAGATTAAAGCAATAACCTGTGGCACTCAATAAATGAGACTTTCTAATCACAAAAATACATCAATAACAGGACCAGTCTAACTTTATGCTGAAACGTCTGGGAAACAGGTACAGTGATATTATAGGTGTTATGTGAAGAATATGTTTTAAAAAGTTGTATGAGATGGAGTTGACCATCTAAATTCATTGAAAAGAAGCTGGAGGCAAGTAAGGTGAAACTATGCCTTGCTGTCTCCATTTGATTGTGGAATTATTGCCCAGAATGCCTTTCTAATGGAAACCAATGTGGTGACTCATAAGAATAATCTTCCCTGTACTTTGCTGACCAATCCAAGTTAAAAAGTTGCCGAAGTCCCTTTTTAAAGTAGAAAAATGTATTTCTTTTCTATCCACTAGAGGGTCTCTGAGTTTCTGAATCTTGCAAACATAGCTGTATTAATCAAAAAGGGTTTCTATGGCAACTGGTCATGAAGCAGTTCATGTACAGCCAATTTTCAAGCTAATAGCAGCTAAGATGGCTAGAATAAGGAGGAAGTCCATGTGACTAGAGTTGAGATGTACAAATATTAGAAGGCTCCAGTTCCAGCTAATCCATATTCACATGCAGGGATTGGCTGTAGAAAAAGCAAGAAAAGAGAATATGCAAACATTGTCCTTCAGTTTCCTTTGTTAGACATTTGAAAGATTGCTCCATCTCAGGTTTTCATATTAGGCTCCTATTTATCTAAAAATCCAAGAAGGAATTTTACTTGCATTTTTCAAATGCTGGATGGTATGTTTCTGTTTTTCTATACTGGTATAATTACTTTATTTACCTTCTGATAGCCTCCAACGGATTTCTGGCTTTGTGTGCTCTCAAGACTGGAAATTACTTCCTGTTTTACTCCAGTTTTGCATCACAGAGCGAGGGAGAGGATTACAGAAAAAGAATATATGCAAACTGAATTCCGCTTAGAGCTTTGATCTCCAATGCTATCCAACAGCAGCACTGGCTGTTCCCACTCTCAGCTGAATCTTCACCAAGTTTATTTTTTTAATGGATTGGTGATGAAAAAGATTGCACTACAGGCTGAAACAAACCAATTGCAAATTTATCACCTTTTTAACTAGACCTCCCTCCATTTTACTCACTAGTTTACAATCAGGACACCCACAAATTCCAAGTCTGTGCCAAAAGTAGAATTGAACAGTAGCATCCAAACCAATCAGTGCTATAGAAAGATAGGTGCAAAAATAGCAGCCTGGGTGGGCTTCTGCTTCTGTCTCACGGATGTCAGAAGCACTTCTCCCAAGAATCCTTAGTGTTTGTACAAAACCTCTGTTGAATCAATTAAATTAGCAAAATAATGCTTGTGCTCTCGATCGTGGATTCTGAAAGAAGAAAGAACTCTTTAGGCCTTCTTCTTGGTAAGGATTTCAATAATGTGCTGGGTGAATATAAAAAGAGAGAGAGAAAAGAAAAAGTTCTACATAATGGGAGGTATATTGAGACTTATTTTGCATTATTTTTGTGAAACGCTCACCGGCTAGGTGAAGGGCTTCGAAGATAGTGTGCTTGCACTGCCTTCACATCAGGTTCTTCTCCATCAGGCACTTCCTGGTCCCTGTCTGAATCGATACTGCTTGCCATCACTGTTGTGGAAACCAGCTGAAATTGGGAAGAAAAGGATTGGCGGATCAAAATCAACAAAATCATAGAATTCCATAAGGAATCTCATTGGCTGAGTCATACAAAGTACACTATATATTTTAGAAAGAGGGGGGGGGGACATTTAAATGTTTATTATATGTGATGCTTTCTGTACTGAAGCATTTCAAACAACCAAGATCAAACTTTGAATTCTAAAGAATTAAACCATGGAATTCAGTCAAAGAAAATGTTTGTAACTATGTAAGGAAATGAGATTCTTCATGATTACCTTATCCAATGCAAAAGTCTATTCATTTCTTACCAAAAGATTAGTTGTGTGCTATCAGGTATTCACATAAATAGTAATAAAATATGGTGACATAATAAATCGATTTTCAAAACCCAAATCATATGTATGGTTCCTGCCAGTTCAAATGTTGCAGAAAATCAGGAGATTTGGGCTGCGAGGTCAAGATAAGCTTTATTTTGGCCAAAAGATCCAGACAGAGATAACAATTTCTAACATCTGGACAGCCTTCTAATCCAAACACATTTTTTTATATTGTATTCAAAGCATCAAAAACACGGAAATATTTTAAAGCATTCTTATTGGCTAAATTCCTTAATTCTAAGCAGAAAAGCATATAGGAAACACTAGTCTCATTCTGACATATGTGGTTAAGCTATATGCCTGACTCGTAGGCGAGACCTCTAACTGACTTGGCCTTCTTAGAACAGATATTGTGTTCTGACATTTGTATTTCCAGAGTTCAAGTTTCCGGTTCAAGACTCAGTAAATGTATAACAAAATAGAAGGGATAGATAAGGTCCCCAGGAGATCTTATAGTCTGACCCTGTTTCATGTTATGTCCAAATCTTGCTTTATGTCCTGCCTCACTAACCTCTTCTATAGAAGAGGTTCCATAAATTTACCGTGCCATTTAGAACCGGTTCTAGCTCCCTTCCCCCGCCCGTCCACACCACGCTTGCCCAGCCTGCTGCTCATTGGTTGGCTGGCTCACCAATCGCCCTGCCCGCCTGTAAGAGTCCTATGTAAACCTTAAAGTCTTAAAGCTGTCAAGTTTGAACATGCCTGGGTTTTTTTTCTAAAGGGTTAGGGGTGCAAGGGTCTTGTACCTTGACAGCTTTAAGACTTGTGTGCTTCAAATGTCAGAGTTTCTGAGCCAACATTTTGGTTGCTAAGCAAGAGCATTGTTAAGTGAGTTTCACCACATTTTACAAGTTGGCCACGCCCACCCAGTTACATGACTGCCAAGCCACTCCCATCCAGTCACATAACCGGCAAGCCACCCCCACAAAGCAGGCCACACCTACAGAAGAGGTTCTAAAAAAATTGAAACCCACCACTGCACAGAGTGTACGTTTGTGGGAGAATGGAAACTATTTGAATATTAAGTCATATTTCAAACAAATAGAAGCAAGCACTAAAAACATATAGGTACATTTTAATAGTTTATATGTTGCATTTATGTAAGGCTTCACGAGGAAGTTAGTAGTAGTTACAACTAACTACAGTTGTAGTGTAACATTTAGCAGGTCCATTTAGCACATTCAAAATAGCAATTTGAGTCTATTTCAAAATTTTGTATTTTTATAATTAATTTATAAATTATTCATTTAAAATATTTTATAAATTAAACATATTTATAAATTATAAACATATATATATATATTGTAAACATTTATAAACTTAGTTTTTCTTGTTTGATTACTAACATTGTTTTCAATTTTTGTGGTTTTGCCCATGGAATGTTACCAAACCTGTCACATACGCTTGACCTGGCTTTGCAACCCATAATAAAATGTTTGGAGACTGAGGTACTCTGACTACTCCTTAAAGAGACAAAACAAACTTTTTGAGAAGTGAAAGAAATCTTTAAAGACTAGTAATTCTCTCTTTACAGATTTTTGTCCAACACTATTAAAATACAAACATGATTTGGGAACACAAATTTCTGCATGTCTTCTCAGAAATACATTCTATTGAGTTTAATGGAATCTATTTCCAGTTAAGAAGAACTCACCTAAAAGAGAGCATTAAACAAAAAATTAAATATTTCCATTTTGAATTCTCTACCACCTCCCCAGTCTAAAATGGATGTCCCGGATCATGTTCTGACTTTAAAGGAATGTTATGAAGCCAGCGTTATTTCAGCAGGTCCCTTTCTCTGGATTCTGTGGCCCTTATAGAATTAGCTCTCCCACTCTAATCCCCAAAGCTTTGATCCTTATTTCCTTCTTCTGCAGTTCTCATTTTCGCTCCTTGCAGCTTTTCTGAAATGTCAAGAATGCAGCCAGGCCGCCACAAGCAAGGGTGGGTTGTTATTGCTACTTTGCTGTGACCTAGCAAGTCTGACCTGAGAAATTATGACAAGCTCAAAACAACTTACCGTTTATGCTGTGAACATGTGTATCCCTTGATGATAAAATTATCTTTTTTGAGAGTTCAGGCACAAATCTAAAAAAAAAAGGAAACTAATCAAAAAAGTAGGATCCAGGCAGTTGCCTTCTTTCCTCCTCGGTGATTTTTTTTGAAAAGGGACAGGACAACTGTGAGCTTCAAACTTTATCAGCCTTCTAAATATAACATCTCTAGGCACTGGCTGGCTGCTGGGTAATAGCAGGAGAAATGCCATGCCTGGTCTTTTAACTCTATCCTTTCAAATAAAGGAACAACTATCTGCAAAAAAGTTCCAAAGTTTCATGCCCCCCAAAAATTAATTTTATTATTTTTACATTCTTATGTCTGTTTACATGTGTCCCTTTGAGAATCAGGAACTAAAATTATTCTCTGGTTAAATATCGCCCTTTCCATCTGCCTGTTCCTCTTATTTTTAATGGGCTATTGCAGAAAAGCTAAGCTTCAAAAGGAAATGAGAAGTTGAATTGGGGAAAATAAGCAAAAGTCTTATGATACTTTAAAGATTAACGAATGGATTCTTGCAGTTGCTTCCTGGATTGCACCCACATAATGAGATACATGAAATGTTACCTAAGCGAGGAGGAGTGTTATACGTAGACACACAAAGCTATTTTTGAGGTTGAGGGAAGGAAATGAGGAAGAGAGAAATGCTGAAAAGAGAGGTGAGAGACATAATTATTTTTAGTTACTATAAAGCAGTGACGATTTTTGCACTAAAGTGTAATAAGAAAGTCTGGTCTACAGTACATTGGTTGGATAATCTCTACATAATATAAGGAATAGAGATCTGATATTATAATAATAGCCCCAAGGCAGTGTGGAATACAGAATATTAGACCCCCAGTTTCAGAAATTAATAGGAAAGAAGTTGGTTAAAACAAAATATCCATTAAATTTGAATAGATCATTTCACATTCGTATTCTATGCTTGTTATGAATGTATAAAATGGCAAATAAAATTTTATAAATTTCAAATATTTATAGATATGGAAATATATTTGTATACATTTATGCAAATATAGATTGGATAGTGCATAGATTTTTTTTTTGGATACCAGAAAAAATAGTTTAGTTATAAATATACCTACAAAACACATTCTAGTATAGTGGGTGGAGGAAGTCAGAAGTTTTAGTAACATGGAATGTAGCTACAATATTGAATAAGTAGAATATTGTAGCATTTCACTAGGGGAAGAAATAAATTAGATCACAATTCCATAGACAGTGCCTAGCATGAACTGTTTTTATTTCTCTAATGACAAGTAATGGCTACCTTTGAATCAGTACTAATAAAACATAAACATGCAGACCACAGTCCCAAAGATGCTTTTCCAAAAGGTAACAGGAGGCTTCCTCAAGTCTGAGAACAGAAGAAGCGTTTTGGATGAGAAGTGAAACATTTTCAAGGGAAAAATCCCCAAGAAAGTCCAGTTGCCCTTTGGAAAAATACTTTGGGGACATCCATAACTTGGATGGATGAAAATCTGCAGAGACATGCCATAACCCAGAGTGTTGCTTTACTGTAATTGTTCCTTTTGTGGTATCTGTACTAGCACATTTACTTGGCTGCTTGAGAAATCTGGCTTATTGCTGTTTTATTTATTTGTTTGTTTGTTTGTTCAATTTATATCCTGATTTGATATATCCTGAAAATTTTAAGCATCATAAACAGAGATCTGTCTTCATTTTTTCCTATAACAACAATCCTATAAGGTAGATTGGGCTGATAGAAGACGTAATTCTGAGATTCCACAGTCCTTGTCCAGCATGTTAACCACTAAACCAGGGTTTTCTAAACTTTTTGCATCACACGTCCCTTAAGTGTAATCTTAATGTATGATAAAAAAAAAACAGAAATCAAAATGAACACAAGTGAACAATGAAAATCATACAATGAAACGTTGAAAAATATGGTTTCATTATAACAATGGACACAGTGAAAGTTTCTTCACACCTCCTCTGGACTCTACACTTCTACTCTGCACGTCTCCAAGAAAAATACACTCTACACTTTGTGAAACCCTGCCCTAAACACCACTGATTCTTTTCTGCATGTTCTTTTGTTTACCAAAAGAAATTTGTAAGAGTGGCTTGTTTAACTGGGAGAAGGCAGAGCAACTTAGAAAGGCATTGTTTCCTTGGCCCTTCCGCAAGAGAATAAAAGATATGAAAACAAATATACTGTGTCACAACTTGCAATTCTTGTTAGAAAGGGTGAAAGGATAGAAGGAAGAGGGAGTGGAAAAAATCTAGGGCGGAAGTTAGGACACAGTACAAACTACAACTAGGAGGCAATTACTTTTTTCTTCCTTTCAACATTGGATAGCACTTTCATTAACACCTGCATTCTTGACAACTTGAAGAAAAGACTGGGGAAAGCAGAGGAGCCACTATGAAAGCAAACAAGGGGGGTCCCCTCCTTATTATAAGTGCAGGTGAGTGAGTCATGCTATTTTCCCACTATTTAGATCACTTGTAGGAGAGGGACAGGGAGAAGCATTACTTTGTCAGTAAATACTCATACATTTTCTTTAGTAAATCTCTGAAGTTTTACAGTATGATAAATGTCCACTTGTTACTGGTTTGTTGTGCTTCCAGGTGAATGCCTC
Source organism: Thamnophis elegans (assembly GCF_009769535.1). NCBI lineage: Eukaryota > Metazoa > Chordata > Lepidosauria > Squamata > Natricidae > Thamnophis > Thamnophis elegans. The sequence continues at coordinate 39,496,524 of NC_045546.1, forward strand.
TCTGTGAAGAGGCGATGTATCATTAGAAGTAATGGGCTAAAAATAGGAAGGTTACAAATGGGGAACTCTAATATAAACGTGAATGAAATAAGGACAGCGTACACTAAAAGCTTCATACCGAAGTTGAGGCCAGGGTAAATATCTATTAGCCTTCTGTTGCAAATTTGTTACTTTTCTACCCTTACTTAACCTTACCTTGTTTTCTTTTTTTTCAAATATGGCATGGAATATGGCTTTATGTGTATTTAGTGTTCAAATTTCCTGGAAATATTTCTAGGGACAAGCAATATAAATCTCTTTCTGGCTGTTGCTCTTCCTGGAGGTTACATTTTTAATGTTTTTGTTTTCGGATATGTTCTCTGTATTATAGTTGCTATAATGTGAAACAATAACTGTTTATATAGAACTAATTAAAATGGAAACAAAAACTAGTAAGGTTACTCTAGTATATTGCCTTGCCAAAGGTTTAATTTTCTCAATTTGTTACTCTGTACTGATATGGGGAAAAGAATAATTTGAAATGCTTTCCTAAATATGTATTGTCTTGCTATTTTTCTATATTATAAGAGGAATTTAGAGAGAACTCTAACATTAGAAAAAGAGATACTTTAAAATCATTCTTCATTGTAGCTTGGTTTACCCTAACCAGTATGTGAAGCCTCATTAGTAGAAAATGCATATTCCTAATCATGATATTGCCTTTGGAATTTTGATTTGTTATCTTTCCTCTCATGGCCAATATGACTATTACTTATTTCTGAGAAAATGTGATTCTTATTGTTAAAAAATGTCCCCAAGTGTGGTTTGGATGAAATGAGATATTAGTATAAACATAAAACTGCTTTATAATCAAGCAGAGCACATGATCTTGTTGTATTCAGGTCTTTTCCTGTGTAAGATTGAGATTGTCTTGGCAACGTTTTGGCGAGGTGTCACTCGCCATCTTCAGGCTGGTGTTTTTGGCTTAAAGCTTTGTATGCATGCATGCATGCATGCATGCATGTATCTGAAATTACTTTGTTCATCATGGGATAGATAGGTTTATCAATCCAAGAATGTGCTAGATACAGCTAATTTGGAATTGATTAAGTTCTTGTCAATTTCAAGCAGCTGTCCATGAGACCTAGAAGGTACTAATTAGCTAATAAAGATGACAAAGTGGAGTTTTTCACTTGCGGTTAGCACCTATTAAGGAAGTGCGATTTCACAATGAAAAGCTTGTAAAAATAGTATGTATCACTTCTGTGATACACTGTAGACACTCAAAAAGCTGAACAATATTTCATTTTAAGGCTATGTCTTCCAATTAAAAGAACAAAAGGAGGACCTTAGAGCATTCAGAATACTCTTCCTTCCTTCCTCAAGTTATCATCTTTTTAGCGCAGGCAATATAGACCAAAGGTTTTGTGGATTTTGTGCAAGTTGACAAGGGCAGTAGGTTTCTTGGCACCAGACTTTTCTGCTGGCATGTTTTGGGTGTCTCTGGCAGAAAAACATCATTTTTAATCCTGCTATCGGAGATTGGTTAACTGGAAATGTAAAAGACTGAACTTAAATATTTACTATTAATTACACTGTTGAGGTCTGGCTTGCTTATTATGATAAATTTGTGCTGACTTGATATTTGATTGTGGGGTTTACTGGCTCCTAGTCTGTTCTATTAAGAAGAATATCTTGGTTGAGAACAACTTTTCCCTCAATTCCACCTTTCTCTTCTTTTTTTCCCTTTTTTCCTTTTCTTCTTTGTTTTGTTTAATTAAATGAAGACAAGGGAAAAAGAACACAATAAACTCTTCTGCAAAATAGATTATAGCAGCAATGGATTGTTTCATTAATCCCAATTGTATACACCAGAGGTGTCAAACTTGCGGCCCATGGGCTGAATGCATCACATGCAGGCCACGCCCACGCCCAGTTTAGCAAAGGGGGGAAAGGTCGCAATACATCACATGACATCGCCGGGACCACATGAGTTTGACACTCCTGGTATAGATAGATTTTATCCCCATAATTCAGCTTCATATCTGTGCTACACCAGTGATTTAGCTTTCCTCTTCAGTTATTTATTAAAATGGAGGAAATCCAGTTTTTTTTCTAGTAAAGCAATTGGTTTGTAGGAACCTTTAGACAAATCTCTCATCCTTAAGATAAGTCTTTTTGTTAGATGAGGTCTAAAAGGTTAGAGGATCTTGCAATTGGATTGCACTTTCCCTGAGCCTTCAACTTTTTTCCATAGCTTTGCAAGTCCTTTGCTTTATTTTTGCCCTTCACAGAGTTATACAATATATTATACTAATATTAGACTAGTATGGTTGCAATAGACTAAGTTAAAGTGATTTTACTTCTCTGCCTTATTCTTTTTAAAGGGTCAAGCCAAAGTCCAAAGATTATATATTCTGTCACCCCATCTTATCCAGGCAGGTACACTTATTATAAAGGTACCTCATTATTTGTAATATAAATATTACAAAGTAATGTGTTATTACTATTGTATTTGCAGCAGATAGACATGCTGCTGGAGTGTATAGGAAAGGAAAGCATTTATTTTTAAGAAGTTGTCAATACAAGTGCCCACTCTGTCTTCAGTAGCTTTCCAAGTCTTTTTCATAAATTGTCTTTGCCAATGGCCAGTTATGTAGGCACACATATTCATTTTTCTGAGATGAAAGGGAGAACTGGAACTTTCACAGATTGGTCCAATATTGCCTAATGAAAATACAAATATTACCGTCCAAACTAAAGAATGTGAGAAACAGCACTTTGTTGACAACTGTACAAAGATCCCATCCGAGATATGTTTGCTTTTTAAAACTGCTCTATAGAAATGATTGGATAATATTTGGAGACTATAATATGGAAAACGCCCATGTTATACAAATATATGCAGGAAAACTGCAGGTTTTTCTATTTTAGGGGACTATGGCTACAAGTAGGCTATATTTATATCTTTTCTTTAAATAGAAATAATAGTTTGAGATATTATTTTACAACCAAATGAGTGAAGTTCCAATCAAATTGCCCAAAAGATCTCAGCAAATTTTAAATTGTTAAAATTTAATAGTCTAGTTAGTATGACTATTTCTTGAATTGTATTTTGGTTGTCTTGAATACTTGATATGATCAGCTACTTATATTCATGAATTGAAGGGACTCAGTGAAAACTATACCCTAGATGCTGTAATTATATCTTATATTATTATATTATTTTATTGTATGCAAAGTCCTTCACTCTAATTATATTGATAAGTATAGGAACTCCACACAACTTGATGTGGAACAACTGGTTGCAAAACATAAATGTACAATGTGAAATATGATCAATGAAAATTAATTTGCATTTAACACTCTATTGAATTATGACCTTTTAAAGAGATGGCAGTCATTTCTGCCTCATCTTAGAAATCTTGCAAAGTTTTGAATGTTTGATTATAGAAATACCTTCAATTGATTTCTTTTGTCCAATGCAAACATGCTTTCATTTGGAGATAGGGAGATAACATATATGTCAATTACTTTTTTTTAGGGAATAAAACAGTGCACAGGAACAGATATTTAGCATAAATATAAACAATATACATTTCTCAGTAAGGGTTTAAAATTTGTTGAGTTCCAAGTTCTGATGAAAAGAAGTTTCAAGTATGACATGGAATTATTTCTCTCTCAATTCTGAAACTTGTCCAAGGACAGAAGTTAATGTCAAGTTCAAGGTCAGAGGTTCAAAGATGGTCTATGTATTATTCAGATGACTCTTTTCCTCCTGATATTAAAATTTGTAGTAGCTACCATGTTTTGTGAAGGATAGAGGAAGAATGATTTCACCGATGATGAAGTAGATGCTTATCTTTGGGAAGGTTAAATTATACAAGCAGAAGTGCTTACATATTTGAGTACTTTGGCTTTAAATATATATTTCCTGAATGATGTGTCACAAATGATCCAGAAGATCCTATGTGAAAAATAAAAAATGTTATGTATGCTGGCTGTGAATTATATATTGTTTTCTTTTCTAATATTTTATAATTTCCACTATAATCTGTCTATCTTTTTAATCTATTTATAACATCTTATCTATAACATTTCAGCAAATAAATAAATAAATAATCATAGTAGACCATAAAGGGCCAAGTGGTAGTTAGATTCTCTGATATATAACAGCTCCTGATATTTTTCTGGACGAATCAGAGTTTAGCCTCCTGCATCTTCTCTTGTCTGACAGTGCTTTGGTTGCCTCAAAGTAACTTATTTTTTAGATGGAGATATGGCTTTGAGCCTGAAGGAAGACTATAATAAACCCTCAGAGGGGAATGGGACAACTTGCTACATTCAACTTGCTGTGGCAAACTCATTGCGGCAAACTCACCACGGCCAACTTGCAGCAGGCAAACTCACCACAGCCAACTCTCTGCAAGACAACTCATTGTGGAACAATTTAACAATTCCATTTAATTATTTTAAATAAATAAGCATTTATTATATTATATTTATTTATAAAATAAATAATTTTTACCATTCACATTTTGTTCTGTCCCTCCTTTTGCATCCTTTCTTTAATGATTCTATTTCACCATTTCTTTGATATTAGTGTAACTGTTATGCTGCAGCATGTTGTCCTGTGGCGAGGTGGCTGTGGCAAGATGGCCTTGGTGAGCTGGCTATGGTGAATTGTCACAGATCCCTCTGCTATAATAAGGACCTATTTTTCTGAATGTCTTATGTTACACTTATATGCACATACTCAACAATACTGAAACTTGACAACTGAACCTAAGTTGAATTTACTGTTGTTAAGTTTACATATAATGCATGCAGTTTACTTAGCTTTGACTCAGTATCATACATGAATCAAGTTATGTGGTATATTAAACTGTGGTTTACAGAATTCTGTGAACCCATCTAAATGTTTAAACTGTGTCTAAACAAATCACAACTTTGAATTACATATCGAAAATAAGACAGGCTCTTATTTTCTTTTGACCCCCGAAATAAGCACCTGGAATTATTTTTGAAGAGGTCTTATTATTTTTGAGGCCTGTGTGGTCACGTAATAGCTGCTCATGTGTTGCAATATTTTCAAGGAGGGCTTATTTTCAGGGGAGAGCTTATTTTAGCACATGCGCTCAAAAGCCCGATTGGGCTTATTATCTGGGGAGGTCTTATTTTCAGGGAAACAGGGTATGTAGGAACAAGTCTAATGATAGAGCAAGAAATGTTTGACTGGTTCCCACAGAACAGAGAACCCCACAGACTGTAAGCTGTTTTAAATTTCTCTTCCATTCTCTGTCTCAATGCTAGCTTTATGATTTGAATTTAAACTGAAACCAGGTCTCAATGCTAGCTTTATGATCTGAATTTAAACTGAAACCAGGTATATTATGTTTACTCAGAAAATGACTTATCTCAGACAATTGTGATATACAGAACATGAAACAAAACCTTGTGAGTTTTGTGCTGATCAGTTGATTAGGCTTGTAAAAGTCTGCCTGCTGGCACTGAATTCTAGATCTAAGGACTGTGAAGAAAATTACCCAGATACCTTGAAACATTAGGACATTTGTTACAATGTAGGGGCACATTGCAATCTACGTAGACCAAGGTTCTGCAAAGTGGTCAGTACAGAATCCCCCCAGGGGTGATGGGGCTATTCCAGGATTTTTTAATCTCCTTAAATATAATAATTAATCCCATTATCTGATTACTCATGTTGTCAGGAAATTTTATTAGGGTAAAGTGGGTGAAACTAGCATTGTAAAATATGTAACTGTGTTATGTATTGGTAAGGTGTGGAGCCAATAAAGGCATAACAAACAGAGGACTTTGATCACTTCCTTCTTGAGTCAGAGCACATTTTATTGCACTGAGTGAATACAGGGAAACACCCCCCCCAATGAAATCAGATTTTTTGATCATCATTTTTCATCTCTGTTTCATCTTTTACTCTGTACAATGCATATAATACCTTATGAACAGATTACTGTACATCAGGAGTATTTCTTCATAATTCTTTTTTCTACAATCCTTCCATTATTCCCATTATTTGTTTCAATATTTATTCATTACATTTTTATTAAGAAAGCAAAAATGGGATAGCGGCCCAAAGCTCTTTAACTAGAGCCACTAAGGGCCACACATCTAAAGTTATAAGCCAGAGCTGTCAAACTCACAGCTTGTGTCATGTGCCGGTTTAGCAAAGGTGGGGGAATCCTGATGTGTCATGTGACACCGTCGTGATGGCACAAGTTTTACACCCCTGTTATAAGCTGGTTAAAATTGTGACAACCTGGAAGAACTTGAAAATAAATACACATTTTTCTGCTGTGAGTGGAGGCATTAGCAACTATCATAAGAATTAATGCATGAGATAAACATTAGAAATATTCTCAAAACTGCTTGGGCCCCTCTTGTTCATCACACCAGCATTGGCATTTGTATGCAACCAAACAACATATTTGATTGATGGAAGGAGCCATGATGTCTTAATGGCAGCTGGAAGTTTTGAATATTTCTGCTACTTAACATATCCAGATCATGTAAATGGAAAGACTGCTGTCTCAGAGACTGCAAAGATGATGCCCTTGAATAGTGGCAAGGGATTAGTATTCTCAAATTGGGTAACATCCAACTACATTGAATAGAAATTCTCATGTTCCATAGTAATATTTTTAACCAGCTATTCTTTTCGTATCATAAGAGCCAAGGTGGCGCAGTGGTTAAATGCAGCACTGCAGGCTGACTGCTAGATCAGCAGTTCAGCGGTTCAAATCTCACCGGCTCAGGGTTGACTCAGCCTTCCATCCTTCCGAGGTGGGTAAAATGAGGACCCGGATTGTTGTTGGGGGCAATATGCTGACTCTCTGTAAACCGCTTAGAGAGGCCTGAAAGGCCTATGAAGCGGTATATAAGTCTACTGTTATTGCTATTATTATTGCTATTTATAATTTTTAACTCAAAATTCTCTCAGCAGAACTACCGTGTTTCCTTGAAAATAAGACTAGGTCTTATTTTCTTTTGACCCCCAAAATAAGTCCTTGGCCTTTTTTTGGGGGGGGGGGAGGTCTTATCATTTTTGAAGTGCAGGAGGCAATGATCGTGGTCACCTCATGGCTGCTGCTGTGTTGCAATATTTTCAAGGAGGGCTTATTTTCAGGGGAGGGCTTATTTTAATGCATGCACTCAAAAGTCCAATTGAGCTTATTATCTGGGGAGATCTTATTTTCAGGGAAACAGGATTGTAGTTTGGTTTGTTTCCCAGTTTCCTTTCCTTTCTGCACAGATTGGTGTTACATGCAAAAAATGAACAATTTTTTTTCCAATAATTTTATTAAGGGCTGTGTTAAACAGATAAAACATAACAAAAACATAATAAAAATGCATGTAATTTTTTTTAAAGAAAAAAGACATAGAAAGAAAAGGAAACTTTGTTTACTGTATATTCAATATTAATAATTTACCCCTGTATAATAAAACTATACATATATATATATATATACATACATACATACATACATACATACATACATACATACATACACATATATATATATATATATATGTTATATTTATGCTGATAAATAAATAAAGGGAGACTAGTATAGATCTATTTCAAGCTATTTAGCTCTCATCAGCTAGCCATACCCAAGTTTTTGGGAATCGAACCTGTGCTCTATTGCCTCCCAGGCAGGGAGTTAACCATTTGAGCTACAGAGAACGACTCCTTTTATCAGCCAGCCAGGGTGGGAGGTATATACTTAAAGTCACAACCCCTGGTATGCCCAAGTATGGGAGGAAGGTCACACTTCCACTCTCTGTCATTAGGCTCGTCACAAGAGTCCATCCAGACAGAAACCCAATATTTTTTACTGTTGCCTTTTTTGTTACATTTGTTATATTTATGCTGATAAATAAATAAAGGGAGACTAGTATAGATCTATTTCAAGCTATTTAGCTCTCATCAGCTAGCCATACCCAAGTTTTTGGGAATCGAACCTGTGCTCTATTGCCTCCCAGGCAGGGAGTTAACCATTTGAGCTACAGAGAACGACTCCTTTTATCAGCCAGCCAGGGTGGGAGGTATATACTTAAAGTCACAACCCCTGGTATGCCCAAATATGGGAGGAAGGTCACACTTCCACTCTCTGTCTTCGGCTCGTCACAAGAGACCATCCAGACAGAAACCCAATTTTTTTTTTTACTGTTGCCTTTTTGCTACATTTGTTATATTTATGCTGATAAATAAATAAAGGGAGACTAGTATAGATCTATTTCAAGCTATTTAGCTCTCATCAGCTAGCCATACCCTATGTTGGGAATCGAACCTGTGCTCTATTGCCTCTCAGGCAGATGTGTTAACCATTGAGCTACAAGGCTCAACTCCTTATCAGCCAGCCAGGGTGAGAGGTATATATTTAAAATCACAACCCCTGGTATGCCCAAATATGGGAGGAAGGTCACACTTCCACTCTCTGTCTTCGGCTCGTCACCAAGAGACCAGCTCAATGGTTAACACATCTGCCTGAGAGGCAATAGAGCACAGGTTCGATTCCCAACATAGGGTATGGCTAGCTGATGAGAGCTAAATAGCTTGAAATAGATCTATACTAGTCTCCCTTTATTTATTTATCAGCACAAATATAACACACACACACACACATATATATACATCCTCCAGCTAGAATTAGAGCGATCAGCATATTATTTAAGACTACAAAACGTGGAGGAAGCAAAAGATGAAAACCTCCGGGAGCTGATTGGAGAAATCCTGGGATTAGTCCTCGGCAGGCCGAAAAAAGAGGTTATTAATGATCTGGACGAAGCCTATAGAGTCAATACAGGCTTCGCGAGACGCCACCGGCTTCCGAGGGAGATCCATGTGAGGGTGTTGAGAAGACAGCTGAGAGAGGACATTCTAAGTACAATAAGAGGGGACTCTCTAACATACAAAGGTAAAGAAATTCTCATCTTAAAACAGACTCCACGGAGAGTCAGAGAGAAGAGAAGGAAATACAACTTCCTCTCCACACGTTTAAACAGAGACAGAATTCAGTTCAGATGGCTCCTTCCAGAAGGAATGTTGATAACATGGAGGGAAAAGAAATACCGAATAGATACCTTGGCGAAAGCTCAAGAATTCCAGGAACTTTTACTAGCAGACGATGAGAGATTTAATAAAGAAGGACTTTTAAGACAGGGGGACACTATAATTGAAACTCAACCAGAGGGGCGGGGGCCAGGAGAGGCCAGAGAACGAGAGAGATATGGCAGAGAAGATTCGAGAGCAAGGTCACCCATCGAGACTCGATCCAAAGGTGCCCTCAAAGCGAATAACGTGTAAGGGAATTGAAGAATGGGAAACGAATGTACTATCAGCTAATGTAAATGGTCTTAACATAACTTCCAAAAGAAAACGTGTACTGTTGGATCTAGTGAAACAAAAGTTAGATGTAATCTGTCTTCAGGAAACCCACATTAAAGAAAAATACAATAACCTGTTGGTCTGTCCAAAACTAGGTAAAACATTCTGCTCGTCAGCACAAACCAGAAAAAGAGGAATTGTGATGTATATAAAAGAATGGTTGAACCCCAAATTAATATATGCAGACAAAGATGGTAGGGTATTAATGGTGGAGATAATTAATGGTGGGAAAAAATTTTACTAGTTGGAATCTATGCCCCAAATCAAAAACAAGAGAGATTTTATATTAATCTATATAAGAGGATAAATGAAATAGAGTGGCAAAATATATGTATTCTAGGGGATTTCAACGCTATAGCAGATGGTAAGATGGACTATAAGGGTACCCACAAGAAAAGCACAAGAAGGAAACTACCGTCTGCCTATGTAAATATGGTGAAGGATTTAGATCTTTATGATGTCTGGCGAGCAATGAATGACAAGATGCAACAGTACACGTTTTACTCCCATCCACATAATTCATGGTCCCGTATCGACATGGTTTGGTCAAACTCGGAGCTACTCATGGATACTGTAAATATTGAAATAATAACCAACAAGTGGGCCGATCATCACCCAGTCTTATGGCAATGGAAAGGGAAGGCAAGGATAAAAGCTAGGTGGACATTAAACCAGAACATACTACAAGAGAAACAATTTGTACAACAAATAGAAAAGGAACTGGGCTACTTCTTTAAAGAAAACGGTAAAGAGCAGACCTCAATACAAAATGTTTGGGACACGATGAAGGCAGTTGTGAGGGGAATTTCCATAGCCTATATAATAAGAAGAAACAAAATGCACAGGGAAAAACTTAATACACTGAACAAAGAACTAAGAGAGACGGAACTGCTGACCCAGAAAGAGCCAGAAAATAGTAGACACAGGGAAAAAGGAGAGTTAATTAAACACCAAATAAATTTGATCTCCCAAGAGGAAATAGCACAAAACATTAAGAAAATGAAGCAGAATTATTTTGAACATGCAAATAAAACTGGGAGATGGTTGGCCCACAAAATAAGAAAGGAGAAGGTCAAAAGAATTATTAAACAACTGTATGACGAGGAGGGGAATCTGAAACAAGAAATAGGAGAAAAGAAAAAGATAGTACAGAACTATTATAGGAAACTATATAAACAAGACGAAATTAATGAACAGGACATTAGAAAATACCTTATAAAGCAGAAGCTTCCAGTCTTGTTGGAGGAGATGAGAGAGATGCTCGATAAAGAAATTACACAAGAAGAACTGAAAAAGGCCATTCAAAAACAAAAAAACAATAAAACACCTGGGCCGGATGGGCTCCCGTCGGAAATATATAAAAAACTTCAAAATACCATAGAAGACAAATTATTAGAACTATGTAATGATACATTGCAAAATGGTAGGGTCCCAAAATCATGGGGGGAAGCTTACATTACCCTAATACCAAAGGAAGAGGCGGACAGTAGCAAGGTCCAAAATTATAGACCCATATCCCTGTTAAATGCAGATTACAAAATCTTTGTATCAATATTGGCGGAAAGACTAAAAATAATATTAAATCAAAGTATCCATTCGGATCAAAACGGCTTTCTCCCAGAAAGACATATTAGAAACAATACAAGAATAATAATGGACACCCTGGAATTCTATCAAACAAGATCCGAGAAACAACTCGCATTAATCTTTGTCGACGCTCAGAAAGCCTTTGATAACCTAGATTGGAACTTTCTAATCACTCAACTAAAAATGATGAAATTTGGCGATAAATTTATTAAGATTATAGAATCTATATATTCACGGCAATCTGCAAATATTATAGTCAATGGGGAACTAACGGAGAGGATACAAATTGGAAAGGGTGTTAGACAAGGGTGCCCGCTCTCCCCACTACTATTTATTACGTCTCTAGAGGTCCTTTTAAATCGGATAAGATCAAATCAGGAAATTAGGGGCCTGACCATAAAAAAAGAACAATATAAAGTACAGGCCTTCGCGGATGACATGGTCTTTATCGTGGAAGACCCCTTACTTTCAGGACCGAATTTGATGAAGGACATTGAGAACTTTGGGTGTGTGGCCGGTTTAAAAATAAACAAGGAAAAAACAAAAATGATTATAAAAAATTTCCCCAAAAACCAGATTGGAGAACTAGAGGAAACAATGGAATTAAAGGTAACTAAAAAAATTAAGTATTTAGGGATCTGGCTGTCTGCGAAGTGCTCTTCCATAAAAGAAGACAACTATGATAAGTTGTTACAGAATACCCAAAAGGACTTAAAAACCTGGTCAAAACTACAACTATCACTGATGGGAAGAGTCGCAGTAATTAAAATGAATGTTCTCCCAAAAATCCTCTACCTATTTCAAACGGCACCGGTTAAGCTAGGGGAAAAATTTTATAATGATTTGGACAAAATGATTCGAAACTTTATATGGAATGGTAAAAAGCCCAGAATAAAATATATGCACCTGCAGGATAAAAGAACTCAAGGGGGAATGGGATTACCGGAATGGAAAACATATCATCAAGCAGCAACAACTATGTGGATAAAAGAATGGGTAATGTTAGCTAATAAAAGAATCTTAACAATAGAGGGCCACGACCTGCAATACGGGTGGCACAACTACTTATGGTGCGAGGGAAATAAAATCCACAATTATTTTAGTAGTCACCATTTAAGGGGGGTATTGATTAAGGACTGGCTCGAAATTAGAAGGAGATACTATACGCAACTACCTAAATGGATATCTCCGACGGAAGCCCTGATATACCCGAATTTGATAAACTTGGATAAAATTGTTACCTACCAACAGTTGCTAGACGACCAAAACAAACTAAACCCCAGGGAAAATTTGGCTGATAAGGGAATAAACATCGATTGGTGGCCATATCTTCAAATTCAAAACAAACATAAATTCGATCTAGCACAACCTGGCTTCCAGAACAAGAACCAGGAATTAGATAAAATTTTAATTGGACCAGATGAGAAATTAATTTCAAAAATATACAACTGCTTACTGATTCGAAAAACGGAAGCAGAAAGAGTAAAAGAAGTCATGGTAACCTGGGCCCAAAACATCGGCCACTCAATAGATCTAGACGACTGGGAAAGAGTCTGGGAATGGAATCTAAAATTGACAAAGTCGACGGCCTATAAAGAAAATATATATAAAATGTTCTACCGCTGGCATCTTCCACCGACAAGACTGGCGAAAATGTCTTCAGAAGTTTCAGCCATATGCTGGAAATGTAAAACGGTGCTGGGCACGTACTACCATATGTGGTGGACGTGTCCGGTAGCCAAAGCATATTGGAAGCAAATACTAGGATGGCTGAATGGAATCCTGTCAATTAAACTATGCTTTAAGCCGGAAACTTTCTTATTAGGAATAATAGATCAAAAAATTTGCAAATCTGACCAATACCTCCTAGTCCATATTCTGACAGCGTCAAGGATTGTTTACGCACAGTGCTGGAAGAGTGAAAATGCCCCCACCAACACTATGGTGATGAATAAAATTTTAGAACTAGCAGAAATGAACAGACTGACGATGCGAATTAATGACAAAGAAGACACAGACTTTTATACAGTCTGGGAGAAGCTATACAAATGGCTTGATGAGTCAGTGAAGACCTAGACATAAAAAGAGATAGCTAACTAACCTATCACGATTAAACCAATAACTCAAATGAACAATATACAACAACTGAGAGATAAACGAAAGGAGAAATGTATCAGGGGCGAGAACCCACCGTCGAGCAATTTTGTCACGCTACAATGCTGGGAAAACTTTAAAAAGCTGATAGGAAATTCGCTATAATTACCTGCATGAAATTAGTGATCAAACTTCATTTTAGATGAGGCGAGAAGACGTATAATCCTTGCCTCTTCAAGCAAGGAAAGGGAAAGAGAACCAGATTGTCCTCAGCAGAGGAAAATATGCAAATGTAACAAAGGTTAGAAGGGAGGGAAGGAGGATAGTAGGGAAGTCAGGATGGAGAGGAGAAAGGAGAGGAATAGGAAAGGCAGAAGAAGGGGGGAAGAAAGAGGAGGAAGAGAAAGAAGAGAAGGGAAAGAAGGTGGGAAGAAAGAAGGAGAGAAGAAAGAGAAGAAACTGGGGGAGGAAGGAGGGAGGGAAGAAGAGAGGGTAGTAAAGAGGGAAAGAGGGAGGGAAAGAAAGAGAGAAGGAGAGTTGAAAGGAAGGAGGGAAGGAGGGAGGAAAGGAGGGAGATTAAGAGAAAAGGAAGGAGGAGGGAAAGAGGCAGGGAAGGAGGGAAGGTATGTGTGAAGGAGGGGGGGAGCGAGGGAGGGAAAGGAGGGGGAAGGAAAGGAGAAAAGGAGAAAAGAAAGGAGGGAAGGCAGGGGAGAAGGAAGTAAGGGGGGAGGGAAGAAAAGAGGGAGGGAAAGATACCTAACCTTTGATGTTTATAATGATTTGATAGTATGGGAATATCTCGAAATGTAGTTGTATTGTTTGTTACAAGTTATGGATGTTGTATTTTCTTTTTACCAATAAAATCTTAAAAAACACACACACACACACACACACACACACACACATATATATACCCATTTCTATGTAAATCTAATCCCTCAATGTGTCCCTATGATAATCAAAATCTAATCTTAACAATTAAACCTTACAAAAAGTTAAAAACTATTAAACATTGCTAGAAATAATAATCCATTATTTAATAATTTAATGTTTGATATAAAGATTAGTTTGTTATATACACAAATATATATGATCTATCAAAAGTACCAACATAGATATCACAAACCAATCTATTACACCAATAAACTATTTTCAGAACAAAAACTATTAAGTTAAAATAGCCATTAAATATCACCAAAGATAGCCACTCATTATTATAAGAACACCTATAACTGTGGAGAGCACCAGGAACTCCATAGTTCAACATGAACTACAAATATTCTCTTTCATAGGTTATAATAAGTGCTGGTAATAAATGTTGCCATGAAACAGAAGAAACATTTTACCACATGTGGTGGACATGTACAAAAAACCTTTAAAGTACTGGAGAGTTATATTTACGGCAATGAAGAACATTCTACAAATTAAATTTGAAATGAAAGGCCACATTTTTTCTTACTAAATATACAGGAAGCCCATACTTAGCCTTCACTTGTTCAGTGATAATTTATTCAACATTGTGACAGTGCTGAATGTTTAGTAATTCCACCCATTCCTCAATTTATCAGCAATTGCAGTACTCTGAGGTCAATTGATTGTGATTCAGGAGTTTGGCAGCCTGCTCACTATGATGATTGCAGCACCCCATTGTAGAAAGTTAGTTTCCACCCCTCTCCTAGAAGAATGAAATATTCTAGGAAATATTAAAAAGGCAGAATATTTTCCCTAAAAGAGAAATAGAAATCTTAAGGGACACAAAAACCTAGCAGCCCCAGCAGATATTTTGGTGCCATCTTATCTACAACACAAAAGACCTTCAGCTCCAGGATGATAGGATTAGCCCTCAGTCAAGATCCAAACCAGGGCAAAGCCATTAAGCCATAATAGGAATTACCCAAAACCTCTTCATTACATCACCCAGCAAAATTCAACCAGGCCTGGGACTCAAGACAGCCTACAAAGTTACCCCTGTATGGCCCCATGGGAGTCAGACAACCAATCAGAATACCTTTCTTTTACAGGAAGAGGAAGCAAGTTTAAAGCCCAAAAGAGGGTATAAATCTCTCTCTCTCTCACCCATGTGCTCAATTGCCCAGGATGTCAAACCATGTGGCCCTGTCCACCATTAAACCATCTTTCCAACCAGCCTCCATGTTTCCAGTGTCTTTCTCCCCACTTAGAACTGAATCTAAATGGACATTTCTTCCGACATCATGATTACATGATTGCCATTCGCAACCTTCCCTGATAATTTCCCATAACCAAAGATAGTAGGGAAGCCATCAGGAAAGGTCCCAGGTCACTCTGCTAAGTTCTCAGCTTGTCTATGCTTGTACTGAGCTGTACCCCCCTTCTCCCAGCCTCCTTTCATTCCTGTTTACCCACAATTGTTGACCCAGAAGCACAAAAAGGGGAAAACTAGAAACCAAATAGCCCCCTCTCCCTTGTTTCTTTTAAGTTGCTGATACCTATTTTGCTTCATTTATTTTCTTTTTTTCCTCTCAACATGCAAAAATAATAATAAGCAACAATATCATGGAGACTTTTGAATTAAATAACCTGCTTAAGACAAAAACCTGTATTGTACAACAAATATTTTGATGTAATTTGCAGTTTGTCCTTAGAGTTATAATGTTATTCAATATTCAGCTTTGGATATAAAAGCTAAATAATCTTATCCTTATTAACATTAATTTTATAAATCACAGCCAACACTGTATAATATCTTCTCTTTCCCTACTGTTTAATTGTCTAATTATCTAAACATTAAAACATTAATAATCTCTAGTCAACACTATAAACACTACTGTATTGAAATAATATATTACATATATCTTATAACAACATAAAGCAAAAGAAATAAAACTGGTTTTATTAGAATTTCTTTAAAAGTCTTTTAGCATGTTGGAGAAAAAAATTCTGATCCTGAGGATGCAATCCTCTCATAAACACTTTATTGGAATTCAGTATTGTGAATAAAGAATAATTCCAATTAACAATTGGAACAAGAGAGAATGGAGAATGGAGAAAAAAAAACCATATTTCCAACAATCAAAATAACTCTTTCTGTAATTTCAATAAGGCATTTCCCTCTTGTTCAGTTTGAAACTGTAATAATCTATGTGATTCTGGATTTCTACATCCCAAATCCCACATTCTAACAAATTAACACAATTCTTTGAACATGACTCTTTTTTAAAAAACATATTTTTATTTCCATTTTCATAACATACAGTCACATGTATACTATACATAGCCAGTATCATATAGTATTAAATAATGATTACATCAGTTCCTCTTGTCCTCAACGCCCCAAAAAGATTAACACCCATTATTTGCTCTTCTACTCTCCATACACCTCTTTCTTCTACCTCTCTCTTACTTCCTATCTTCCCTCCATCTTCCTTTCCTACTCTACTTCCCCTTCCTTTCTCCTTCTCTTCTCTCTACATTCCACTCCTCCTTATCCTCATCCTCCTCATCTTCCCCCCTTACCCTCTCTCCTATCCCTCTCTTCCCACATTTCTTCTCCCTTCTGCTTCCCACTCTTCCTCTCATTGGTGTATTTCCACTTCCATACTGCTCTACTTCCCCTTCCTTTCTCCTTCTACTCTCTCCCCTTACCACTCCTCCTTATACACCTCATCTTCCCCCTTCACCCTCTCTCCTATCCCTCTCTTCCTATCTTCTTATCTCCTCTACTTCTGACTCTTCTACCTCATGTCTTCCCTCCATCATTTTCTACTCTACTTCCCCTTCCTTTCTCCTTCTCCTCTCTCCCCTTACCATTCCTCCTTATACACCTCATCTTCCCCCTTCACCCTCTCTCCTATCCCTCTCTTCCTATCTTTCTTCTCTCCTCTACTTCCCACTCTTCCTCTAATTCACTTGGTGTGTTTCAGCATTTGAGCAAAATCCCTTTTGTGTTGATGGTGTTTATAATTCCATTTCAATATACATAAAAAAGAAAAAATAACAGTATACATGTACAATCATCCAACATCCCTCCTCCAACTTAAATTCCACTCCCTCCCACCCTCCCCCCAACCCCCCAACCTTCCCCCACCCTGACTTCACAGAACCAATACAAGGTATAAATCTTTAACAAAAACAGTTTAAGATATACTTAAGTATATCTTTGAACATGACTCTTGAAGACATATCATTTTCTTTTTTTATTCTCATCAATCACTATGCTGGCTGTAGAATTCTGGAATTAAAGTTAACACGTCTAGAAATTGCCAAGGCTGGTATACACTGATCTACCTGAAACCACTGGGTGAGATCATTCAATGGCATGGAGTGTTATTGTGCAATATCGATAGCAATGCACATTGATGATAGTAATGCAGTACATGCCGACTGCAGGCTGGGCATCTGAAGGAGGCTGTGAGGGTCTAGATACTTCCAATTAATTCCCGAGACAATGGCCAATTAATCTAATAATAGCAAGCTGCTCAAAGTCTAATAAATGAAGATAAAGCCCCCAGGAAAAACTGAAATGACATCCACATTAGCTCACAGTAATTCAGAGTCTTGTGATACAAGAATGAGCACACAGCCACGACCCACACACATTGCTTCCAGCCAAAGCCTGTTCCGCCAGCAGAGTCAGTAATCCCTGGGCTGAGCTTGAGCACAATTAGGGGGTCTTCTTGGATGACAACTCCTGCTTACCTATGGCTAAGGAGAGGTTCTTTACAGATTTATTTTTGTGTCCCAATTATATCTTTTCTTGCATGGGGAGGCCTTCCTCACAACCAGTCATGCCTCAATCACTTCCTGTATGGTTTACTGCAATGTTCTCTAATAGGGGTGTTCTTAAATATCGCCTTAGTACAACTGAATCAGAATACAGTGCTGCATGCAGTGCACATTCTATGATGGAATGTGGACATGATGTTGGGAGATGGGAGGAGGGAAGAAGAGATGCTGCATTGGAAACATCAGATGCATTGATGCACCGTGGGAAAGCCCACAGCCGCATAAAGAGTAGAGAAAGAAATCCAGAAACAATCCTAAGTTATCATGAAGTAAAAAGAGACTTGCAAGATTCCTTTAATGTAGCCTTGCAATAAAATAAAATTAGCTCATCTGGTCTGTTTCTTATCTGATCTACTTGATAAAGCTGATATGCTCCCAGGTTGACCAACATTACATTGAGTTGAATGAGCTACATGGACTTCCAGTTTTCTTCCAGGTATAATTCAAGTTCCTGTCTTTCATGGGACCAAGTTATTTCTGGGTTTTTACCCTATCCAATAGGGGGGGGGGCATCTGCTCATCCCCCCAGATTGGATAGGGTAGCACATTCCAGGTACCTTTCCTGAAATGCTGACTTATGCTAGGACCTAGAAACCTGCCTTTTCTGGGGGTGCCTCTACCTTGTGGAACCCCCATCCTTGTGGAACTCCCTTGCAGACAATCCTCCAACATTGAGCTTTCCAAAATGCCATCAAGACTTGGGGTTTTTACTGAGTCACTGAAGTAAAGTAATGGTTGTTGTGGCATCTGGCATTTTAATTTTTGCTTCATTTGTTTTTGTTTTTATGGTTTTGTTGTGAGCCTCCTACAGTCATGCTTTAACATCTTTTAAATAAATAGATCAAGCTGTATAATTAGTTGGTAATTTGGTAGTAGGTATTTTAATAGTAAAGTGTCTATCCCAAAGCTGATTTTCCTTCAAAGACTTTGTTTCTGTTCATTTCCCCCCCCCCCATTTTCTTAATACTTTAAAGGGAAGGTGTTCAAGAATACAGAATTTGTAAAGCATTTTTTTCAATCATGATAATAGAGACACATCTGACCTTTCTGTGTATATCTTTGCCAGTGGTAGCAGCTGTTCATGCGGTTTCAGTATCAGGACCTTCAAAGGCAGTGCACGCGATAAGAGGAGAGAATGTCACCCTACCATGCAACTTTAAAAGTGGTCCTGCAGAGCCAAAAGACTTTATCTCTTGGAGGGGAAAGACCTTGGGAAACGGCCATACGGTAAGATATATACATATGCACCTGTGGGAAAAGTGTGATGGCTGAGCATTTAAGAAAACTAACTATCTTTTCTGTCCTCTATTAATAACAGCAGCAATAGCAGTTAGACTTATATACCATTTAACAATGCTTTACAGCCCTCTCTAAGTGGTTTACAGAATCAGCATTTTGCCCCAAAAAACTGGATCAGGGGTGGGTTGCTGTCGGTGTTACTGCTGGTTTGTAACCTGTGCACAACATGCTCGCTCGCATGTGCATTCAATATAAATTGTTCTGTGTGCAATATCACTAAAATCCAAAATGGTGGTGGCCAGGCGGCAGCGAGGGAACTGGTTCGGGAGCGTGGCAGGCCTGGGTCACTGCCAGTTCTGTGAACCAGGCCTGAATAACACTACCAGTTTGGCTGAACTAGGCTGAACTGGCAGCAACTCACCTCTGATCTAGATCCTCATTTTACTGACCTCAGAAGGATAGAAGGCTGAGTCAACCTTGAGCCGGCGAACTGTTGATCTGCTGCCAGTCAGAAGAAGGAGCATGCAATACTGCATTTTAACCACCAAGCTCATAACTATAGCAAGTTCCTATAAAAGGAAATATATTTCAGATAATCTAGTATGGCATTACATAGAGGCTTATAAGGCAAAGCCTGTTCTCAATTTATACTCAGAAACAATTGGAAATCAATATAGTTGATTCAGGTCTGCAGAGTTACCATCTTTAAAGTGCATGCTATACACTGGTCTGTCAACTACTTCTTTTCAATAGTTGACTTGTCCAAAATCTGTTCCAGTTTCATTCCATGTAGAGTACATGATAATTAATTGAAATAAGTGACCAGTAAGCATGAATCTATGATCCCTGAAAAGTATAAGTCTAGAGTAAGAAGCTATGGTTTTCCCAGTAGTAATGTATGGCTGTGGGAGTTGGACCATAAGGAAGGATGAGTAGTGAAGAATTAATGCTTTCAAATTGTGGTGTTGGAGAAGACTCTTGGCAACCCCTTGCACTACAAGAAGACCAAATTAGTACATCCAAAAGGAAATTAACCCTGACTGTTCTTTGGAAAGACAAATGTTGAAGCTGAAGCTCAAATGCTTTGGCCACCCAATGAGAAGAGAGGACTCATTAGAAAAGACCTCAGTGTTGGGAAATGTTGAAGGCAAAAGGAGAAGGATATGGCAGAAGATGAGATAGTTAGCTTGTGTCACATTTCAAGCATAAATTTGAAATAACTTTATACATTCCAGGCAATTTCTCTAGTGACAAATACTAACAATACATAATTTTATAAAAGTCTTATTTAAGATTGGAGTATAATGTAAATGCCGAACCTTTCAATTAAATATGTTCCCAATGTTCCATTTGTATATTCTAACCAAAATGTTCAGCCAACCTTATCATCTATTATTTAACTTCTTTTTCTACTAAAATTTTTAAAAATTTTACATTTTAGAAATTACATATAATAATTTTTTCTATAATTTTATTTCAAACTCAGTTTTATATTGTTTAAAACCATAATTTTAAAAATATATTTCAAATGTTTCCAATAATTGCACATAAGAAAAGCATTAAGTATGTCCTTCTATTATCAGAGCTCTTTTTCATTTTATTTTATATTTGTTTTAATAGAATTCTAATGTATCATAGTAAGTTTTCATCGTTTCTTGTACATAAAATATTCCTTCTGCGAGAAGCCATTAAAGTGTTTCTGACACAAACTAGATTTGTATTTATTTCATATTTTCAGAATAGTGCATAATGACTTTTAAAACCCACATTAACCATAGCTTTATCGTACCACAAATATCTATGTCATCCAAACACCAAATCATGTTCTCCTAACTCCAATTGATTTCTGTGTATCTGCAATTCTCACTCCTTCATCCATACTAATTAACAAGCAGAAAAATATAATTTCATATGGGTAAAAGCAACCCTTCTCTTTCTTTTGCATTGTCTAATACCTTATGTTTAATTCATAATTTTTACCCCATCATATAAATTTAGATAATCCTTCTGCCATTGTTTAAATGGTGCATCAGTTGTTAAAACAGGTATTGTCTGTAATTAAAAAAAAACATTCAGGTATAACATCCATCTAAATCATGGAATTTCTCCTCAACAATGACAATTGTACTTTGTTTCATTTTAAAAAATATTTTTAATTCCATTCCATGTCTTAACATAATTATTTTGTTGTATATATATATGGACTCTTGTGACGAGCCGATTGACAGATAATGGAAGCTGTTAGCTTCCTCCCATAATTGGGGCTTACCAGGGGTTGTGACACTAAATATATATACATACATATACATACATACATACATACATACATACATACATACATACGTGTGTGTGTGTGTGTGTCTGTCTGTCTGTGTGTCTGTGTGTGTGTCTGTCTGTCTGTGTGTGTGTGTGTGTCTGTGTCTGTGTGTCTGTGTGTGTGTCTGTGTGTGTCTGTGTCTGTGTGTCTGTGTGTGTGTCTGTGTGTGTGTCTGTGTGTGTCTGTGTGTGTCTGTGTCTCTGGTCTGTGTCTCTGGTCTGTGTCTGTGTTGTATTTGTGCTGATAAATAAATAAAGGGAGACTAGTATAGATCTACTTCAAGCTATTTAGCTCTCATCAGCTAGCCATACCCTTACTGGGATTAGAACCTGTGCTGTATTACATATTAGGCAGTTGTGTTAACCATTAAGCCACAAGGTTCTCCTCCTTTATCAGCTGAGCCAGGGAAATAGGTATGTATTTAGTGTCACAACTAAATTATATATATATAATTTATGTTTGCCACAGTGACACTCACTCTTAAAAGCCATTGTGTTAATCAATTATGTATTTTCATATTTTTATTAATATCTTCTCCTTCTGTTTATTAATTTTAAAATTTGCTGATGCACTAAATTCTTTTATTTTATCCATTAATAATTCAGTTCCCCTTTAAAGATCTTTCAAAACCAACACCAAATTGTCTGGAAAATCTCAACTTATCTTTTTTTAATTTTTATGCCCACAGCCCTCTCATTTTATGTCTTTACTCAACATTTCAATAACTAAAATAAGAGCAGGGACAGTGGGCTTTCTTTCCTTAACAATTCTTAAGTTAACAATTCTTTCTTAACAATTACTTGTGGCTTCTGTGAAGTATAAATTGATTTTACTTTTACATTTTATTTATTTATTTTTATTTCTTTCATCAAGCATGTATTAGACAACATATATATGTATAAACAAGATTTTGGATACATGAAATGGATATGAATAAAAAGAAACATTAGGTCAGGGATGGTAGGCCTGTTGATGCACATATCAACATAATCATTACTTTAAAAAAAATAAGTTGAGAAGGCAAAAAGCTTAGAGGGTAGCAAGGAAAGTGCCCACTGGATTTGTTTATGCAAGCAGTGGGAATCTCATTGTTACACTAACATGTCCCCTTCTTTCTTATCTAGGGAGAATTTGCTAGGAAGACATTTGATGGTGAGGAACACTTTACACCAACTTACCAAGATCGTTTAACATTCTCTACCAATTTTGGAAAGGGTGATGCTGGAATTACCTTTGATCGGGTGACCATGCAAGACAATGGAACCTATGAATGCGCGGTCGAGATAAGAAATGAATTCCCATCAAAAAGTGTCGACCTAGAACTTTTGGTCCTTGGTAAGGCATTCATCCCTTTGTATTTTTGCCAGTCCAAAATCTGGATTGAGTAGTATGTATACTAAAGAGGAAGTACTGCCCATAGTAGTCTGAAATACTTTGTTCAATAATTCAGTGTGGATTAAAATAGACAAACACTGTTCTGTATATTGTAAAAAATATTGTACAGTGCAGGGGTGTATAATATATTCTAATACTTGAGAAGCAGTATTGATGATCCTTGTGCCAGTTTGAATATGATTGCAATAATCAGGAAGGTATAAACTATCCTATATTTAGTCAGATGGACCCAGTTTGATTCTTCTGAAGATTTCTAGAATATACAGTCTCAGAAGAGGACTTTCCCATCATTTCCTAAATCACTTTTTAACTGGAAGTGCTGGTGGAAGAATTTCAGACTTACCTACTAAAAGGGCATCAAACTGTGATATTTCCTTCATTTTTATATATCTACAAGTCTGTCTGAAGAAGCTAAATAGGAGAGATAAATTGCATTTCTCTTCCCAAAAATGTTATTCCTAATAAATGGATTTGAAAAATAAGAATTACTGGTAGGATTAAAATTTAAAGACTAGGGGATGGGATTAGTGTGTGTGTCTGTGTCTGGTGCTGTTTCTCCCCTTATGTTACTGAACCTGTTCGCGGTTATTGTTTTCTTCTCCTCTCTTAATCCAGTTCTTCCGTCTGTTCCAGTATGCAAAGTTATTGGGAAAAAAGAATACGGTCAAAATATTAACCTGACTTGCAATTCTGATGAAGGATCCCCAGAACCTAAATATACCTGGCAAAGTTATGATACACAGAACCAAAGCCGGCCACTTCCAGGAATAGCTGTAGGAGGTATACTCTGACTTCTCATTAATATAAATTATTTTTTTACGTTTATTTTGTATGTTTTTATCATTAGAATGGGAATGGTCATTTGAATTTCTTAAAAATAATTTTTCATGGGTCGAGGGAATGTATGACATAGAATGCTCTTTGAGTCTGTTCCAACTCATGCAAGAACCATCTAGAACATATTTTTCCTCTGCCTAAAAGAACTAAAGGAACTTTTAAAATGTGAATGGTCAATCAGTGATTTGCTATATATTTGACTTTAGCATCCATTGTTTTGATACAGCTATCTGAGTCTGCAGGGCCAATTTCATTCCTTATAACTTTGAATCTTTGGGATATAAATGGTAGTTTTAAAGGAATTTTGCAGGGATTTTACTGATGATCATTCCTAAGTATTAATGATAGGAATTTTCTTATCTAGAACCAGCTTTGTTTGAACTCCACTTCTGCAAATTACAGAAGTACAGAATAAGCCAAAATGCTATTGCTGCAGGATGAGAAAGAGAGGCTTTGCTAATGAGTACCCTTCTTTAAATTACTGAAGGCTACATGCACTTAAAAAACAAAAACAAAATAGCTTTCTATTTTACCTGAGCATTTCTATGATGCCTTTATTTTTCCTGTAGTTCTCCATTGTCTATTTCCTTATAGCAATAGTATGGTATAACGATGCAGACATGAATATCTCAGATTCCACCTATAAGTTGTTATTTCTTTCCAATGGGAGGTTTCCCATACTCACAATCATTCTATTCCCCATAGTAATTCAGACTAATTGCTTGGTTCTTGATCCATGGCAATTAAAACAGGTACTTTAATGTCAGAACATGTGTGATTAAAATCTCACTTCTACATTGAAGTCATATTCATTTACATGACTGGTATCATAAATAAATGCTGTTAGAATATCTATAATTTTGAAGTCAAAATATGTGAGCCTGGCTACACATATGTCAGCCTGGGATTTTCCCATTTCCAGTGGTTTTGTGGGGGTCCACCTTCCTCTGGTCACAGATGGCTTCCAGGGCTGATGGGTGTTCAGGACTCAGGACCCTGGACAGCACTCATTTTTTTTGGTGTCCTGAGTCCTGAAAGCTGACCCAACTCCCGGGCTGCATGAAGACTCAGAGAAGATGACTCCAAACAATCAACTTTGGTGATGTAGACATTATTGTCCAATCAGGCAACATGTCATACAAAAATGCTTTGGGGCAGGAAATCACAAGCAGTTAAATGTAGTTGCATTTCATATATTCAATGTGGGTTTTACATCCGTTCTGAATGTCAGTCCCAAGGTTCTTAGTGGAAGGAATAAAACCATGTCAGTGTCCAGCAGTTTGTGATTTTGTGGTAATTTTTCTCTATCAACTACCTTGTTAATTTGATACTCTCTCAGCTAGACTCAGAGGAAGACCATCTCACTGTGGAAACATTATTCATTTTCTTTGAACCTTATCTTATCATATTTCTTTAACTGCACAGTCGGAAAGAGCTGTCAGTCATATTATTAGGCCAAATGAGAGGCCAAACTGCTAGGGTCATGTGGCACATTCTGGAAGGTAGCAAGCTTGTATAACCTCTCATAACATGTCAGATGATCCTAACAATGATACTTAGCTTACTGTATGATACTTAGTATGACATAATACTTGTCTTATTATAGCTGGAAAGTGCTACCTCATTGTACAATATTCTGTAAACTGAAATGTAGTGATAATTGAAGGTGAAATAAAAGAAAACATCATCTTGTTTAACTCACCAGGCCTTGCCCAAAATCTGACACCAATACTGTAATGAAAACAAAAGGGGAGATAGCTTTTATCCTGGAACATATCAAATAAAGCCTTGATTAGACTTTACTGAATTGGAAAGAAAATAGACTTGCTATACACCAGATGGACCTATAGATGGTAGCACCAGATCAAAAAAACTTTCCTAAATGTTAATAAATTGCCTGTATATCATTGCTTATTTCTTTTTCTTTTATTCTCATTTTTCTTATAAAGCAACATATGAAAAAATATTATCTGTAAATTTACAATGCAGAACAAGAATAAAGATCAAGACTAATCTTTCTGCCTTTTTCTCTATTTAAACGTTATGATTCATATGACTGAAATAGAGACTATATATAAATTGATGAAGTATAAATGGTCACATAAAAGCTCAAAAATTGAGCAAGCAACAACTTCAAATTGTTTGGTCAATATAGTTTATTTATGAATAACTTTGTTTATTGTACTCTTTACTGTACATTTTTAGGAATCCCCGTGCAATATATAATAAATTAAAACATATTATAAAATGTTTTAAAGCAATGTAAAAAGCCTATAATATAAAACAATATTGTAAAAACAATATAAAAGTCTACAGAGAGTACAGCACAACTGATAAAAAATTAAGATTAGCAATAAATAATTGCATAAAAATAAAAGAATGCAATCATAAGAAACAAAACATATACCACAATAAAATAATTTATTCAAGGCATTCCACACATTTCGGTATAATATATTTTCCCCTCAAATGGAGGATTTCAAGTTAGTGCTTTCTTATCAATACATGGAGATTCTCTATGCTTTTCTTTTACTGGACATAATCTTTCTGTGCTGCTTCTTCACTGTTCTCCATTGCATCTCACCTTTGATAAACACAGAGTTTTTATTCATTCTATTTGAAGATTTGCTTGAAAAGAAAATTCCCCTTAATCATTCTTCTTTGAATGTGCAGTTTTCATTCTATTCAGGGGCTGATTTTACAAACCAGCCTACCTGATTCAAGAACAGCTCTTCATACTGCCATGTACAAATGAATTGACTGGGACTCTTTGGAGATTCAAGTTGCTATTATGGTAGACATTTCTGACAATATTTCAAAGTTAGATTACAATTTATTACTTATCCATGGAGGTGAAGAATTACTAAATGAAGGGTAAATGTTCAGATTCATGGCATTTAACTAATTTAAATTATTATTTTAATTTTAGTCTTCGATCTCGGTTTATTTACTTCTTAGTGCATGGTCCCAGCACGACACTGGAGACTAAGTATTGTTCCTGAACTATTTAGAATATGCATTGTATAGCTTATTATAGCCTTTTTGTTGGGCAAATAAAGAGACATTTGAAATATTATTAGGAATGAAGCTTAGAAATTTCTATATGACACATCATTTCATATCTATGGCCTCCTGCTCCAGGTAAAGCAATTATTATTTACAGTCCCCTCCCCGTTTATTATAGTCAAGGTAATTCCATGAAGGAGAGAGAAATAATGCTCAGTCATCCAGAGCATGTCATGGATAATTTTTAGCCTTGACTTATGGATATTAGTCTAGCTTCTCAATCACTACGCTACAATGCCAAACTACGTTAAGGTATAGATAGGTATTCAACAAGATGAGATCTGCTGAGGGCTCACTTTCAACTGCCAAAGTCAATGCTCCTGCTCCCTGTGATTATCGTTGCATTTCACTTGTCACTTCAAAAAAAAGCAGCATTGTAACAAGACTAAGAAGATGAAACACTTTCTTAAACACATTTTTCCCCTTTGAGGAATATACAGTTTAGATAAAAAGGCAGAAGGATGTGAATAAGCAGTGGGGAAAGAAGTTGGAAAAAATCCACTGAAGACATCTTGTCTGAAATGTCTTCAAAACTGGCAGCCAACCCTGCCCTCATGGCTTTCATCCAGACACTTATAGCATAAGCATGCACCCATAAAAATGTCCTCTCTCATCAGTACACTATGATTTTGTAATGTTGATTCCCACAAAGAATGAAATTCTTTAGAAAGCTGAAGAATACTTTCCAGATGATAAGATCATCGTTGCCTAACCTGCATGGATCATTGATAGTCCAATATAACTCTCAGGCAGAAGGCTTTGCTGTTGTATTAGCTGTGTTCTATTACTAAACGTTTATTAATGGATGCAGCATATTAGTCACATGCACTATACCAAGTTTGTTTATAATCCATTTCACAGAGAATGCTAAGATTTGTACAAATTTCACGAAAACTTCTCACCTGCATTTTATATTCACAATTGTTAAAAATATGCTACCTCTAGATTTGTGAAAATATAATTCCTTATCTGGGAATAAATCATAAGGACAAGAAATCAATTTATATATTTGGAATTAAAGCAAAACCTATATACAGTTTTGACCCACAGTTGCTACGCATTACAGTTAGTAAATAGATAGCTGAGTTCTAATTATTATTATGTTCTTTTATGTAGTACATCCTTTAATACATTACATTTCCTGAAGGATTTAATATATCATGCAAACCTATAAACCTTGGTTTACCAACCATAATGGCTGGGCTTGCACAATGCACATTATATTCAGTTAAAAGCAAATGAACCATGTCATGAGAGTTTCCCATTGTGCTGAGCTAAAGTTCTGCCCACCAATCTTTAACTGGAGAGAAAATTATACTGGTATGAAATCTGTTTTCTTTTTCTATACAACTTCTCTTGACTCTCTTCCCACTTACTGTCAATCATCTGACTTCTCTCAAAGGTAATTGGTGACAAAATCTGACGGATTTTATATACCTTTAGGCTGTCCTTGGATTGTGTTCAAATGAAGTGTATATCTGTATGAGGGGAATATTACTTTAAGAGTGATAAAGGATGACTTGAACTTGTTTTTTTTCTGGGAAAAAGACGGAGATATCATTGAGAATCAGCAGAAAAAGATGTTACCAAGGCATAGTCAGATGTAGGAGGAAAAGGAGAAGGAACAATACACTAAGTGTAAACCCAGCCCCTGGTTGATTATAGGTCTCTCTTTGCTTAACCAATCTTGCCATGATCATTGAAAATAAAACTGAGACGAGAATATGTTAGATGACTTCTTGACTTTTTAGATAGCCGGTGTACTAAAATATTTTAAAAGGATTGCAAATCATGCCAACAAACACAGCAACTGAACTGGACTATTATGATTCCTTGTATCCTGCTTTATGGGGTTATACACCTGCTATTAGAACATCATGCAAAACTGATTTATATATGGTAAAATAAGAAACAGGTGTATATTTTTTTCTGTTTGAACCTGCTATGTGATCGGGTTGTTTTTCTTGTTTTCTACCAGGAATACTGATGCTGACAAATGTTTCTATAAACACCACCGGATATTTTATCTGCCTTTCCCAAAACATTGCTGGACAGAACAAATGCAATCTCACAGTTGCTATTGTACCTCGTAAGTGTTTGGGGATGCTTGGATGGGGCAGACTTAAGTAGAAGAGAATACCCCAGTGACAGAGTAAGCCAATAAGCCGATAGAATAGATGGCGAACCTTTTAGGCACAGAATGCCCAAACCGTAAGGCACGTGTGCGCCGGAAATCCGAAGACCAGCTTACTGAGCTGGGGCAATGGCGCATGTGCTTAAAGAGACGGGGTCTGTGTGACACCCCTGGCACACATGCCATAGGTTTGCCATAGATTCACGGGAATAAGCTTATCAGTTTTTAGATCAAGGAGAGTAGTTCACAATAAGAATTACCGGTATATGTTTTATTGGCAGATGTCTTCCAGAATGCTGTCCTACAGTTAAGCATTGAATATTGCTCATTCACTTTTTAGAGCAGTGTTTCTCAACCTTGGCAACTTGAAGATGTCCAGACTTCAACTCCCAGAATTCCCCAGCCACCCGCTGGCTGGGGAATTCTGGCTGGGGAATTCTGGGAGTTGAAGTCCGGACATCTTCAAGTTGCCAAGGTTGAGAAACACTGTTTTAGAGGCTTTCCTAAAGGACATTATCAGATCATCCTCCATTTATGTTTTATCCGCAGCAGAATCCCTTTTCTGCCCCTAAAAGGTATATTTGCAGTTATTTATAGTGATTTGTTATGTAGATGACCCAATTACACATCTCCGTGCCACAAAAGATTTTCCCTAATTAAAAAATATTTTTAATTGATTTAACTGCTTTCTTTTTTTTTGTTTCAGCCTGTACTTCTTCTGGAATAGTAACATATAAGTGCTGAAATACAGTTTTTAAAAAGGATTTTAACTCAAAATATTTTTCAAATTGTTGTTTTTTTTTTTTCTTTAATTAGTGTTGTTTTCTCATTATGGGGCGGGGAAAGGGAATTATTTTATTGTTTGCTTCTACTTCACTAAATATTTGCGCAGTAGCTCCACAATTAAGGGCATGTGTCAGCACATTTAGTGACTGTCTGAAGGTATTGTCAGACGAAAAGTCCAGATGCATTTGGTTTGTGCAACCTATTATGTTCCATCTACCAGAATGCCAATGGGCAAACAAAAAGATCTAGTTTCTGTTCAATTAACTTGTTTATCATGGGCAGTTTGTAGCATTACAAATAATGACAGCAATTTCTGGCCACTATGATACTGGAAGTATATTGAAAACAATCCCATTTTTAAAAGAGAAAAAATATGGAACATTCCAATTGTGCCCACATGTCTAGTTTCTTCCCATACAGTACAGTCTAATTACCTCCAACAGACTTATTAGATCCCACAGACTAGGCCTCCTCCGAATCCCATCTGCCGGCCAATGCCGATTGTCTACCACCCGGAGGAGGGCCTTCTCTGTGGCTGCTCCGGCCCTCTGGAACGAGCTCCCCGTGGAGATTCGGACCCTCACCACCCTTCAGGCTTTCCGCAAAGCCCTTAAAACCTGGCTGTTCCGACAGGCCTGGGGCTGACGAGTTCCCGTCCCCGCTCGAATTGTGTGGCTGTTGATTGTTTTTAAATTCTTTCTGTAGTTGCTTGTTTTTTTTCCCTCTTGTCTGTATTCCCCCCCTTGGTTTTGTTAGCCGCCCTGAGTCCCTCCGGAATAGGGCGGCATATAAGTGCAATCAAATCAAATCAAATCCTTAACTTCGCCCATTTTAAATATTTCTCACCTAGTCTGGTATCAATTAAATGACTCTCTGTGTTTAAAAGTAAAAAAAAAAGATAATGCCTATCTCTTGTATTCCCCCCCCCCTTTATTAGTGTAGGGCAGCATTTCTCAAACTTGGGAACTTCAAGATGTCTGAACTTCCAGAATTTTCCAGAATGCCAGAATTTTACTCCCAGAATTGGGGGAGGGGGTGCTTATGTCCACATTTACATTTTAAAAATGCAGTAGAACAGGAGTCCCAACCCCCATTCAGAACCAGGCCACAGAAATGACCAGTGAGCATGGCACAGCTCCACTTGCTACTCATGCAGAAGTGCCTCTTCTGCCCCACCTGTACGCAAAAGTTGGGAATGCTGCATAGAAGACAGGCTTTTTAAAATCTTCATTTATTTCCTGATAACTTTTTCGGTAATATTATTATTTCTTAATTTAATTTATTAATAATATTTCAGAAATAAATCATTCCAGAAATTTCATTTGAAATTATTTAATAATAATGTTTTTACTTTAGAATAACTGTCCATTATTATTCATAGATAGGTAGGCTATAATCATACTCTACACCAGAGCTGGGTTCCTACCGGTTTGGCCTGTTCGGCTGAACCGGTAGTGGTACACCGGCCAGGTCACAGAACCGGCAGCAGCCCAGACTGGCCACGTTCCCAAACTGGTTCCCTGGTCGCCACAGCCATCTTTTTTAAAGTTCTGTGCATGCGTAGAACAATTTCTATTGAATTGTGCATGAGTGCACAGTGCGCATTCATCATGTGCATGAGCAAACCGGCAGTAATGCTGGCTGGAACCCACTCCTGCTCTACACCCAAGCAAACCATACCCTGAATTTTTATTCTGTTTATGGAATTTTCTGCTGCTTAATTACTGAATATTCAGGATATAATTTTTAAACATGTTCAAATCTCTAACAAATGTGTTTTCCAAAACATAGCCAAATAGCTTATCAGTTCTGTGATAACTAACAGCTAATCGTTTCTCTCTACAGCATCCATGAACATTGCTCTTTATGCTGGAATCATTGCTGGGATCCTTGCTGCTGTGATTATCATAAGTGTTTTTATTTATTGTTGTTGCTGTAGGAAATCAAAGAATAAGGACTATGAGGCAACGTGAGTATCCTTTGGTAAAAAAGGTGGGGATGGAGTGAGATGGGAAGAGAGAGACTGTCTATTTTAAAGGTAGGGTATGGATGTCACACCTAGGTTTTTTTCTCCTTTAGATTATTTACAGCACTGTTCACAGTTGGGCTAAATAAAGCTTAGTAATGTCAGTTTAGTTTGCAAAAGTGGGAAATTTGCATATTATGAATTAAAATTTAGTCAGTATCTTCCTGACTCTGCCACTATAATTCTACACCTCCAGATTTGCTCATGCCTGATACAACAAAACCAAGTACAACCGTTCAGCACTCTCATCGGGTGCACCGTTAAACCTACCTGTGCATCTTGTCCTTTACAAATGATTGGTGGATTTTAATTCCCATTCAACAAAACAATTTCCAACTTTAAAGCATTCTTCTTCAAATTATACTATTCAGATGTAGCATATTACTGCTTTATTGGAGGGGGGCTAGGAGGTGTAATATTAGTAAACTAACTGTGTGAGATAAATATATTATATAAGGAAAAATGCTGTGACATGAGAGCAAATGAAATAAAAAGAGTAATTTAGAAATTACTTTAAAATATTTTGAGGTCAACCTCAACTTAGAAATAGATTGTTGGAAAGCACTTTTTATGTACCTTTCAAAGGCCCTTAATTTAAGCAATTAAAGTAGCACCTGGGATCTTGCAGGTAAATTCTGTGTCCCAAACAGTCTCCTTACACATCAGACTGAAAGGTCATTTCACTTTTGGCATATGATAAATTTCCATTCTTTGTTCTAAAGCAGTTAGAAAGCTCCAGGCTTTCTTTTAGCTTATTCTAGATCAGGGGTGTCAAACTCAATTTCATTGAGGGCCACATCAGGGCTGTGGTTGAACTTGGGGAGCCGGTTGGGCATGGCTAACTGGGTAGGTATGGACAACTGGGTGAGCGTAGACAACCAGGTGAGCACGGCCAGCTTGATGCCACTCTCAAAACTTTTGGCCTTTTTTCCTCTTCGCATTGGGTAGACTGGGCCAAAGCCATGCTGGCCTGATCTTTCTTCTTTGCATTGGGTAGACCAGGACAGCCCCATCAGCTAGATCCAACCACATTGCAGACCGAATCCGGGCCGTGGACCTTGAGTTTAACACCCCTGTTCTAGATAATATAAATATAACTTCTGGAAGACAATATGCAAAAATATAGGAAAATATTTCATTCCGCCACACTAAAATTTATCAGATAAAAAACCAATTTAGACATTGTTTGGAGTAGGAATTATTCGCTGCTCCCTACTTTTAAGGGTTGGTAAGCCACTTGGTAATGCTTTTACCAAGCGTTACTTGGTAACGCTACATCTTATTGAGTAGTCCCAAGCCTCTTCGGAGGTTTCAGATTTTAACAATTCTCTAAAAAGCAATTGTATACATTTTTTCTTTTCCACATTTGGATATGCATGAGTAGCATAAATGGATTCATGAAATCTAGCTATTTCTTTCCAGCCCTATCTCTCTCTTCAATTTCTTGGCATGTTTTTAAGTAATCTGATTTAATTTATACAAAAGGCACACTGGTTAAATAAACAACAGACAAAGACAGAAAAGCACAAAGAATCAAGGACTGCTTGACAGATAAACAATACAAAGCAAAATAAAAACAAGAAAAAATATTTGTATAGCATATTTGGTTGAACAAAAGAAACTTCAATGATTAATTTAATGTTCCCTTAATAGTAGCATGTCTACTTTTTAATGCTTGTCCAAGAAAATAATAGCCAACTTCACTAGAGAGATCTACTTAAGAAGTATTGGCCTTGCAGCAAACATAATTGTAGCTTTCTTTTTACCAAGTCACTCCTGAGTTCAGGAGTTAGTTGGAACAGATTAAAACGTTGGTTTAGCCATTCCAGTTCTGCATTATTGGAAAGAGTTTAGTAGCATCTTTTCAAACTAACACATTTTATTTTAAAATATAAGCTTTTGTGAGCTGCAGCTCACTTCATCAGATGCATGGAGTGGTATAACTTATTTAGGATTAGAATAGAGTAGGATGAAGTTGGGGTGTACAGAAGTACAGCATCAGCTTATTTACAGTATGTAAACTCCGCTGTCTTTCACTTGGTAGTGCTGGTAAAGCTTCTTTGTTCTAAAACTGCTACTTTGAGATTTGTTACTTGTTCTGTTTGTTTCTCTTCTTTGTTTATCAGAGAAGTCTTTATAGAAAGAAGATTTGTATATTTGTAGCTCGAGGTTGAACTGTGGGGTCCTTCGTAGTATCTGAACTTGACTGTTTTCTTGTAAATGTTTCATTACCAAACTATGTAACTTAATCAGTGCCATTATCGGCATTGATGATGTGATCTAGTTTGATAATGAAACATCTATAAGAAAACAACCAATCTCAGAGAGCACCAAGAATCCCAGACACTGGTGTCATTAGGTGCCTCCTTCCTTGCCTTTCTCCGTCCATTTTGATATTGATTGAGTTTGGAGCCTCAATTACCTCATTTTCCAAGAATTTCCCAACTCTCTTGAACTGTTAATCTGAACCTGAAAAGATGCTACTAAACTCTGTTTTTTGGGGCTACAATATGCTAATAGAGATGACCTAAATGTTCTTCAATAATGATTTTATGATTGCAAATCACCTAAGAATAGCTTCTAGGTGAGATGCGCAACATACAAGTTTAATAAATAAATAAATGCAGTAATTATTATAACTATTTTTATTTAAAAAAAACCTGATCCTCTGAATTAATCATTTTATGTCTAATTTTTAGGGAGACAGAAAATACATTCCAACCTCAACATGAGGCTGTTCGAATCCGGGGACCTTCCAAAGAAGATCTTGGGGATGAATACGAAGAAAGGCCAGAAATGTGATTTGTGTTTCAGTTGTCTGGAAGCAAACACTTCCAGAACCTTCTTTCCAAAAGAAAGAGAAAGAAAATATTGATTTATAATCAAAATTATTTGTTATTCAACAAATGGGACTTTAATATATGCATTGGGAGTGGGATGAAATAGAGGATGAATAACCATGTAAAAAATACAGAAGGAGGCACAAAGCCGAGTAAGAAGGAGGCACAAAGCCGAGTAAGATAAGCTGAAATAAAAGGCACATCAATTTCCAGAATCCTTCTCATCTGCTTGCTAGAAAGAAAAGAGGAAAAAAAACCTTGGGAAGTGTTATCTTGTACCATAGATTTTATGCAAATTCTGAATGCAGCAGATGGGAATTCTTTAATACTGACCTTTTCTGCTGCATTTGGAAAACAGAAGCAAAATTAAACCCACCTCAGTTTCTATGGAATACTTTTAGTATTGTAAGACAAATATATAAAAATCTATGGCTTCCGTTATGCAGCATCTAGGCACTGGATACTTGATAATCATTTGGCGAACAAGGTGCAGCTCATACTAAAGCTTTTCAGACTCAGCTTATTCTCCTACTATTCCAGTGATGATATGAATCCGAGGTGGTGCAGTGGTTAAATGCAGCACTGCAGGCTACTTCAGCTGACTGCAGTTCTTCAGTTCGGCTGTTCAAATCTCACCGGCTCAGGGTTGACTCAGCCTTCCATCCTTCCGAGGTGGGTAAAATGAGGACCCGGATTGTTGTTGGGGGCAATATGCTGACTCTGTAAACCGCTTAGAGAGGGCTGAAAGCCCTATGAAGCGGTATATAAGTCTAACTGCTATTGCTATTGCTATGAATATTTAGAAAGATGCTGATTTTCCCTGAATTGTATATATTACTCTTGCTATTTCTACTTCTGTAGAAATACTACTAAATACTACACTACTTCAGTATCACAGATTTCAGTTCATCAATATGTGTCTCCAACTGCTTCCATTATTTTATTTCTGAGTTTAGAACTTGTTTAGAAAGGAAACTAAGTGCCTCTCGTACTATTCAGAAATGTTTAATTTTCACTTTTGTTTTCTGCTAGCTTTTTTATGCTTTTTGCTAACAGTGCTCCAGAACCAGTGCAATTATGCTGCTAACAATGATTTTATATATATAAAAAGGAAAAGAAACATAATTGCAGCTGGCTACAGCTTTGTATATGTGATCTATTAATAATTTTTATTCTAATAATTTGCTATATTTTGGAAGGTTTTTTTTTTACTTTAAAAATGTTGGGATCATTAGCATTACTTTGTTAGAATGTAGAATTTAGTGAATGTTTAGTAATATTTAGTGAATAAAAAGGCTGCAAGAATTGAGTATGTCTAGCTTAGTGAAAAGAGGGAGTAGGGGTGACATGATAGCAGTTTTTGAATATTTGAAGGATTGCCACAAATAAAAGCAGGAGTCAACCTATTTTCCAAAGCACCTGGAAGCAGGACAAGAAGGAATGGATGGAAAATAATCAAGGAGAGAATCTACCTGGAACTATAAGTTTCCTGACAGTTATAACAATTAAATAAGTGGAATGACTTGCTTCCAGAAGTTGTGAGTGCTCCAACACTGGAGTTTTTAAAGAAGACATTTGACAATAATTTGTCTGAAGTGGTATAGGGTTTCTTGCTTGAATCGGTTAGACTAGAAGATCTCCTAGGTCCCTTCCAACTCAGAATAACAATTATTCTGCTATTTTTTTATGGAACTAAATCCTACACTATGAAAACTTCTAAGCTCATCAGTGATACCATGTCAAATATTACAAAGTATCTAAAAATGTACATAATCTTCCAGAATCTGTATTCAAATTGTATTTGAATGTTTCATTCCTTTTTTATTTGGCTTGTTTTGAACCGAAATACAATTAAAATAATTTTGTAAGCCAAGCAGAGAGTTTGCAGTTCTGCTTTTAGGAGTGGGAGGAATAGCATTAATGTTATGACACTAATGCCCATAACAATGCACTTCAACTTAGCTGAATGCCATGAGACTGGAATATATCCAGTTGTACTCAATGGAACAGGCAGTTTTAAAATTGGCATAGTATCATCTACATCACGGGTCAGCAAGCTCTGGAGCTGCATGTGGCCCTTTCATTCCTCTGCTGCAGCTTCCTGTCACTCCAAATATGCGTCACAATCGCCAATGTGCGACACACGCCGGGATGCAATTTATTGAGCTTTTCAACACTAGTAGGCCAACCATGGATAAATCCAAGAAAAGAAGTTTCAGAAAAAGAAAGAGAGCTTTTAATTCAACTACATATGCTAGTTTTGTGGCTGCTCAGGAGAGTCAGCCATAAGAAGGGTTTTGTGGCTCCTAGTGTTTTCTTTTCGGTGGGAAACAGGTCCAAATGGTTCTTTGAGTTTTTAAGATTGCCGACCCCTGATCTCCATTGTATTACCTCAAAATTGATTCTTTCTCTCTCACTCCCCTATAAACAATCTAGCATGGACTGCTGTGGAAGAACTGGCAATATTTGGCCAGTTTGGTCTGTCTGACATACAATAAGGGCAGCCCCCTTTTCCTGTATATTCCAACATAGCACTCTTTCCGATACTTGAGTGTCCCTTAGTCCTACCTTCCAAAATCCTTCTCTTCAACCACTTTCCTTCTGAAATTGGGAGGAAGTGCCCTAAATCACCATGCTTTCAATAATAGTTCCACTATCCAATATATATAGTCATCATGATGAAGAGCCACCAATTTTTTTATTCCCAAAAAGTATGTCCAGCAACATGCAAAAATGTCAAGCTTACAAGCATTGCATTCACTGTTCTCTCCCCACCCCACTCCCAATTATTATTAAATTTACTTCCCACCCATCTCACCACGAGGTGACTTTTAAAAAAAAATGTCAACATCTTTTGGTCTTATTGTTCTCATAAATAAAGAGTTAAAATACGGAGATCAGATAAACATCAAAGAATATGATTCACCAAGACATTTTCACAGATGCTCAGAGCCAGAAGCTCATCTCTTCTTTTAACAGAAACTAAATATAGCACAGGGAAAACTCAGTGCCTATACCTTAATAATAGCCCAGAGTTCATTTCTCCTATTGTCACAATAATCTGCAGGGTATGTAAGGGACACTGGGAAAGTAAGAGGCTGGCTGAATAGCACTGCATTACATTACCTGATCACCAATTAACATTGTTAATTCTCTGAAATAGACATGTGTCAGGAGTGGAGCATGTACTGGGTAGAGTTTTTTGCATCCAGAAAAAAACACAACTGTTAGATCGGGTAAAGGAAGGCACACAAAGGCTTCAGTAACAACAGCTCTTTATTACAACTAAGGTAAACATCCAGCTGAGGAAGGGTCGGACAGCAGCCCCTTTTAAAGGGATCTGTCAGACCCTTTGACCAATGGGATTAAACCTCTGTTCCCGCCAGAACAGAGGACCTTGGTGGAAACCACTGTCTGTGGGGGGGAATATCTAACAACAACCATCATAGAACATTATTATTATGAATCCTCATTTCCCACCCCACTCCGATATTTTTCTCTTTGCCCATAGTATAATTTTTGGAAGAGATAAATTCTGTTATTCCAATAAACAGTAAATAAGTAAGTAAGTAAGCTATTTCTCTCTTTTTTTCTTTTTTAGCAGATTTTTTTAAATTATTTTTTCTCTTCTACAACACCTTACAGTCATTACATCAACATTGTTATGTCATCATACCTGTACATGTATATAATATTTCGCTTCTATATTTACACACCTTTATACACAGTTCTATATATATTTACATATAATTTTTTGGCTTAATTAATTTTGTTTTGCAGCCATTTGTACCAATTGTTCCAAATTTCATAATATTCCGACTCTATCTTTTAATTTCAGTGTTAATTTGTCCATCTCTGCACAATCCAACTTTTTTTTTATCACTAATTCGTCCGAGGGGGTATTATTTTGTTTCCAGCATTGGGCAAATACTATTCTAGCTCTAGTTAGCAGATGTGTTAATATGTACTTAATTTTCTTTGTATATTTCCCTTTGATTATTCCCAGTAGAAAGATTTCGGGTTTGTATTTTATCTGTTCTCCTGTAATTTCTTGCACCCATTTCCAAATTTTTGTCCAATATTTTTGTGTTTTCGGGCAGGTCCACCATATGTGATAAGTCCCTTGTACTTTTTTACACTTCCAGCAGGTCAGCTTCATGTTTGGGTACATTTTAACAATCTTGTTGGTGATAAATGCCAATGATAAAACATTTTGTATATATTTTCTTTAAGTGCTGCTGATCGTATTAGTTTATAATTTGTGTTCCAAATTCTTTCCCAATCCACTAGATCTATGTTATAAACCAAAGTTTTTGGCCCATGCTATCATGCAACCTTTAACTTTTTCTTCTTCTAATGTTACTTCTAATAAATATTTGTAAATTTTCGTTATGAATTTATTTTCCGGGTCAATTAAAATTTTATCTATTTGTTGTAATTCTGTGTATATTCCATATTCTTATGCGTCTTTTTTATATCTCGATTGTAATTGGAGATATGGCCACAATCTATATTTATATTTCCTTTAATTCTGGATTTGTTTTCAAATTCCCTTGGCTGTCTAAAATTTCACTATATCTAACCATTTTTGATAGAAGTAAAAAGCTATTTAAATCTACTGTAAGTTTAAAAAGAAAATACTTGCAAATAGTACAGTTCCCTTTTTTTGTCTGTTATGGTACTGAATTAAAATTGTTAATCAGTTCTTGAGTTCTAAGTAAATAATGAGGTTTACTAAAATCAATTTTAACTGATCATTTATTATTGCTCTAGGCAAGAATTTACTGATATAGGACAACAAACTTGTGATGTCATTGGGGAAGATTTTGAACTTATTGTTTCTGAAAAGTGGACAGAGTTCTGTATAGGCTGCCAAAGATATGACAGGAAGGGTGGTGAATGTCTTGTCCTTGATATACTTCCTTCTCATCCAGTGATGACAGATAACTATTGCTGACTCTTTAAACTCCTCTTTATGGAAAGAGGATAGGGCAGCATTACAAAGCCCTGTAGAAGAAACAGATTATCTTAATTTGTTGTTACCAGAATTCAGACCTTGGCACTCGAGATAAACTTTATTAGTAAATCTCATTAATGACAGTGAGAATTGTTAGGAACATAACGCACGTGCATCTTAGCTCCTCTGCAATGATCTAGCTGCTCAGCGGAGCGCAGGGGCTGTACGTGCTGTGCACATGCATGGAAGCGCCGAAGATTTAAAAGATCGGTAAGGAGCTCGGGCGGGGTGCTCCGGAGCACCGTACCAGAACGTTATCCGGTGCTTCGGGCTGGCTCCGGTACACCCGTACCGGGGCATACCGCCTGCAACTCACCACTGGATCCCATTTATCATTGCTTAATTCAAAACCATGTCTCATTAGGATTCAATTTTATTAAAATCAAGAACTACAGGATTCCATTATCACTTTCACCCTCCTTGCTGCTACTTACACCTCTGAATTAAGTTTTCCTTATTTAGTGCTGTGATATCAAGCTAAGCATAGCTGATTATCTTGTATCTTCATCCACATTCTGAAGAAAAAAGTTGTTGAGAAATAAAAAGTCCAACAAATCAGGGGCAACTGATTCTCATGTCTTCTTCTACCTTATGAAGAAAGTTCACGAACAGATCATGCTTCAGAGACATTTAGTCTATCATTATGAATCCATATATTCCAATTTGTTTTTGAAAGTATCATCCACCTCTTTTCCTTGGATGGGAAAACAATAGACACCAACAGAATGAGTTTATTTGTTCATACACGCAGGTTTTAAAATACTTGAATTTCTGAATATTTAAACATACAATATACTTCCTCTTTCTTTTGCTTCTCTTCCTTTTAAACAAATGATATCGTTTAATTGGTTAAAATATAAAAGTACATAAATAAATATAGCAGTTGGCTGTTCTCCAGTCATGGGAGTCATTTGTTAATCTTTCCTGTCTGTATGCTATGCTTAAGCTATGCTTAAAATTTGATGTATTACTTTGATCAGCATTAGGGACAGCACATATCATGTCATGTGGGCTGGGTGGACATCACTTAACTCAATAAATGAGTGCTAAAGAAAAACCTTCTGTAAAAGAAGGTCATTAGGTTTTATTAAGTAATAATTTGTAAACTGTGATTAACATAAAAAGACTTAATGGAGTAACTTTTCCCATGTGAAGTAGGCACATTGCATATTGCAGCTAAAATAGGGCGTTTTGAACACTACACTTCAACATAAGCATATTAGAAATCAGATGCCTCCACCTTTACATTAGGATAAATATGCAATCCTTCAAATGTTGGTGGGCTACAGATCCCATGATTTCTCAGCACTGGAGAGTCTGGCAAAGAATGAGATATCAACATCTGGATGCCTCACTGCAGATTCCTATTGTGTATTGGTAGATCAATGATATCTGCCAGGCATTAACTACAGCTCAGATGCGAATTACAGCTAGTTACAGTTTTTGTTTCTTTATGACATAATCCCATGTATTTTTTAGTGATTTTTCTTTCCCTTTTCATTCATTCTCAGTAGGTATCTAATATTGTTAGATCA
This sequence comes from Thamnophis elegans, assembly GCF_009769535.1. Lineage (NCBI taxonomy): Eukaryota > Metazoa > Chordata > Lepidosauria > Squamata > Natricidae > Thamnophis > Thamnophis elegans. Next base: position 39,537,570 of record NC_045546.1, read on the forward strand.
ATAATTTCTGACACAAACTCATTTATCTCATATAAAAAAATGCTAGAAGTTTAGTCATACCGACAGGGTCAGTTAACTTTGTGGAATCAATTTTTAAAGATCAAAACTCCCTTGCTTAACAGGACATGCTGATTTTCCTGTTTTTGTAGAAACTCCCATGCTCCTAGAATAGCATAACAAGTATGTTTCCTGCAATGCTATCAACATCAACTACTGCAATTAACCTGCAAACTTCGTAAGTTCCTCTCACAAATTTCCCCTCACTCTTGTTAAACATTTTATATGCTTTCCTCTAAACTTTAACCAGCACAAGTCACATATATTTATTTTACTAGATTCTTTGGGGACCCTTTTGTCCTAGAGAAGTACAGTAAATCAATTGAATTAAGACCATTATATTCCTTTAGAAGAAAAGATCTGAGAAAAAAACAACATCTATCACATCTTACCATTACCTGAAATCTTGGGGTATGTGGAATTTCTTGAAAATGGCAATTAGAACAACTTGTTAGGGCTTAATTCAAGCTGAGGGAAAAGTATGTGAGCAGAGACAATACAAAGATTACATTAATGGCATGCTTTATTCTGGTTTCAAAAGATTTATAAAGTAACTCTTAAAAATTAGCTGCTGGGTGTTTCAAGATATTGGCACTTCTTGAATGTTGCGGATAATACTAGGCAGACAAGCACCACTGAATCGCTATCTCACAATTAAAATCTTCAGCAGATGCATGATGAATAGAAAAAATTACTCTGGAGGCATGCAAACTATGGTCATTATACCTATACATTAGCTAGGACTAAAATCATCTCATTTATCACATCAATTCATTTTATACATATACAAGCCAATTTATTTGTATGTTCTACTTATAAATAGGGATCCAATTTAGTGTAGTGTGGATAATGCACGAGGCTAGAAACCAGGAGACTATGAGTTCTAGTCTTTCTTTCTCAATACTAAGGAGGTAATGGCAAATTACTTCAGAAAAACATTGCCAGTAACACTGGAGGGATTTGCCCAGGCAGTAACAAGGAATCAAAAACTGACTCAAAGACATTCACACAAATATATGCAGGAAACAACAAAACAACCTAACAAACCATATCTTTATAAATGTACCTGTAAAAAGCACCTATAGCATTCCCTTATTTATGCTGATTATAGCTATGGGTACTTGAGAGACTGCCTGGGTACTTGAGAGACCGCCTGCTGCCAATTACCTCCCAAAGACCTATTAGATCCCACAGACTAGGCCTCCTCCGAATTCCATCCGCTGGCCAATGTCGATTGGCGACCACTCGGAGGAGGGCCTTCTCTGTGGCTGCTCCGGCCCTCTGGAACGAGCTCCCCTGGAGATCCGGACCCTCACCACCCTTCAGGCTTTCCGCAAAGCCATTAAAACCTGGCTGTTTCGGCAGGCCTGGGGCTGATGAGTTCCCATCCCCGCTCGAATTGTGTGGCTGTTGATTGTTTTTAAATTGTCTTTGTATTTTGTTGCTTGTCCTTTGTTTTGTACTATCCCCCCCCCCCCTGGTTTGTTAGCCACCCTGAGTCCCTTCGGGAATAGGGCAGCATACAAGTGAAATAAACCTTTGAACCTATGCAACAGTTTCAGAATGCTTCAATAAAGAACGAAGCAAAGCAAGTTGGCCTTTTCAGTTTGAAGATCAGGTAGTCCTGGACTTGCAACCACTTGTTTAGTGAGTGCTCAGTTATGAGGCTGAAAAAAAGTGACTTACAACCTGTCCTCAATATGACCACTGCAGCATTCCCATGGCCATATGATCAAAATGTTGATGCTTGACAACTGGTATTTATGACATTTGCAATGTCCCAGGTCATGTGATCGCTATTTGCAACTTTCCCAGTTGACTTCTGACAAGCAGTCAATGGGTAAACCCAGATTTCCTTATCTATGTGATTCACTTAACTACTGTGATCATTTGCTTAACAGCCATGGTAGAAAAAGATCATACAATTTTGTGTGACTTATTTAACTGCCTTGCTTAGCAACAGAACTCCTAGTCCAAATTGGGGTTATAAGTAGACAACTCCCTGTATCATATCCATGTTGATTTATGTTGCTTAATTTTACAGTTTTTTGCAGGACTTGTCCTAAGAAATCTTTTTCAGTGAATACAGAGGGAAGGGGGGGGGGATGAGAATAACAGGAGAAAACTCCCACAACACTTAACATATTCCAAGTTGGGGTGAATGCTGAATAAACTTCCATCACTCCATGAAGTATATAAAGGGATTTGGGTTATGTAGCAACATTAGCTTGGGTACCCTTATTCTGAAAAGCCCAACTACTTCAGTTGCATGCTGTATTCTTACAGCTGAAAAATTATTTCATGTACAGAATCAGTGGTTAATTTTGATCTGTTGTGCCATATAATAATAATAATAATAATAGACTTTATTGTCATTGTACATGTACATCATGTATACAACCACATTGGTTATATGGCACAGCAGGGCTTAATAAAGAATACTTCCTTGGTATCAAAGCAATAGGAATCAAAATTCTAAAAAAGGCAGTTAATGTTAAAAAATACTGTATTATGATTGGTATTAATTCAATGATTGGAATTTCTGCTATACAAGTGTTTCATTCTTGACAGCTGCACATCCTGTTGAGAATTCCTTGAAATGACAGCTCCAGATGACTCATTCACAGATGACTGGATTCAATGGGATATATATTTTGTCACAAATTAGCTCCTGAAGCAACATATAATGAATCTCATCCATGCACATTAGCATTTTTTCCTAAGAATGCTCGTTTAATTTAGAACATTTAATTTAGAACCATGCATTGGAACTCAAGAGCTGCCCATAATTTGGTGCAAAATAGGGAGCTTAGATAAAAGTTTTAAATAAAGGGAATAATTTGGATAGGGGACACAGCTAAGTGATCTCTTTGTTGAGTTGTTTGTAGGCCTAACATGCTCTACATATAAATTATTATCTTTTCTGAAACTTCTATTTGTGCATAGAACAATGATGCAGTTTTCATACCTCACTCACACACTGCACTGGTCAGTTCAGGCAATATGAGTGCAATGTCTGTCCCTATAGCAGTGTAATCTACATTTGCTTTCATATTATTTTATGTTACATTTTGCAATTTCCCATTCCTATATGGCAGACTTTGGACACCAAAAAAATTCTGGCAGAAAACGTTTAGCAAAATTAGAACAGCAGTTTAATATTGGTTTAAGAAAGACTGGTATAACCAGTGACATGCAGTCAGAGGAGACAGGGCCTCACCACTGTCATCATGAAAAGAAAAAAAAATTAAAAGGAAAAAGGCTGAGGTAGTTGCTGCCAGAGTCAGTGGATGACTCTGCTTAGTGCTTAACTGTTTAAAAAAGCCTCTAAAAGTGCTCTCTACAGGAGGAGGCAGGAGAACCACGTGCCTCATTTAGTCTGACTTTATGATCACTCGAGCAGTTAAGCAAGGATTAAAAGCCGAAAAATTCATTATGTAGATGAGGCACGTGGTTCTCTTGCCTCCTTCTGTAGAGGGCGTTTTTTTAGAGGCTTTTTTAAACAGTTAAACAGAGTCATCCATTGGGGACTCTGGCAGCAGCTAATCCAGCCTGACCTCAGCAGCTCTTGCCTTTTTCTTTTTACATTTTCATCATGGCAGACAAGAGCAAAGTTGAAATCCTCTGTGAAACAGCTGGAAAAGGTATGTGGGTCGGAGGGAGGGGGAGGAATTCAAAATTAATGTAATTTGTAAGTAATTGTATTATTTTAAGTAATTTGTGTCTGTGTGTGTGTGTTTTACCTGCCTCTGCTGGTGCACAGGCTGGCACTTTTTCTTAATGAAGCTTTCCATAGGTCCTCTCTGCTTTTAAAGTCCTCCTTTGGTCTAAGGACGTTTTTCCCCTATGGTGGACATAGCGCCGGGGCGTCCAAAAGCCTCTATGGTGGACACAGCGCCAGGGCTTTTGGACATCCAAAAGCCCCGGCGCTGTGTCCGCCATTAGAGGCGGGACATGTCCTGCCTCTATGGCAGACATAGCACCCAAGCGGACACAGCACCGGACATAGCACCCAAGCGGCCAAAAGCCGCTTTCAAGGAGGCTTTTGGAGCCCTAGCGCTGTGTCCGCCATTAGAAGCGGGACGTGTCCCACCTCTATGGTGGACATAGCACCGGAGTGGCCAAAAGCCGCTTTCTTTCTTTTTGCCTCACCAACCATAAACCTCACCGCACGTCACTGGGTATAACATAGTTTTGATTTATAAGTATCTTGAAAGAAATTAACACTGAACACCAGGAATATATAATCTTAAAAAAAAAAAAATCTTTATTGCCTTGTTATAGCATTTTTATAGCATTTGCAGAATAACTTATACTCTGATTTTGCAATTGTCTAATTCCTGGGTACAAGAGTTTTGTAATCGACTGCACAAAACCTAAACAGCCATTTGGTATTAATTATGAAAAACTGTCCTATTACTAAAGATTTCTTATGCTATACAAAAAGCAAAATTAACTTCAGTGGAAAAGCAAAAAAGGTGGCTAATATTTGTATTCTGAATAATGTACTATAGGCTTTAGCAACCAAAGCATTGCTTGAAAAATTAGTTTTACTGATTTTACTATTCAGTCTCCTCTAATTTTCATTAAACATTCCTAATCAGACAAATATTCATCACAATCTGCCTTACAGCAACTAAAACATGTTACTTTAAGAACAAAATTTTTCTAAATGATTTTTTTCATAAAAATAACATATATAGCAGATAAATGTAATTATCTAACGATAATTATAATCACATACACAGAAGCATTGAATGCTTCTAAGTTTTGGAGTATTTGAAGGCGCTTTCCAAAAACTGTGCGATTCCTCTTCCACTTCTAGGGATTGGTGCATGCATCATTTTCACTCCTGAGGGTACAGCTTTAAAAAATGCACTACTGTCAATATATATAACTTTGCTTCATACCAGGGCTGTCAAACTCACGTCGTCATGGCAGTATCACATGACATATCAGGACTTTTGCCCCCTTCACTAAACCGGGTATGCACGTGGCCAGCATGTGACACATCCGGTCCATGGGGCGGGAGTTTGACAGCCCTGCTTTACACAGAATTACAAAGAACTTACACAAATTTAACACGCATGTATACTCTATATACTCATCCATCAATTGAAAATAAGTACGCAAAGGAAATAAAAGAACCTCTATTCCATAGAACTTAAGTAGATTAGAAATGGAATATTTCTTTTTCAATATGGGAAAAAAGGAAAGATACGCTGACATTGAGTTCTTGTGATGATATGGACACAACCATTATGTTTTCTTAGAAATGGCTTGCCACTGGCTTCTTCCAGAATGAGTTGTGGTTTCCTCGCTACCTGACTTGTGTTGCCAATAGTTTCCTATCCAAATACTACCCAAGCCTGACCCATTTAATTTCCCAGCAGAGACAAAACTGGCTAAGTGCTATCTTGAAGCCAAAGCTAATATAACCACATTGGGTAGCTGAACTTCAAAGTTATATTTAGAATTTTTAGGAATTATTGTAATATTTTTATTTGTTCAAGAAGTAGCAAGCTTAGCGGAGCTGCCAGTAAATACAATTGGTCAAAATACAATATACTTATTTGTGATTGAGTACAGCTAGTCTGCCTTCCCAACCCTGGGAACGGAGGGGAGAAGATAGTATTTCAGATTTCTCTGAAAATGCAGCTACTATGGTAATACCAAAGAATGAAGCAGGAAGCAGTTTACTTTATTTAACACCTTTTGCCAGAATAGTATTATCAGCTAGCTTGAGAAAGTTCAACTGCTTACATTTTCTTCCAAAGAAAAAGACTAGAAATGCACAATCTATATGTCGTCAAAGCCATTTGTCTGACCTTCCAAAATTTACAACCATACAACATGATTTACATATTAATTATGTTAAATAATTATTAGGAATTAATTATAATTGAATTTAGTTATTTTTCTAACTTTTAACAACTACAATAATTTTATTATTTGTATTAACTGCCCAATTTAAGTGTGGCTTTAGTAGATAAAGCTTATTAAGACCTGACATACTTAAGGATATACTTCAATTAGGAGATATTTCATTAGATTTAATCAATATTATTTTTTAAGAGTTCTATGTTATCCTCACATCTGAAGTTGCAAAAAATATATATCTCTACTTACCATTACAAGTTGTGGCATCATGATCTTTATTAAGAGATCTGAAATAACTATCATTTTCAGTGCTTTCGACTTTCCCTTTCTGCAATTCAAACACAAGATCACCAATATATATGTACGCTATAGACTGAAATTTGCAAGCTTATCCTTTCATACCTCATTCACTAGATCTTCAAGGTATTTTTTGCAGAGAAAGGCAAAGTGGATTTAATAGTTAAGGAATTACAGTGTGCCAACAACCAAAACCATTAACCTACTTTCGAACTGATAACTTGAAGTGCAATTTCCTAAAACATCTTATTGTACTATTAGTAGTAAAACATTTTGAAATGATTATTAAAAATAGAAACATAAATAATCTATCTTCAAATACTAAAACTCGGCAAAGAGTCTACAAAAGATGTAATACCAATTCATGAAACTGAACTTTCAATGTTGTGAAACAATATTCACTTGTCGAAATACCATTTTTCCAAAGTTGAAAGTTTAAACCAAACATTTTTTATGGTGAACTTCAGTCAAGTGGCAGTGGCTTTTTTGTCTTGTTATTTTCCCATGAATCCTCTTTTTACCCAGTGGTTTACTGAGAATGGAGTGATGACACACAATTTATCCAAGATAAAAGACGCGTGGCGTCCCTGGATGTTTCTCTGAGGTTTTCTGAAAATTTCAAAAATTTTCTGGACAATTTTAAGGAGCACTCATAAAGTTATATCATTCTTAGGAAGACTTATTATTGGCCCAAATCATCTCCATTTCAAAATGGTTTATTATCAAATTAGAAAATATCTGCAACCAAACAACCAAGCACAGAGGTCACTAAGAACTCAACACTTTAATCCAGAGTTACGTATAATCTAGTAAAACTATATTTCTGATCAAGGATTTAGGAAGATCTAGACTTCTAGAAATAGTTTTGTAACTTTTTTATACAACATTGTCTCAAGCCGACCCGACTTGTGTTAGTGGAAGGGGCTTGCTAAGGAACTGAAGGTGATGGGACCAACGACAAGAGTTTTTTGGCCCTAGCAGAACATTCTACCACAAAGGACGAGAACTGCTCCCTCCCATTTGGCCTTCCAGAACCTGGCCTTTCTGATTGGCCTCTTGGCTTTTGTTCGTTTTAATCTTTTAAATTATTTTTCACTGGTTTGTATAAGTTATTCTGACCAGAATCACCTTGCAGGGGAGATGTGTGGCACAGACATTTAATCAATAAAATTAAATTTCAAAACCAACAAATTTTGTGGACACTGCAGATTATCTCTACAGAGTTGCAAATCATGTGCTTCTGGAATCTCCTGGTAAAAACTTCACTGTAATAGAGTTATGTGATTTATAAAGGACATAACTGTCCCAAATTAGTCCTGATTGTTTAATGAAGTGTTCACAACAACTGGCCATAGATTGTTTTAAATGAATTGCTTGAACAGGGGAGATACTGGATCATTTTATGAAATAAATGAAAGAACCAAACTTTGATATTCTTTGTTAATTAAGTCTCCCTTTATATATTAGCAGGACCCCATATGAAGTGCTGATAACTTCCAATGGAATACATGGAAGAAATTGACAAATTTCAAAGGGAGAAAATACTTAGCTGAAGACCTTAGGGCACCACTTTAATGCTTAACCTCAACAATCACACTCTTTCTCATTCTGTCTCTCACTCACACACACTCACACCACCCATTCCAATAAAATAATCAGTACAACAGAAGAAAGAAAAACAGTTAAATTAGAAAACTGACCTGGAAGCGTCCAGCATCCAGCACTATCATCTTAGGGTTTGTTGTGCTCTTGCAGTTCTTCTCAGTTAGTGGTAAATGAGATGCAGTTAATTGGATTTCATACATATTTGCTAAAGAATTGCTGATGCAGTATCTAAATTGAACAGCAAAAGCCCATATTGAGACAAAATGTGTCACTGTCATAGCTGAAGAGAGATCCACATGTAATTAATATAAGAAATATGACCTGTACCAAGATGCCATCTAACCGGAAGTAAATCCAAGTAATTTTGTCTGCCATGGTCTGCAAACTCCTACATGTAGCCCTTTTGATGCACCCCAGAGTTCAACTCTAAAAAATCTAATCTAGAATAATGTTTGGCTAAATAGATAGATATTCAGGCTGCTCAATATATCTGAAGAATACTCAGATAACACTTTTTATAGCAGTGACAAATACATTTCATAATATACACTCACACACATTACACTTATATATATAAATTCGTGAAATATTTAACTAAAAAGAAAGAAAGCAATCAGGACACAGCAGATTATAGATATACCCTCTTACTTAACATTTAGTTTACTAGCACTTTACACCTGGAAATTTAAGATTAAAAACTTGGGTAGAATTTAGCAACACAAAGTTCTGTTCACACAACATTTTTGAATCCTCTTCCTTCTTGTGCTCCCACGCCCTCTCAAAATCTGCTCTAGGGATTTGAAAGCAATGAAAAGTCAAAATCCACCACTAGAAATGTTTTATTGAATTGTAGCATTGGTTTTATTTAGATTAACTTAAAATATATTCTTTCTATATCACCAACAATACAAAAATAGCAGAACATTAAGATAATTGCTGATTGTCACAAGAGTCCACAAATTATTTGCAAAATAACCCGACACCACACAGCTAACATGCCATTACAAAAGTAATTTTTTCTTCTTCTTCTATTCAATTGTGTCTGATTGTTAGAGATTGCCTGGATAAGTCCCTACAGTTTTCTTGGCAAGATTTTTCAGATATGTTTGCCATTGCTTTTTTCTAAGGGCTGAAAGAATGACATTGGCCCAAGATCACCATTTACTTTGTGTGTAAGGTAGCAAGATACAATCGTTCAGTTTCTAGCTTGTTTCCTTAATTAGTATACTGAACAGCATTTTATTTTTAACCAACGTGCAAAAGCTTTATAGAGTAAAATAAAAATGTATACTTACGCAATTTTCTTGCATGTAGCAAGAGCACAGAATACAATATCATTTGTTTCATGCCACTGACACCTAAATAGAAGCCATATTTTCATAATGAATCCAGAATTTCAAATGCACATTGCATCAATAATACAGAATTTGTAATGTTAAAAAATTAATATTGTTGAGCTAATGCTTGGGTATCAACACTTTTTCAGTACAAGGTGGTCTTGCAATTTTCTATTGAACTATCTACATAGTTCAAGATTTTTAAACATTCAAAAGCATCAAAAATCTTCGCCTTTAAAATGCCAGAAGAATAAAATCAAATCTACTTTGGTTAATCCCAATGTTTTATGCATCAAAACACAAAACTTTCTAAGAAAAGTAAAATTAAAATATACATGTATAAATATTTCACACATACATAATATTTAAGTATTATAGTTGTATTGGAAAAAAACTAAAACAACTCTTACTGTAATTATTAGTTGTTTACTCTATGTATAACATTTTTGGCAACTGTTTAGTGGATTAAAACATTATACTTCTCGTTTTGACTATTTTGTTAAATTCCTTAAACCACTCCTTTCCAAACTTTTTCTTTCATTATCCAAAATCACTTATCAGAAAGTCCTACACTCTTCAAAAACTGACCGTAAGTACTTTCTTTGCACACTGTCATAACTTTGAACAGTTGTTAAATAAATGATTAATTTTAGGATAATCTGAATAATTAAAAACAATACTACTGAATGATCCTTATGCTATTTCAACAAATCACCATTTATATTTTCATTTATTTTCATCTTAATAGGAATATTTTGGGAGAATTTTCTAATATATTTTAGTGCATGTGGCAATCTTTATATCAAGTTAATGGGTACTAGGTTGTTGCTACCTAAAGAAAACCTATTTCTACCCAATTTGGGGTAATTTCCCCAGATTTCGAAAGCACCGCCTTAAACAGAAACCAGAGTACTTTTGCCCATAGAAATTTAGGTCATGTACTATACAACTAGACATGTATCCCAATTCCAGTCATGAATACAAGTAATTCTTGGATGACGTCTGTCACTAACTGAAGCAGTTAAGTAAAACATTATACAAGTGGGTTATTTAGTAATAACAGTCCTGGATATGGTTGTTAGGCAAGGATCTCACTTTTTTCCTGCCCTGCATGGACTGCCTCTCCATTTCAATTTTTCCGCCAACCTAACTCATTCTCCATGTCTGCCATTTTTTAGTCTTTAAGCCACGGTAAAGCAGTGGTTAGAGTGCAGTACTGCAGGGTAGTTCTGCTGCCTGCCTGCAATTTGGCAATTCAAATCCCACCAGGCTCAAGGTTGACAGCCTTCCATCCTTCTGAGGTAGGTAAAATGAGGACCCAAATTGTTGGGGGCAATATGTTGAGTCTGTAACCCGCTTAGACAAGGCTGTAAAGCAGTATATAAGTCTAAGTGCTATTGCTTTTAAACATTTTATTATCATAGAATAAAATACAAAGATATAAAATGGTAGGCACTGTATTCTGCCAGCTACCTGCTGCTGCTCTTCCCCATCATCCCAACTAACCTTGGTCTACTTTGCCTCCACTGGACTCTGCCCAGGGACTCTGTTGGCAATGGATTAATTTCCCCCACACCCCGTCACCTTGACTGCAGGGATCCTGGTAGGCCTGCCAGATGTCAGCAATCTTAGCCGGTCACTAGCCTAGAGGCTCTAATGCACAAAGTTCTACTGTTGCCCTGAACAAAACAAAAACCTATCTAGAGAGTAGATCTCTAGATCCTACTGCATACCAGACAGGACTACAAGTTCTCCATGCCACTGCTGGCCTGGATGGTTCTTTCACTAGGTAGCAAAGTAGGGATATGTTTGCAAGGAGCTAAGACTGCTGAAGCAGTAAAGTCCACCAGGACCTGGCAGAGCATGACTGACAGAGGCTCCATGCAGAAGATCTTGAGGCTGATGGGGGTTGGTGAGTCGAACAGAAGAGAGGCAAAGCAAAGACAACAACAAAAGTCAGCTGGGGACAGAGAGGATGGCAACAGAGAGGGCAACAGCAGAAGATAGTGGCTTCTTCATCTCAGTTGTGCTATATAAGGAAGCCAAAAAAACAGAGCTTTTTTTGGGGAGGGTGGGATAGGTGGGAGGGTAGAACTGGTGGACAGGGAAGGAAGAAATGAATATGGGATACTACGATAGTCATAAATGCATGCTGGTCATCAAGCAATTATCAAATGTCAGTGTAGTATCATTGGGACTCTTAACCATCAATTATTAAATCCAATTACTTGAAGCAAGATTTTTTCCTCCTCCCTGATCATGGGAATTATGTATCCCTTCATAATTTTAAAAGTACTATATTCCCCTACTAATGGTTTTCTATATTCCGAGTGTTACAAACTGAAGTAATTATTTCTGTGAACAAGGAAAAGAACCATCATAACCACATTAAGGTGTAATTTGAAAAAAAAAGTTATTTATAGTAGATAAAACATTGCAAAACAGAGATATACAAGTTTAGGGCTTTCAGAATGTAGAAAGAAAAAGGGAGAAGATTAAAAAATATACCTTGTATTTCCTGAGTAATCCCACATGGAAGCATCCAATGTGTTACACACCCATGTTTTAGAAGGTTCTTTTTGAAGTTTTTTATAATATAGCTCCACAACAAGATCTTCCACATTTAAAAGCTTTAGATGATTGACACTGCCTATTAGAAAAATAAGTTTCAACATCAAGAATATTACAAAATATTTTTAACAATATTCACTTATTATGAAGGTAACAGTTTCTTACCTGTTTCTTTAGCCATATGTTTTAGGCACCAGTTAATTCTGAAGTGATCATCAGACTACAAAAATAAAAAAATATTGGAATTAAACTATTTATTTATTCAGTACATAGATATTGACGAAACAGAAGAACTTGCTTTCTTTTAAAATGTCCTAAATCTATTATGGCTCTAATTTACTTAATTAGATTACCTTCACAATAACATTGATTATTATGCCATTTGATGCATTCGGTACATATGGATCAATAGCCACAAAATCTCCAAACAGCAATACAAAATAATTATGTACAATATAGAAACAGAAATTTATAAACTACTAATGGATTACACAAAGTGTTCAAAATCATGGAATAAGTTATTAGAATAATTGCCTTCTTACACCTTTGTCAACTAATTTTTAACAGGATTTAATTATTTTTGCCTCTGAAAATTTTATATTTTTAACATTTAAATTTTTATATAGTTTTATATTTTGATTTTTTATTGTACACTCCCTATTTGAGGAAGATGGGCAGTTCAGAAATATAAAGGCAGACAGATGAATAAATACTGGTGCATGAACTTAAATGGAAACAATTTCAATACCTACACAATTTTGAGATGTAGTGCTCAAAATTTGACCTTGGTTTACATGAGGTTAGCAAGGCTTATAATACTTGAATGATCATAGAAACATTAGACACCTACAGTATCTACTCTTAAATGTTTGAGGAACAAGATAGCAAAGAACTTCTTTTAACACGGAAGGCTCAGATTAGATGAATAACTGATCAAATGCCTTTTAATTAATAAATATTAGCAAAAGGCTTTATCCCTATGGCTGGATTCTTCTATGTAGAAATATATTTGGATGGATATTCTTATTCAATTACTTCTCAGAAATTTGAATGTGAAGTCAATGTACCTTACAATATACAGATGGCCAGTTGCCCCTTTGTGGTTTGATGAACTCATATAGGTCATGCAACACAACTGAGTAACTTGCAGTTGCAATATCAAAACCAGATATGGGAATTTTATGAGTAGCATCACCTAAGGGAACATTCAAAATATTTTAAGATGCAAAGTATCATTCATACATATTCTAATCTTAACTATACTTATAGATTGCAAGATCTATATATCAATTCTATAATGAAAGCTTGAATATCTTAATTTGATGTTTATTAAAATATTCAATAAGAACAAAACTAGTCTCATACACAAGTGAAAATGTTTGTCATAAATGTAGAATAAAATGTTCCAATATAAAGCATCTCTTTGAAATAAAGATTTTCCAAAAGTTGAACCTTGCTGTATTATTAATTTAAAGTACTATCCATAACCAATGTTTGATTTATCATTCAGGGGGACAGTCTAGCTTGAATTTTACTGAAAAATGTAATATGCAATGTTCAATCAATTCTGGAGATCAGATGATACAAGTGCCACAATGAGCTAAAAAAACTCTAAATGAAAGTTTTAAAAAAGGTATATAATTGTGAAATTGTTGAAGTTTCTTAACAATAGCATGCTACATAGCATAAGTTATAGAGGTAAAATCAAATGTTTCAGAAAATCTGATACAATACCTAACTGATGAGAAAAAAAGGAGTAAAAATTTAGTCAAATTTATTGAATAAATCTTTGTTTCAGCTTTTGTGTAATATTCACCTGCAGCCTGGCAATGAAACCGAAATCCCCGTGGTACTTCGCCTGCAGAACACCAAAAATCAACAAAATACATTCATTGACATTGTGTGATGCTAAATTGTTACCTGAATACCTATAATTTACCATCCTTCTTTCAGTGCCATTGTTAACTTCTTATGGTAGTTGAATGAGAACTAGCTGTACTTCTCTTGCAAGACATTAGCCAGATTTAAGAAATAAAAAATAAATTAAGATCATAGGAAACTTTCACTGTTAAAATACTTTTTCTTTGTGATGTAATGTTTATTAGATCATCATCGATTCATCACAAATAATATTGTCAAACCGTTTTGGCCATTATAATTTTTATTTTTTAGTATGCAGGAATTATTAAACCAGATTCTTGAACAAACTGAAACCTACTTCTTTCAGAATAGGCCTGAACCTCTATGACCCTTTCAGATAAATCAGAACAAATCAATTCTTCCCTTTTTCCAACACTCACCAGGATTTATAAAATGATGGAATTCTGCAATTATGCCATCCTTAAGTGAATATTTGATACACCCAATTTCACAAGGGAGGAAACGCTGATTACAGTGAGGGGGCAACACTCCATGACTGAAGATATTCAGAAAGTAGAATGAAGTTTCGAGCACATCTGAAAAAATGATTTGAATCAAATTAGCAATATATTTTATTATGTGATTAATATTTAATGCTAATATAGTTGCTTCTAGATGATACGGTTGGCCTATAAATCTAATAAATGAAATAAATTTTAACACAAAATATTTCAGTTTATTTAAAACACTTGATATAAGATTTTAGCTTTCCCTCTAGAAAAATGAATGTTGTCTTCATTTCATTGACTAAAATCCTGGTTTATTGGCCTAGCTAAAACAATGTAAAACCATAAATATGAAATGATTTATAATTAAAAATAGTTCATGGATTTAATCTGTTAACTCATGTAAATAAGGATTAAACAGTTACCAATCAATGTAAACAAAAACACAAAGTCAAAATAACTTATTTCAATACTAATTACCATTTGTTCAAACTCATTTAATAGCAATTATCCCATCAGCTTGATAGCTTTACTTGACCTATTCTATAATCAGGCCTTTATTCTAAGCATGCTACTACATTTCTTGGACACTACTAAAGCCTTACTTTATATACATTTAATTTCTGTAATTTTTCCTACTGTTTCCTTGGGACCCCTTCTGATACATATATCATCTCCTGACACCTACCACATTTACAGAACATTTAAGCTAAAGTGGTCAAGAGATGGATTATCTTTAAACTACACTTTACCTTGTTCATACTTAAATGTGCTTGTAAGGTTTGTAAGAGGAATCATATCCTGACTTTGGGTAGGTATTGGGACTTCTTTACGTAGCTAAAAAAAATATCATTCAATATTTATCAAATGAAGAAAAAACATATATAGAATGTTCATTTCTAGGCACAATGTTGTTTGACAATATACACAGAAACCCGTGATTGAGCTTATACCATGATACACACCAGACAGACCTATAAGAAAACCCTCAACTTGAAAACATTTGTTCGGCAATGGTTCAAACTTATGATAGCAACAAATGAAGGGATGTACCTCTGCCTGAAATTTACAGCTGCTGTAGCACCCTCATGGTCACATGAACAAAATTGAAGTGTTTGGCAACTGATCCTACATGGAGACTGTTTGATGGTGTCCCAGAAGACAGTGCAATTTGAGGGGGGATTCAGGAGTTTGATTTCAGAATGAGGAGCTGACTTCTCCATCCCTTGGCCTCTTTATATTGCACCAAAGCCATGGGGCACAGTACAGAAACTGACACCATATCAGAGTGACCATAATTCATTGCAGCTAGGCTCAGCAAGGTGTGAAGGCCTGTGTGGACTCAACGGGTAGCAATAGCAATAGCAGTAGACTTATATACCGCTTCATAGGCCTTTCAGGCCTCTCTAAGCGGTTTACAGAGAGTCAGCATATTGCCCCCAACAATCTGGGTCCTCATTTTACCCACCTCGGAAGGATGGAAGGCTGAGTCAACCCTGAGCCGGTGAGATTTGAACCGCTGACCTGCTGATCTAGCAGTAGCCTGCAGTGCTGCATTTAACCACTGCGCCACCTTGGCTCCTAGGAAAGGTAGGAAAGGTAGGCCCAAGGTAAGCAGTGCCTCGGGGTAGGTGAGGCCCTAGAAGGCAATATATCCTCTAGGACAGTGTTTTTCAACCACTGTGCCGCGGCACACTAGTGTGCCGTGACATAGTGTAAGGTGTGCCGTGGGAAAAACACCTGCCTATAGTCAATATAGGCACAGAGTTAAAATTTTTTAACATTTTCTAATGGTGGTGTGCCTCGTGATTTTTTTCATGAAAAAAGTGTGCCTTTGCAGAAAAAGGTTGAAAAACACTGCTCTAGGAGGCAACTTATCCAGGGAAGTACTACAATGGGATCATGGACTAGGTTTCTGCCACCAGAAGCACCACATGTTTCTCTTAGTAGCCCATGTTTGCTTAATGACAAGGGGAGCAGAACTAGGATGTTAAGTGACATGGGTACCTGATTTAACAACCAACATTATTTTTGACTGTTAACAGGCAGGCTCTGTTATGGTCATAAGTTAAGAACTGTTTTCTACACACACACAGACACACACACGTGTGTGTGTGTGTGTGTGTGTTTATGCAGATAGTAGCAGCATTATTAAATTATGTGTTTATACGCTTATATCATCTTCATGCAAATACAGCATAGCTGATACTCATCAAGAAGGCTGGGCAACTCACTAAAATAAATTAAGTTTCTATAAACATTGCTATCAGAATAGTAGCCATGCCATTTTCCTTTCTTCAGTTGAGCAAAATCTTTAGGAATGGGAGGACAGTAACATCTCTACTTTTACATTTTTCCTTCCATTCTTGCAGTCTGAATATCGTTGAAGGGCCTAGAAGTAATTATAGCACACCTTTCCAAATATTACTGTACTAGAAACCTTGCTATGTAAACTTCCCTTCTATTTTTAATAAAGAGTATCAAGGGGAAAATGCAATATATAAATATGACATTAAAGCTCTAATTATGTGAAAGGTGGGAAGAAGAAAATTACAAACAGCAAGGTGGACGGACTCCATTACAGTGGCAATAAATGCATTATTTGGGAGACTTGAAAAAAAGATTATGGATAGATTATCATAGAAAAAAGGCATGTGGTTATCATACATCAAAAACCATTTGATAACACATAATCATAGGCTGGTACATAGCCAATCCTGTGGCTATCTTCATATTTTTATAAGATTTAATCTACTATTTGAGATAAATCTAGACCAATCTGCTCTCCATTACACAGGAAAAATTCAGCTTTTTGAAACAACTTTCACTCCGTATCTTTCTCTACATACCTACAGGTAATTTTTATTACTTATTCCTCGATTTAAACTCAATTGCGCTTGAAAATAATTCTATTTACCTTTTCTGCTGCTACTTCTGATTTGGTGGCTTTCCACTGACGAGCCATTTCTGCATATTTTTCTTTTTGCTCACCATTAAGTAGCTTAGGAGTAAAAACAATTACATAAATCCTTGCATTATTTTCTCAATGTTTTCTGCCAAATCATCCACTGACTTAATCCAACAGTACTCATTTGGGAAAGTCAAACATGCTAACATTAACTCTAGTCAAATGTTAGATTAGGTTTAGTAACTTTCATATAGTGCTCTTCCTCAAGTGTTATGTAATAGCTCAATGCACCTTATACTGTCAGTGGAAGGCTGAAACATCATTTTAACAGTAGTTATTTTAAACGTAATATATCTTATTTCTAGAACAAAAACGGAGGTAGGAAACAATTTATGTTAGTGCTGCCTAGAAATAGGAAACCAGTTTTCCTCTCCTTAGGCATGAAAGCTGGTTGGATGATTTTGATCCAGTCACACCCTCTCAAGATAGTTCCTTTGGGGAAAATAGCAAGAGAGTAATATTAGGTTTGTTCTCTGCCTTGAGCTTCTTATAAAATAATGAAGGCAGGATAAAAATCTAATAAAATAAAATTCTACTTTTTAGTATTGCAATTGCTATTGTTAATGTTATTAAACATTCTACCAATGCAGAAATATTTGGGAAGCAAATCTCCTTTAGGTTGCAAAACAATTTTGCCAGTCCCATCAGTGTGGCTTAAAGGCCAGGAAATTTAGTGCTTGAGGACAAAACCAAAAATAATAAATCACTTGAAGTAAAGCTATTCAAATTAATCATTTGAAAGTAATGAATTGTTGAGCATTTCAAAGAAGGTGCTTAAGTTATCCTCAGGTCACAGAGAGGAAACTGCTTATACTGACTAGCAGAGCAAAAGGAACAAAGCAAGTGTAGGTTCTTGACTTTAGAGAAGCAATTTAATTGTAAAGCAATTTAGTTGTAAAGAGTTTAAGCACTGTGTGTCCAAATTTTGCAGCTTTCTTCAGAAAGGTTTGGAAAGCAGCAAATAATACACACATCTTAAAATTCAGGAAGAAACCATTTTTAGCTAATGAGCTCGCAATTTCAATTTTTTTTTCTGTAACTATGGCTACCAAATCTCAGCTGCAAAAAAATTAAAATAAACTGTCATCAACCACCGGCCTGATTTTTGCCGTCCAGATCCGACGGCTTTATCACGTTTTAACTGCAACCTCTATTTTGCCTCTTTAAAGCGCCTTCTAGCGTTATCCAAAGAATCGTAGTGGTCACATAAAGGTAATATTATTACTAGAGTATTATACTAGAAAGGGTCTGACTACGTTAGAAGACGCTATAAATAACGAGTAAGGAAATATCAGGTCAGGTCCTTGCAAGTGGAGGGGTGGCCATTCCCATGACTTTTTCTTCAAGTCCCAAGACCGAAAGAGAAGGTGCGGCGACGCTCCCTCACCGCCCAGGCATCGGAACAATACGGGACGGCCTTAGCGACGCTGGTTACAGCCAGGCCCTGCTGCTTCAACTCCGGCAGCTTCTCCAGCACGAAGAAATAATAAGCGTTGCGTGAGCCTCTAGAGCTCGCCATTTCGCACCACACCTGCAGGGGAATCGGCGGGTAAAGAGGAGGGCGGGTCTCCTTTTTTAAAGGGAGAATGGGCCAATCCTGTGCCGCCTTTCTGTGTTCTGAGGCCAACACGTGGCAAACGAGAAATAAAAAGCGGGCCGAAGGAGTTGATTGGTCCCTTGAACTGCGGGGGCTGATTTTACTTTCTTTCTCTCCAAGGTCTTTCACCCCTGCCCCCCGGTCATCATTTAAGGCTACCGTATCTGGTTTGCCTAAGTCGGGTCTATCTCTACAGGGCAAGAAAGAAATCGAATTTTTGTAGGCGAAGTATTGTAGCTGTTAACACAGAGATCTTCAAATTTGGCAACTTTAAGACTTGTGGACTTCAACTCCCAAAATTCTCCAGCCAGCTGGTTGGAGAATTCTGGGAGTTGAAGTCCACAAGTCTTAAAGTTGCCAAGTTTGGAGACCCCTGTTAACAACTGCCAGCTCTAAGAACTTCCCCACCATCCAGTCAGACCTGAAGAAGCGTCTTCAAAGAAAAAAAACAAGGAAGCCCAGTTGTCTCTTGAAAAGAAAAGGGGGAGAAAAGCACCTTTGAGATAACCATGACCTGGATGATTGAGAATACAGTGTTGAGTTCTGGCCCAATGCCTAAGATGTTGGGGCAAAAGTGGTTATTTATTTGGTTAATTCAAAAATGGGTGAGAAAGCAACCATGGTGAAACAAATATTCTTAGGAGGGATAGATTGCTTAGTACTTTGAATTAAAAGCAAAAAAGAATACCTTTAATGTGAACAAAAAGGAAATGATTGAGGTATCCAGTCTCTTCAAATTTATTTATTTTATTTTTTGTTTGATTTGTCAATCGTCTACAAGACAATAGGTATAAGAATAAACATGAGTATGAATGAAATGGGTACCAACAAATGGAGACAGTAGGACAGGGACGCTAGGCACAATGGAGCGCTTATGCATGCCCCTTACAGACCTCTTAGGAATGGAGTGAGGTCAATAGTAGACAGTTTAAGGTTAATGTTATGGGGATTTGAAGATGTAACAACAGAATCGGGTAGTGCATTCCAGGCATTGGTCACTCTGTTGCTGAAGTCGTATTTTCTGCAATCAAGTTTGGAGCAGTTTACATTGAATTTGTATTTGTTGTGTGCTCTTGTATGTTTGTTTTTCTATCCTGGTATTCATGTTCTATTCGGATAGCTCTTTTCCTACCCTCTTTTGCTAGAGCAAGCAACATAATGTTATCTTTGGACAGTAAAGCCCCCCTCCAACTCCCATTAATACTGTACAGCCTTTGGTGGAAAAAGACTACAGGTAGTCCTCTACTTACAACCCCAATTCAGCCCAAAATTTATGTTGCTAAGTGAGAAATTTGTTAAGTCAGTTTTGCCCCATTTTACGACTTTTCTTGCCATTGTTGTTAAGTGAATCATTTCAGTTGTTACATTAGTAACATGGTTGTTAAGTGAATATGGTTTCCCCATTGACTTTGCCTGTCCAAAGGTTGCAAAAGGGGATCACATGACCCCGGGACACTGAAAATGTCATAAATGTGAGCTAGTTGTCAAACTTCCGAATGTAAATCAGGTGGCCATGGGGATGCTGCAATGGTCATAAGTGTGAAAAATGGCCATAAGTCATTTTTTTCAATGCTATGACTTTGAATGGTCATTAAGTGAACTGTTGTAAGTGGAGGACTATCTGTATAAAGTTAAAACTGGTAACACAGATCTGTTCTAAGCAGAAGGAGAGAAACCAAAATCTCAAAACATGCAGTTTCTTATTTTGATTTACTTACTAAAGGAATCAATACAGCATATTTTATTTTTTCATTTATATCCTGCTTTTACCATTTTTATAAATTAAAGGCATAAAATATGCCGAATACCTCTTCCATTCTATTTTTTTCCATAACACCCTTGTGAGATTGTTGGACTGAAAATGGTTGGTCCAAAGTGATCCACTTTGGTTTTCATGCCTAATATGGGACTAAAACTCACTGACTTTTGTTTTCTAGTCTGGTGCTTTAACAGGT
The DNA here is from genome assembly GCF_009769535.1 of Thamnophis elegans. Classification (NCBI taxonomy): domain Eukaryota; kingdom Metazoa; phylum Chordata; class Lepidosauria; order Squamata; family Natricidae; genus Thamnophis; species Thamnophis elegans. The sequence continues at coordinate 39,558,203 of NC_045546.1, forward strand.
AGACCAAACTGGCTTTTAAATTTTTTATATATTTATTTATTAATTTAATTTTTATTGCTTATTCTGGTTATCGGGCCCCTGCCAGTTTGAAGTGCTATTTATTTATTTATCTTTGAGTCAGTAAGAAACTACTTGGAATTTAAGCCTGCGTCATATTACTGCAGTCACTCAATTCACTTCTTGGATGGAGATTGAAGTGTTGGGTGTGTTTATATAAATATTGAGAGTGTGAATTAAATCCAAGCAAGTGTTTTGAGATAACTGGTTACAAATAGTTTTTAGGTATCTTGAAGCTTCTTCTGAACGAATGAATCTAATCCAATCTGTTAGAATCTGGTCTAACCTCAGTACAGCTAAGGGTATTTTAAGTGTCTCCTGCTATTTTTGTTTTGAAGTAGATCACTTAATAATACATTCAGCTGAAAATGCAGGCTCTACTTCTTTTTGAAGAGAAATTCCATGCCAATCTTGAGTTTTAGATTCACTGTCAATAGGACAAAGAGCTGCCATTAACCTGCAATGTTAGCAACAAAAAAACAGATTAGTATTCTCTCCTATCCTCCAACCTGTAACCTCTATCTAATTTACAAGGGAAATCATAATTCTCAATACTATTTTCCCCAAAGAAAATATTTTTATGAGACATTTTAGGGTTTGCTCTGGCACCTGCTCTGCTATACCATATCATGCAAATAAAAAAGATTGCTTTTGGAATGCCAGCTAATGTAATCTATAAGTAAGCAAAGCTGTTGTATGGAATAAAAGAGCAGAGGAGATCGGGAATGAGTCATATACTAATTTTTTGGCCAACAAAATGTGCTTGACTGGTTGGAAGCTTTTATTGTGCAGTTAAACAAAGAGACTTAACTATTGTGTAGTTAATAGTCTTGAGGAAATAATGGCTAGAAAAGAATACCCATGCTTTTTGTTTTTGACAGATTAAATTGCTTCTCTAAAGTCAAGAACCTACACTTGCTTTGTTCCTTTTGCTCTGCTAGTCAGTATAAGCAGTTTCCTCTCTGTGACCTGAGGATAACTTAAGCACCTTCTTTGAAATGCTCAACAATTCATTACTTTCAAATGATTAATTTGAATAGCATAATTTCAAGTGATTTGTTATTTTTGGTTTTGTCCTCAAATAAGAATAGGTTACATTGATGGCATCCTAACTTGGTTAAAGTATGTTATAGAAAGTGAATTCGTGGCATTGGTTAACCACAGAGGTTTCTGGTAGTACTTTCCGCCGTTTCTTCAAGGCGTTTTGTAATTTTTGGAAATCTAGTTTTTGGACATCATTAAAAGTTTTATATAGCAACACCTTTATGTGCCTGCATGCAAATAGCATTAGATAGGACATTGCACAGCTTGGGAAAGAGAAGTCTTTTCCCATACCGTCTATGGTGCTTCAACTCCTTTGATGAGTTGTTAAATTTTAATTTACTTTTATTAAATAGGAACCTAGACTAAGACTACTGGAATATCAACCAAAATATCTGCAAATCAACAAGTCAGGACTGGCATCATTTTATAGTGATGTCTAGCATCAGATATTTGCTAAATACCTTTTCCATGGTTAGTGTCATATTTGGCTGAATTTTCCAAGTAAATACACTCATACAGTGTTTACATTGTTTATCTGTGGGATAATTGGTTATTAAGTATAAATTGTACACTTATGCCCTTGTATGTATAACTGCTTTTTCTCAGATCAATTCCTTATTAGTCTTGGCTGGCAGGAAATTGAAAAGGTATCAAGTTAGAAAAGATATTATATTGTAATCTCCAAGGCTGGGGACTCTGTTGCTCTTACTGATCAAATGTCATGTATAAGAATTGACACACACACACACACACACACACACACACACACACACACACACGTCGATATCAGGTGACAGCATATAATAGGATTTAATAACAAACTCTTCTACAACATTTGACAGAGCTTTTTGCTTTGTAACTATAGATAGCACCATGACCTTCAAAGCTGGAAACGAAATATGGACCTTGGGGAGTCATGCATTGTCTGACACTCTTCTAAATAGTTTTTTTTGCTGTGTCCTTTATTGTACATTGCCTGATAGTAAGCTGTCCTTAGAAGACCAACTTGACAACAGCTTTAAAATATGTGAATGATGAGCATGTACACATTACATCTGATTGTTGAAAGACTGCAAAACAAACATTCACTGAATTCAGCCTGAAACAATATAATATGTTTAAGAGCTTCAACTGTCATTTATTTATGGTTTAAAAACATTTGTATAAAATCAACTCAGGCTAATTTATTGTAAATGTGAGGAGAAAGATTCCACATAGAATGTAAGCACAAAGAAATGGTTACAGTGCATGAAAAAATTCACTCATTGAATAATATGAAGTCAATGCATGCACTATTTATGGGTACTTCTGTGACATGCCAGCTTTAGTGAATGCAATGAAGTAATTTAGCAACATATATTTGTTGAGGGCTGCCTGATACTCACAGAGCTATAGAAATAACTGTTTCTATGGAAATTGCTGCAAGGTAAAAGCAGTGCTGAAAAAAATGTGTAGATAGACATAAAAGCACAATTAATTTCCAAATGTAAAATTTCTGTAATAATTAAGGATCTGAATACTTCAGTATTTCTTAAACACAAGTTAGATTATGCATAGTTAATTGTGGTACAATCATTTTGTACCACTTTGATCCTGAAATGTGCGCATATAAAGATAAAATGTTGGTTACAGATATACCTCATATTTTGTCTGTTACTGCTCTACATTACTTAGTATCTCTTAATCTCCTATTTTATTCCTATAGAAGCACTGGAGAAATTGCAATACAATACACAGCTTTTATAGAAATGTGATTATTTGGATTGAGCCTTGTTGGTGCATTGATTAGAAAGCAGTTGCATGCAAAATCTGCCCACAATCTGGAGTTCAGTCCTGACGGGGTCAAGGTTGACTCAGTCGCCCATCTTTTCAAGGTCAGTAAAATGAGGATCCAAATTGTTGGGGGAAATATGCTGACATTGTAAATCATCCAGAGAGTGCTGTAAAGCACTATGGAGTGGTACATAAGTCTGAGTGCTATTGCTATTGATTTACTAATAGAAGAAAACTACTTTAGAAATATTTACAGTTATGTTCAGAGAAAATCCATCTTCCTATATTGAATCGTTGTCATTCCTTTTTACCACAATGTAAAATATATCTGATAGCTGAATTAGGTATTTCTCTGTACATTTACAATCTACAGATAGTTTGATATTGACAGTGTTCTTTGGGAAAAATAGTTTTTCCAAATGTTCTGTTTTAACTCAAAATAAATCTGAAGTCAGTTAAGAAGTGAACTAGTGGTTGGGATGGAATCTGAACAATTGAAAATTAAATGTATATTTATGAAAACAGGCTTAGTATAGAAGTGTCTTTAATGTCCCAATTAGAGTCTGTCATAAATGAAGGCAAATAATGTTGCAAAACCAATCCGGACCAGACGTTTTGTCTTCCGAGCTTTTGGACTCGTGCTGAACCCCATTCTTGGGGAACTTCTCTTTAGATAATTTTTTTTTCTAGAGAAAAGTTTCCTGAGAATGGGCTCCAGCATGATTCCAAAAGCTGGGATGACAAAATGTCTGGTCCCAGTGACTGATCCAGAGTGGATCCTGTAGATTCTGTTTATATTACTAAATATTTCTCTATTAGCTAATGTAAATGTTTTCTATTAACATTTTCCATGGAGAAAATACTGTTAAATGTTCATGAAGTGATCTCTTTTGGAGTGAAGAAAAATTATTTGAGCTTCTTTGAATGTAACTGAGTTGGTATAAAGACAAAATATTTGCTGGCAGTTGTCAATGTTTATTTGTTAGGGTAGCTAAATTAATAGAAATGTTTATTCTATAGAGTTTTGAACAGTAATTAAAGGTCCTCAGAAAAGGGCCATGTGGAGCCAAAAGAACAAAATTAAGGAGACAAAGTAGCTTCCTCAATGGGTTATGATTATGCTGGAGACAATTCAGTTTGACTTCCACAAAGCATTTGACAATATCTCCTATGATACCTTGATTAGCATGTTGTGTGGACTGGATAAAGAAAAAAAATACATTGCTGAAAAAGTGTGCTAAAAAAGTGCTCATTAATGGTTTCTCATCAAATTGGGGGAAAATATTGAGAGGTGTCCTCTCTGAGATGGTTTGATATCCTCTACTTTTCATTATTTTTAATAGTGACTTGGATATTAATAGGGATACTTGCTATATTTGCAAATGACATGATATGGGATAGTGTAGGGTAGCTAATATATAAGAACACAGAAATACCATTCATAATGAATTTGCTAGTTGGAGAAGTGATTTGAAAATAACAGAATGAGCTGGACATATACAAGTGTCTTTACTTTGGAAACAAATATAGATGCTCAGATATAGTTTGTATAATAGTAATTGTGAAAAAGTGATGGGAATGTAACTGATTGCAAACTATTAGCTAGCCATGTGATATGACTACAGAAAAAAAGCAAATGCAGTGTTGGAAACTTTTGATCAATAAAGATTTCTAAATCACAGGAACTATTTTCCATTTTTTTCTGCTTTAGTCAGATTCCATTTTGACTTACGGGGTTGAGTTTGGGGTATCTTAAGAACACTTCAGAAAAAAAACCTGGAAGAGGATCAGAGAAGAGCAATAAAGATTATCTTGGAATTGACACCTTAGTTTTATGAAGAGAATAAGACAATTTGGGGGGGGGGGGGGAATCACTGAACAGAATATAGTAGCACTCTTGAAAAAAATGAAGGAATTTACATAAATGGAAGCCAAGACTGAAGCTCATTCATTCTATGATGTCATTCAGACATAGAAAATGTAATATAGTAGTAAAAATTCTAGTCATATAAAAACCTGTTTTCCAACGTAAGAGCACTTCAGCAGTGTAAGCATTTACTGAGGGAGGGAGTAGAATATAGTCAAGAAATGGCAACACAATCAAAAGTCTGGGCTGTTTTAATTTGAATTTCTTTTTGGGGTAGGGGTTTCAACTTGATGATCTAAATGACCATTTCCACCATTCTGATTCTATTTTTAGTGCCCCCTGCTAAAAATGGTACATGGAAGATCTCAGTGTATCTCATTATTCCAAATTGAGATATACTGGTACTTATTTTATAGCTACATTTATTTCCTCTGTTGGTTCTTCATGACTTGATGCTTGCTCTGCCAGCAGGAACATCAGCCAGTAAGTTTTGCATTTGGGGTGGGGGTGGGGGGAAGAAAATTGCATATTAAAACAATTTTTAAATGTTTGGAAACTATAGCATATAGAATCATCCTGCATCTATTATTGTTACTAAATGTATCAAGTGTATATGGGAACTCATCCATATTTAAATAACATATCAACTACTTTGCTGCACATTACAGCTTGAAGGAGATTTCACCACTAGATTCAATGGAATAACGTTAGAACATGAACAGTAGAACAATCTATAGAATTTTAACAGGTTGTGCCTGATAATTGCACTTACCTTTTACAAACGGCATCTCCACTAGCAACTTATAGTGTTTTTTACAATAATTCAATCAGTGTTGTGCCAAAATAATAGTATTGAGGGCAGGCTTTACAACACTTTCCGCAACAGCTGGGAAATGCTATGAAGACATTATAAATCACTTTGAAGGAAATGGTCACAAAAGTTTCATTGCTTGCCTTACCTTCTTCCCTTTCTCTAATTGATGCAAATACAAAGTTGTAGATAAGTGCTCCTTTTTCAGTTTCATTCTACAGTATTGTAAAATTATGAGGTGAAAAATCATGCAACTTTATTTAAACATTAGTCTCTTCTTTTAATTTTCACTCACGTCTTTTAGATATGATTGGACTTTTTAGGCAGGCTGGTTGACCCTAAGAATTTCCAGTGATGAACTCTCTCTGTTCCTGGACAGTTTCAATGGACTGCCATGTGATTTAGACACTCTTGTAGTCTAAGAATGATGTCAGGGGAGGTGATGCTTAAAAACATAATAAGATTTAAATATATTTTCAATCTGGATTTGGTTTGAGTAAAATAACTGGCTAACAGTGATTTTATCTCCTGCCCAAGATTGGTAAATAAAGCAAGAGAGAATTGAATTATTAGAATAGAACGTTGCATGCTTTTGTTTCCCCCTAGCAGAATGGTAGCTCCCATTCAGAACTCTGTCTATTCACACACTGAGTTGTGTGGTGGAAGACCTGCAGATAACGGAAAGAACTGTTCTACGTGCCACTTCACAGTATTCAAAACAAGGAGCTTTATTTACTTTCTGGCTCTGCTCCCTTCCCTGCTGTTCTTCTGCCTGGACAGACTACAAGATGGACAGGGTCTTACTGGGCTGGACCACTTTCCTGTGGATGACAGGTAAGGTTTTTTCCCCTTTAATTTCTTTGTGGATTAAGAACTTTTTGGATTGCAAATAAAGATTTTTGGATTTCTTTGCAGGCACGCTACCTCCTCGATATTATATAAAGCAATGAGAGGCACAGAGAGCAAGATGCTGAGCAAATAGAAAACAGTGTATTTGACATACAATCTTGTTTCATATATCAATAATATACCCTTTTCTTCATCACATAACTGTTTAAGAGAATTTTTTTCCTGTTCTAAACCTCTCCTCTTGATTTGATTCAGTGAGACTTAATCTGGGAATGAGTTGCCACAATATTTAGTGTGATGAAGAACATAAATTACTGAAATATTTTTCTTTTCCTAAGGGTGCCATCTCTGGAATTTCTTTGTAGTTGATTCCATGCAAAGAAATATATTTTGTAAATCTACAGAGAATATGGAGAGTTAGCATGATAAGGGCAGGCTGAAGATTCTTTGAGCTCTGAGAGAGGAAACAGTTTTCCACACAAATGACTTGATTTGCAAAGCAGTCATTATTACTCTTTTTGTCCATACTCCACGAATACAAATTAATACTCTCTATTCTCTCATAAACATTGAATAATCTCCAGATTATAAATCTGCAGCAGAAGGACGAAATCATTTTTAGATCATCCTTTAAAAAAAATCACTTCTACAGTCTAGCATGCTTTGATATGGAAGGAAAGGGGGTGGTGATTTGGAATGGTGAACATTTCAAATAATATCAACCAATCAATCTTCCAATTCTTGTCTTAGTCTGCAATTGTCTTAAGAACTAGAAAATTGGAGGGGACTAATAAGCTTTCAGAAAGTTTTAAACCCATTATAGTTTTCATCCCTGTTACAGTTTATCTGCATAGGAAAGTTTGTGGTTTCTTTCTCTCTATCAAAGATGTCTGATACCCCGAAGATCCCAGATTAGCTATACTTCCTTTTATTTTGTGGAACATCTATAAATAGCTATTCTTGCTTTTGAAATCACCATGCTCAGTCATTGAGTTATTCCGTTTCCAGATTGCTGAAACTGTAGTGTGCTGATGGAAGCCAGGAAGCCCTGCATTTGTGTTTTCTAACACAACAGTGGTTTAATTTAGGGAGGTTAAGGAGTGTTACATTAAGCCAAACAAATGATAGCCTACTTGAAGCAATCCAGGTGCAATACAAAGTAATTCTTGGTGTCATTGTACAGTGTGAAGAGGTAATTAGAGGCAGGGATCATGCAATGTCCAGTTGCTGACACACTGATAATGATGGCATCCTGGTGAGTTTTTCTGCCCCTATTTCTTTTCAAGGAGGTATCCAACTTTGCTGTGTACTAACTGAAATTATGTCTTGCAATAAATAGCATGGATATAAAAAAATACAGGACAGGATCACATAAAGTACATGAGGGTAATCCTAAAAAAAGATTAAGATACTCCAGCATTGTGTAATATGCCTTTATTAATTGATTCTGACTGATTTTGATTGTTTGAAAGGATATACTCCATTATTTTGCTATAAAATTGCTACTTTTCTTGTTACTGATCAGGACTCCCTCAGAAAACACACCATCTAGCTTTGCTTTTACCAAATCTGTGTTACTGTATAAAATTATATACATAGCAGTGTACATTGACTTTCACTGTATGTAAAATAATCTCATTATTTTTACACAGTAATGTATACAATTTAGCAGAATTACTTTCACAAATGCTACCTATGTAAAAATGATGCCTGAAGATGCCTGAGGTAATTCTTTCCTGGGGAAGGGGAAAACAACTCTTCAGGCTCCCTGTAAGATTGACACTTCTATGGGCAGAATGTCATCTAGTCATTTCTTCTAGGAGTGGTGGAAATATTACTTTGTATCTAAGTATAGCTAGAGAGGATCCTAGGAAGCTGCCAGTACTGCAATATTGAAGTTATATAAATGGGTTTGGGTTTATGGAAGTACATATACGATACAAGAACATATATAAACCAAGGATTTTTAGAATAAAAGTAATCTGAAAAAGGTTACTGTTGATAGTATCTCTGAATAAATAAAGAAAAAAATAAGATTGGCAGTTAGGTCTGGTAAAGGTCTGCCATTATTTATTTCCTCAATTTATATAGTCCTCCACTATTACTTAATTAAAATTATATGCTGCCCATCTCACTCCATAAAGTGATTCTTTCAACTTAGTTAACAAAATTTAAGGGTTAAAATAATCCTAAAACAAAATGGTAAAATAATAAAGCATAATAAGGTAAAATATACTATGGAAGAGGATCATACAAAGGACTCATAAGGTACATTCATCTAATTTCCTGGACTAGCACTTGAAAGAAGAAATATGTCTTCAGGGTATTCTTAAGGGCTGGCAAAATAGGGATAATTAATTTTATTTGTGGGATGGGAGTATTCCACAGGGAAGGGACTATGGCAGAGAAGGCATTGTTTAATTGATGGAACTTGATATATGTTAGCCTTGCCGGGCTGTATATGGGAAGCAGAGAGAACTGGAGACCCATGATTCCACAAATAATCATACAGTATGCCAGGAAGAACCTCATAGGCAACTACCATCACCTTGAATTGTATTTGGAAGCCCAGTGTTAGCCAGTACAATTCATGCATTGATAGTGTAACATGGGTGGACTAAAGTCACAACTGCTTGTGTTGCCATATTCTGAATAAACTATATGTTCTGGGTGTTCTTCAAGAAAGGGTTGCTGATCATAAGATTCCATAGGGTAGTTATAACACGAGTAAACAATTTTTTTCTATTTCAAATTTCCTTCCAATCACCTTCATTGGAAGAATCTTAGTATTAGACCTTTGAGACAGGGGCAGATTATCCCTGTTCAGTTTCTCCATGCAGAATTCTCAGTGACGTGTGGTGAGGTTTATGGCTGGTGAGGCCAGTGGGCAAAAGCCGCCCTATGTCTGCCAGCGGTGGGCTTCGGCTGGGCTTTCGGCGCTGTGTCCGCCACAGCGGTGGGGCTTTGGCAGGGGGCTTTAAAGTGCTGCCGCTGTGTCGTCCATAGAGAGGTATGCATCCCACCTGTATGGCAGACACAACGGCGGGGCTTCGATGGGGCTTTCAGAAAGCGGCGCCGGGGCTTTGGCGGGGCTTTCAGAAAGCCCCGCTGAAGCCCCGAAGCCTCGGCGTTTGGACCTTCACTTTCCAACTGCTTCTCGCCGCCGCTGCGCTCCGCCGCCTCGCCCCCCACCTCCTCCGATGAACAATCCTCCACTTTGTTCAGCTTGGATGGAGCCGGACACCCAAGCTGCTGGCGGCAGGGGCAGGGGCCACCTGAGCGGCCATGATCCCCCTCCCCAGCCAGCCAGCCAGCCAGCCAGCCCACCCACCCCCCACCCGACCTACTCCCCGCCTGGCCGGCTGGCTAGCACAAAGCCTCACTGCTCTTCTCCCTGTCCTCCTCCTCCTCGTCCTCCCTGCTCAAGTGGCAGTGGGCTCTGCGGGACAACGGGGTCTCATTCCTCCCCCGGTGCGGCGAGCTCCAGCGGGCTGGACGTGGGTGCGAGGGGCCTGGTCCTGCGGTGCCTCCTTGCTCAGTTGCAGACAGTGAAGAAAGGGGAGAGGAGGAGGAGGAAAGGGGGAGGGGAGAAGGACGGGGCTCCCGGTGGGGGGAGAGGAAAAAGAGAAGGGAGGCACAGTGGGCAAAAGAAAGAAAGCGCCAGTCTGCCAACAGAGGTGGGTAAAAGACCCGCCTCTGCTGGCGGGCTGCCCCTCTCTTCTCAAACAAGGCTGCCCCTCTCTTCTTAAACAAACTCTCTCTCAAATTGAGAGAGAGTTTGAGTGAAGTGAAGAAACAAACACACACACACACACACACACACAAATTACTTACAATAAAAAATTACTTACAAATTACATTAATTTTGAACTCCTCCCCCTCCCTCTGACCCACATACCTTTTCCAGCTTTTTCACAATCACAGAGGATTTCAACTCTGCTCTTGTCTGTCATGATGAAAATGTAAAAAATGTAAAAATAAAAAGGCAAGAGCTGCTGAGGTCAGGCTGGGTTAGCTGCTGCCAGAGCCTCCAATGAATGACTCTGCTTAACTGTTTAAAAAAAGCCTCTAAAAAGGTGCCCTCTACAGGAGGAGGCGAGAGAACCACCTGCCGCATCTACATAAGGAATTTTTCGACTTTTAACCCTTGCTTAACTCTGCTCAAGTAATCATAAAGATAGACTAAATGAGGCACGTGGTTCTCTCGCCTCCTCCTGCAGAGGGCACTTTTTTAAGAGGCTTTTTTAAACAGTTAAGCACTAAGCAGAGTCATGCACTGTGACTCTGGCAGCAACTACCTCAGCCTTTTTCCTTTTCCTTTTCTTTTCATGATGACAGTGGTGAGGCCCTGCCTCCCATGCCTCCCCTGACTGCACGTCCCTGAGAATTCTGTATAACTCAGTCATATCATTTGCACTTTTTCTGTGCTAAATTGTGCCAAATATTTGAGTCTTTTCTTGTTTGAGCTTTGATGACTAGTTTCCTTTTTCCTAGTTCTTCTATATCCCTTTTCAAATGACTGGAATTGAACACAGTATTGGAAATATAGATGAATATAGGTAGAAATATAAGCACATTATAATGCTGACACTTCATTTCCCATCTCATTCCTAATGATTCCATAGCATGGATTTGTCTTTTCTCATAACTCCAGATGAGTTGACATCTTCATTGATCCACTATGACATTAAGGTCCATTTCTTGTTAGTTGTAGACAACTTAGGCACACCGTTTAATATTTGTGATGTTTGTTTATTTTCCATCTTCCATGTATATCACTTTTTATTTATTTAAATTGATAATCATTTGCCACCTGGCTGATCATGCACCCAGCTTAAAACATTTCACAATTTTTGTTTTTCACCACTACATGATTTGGTACCTTGTTTTCCCGAAAATAAGACCTCCTGGGATAATAAGCTCAATTGGGCTTTTGAATGCATGCGTTAAAATAAGCCCTCCTCTAAAATATTTAAATGTATGCGCAGCCGGTCCCCACCATTTCCTGGGGGGGAGTGGGGAACGTGCTCCACACACCTCACATGCACCTGTCATCCATGCAGAATGGCCTCACAGAGGCTGCTCCTGCAAATCCTAGCTACCTTGCCCCTTCTCTTACTGGCAGCCACAAAAAGAGCAGCAGTCCAGTGACGCTAGGGCTGGCAAGAGTGTGCCAGAAACAGAGACAGAACTTCTGGCCCTCTCTGGATCAGCTCATCTGTAGGCCACAGGCCAAGATTAAGGGGCTTTCTGCACCTCAAAACTAATAAGACCTCCCTGAAAATAAGGCCAAGCTTTTATTTCGTGAGTCAAAAGAAAATAAAACCCTATCTTATTTTCGGGGAAACATGGTATTAACTGCAAACTTGACCAGTTCACTTCTTATTTCTAATTTACTCCTAATTCCTAAACAAATGAAAAAGAATTAGCACCAGCATAAATGCTTCATTTCATTTCTTTCTTTTGAGAAAATTGTCCATTTTTTCTTCTCTTCACTTTTTTCCCACAAATTAGCAGTCCATGAAAGGGCAGATCCTGTTATTCCATGATGGCTAAGATTACTTAGACTCTTTGATGAAGAATTTAGTCAGAAATTCTGTGAAAGTCCAAGAATACAGTTTCAACAGAATCACTTCTATCAATGCGGTATTCAAAGAATAAGTTACATATTTATGTTCATAGGTTGAAAAACTCTATTCAGTTCTTTTTAAAACAGTGATTGCCATCATGGTCCAATGATTAATTAGTATGGGTTTCTTATGATGTCGCAGAATATACTTATTATCTTAGCCTGCTTTAATTACTTTAATTCTTCCTAGAGAAAATTGGTAATGGTTTGGGTATGTATTCTATATATCCGTAATAAATAAAAGACTTCATTTAATTTCTCTGCAATCAAATAAATTGTCTAAGTTGATTCCTTGGACATTACCTGCTTAGCATATATTTAAAGCTGCACTTATTCTTAAAAGTTTTTCTGTTATATGTTTTTTAATTTGTTGTTTTTATTTCTTCTTGTTACCTTACATTTTTTGTGCACTTGTTTGTGCCTCTTATTAGATCACTTTCAGTCACCTGAAAGAAATTGAACTTTTACAGTGTTTTTAGACAGTACTACATAATGTTGCTGGTCTATTCTTGAACTTGGATCACTTTTTAATAATTTATTTGAGTCTCAATTAGTGTGGTTTTAACTGTTTCATATAGCTAAAGGTTGTATGTTTTATGTTTTGTTTGTCTTTTGTTTATCTATATCTATCTATCTATCTATCTATCTATCTATCTATCTATCTATCTATCTATCTATCTATATCTATATCTATATATCTATATCTATCTATCTATCTATCTATCTATCTATCTATCTATCTATATATATATATAAATAAATAAAATTAGTGTGGTTTCAAATAATATCTGTGGAGAGATTTTGCCCTGTTGAGTTTTAATTTCAGTTACTTTTTCTCTAGTCTCTTCATTTTTCAGAATTGTTCTCTTATGGTGAATTATTACTGTGGAATCAATATTTTTTAAAAAAAATTATCAATGAAATCTTATCTAAAATTCCCACAGAAACTTGTAGGCAGTATTTGCTGATACTTTTCTCCCAAAAGGAGCGGATTAACCTAAATAAAACTGTTGATGCAGTGTTTGCAATGCAGTAAGTGCAAAGAAGTAAGAATGTTTTTTCACACTTGTTCCTGAGGTTACCCTTGAATGTGAGTTTGTTTAGTGAAATTTCCACAGACTCATCAGGAAACAATTTATTTCTTAGAGCTTCTTAGTATCTCAGAATAAGCAAATAAAAGGCTGCTTAGGAGCATCATCATCAAATGCTCTTTATCATTTCCACATTCTGGACTAAGCTTGGTGCTCAGCAAAATTACCTATCAGATTCCTGGAAAAAGTACCAACTATCTGCTGCAATCCTTCATATCTATAAAGTACTATATCTTGGACAGATCTCTTTAACAGTGCTCATGTCCTTCAGGAATTTGAGGTATCAACTAAAGTTAGGTAAATCTGGAAATTATTTGCCCACAACAAAAGACTAACAACCAAATCATCAGTTTTCATATCATCATACAATTACTAAGAGGTGAAAACTAGATCTCATGTATGACCACTTTCATGTATGAGGCCAAATATTATCTGGAATAAATCCATAGTTGCTATGCTACAAATTCATAAACTTGGATCAAACTCCAACCCAAGGATTGAAAATTGAAGAATTTGTGGATAGTACACAATTAGAAAACCTTGTCCAGCGTCACAAACAGCATCATATCCTATTCAGTAAGACACAAAGTTACTGGCTTGTATTGATGGTTGAAAGTGGTCTATCAAGTTACATATGTATATAATAGAATACAGACCACACACTTGTGGAGAAAATGCTTGGATGAAGAATAAGATTTATAACATCATTTTTGCCAGTGTCTTTAACAGTTACCTGGAATATGTTACTATATATTACAGGGCTAATACAAAATGTGGTCTATATAACAAAAAATGTTAATAGCTATTGAAAATAAGCAATGGAGATCTATTCCTTTCATTTCTTTTTGTGCTCTTTTTTGATAACACTGCTGCTGTTTCTTTCAATTGTGATCATTTGCTTCTGCATTTTGAGCTGCTTTTATTTTCAAAACATCTTTTTATGTACAGTATTAGCCACCTCAGGAAATTCTGCAATTAAAAGACTGAGTTTTTTTACAGAGATGTGAAGTAACAACTGTACTGTAGCTATGTATAAATCTCCTGTAAAATAAGCCACATAATCTAGATTGTATTCAGAAATTTATTTTTATTTCTTTTTTTCTATATCTTTTATCTTTTTTCTATAAAATATTCAAGATGTCTTAGAGTAAATCAATTTTTTTGACCCTGCTCATATTATAATTCTGGCAACAGCAGTTCATTTCAGTCAAATTGCTGTATATTTAGGTTACCTACTTCTTTTTAAATGCTAATGAGACATATTTTGAATTCTCTTGACACTGGTATCTTTCTTTTTAGTTGAATTCCTAAATTTCCTGGTATAATTACTTATTTCAAATGTTAGCACAATGGGAAGAGAGTTTTTCTATTGACCTGCCTATGGCATCTGTCAAATGTCTCCTCCCCTTTCGATGACTAATGCCATGCTGCTGTGATCTGTCTGTATGTTTCTTTTATAGTTTCTTTATCAGTTTGAAAAGGGAAGATTGGAAATAAATAAAGTAAGCTGAAAACAATTCCTTGAAATTTGACTTTTGTGATACAAACATCTCCAGGTGCTCCACCAACCATGATATCAGAGAAGGGGTGGGGGAGTGGCAGCTATTATCCAAGAGTCATTGGTTCCTCGCAGGATCCCTGCTCCAGAGACTGTCGGGTGTGAGTCTCTTCTTGTGAAGTTGGACCTAGGGGGTCAAGTGGGCTTGTTTTTGACATACCTACCTCCCAGCTGCGTCACAACAGCCCTGCCTGCACTCCTAGAATCAGTAGCCGTACTGGCGGTTGAGTTCCCCAGACTGATAGTACTGGGGGACTTCAACCTGCCATCTCTAGGCGAACGCTCTGATGGAGCTCAGGAGTTCATGGCTTCCATGACAACCATGGACTTGACCCAGGTAATTCAGGGTCCGACTCATACAGCGGGACACACGCTCGACCTCGTCTTTCTCTTGGGGCAGTGGAGACGTGATCTCGAACTAAGGAGAATAGAGATCTTGCCCTTGTCATGGTCAGATCACTTCCTGCTGATGCTTGACTTTCGGAAGCTACTGCCCCACCGCAGGGAGGTGGAACCAATTAAATGGTTCCGCCCCAGGCGCCTGATGGACCCATTGGGATTTCAGAAGGAGCTTGGAGAGATACCTGACTCCCTTGCCCACAATCTGACAGAGTCCTTGGCAATGTTCCCTCTAATTTTTTTTCAGTGTGAGCAGAAAAGTATAGTGTTTGAGCGGTACATTTTCATGCCTGAGCACCTGAATTTTTTTCACAGATGTCACCTAAGACAACAACGAAATTATTTGAAACTCAAAGTTATGTTTATTCAAGGGACCCGCTTAATTAAAAGTGTTCTATAATATCAGTATGACTTATAATACTGCAAGTCTGCAATATTAAAATACTTGTATAGCGGATCCCTGGGATCCCCCGAAGAGATCAAATCACAACCAGTATGCCACCTTCTTGGTATATTGTTTTTATTTTCATTGAGTTTTTAAAAATGAGCATTATTTCATCCTTTTTTAAATGGAAGATGGAAGTGATGTGCCAGTGCCTGGAAGCTGTCAGGGTCTGCATGGGAGTGAACAAACTTGCACTCAATCCTGAGTGGCTATGGATGTGGCCCCCCAAGGACAGTCCAGATATTCCATCTCTAAGCCTGGGGGGTGAAACTTTACACCCCTCAGAGAGGGTCCACAACTTGGGTGTCCTCCTGGACCTGCAGCTGACATTAGAACATCACTTGTCAGCTGTGACCAGGGGGGCCTTTGCCCAGGTTCACCTGGTGCACCAGTTGCGGCCCTACCTGGATCGGGAGGCACTTCAAATGGTCACTCATGCCCTCGCCACCTCAAGACTTGACTACTGTAACACGCTCTACATGGGGCTGCCCCGGAAAAGTTTTCGGACACTACAATTGGTCCAGAATGCAGCCGCGCGAGCGATATTGGGTGTACCAAGATACACCCATGTTACACCTATCCTCTGCGAGCTGCACTGACTCCCTATTGGTCTCCGAATGCGTTTCAAGGTGCTGGTTATTACCTTTAAAGCTCTACATGGCCTAGGACCCGGATATCTGCGAGACCATCTTCTGCCGCATACCTCCCAACAGCCGATAAGATGACACAAGGTGGGCCTTCTCCAGGTGCTGTCGACCAGACAATGTCGTCTGGCGACCCTCTGTAGCTGCTCCGACTCTATGGAACGATCTACCCCCAGAGATCCGGATCCTTCTCACTCTCACGGCCTTCCGAAAGGTTACCAAAACCTGGCTATTCCAGCAGGCCTGGGGCTGTTGACCTCATGAATGAGGTTCAGCCCCGCCTAGATTGAGTGTATGAAGTGATCTTTTAATCTGTTTTTTTCTCTCTCTATTTTTAATTCTTTATTTTTGGAAATGTATTTCTGTAAGCCGCCTGGAGTCCTTCGGGATTGGGCGGCCTATAAATTTATTAAATACTTAAAATACTTAAAAAGTTTTAATACTCTGATACCAAGGTAGTGACTAAATGAATTCTGTAGGAAGTTTAAAAGTAACACATCAACATAGTTGCCACCTATTCATATTTTATGGATTTGGCCAACATAGTGCCTTCACTATTTGAAGTAACATGTAGCCATTGTGACTACCAATTGTTGATAAGTAGCTTAAAATTAATTAATATTAGTGATTTATTTGAAGCAACTCAGAATTAAGATTAGCCACATTTTGCTTCACATTAAATGTCAAGCGATGGTTCACTGAAAAGCAAATCTAAGTCATAAGTATGACTTGATAAGCCACTGTTATTTATAGTAGATAAAACAACAACATACCATTTTCTAGCATTAAAATTCACTGTTATCTTGCTATCCATGTTCTTTTGGCACAGTTTCTTCTAATACCACAGCTAGATGATAAGTCTTAGAAACCAGCCATCTCCCATTTATCATTCGGGAATGGGCATACTGAGTAGATGATATATACCTTATAAGTTGGTAACATTTATGATTTTGCTTTGTAGCTGTGACTGAAGCCGTGCATGTTATGGTGCCTGAGACGAGACAGGTGGCAATGCTCTTTCAATCAGTTGTGCTTCGATGCCACTTTTCAACTTCTTCCACACAACCAGCTGTGGTGCAATGGAAATTCAAATCCTATTGCCAAGATCGCATGGGACAAGCTCTGGGAGTTGTCTCCGCAGGGATCCAGGCAATAAACAAGAGGAACTTGGAATGGGATCCGTACTTGGACTGTGTGGATAGCAGGAGAACTGTCCGCATTGTGGCATCCAAACAGGGCTCGGTGGTCACGATGGGAGAGTTCTACAAAGGAAGAGATATCTCCATTCAACATGGTAATTCAATCTGCTTATTATTTTATTATGACCTAAGTTTTTCTTTAGCTATTATAAATAACAAATAAAATGAGATAATAGTATATTATGTTATGAATACTACAGAACATCAGGTTATAAACACTACAGTGTATTATGAATAGTAGCATATAAAATGAGTAGCATACAAAATCAGTAGCTTATAAAATTAAAACCAGTTTGGTCTAGTGGTTAAGGCACCAGGCTACAAAGCAGAAGACCATGAGTTCAACTCCTGACTTAGCCATGAAAACCAGCGGGTTGACTTTGGGTTAGTCACTTGCTCTCAGTCCAGCTCAGAGGGTTGTTGTGAGGAAAACAGGTGGAGGAAGGTGTGTTGGATGTTCACTGCCTTATTTGTAAAAATAATAAAGGCAGATACAAATGAATAAAAAATTATTTTAGAGTGTAGTATAACATTTTAATTATAGTTTATTATAAATATTTAATTGCACTCTTCCTATACCCTGTAAGTTTATATTTAAAGGTATCTAAATTTTTTGAAAAACATTAAACTGAACAGGACAATTGCAAATGATGGCAATGTAACTATTTTCTAAGAAATGTAGCAACAATTATCCAAATTCTTAAAAAACATAAAATGAAAAAAAGATATTTTACTCATCAACAAGTAAACATAATAGATACTAGGCAAACCTTTGAGGACAGCATGACAGAATTGTGGGTGTTATCATTGAGAAGAATGATATAAAAATAGTTAATTTGTTTCCTGACTAGAAAACAGCTTTACTAGCTTTAACAGCTAAGCAGCTTTGCTACCATGCAGTTGAGAATAAAAAAATGAAAAGTTATTTCATTGAGATAATTGTTATTGTATACTTTACCTAGGCATTCTTACTGCTATAGATAATTGTTATTGCAATTTTATTTTCTCTGACTTGATTCCCAATATCTTTGATTCTTGTTTTAAGTATTTAAGGGGAAATAATTTCCTGCATACCACTCATGAAAAATTTACATAAAACTGGTATAGTATATCTTGCGTTTGTGTCCACAAGCTCTTTAATTTTTTCCAGGTTTTCTTTTTTAACTTTTGGTTTCTTCTCCGTAAGGTGTAAAATTAGTAATATATAAAATAAATTTTAAAGACATTCCAAATAAACAATACATTTGCAAACTTTTGCTGAATCTATTTAATAAAAACTATCAAGCCATTTTGCATCTGAATGGAATGAATGAAAATAAATGATGAGACAATAGGATAAATTCAGTGAATTGAGAAATCAGAGTTCAGCTTTCTCCTCAATAAACTAGTGAGCATTTTGGGGGTTCTTTATCATAAGAGATTATATTGCTCAAAATACATGTTGTCATTAATGTTTCCAGGGTTAAAGACAACATGGATAAGGATAACTTTGTCATAGGTATCCTTTAATTAATTTTGGCTATTAGAATGGTTTAAAGCATCCTCTCATGCAGAATTAAGCACCTTATAATTTTGTGTAATTTATCTACATAGAGCCATGTCTTATAATCCTTAAAGATTTATTGCCTTCCTTTTTCTTACTAGCCCCAATTGATTATGCTGATTTTCTCCTTTAAATCTCTAAATGATTTGGCAATGAAATAACCTGAAAACTCACTTCCCTTCATTCTGCTTTTCATTGCATTAAGATTTTCAGAGGGGATCCTTCAGTGTACGATTTCATTATGCATGCTGAAAGAAATCAGCTTGTTTGGGTACTGCTCAGAGTTCGAATACTTTCTGAAGGAGGTACTATTGTTGCCAATAATTGTCCTTTCCTAGATTTATAAATGTTTTAAATTAAGTCATGTTGGTTCCTGATCTGATAATAATACAGTAATGCTCTTATTCTGTAATTTCATGTTGTTATAGCACAACCTTTTGTGTGTTAAAGGTTGAAATGTCCTCATCCTGCAAAGAAAAACACCCCCCCTCCCAAACTCTCTCAGGAAATGTTTCATTTACTCTCACCAAAGTATTTCTACATTGGAACAAGCTGTTCCAATGTTACTATAAGTGTCCCACCCTGAAACAGGCTGTTCTGACTGTGGAATGATTTTCAGTGTGAGATTTTAGGGTTGGAAAATTCCAGCCTTGTAAGATTTAGCAGACCTCCACTGGATAATCCTGTAATAACTTTGAATAAATATTTTTTTTCCAATATAGTATTGAAATGCATCAGATTTAGATGTCTAATTCAAATTTCTGGTGCAAAAATTACTGTTATTTATTTTTTCCTGTAGTCTCTGCCTAATTTTTTTTCTGAAATTAATATGATTTGAAAAAAAGGCTATAGTTTCTTTTTATACAGGTAGTCCTTGACTTATAACAGTTTGTTTAATGACCATTCAAAGTCACTGAAAAAATGACTTTGGCCATTTTTCACACTTATGACTCTTGAAGCATCCTCATGGTCACATGATTTACATTCAGATGCTTGACAACTGCTTCATATTTATTACGGTCACAATGCCTGGGCTCATGTGACCATATTTTGTGATCTTTTGACAAACAAAGTTGGTGGGGAAACCAGATTCATTTAACAACCATGTTACAAATTTAACAACCGCAGTGATTCACTTAATAAATATAGCAAGAAAAGTTGTAAAAGTTGTAAAAACACACTTAACAAATTTCTCACTTAGCAACATAAATTCTGGACTCAATTATGGTCGTAAGTCCAGGACTAACTGTACCGTTAATCTCAAATTGCTCATGTATTTCCTGACGCAATGTAATAAAGTAAATCCTTGTGTTTTAGCAAAATCATTTAAACTTTCTGTATCATTTTATCAAAGAGTTTAAAAAATAAACTTGTAATTCTTTACTACACTCATCTCTTAACTTCTATATATCATATAGATTTATTGATAACAAACATCTATAAAAACTAATTATTTTAGTTTTAAAAGATTTAATCAGTTCTAGTATTTTGGGGTCTCAGAAGCTGAAAATGTTATGGGTACAAAGAATGTTGATAGCTATAAGTGTTGTAGCTATAAATACTGCCATTGAGTTACATCTGCTAGGTGATATTTGTGTCTTAACAGAGTGTAAGAAGTCAAAAAGAAAGCTAATAGCACGAGAAAGGGGTAAAAAGTAAAATAAAAATGGAAAAAAAATACAATCTAGCAAGTTATAAGTACAATTATAACTTGCTAGATAACTTTCTGCATGATAGTCCTGACTTAGTGATTGGTTGCTTAGCAACTGTTTGAAGTTGCAATGGACCTACCTATAAGAAAGAAAGAAATCTTTCTTATTTTATAAAGTTCTTGCCAAAATTCTCTATCTTCCAAAATCTTGAAAGAAAGCCCAACTTAAATTGTCAAAGGCTTTCTCTGCATCTAGGAAAATGCAGCTTGTTTTTCATTATGTTGCTTCAAATATTCCAATATGTCCAAAACATTTCTAACATTGCCATTTACTTATTCTGTTAGGTAAAACCCCACATTGACCCTCATTAATAACTTCTTGCTAAAATGGTTGTGAACAATTATAATTGACTACTCAATAATATCACTAGCAATAACACTTAGACTTATACACTACTTCATGGTGCTTTACAGTCCTCTCTAAGCAGTTTAGAGAGTCAGCACATTGCCCCTGACAATCTGGCTCCTCATTTTACTGGCCTTAGAAGGATGGAAGGTTGAGTCAACCTTGAGCCGTTCAGAATCGAACTCCTGGCGTGAGCAGTGAGTTAGCCTGCAGTACTTCATTCTAACCACCGCACCACCACAGTTATGCAATAATTATATCAGCTCAAAGGTCCCTGTGAAACCAAATAATAAAAAAAAACCTTGTGTGACAATCCCAGGTTCAAAAAAACTTACTGTAATTCTCTTGCTCTCTGAAGAGTCCTTGATTTTTCCGGTGGTATTTTTAATGAATTAAATTTCATCACTCCAGATAAGAAAAATTAATGTTGTCAATAGCATCTAGGTATTAGGTACCTCTCTCTGTCTCTCTTTTTGATTCTTGCTTGTTTTATATTTTGTGTTAGATGCAGACCTCCACATTGGAAAATTGATGTGGGGAGACAGTGGATTGTATTATTGCCTCGTTATCACACCTGATGATGTAGAAGGCAAGAATGAGGATTCAGTGGAGTTACTTGTTTTGGGTGAGTTTTACCCTACTTATATCTTATATAAATGCATGTTTATTCAATAAATATTAAAAACAACAATTCTTGTAAATTTGCACGTGCCTCATTCATGAATTCTGCACTTTACATTGTTTTTTGTTTCAGAATAAGACTGATGTAAGATGAGGCCAGCAATACTGTTTCACAATCAATTTGCACTAATTTAACACTGTTTTAGTGTAATAACTGGCACATAAAGGTAGATTTAAAAATAACAACAACACTAGATTATCAAATTAAAAGAATGCCAGAGGAAATGTACAGATATAAATTTTAAAATATAGCAAATTTTGTATGGCCCTCAAAATGCTTGAACCTTTGATTTAAAAGATAACAGTAACTATTCCAACATATAAGCAGTTGTGCAAGAAAAATGTTCCAATCAAGCCAAAACAAATACATCTGAAAATTTGGGGACGGTATAAATGGATTGGCCCAGTATTGGATTGTTTTATTTTTCAAAGTTGAATTGAACCTTGCTATATAAATAACACCAGAAAGCAGCCAGAGACCAGATGATACTGTGTGAAATATGTGTATCCAAGTGTGATGGTGCTTGATTTGTTCCTGAATGCAAATTGGTAGATTTTACAGGCCAGCTACTGATTCGGCCCATTACTAATCAGCCACGATATACATGAGTTTAAACAAATTCTTTTGAGAAATGATCAATAGAGCAACAAGCAGGTTTTTATTATCTAAAATTTAATAAATTTATTTTTTAAATTTGTACCTTGACCTTGATTACTGATCTTTGATATATTATGCTATATTTATATTGTCTATATCTTATTCCCAAACACTTTATAACAATTCTATTGTCTTTTATTGCTTGAGCTTAAGTCAAAATCTCTAGCCACCATTTAACCACTTTCAAATTGGCTTTTTTTTTTTTGCTGTCAGCTGTTGTTCTAAACTGCTGCTGAAAGACTGACTTGGCAGTTTCTCAGTCTATGCTGGCAGTGAGAAAAAGGTACTTCACCAGCAGCCAGCTGGCTGAAGCTTTTCAGCATTTCTGCTGGAGCAGTGAAGCTTCTGGGCTGTGCTTCTCCTTTCAATTTATCTGCTGCTGGTCCAAGCTTGCTCCTCCTCTATCATTAGCTGCCTGTTGAAGTTGATGACTCCACTCCCTCAGCTGAAAATTCATTCCTTCTCTTCCCACACAAAATACATCTTTTTTCCAAATGCACTTACACACCCACACTCTGGAGCTTGCAGCTTTCCTTTTTATAATTGGAGTCCAGATGTGGGGCAGTGCCTTTCAGTCCTGCTGGTCACTGCAAGGCTTTCCTTCCACAGGATTGAAAGATGTTTTTCTGCTCACGGCGAAAGCCCTTTAAATTCGTGACAGAAGAAGATTTTTATCCGGAATCCTTCTGCTCTTTCTATAATTCATGAAAAAATAATAACCAATGTGTTTTTGCTGAACTTCCAAAGGCTTGTTTTTCTTAAAAAAATAGCTGGTAACAAATGCTATATGTTTTACAAATAGTAAAAGCAAATAAATAAAAATAGTCAACATGAAGATAAAGATTATAAATAAATTACAGCTGGGGGATCGCATGCCAAGCCCAGCAACATAGCAGCAGCCCTGAAGCAACCACAGCTTCCCCAATTTTCATTCTTCCAGGAGCCAAGGGTTTTTGGATTTTGGATACATTCCTGAGTTCAAAAATGTTGCCCTCCAATCAGAGATGATATTCATCCGATTCGGACCAATTTACCCAAACCATTTTTGAGGCTAGACGCATGTGTCTTCCACACATGCGTGCACAAAGCACATGCATGGAAGGCCAGGTGCCTGTGCAAGCGAGTGGGTGCATGCACGGCGAACCAGTGGTAACAAAATATGAAACCCACTGCTGACTAAGATGCAGTGTTTTGCTCATTTAAAGACCATGACGAGTTTTATAGCATGTGGAGAATCATACAGCAATATTTTCTTCAAGCTCTTAGCATTTCTTTTCTCTGCAACACAAAGCTTCCTATAAATCCTGAAACATCCTAAGGTTTTGTTTCTCTCTGGATTAAAGTGAAAATAATTGTTTTGATGCTTTAGGAGAAACTCTTCAAAATCACCAGGTATGTGTCACTGGATAATAAACAGAAGTTTTGAAGTACTACAATCACAGGAGTAATCAAATATACAGTGATTTAGTTCTTTTCTAGCTTGCATTAGTAAAAATAAGTATTTTTAAATGGTCAGTTGTACTTCATTGGCTTTCATATTTTAAAAACTGTAGGAGTCAAAACATAAAAATTGCTCATGCCAACGTTTCAGTTAGATTCTTTCAGAATAAGATTTATTGCAAAAAATTAGAAAACTTTTATTTAAACAGAATATAGATTATTGGAAGATTTGGCCTTTTCTTAAATGGGTATGAATTTTGTCTTCACAATTTGAATAACTACAAATACTGGTATTTGCTTTTATTGAGAAACTGTGCCACAAACTAAAAAAAACCATTAATGATTTAAAGTTGTGTCATACCATGATTGCTCAGTGAGACACAATACCAAGTACAAATAGTCCTCAACTTATGACTAAAATTAAGCCCAAAATCTCTTTTAATAAGTGAGACAGGTGTGAAATTAATTTTGCTCCATTTTACAACTTTGCTTTGCCACAGTTGTTAAGTTTTAAGTTAGTCACATGGTTGTTAAGTGAATGTGGCTTTTCCATTGATTTTGCTTATCAGATGGTCACAAAGGTTGATCACGTGACCCCTGGACACTGCAATTCTCATAAATATCAGTCAGTTGCCAGGCATCTGAATTTTGATCGTGTGACCATGGAGATGCTGCAATAGTCATAAGTGTGATAAATGGTAATAAGTCACTTTTTGCAGTGCCATTGATCAAATGGTCAAATGGTCACTAAATTAATTGTAAGTTGAGGACTACCTATAAGTAATCATTATGTTGCCAACAGACTGTGCAACAGTTTCTGATTTTAAAAATAATATTTTGATACATCAGGCACAATGAGAGAAATAAACTTTATTTTTGAATAAGTAATATATATGATTTTTATAGAAAACTTCAATAAGAGATATATAAATGTAGTATTTGTTACTAGATGCTTTTGAATTAAAGCACTGCATCATGAAAATGAATTACAGGTGAAATGAAAATTTGTTTTAATACAAGTTATAAAGTAATTATTCAGGGAAATTCTAAAACAGTAGATGATATGATTTAAACAGTTGTCCATTTAGCCACCTGTCTCAATGCATCATACATTTGCTGCTTGGGAGTAAGTATAGAAACCTATTACTATTATCTTTAAATTGCAGCTTTTTGAATGTTAAAATAATGCAATTTTATTGCAGCTGATGGCTCACCAGGAGAAGCGTTTTTTGAATTTGCTTTATTAACTGGAGTGATGATTAGCAATAGCAATAGCAGTTAGACTTATATGCCACTTCATAGGGCTTTCAGCCTTCTCTAAGCGGTTTATAGAGTCAGCATATTGCCCCCACAGTCTGGGTCCTCATTTCACCCACCTCGGAAGGATAGAAGGCTGAGTCAACCTTGAGCCGGTGAGATTAGAACCGCTGAACTGCAGGTAACAGTCAGCTGAAGTGGCCTGCAGTACTGCACCCTAACCACTGCGCCACCTTGGCTCCTTAATTATTTTTTATAATTTATTACTCTGAAAGTTTAAGTTGCTTATATTATATTTAAAAATATTACTGCTAAGATAGGGAAACAACATGATTTCTAAACTGTACAATTCATAGAAAAATCAGTAAAATACATAGAAAACTTATTTTTTCCTCTTATAGCATATGGCATAATGTCTAGAAGATAAACAAACCCTACTTTTGCAGAATGTATGTGGTTTGGTGAATTGAGGGACATATAATCTCTTACATCCATAGGAAGAAATTATAGATACTTCTATTGGCAGATTTTAGAAGGAATGATGTAATAATTAACCATGGTCTGTATACATACTGTATGTATACATTGAGGAAATGTATTTTAAATCCTGTCAAGTTTTAAATATTCAGCATAAAATTACATGTTATACAATATAATGTGAAATGGAAGTCAGAAAATCCTCCACGAGTAGATTACTTAAACTATGACAGTCTAAGTAAATTATTCTGATTTTATGTTATTTTTCTAAAGGCTTCCAGTAGCGTGTTTTGCAGTAACTAAAACAGATGTTATCTTTGAAATGCATGGGATGCTGACGTTTGGGATTCAGTCTATTGGTATTCTGAATCATAGATTAGCAGCTGGCAGTTCGGTTCTCCTTGGAGATAGCTGCCAGCCTCTTCTCCAATACTCAATGCTGAAATGTTCTTTTGAGAAGATTACTTTCACAAGCTGCCTGGGGATCTCACTGTGGTCAATCAGATATAGCTGCAGGCCAATTTTTAGAACAAGTTATTATACATTCAAAAATCTTTTTTTCCCCTCTAAGTACCTGATACCGAAGGTGATCGTATTAAAGACTATTATCTTGCTGAAATACTCAACATTAGGTTGAGAGCCAAGAAATTTAAAATCTTTCCCAGATCTGCAAAAAGATCAACCCAAATAGCTTGTTGAAAATATTAGCTGATAATGAAGAGTTGTCCATAGGTCCACAGTAAAGCATTGTTTATATCGCAGTGAACTTCACCAGAAAGTTGTCGGAAGGAAACCTTCATCAGAAAAGTATTAACTAAAGGGAGGGTGGGGGAGACCTTGATAAGCCTGAAACAATTGGGAACAATGTTTTTTGGAGTGATGAAACAGAAACAGAATTATTTCACCATGATCACAAGAGATATATTTGGAGAAAAAAGGGACGAAGCATTTAAGGAAGAGAACATCCCGTTAAGCATGGGGGTGGCTCTATTAATGGCACTGTGCCACAGAAAATACTTGTGTGGGTTGGCAGAAGAATGGATTCCATTCAATATCAATACATCCTAGAAGCTAATGTCCTATAATCAGTGAAAAAATTGAAGCTACAAGGTTTGGAATGACCTTTAAAATTCCTAGATTTGGATATTATTGAGAATCTATGGGAATATTTCAAATGTGAAGTGTGTACAAGGAGACCTAAGGTTATTACTAAGAAAGAAAAGTTCTATAAGGAAGTGGAGTGGGGGAATTAAACAGCAACAGTAGTCTGCTAACTACCCACAGAAACATTTGGAAACTATTATTTCTATCAGAAGAGGATTTACAAAGTACTAATTGAAAATTAGTCCAAACATGCATTTGCCATATTCACCTGCCATATTTGCATATTATTTCAAATATGTAAGTAACTGCATATAAATATTATATATTCAAATTTGCAGAAAGATTTATTTATATTTGTACTCTGCTGTAATCAATCAAAAATTAGTGATTAAACATATAGAAGTTGTGACAGTTTCTGTTTACTTAGGATTTATTAAAACCTACAATTTGAACAAGAGAAATCTGCAGAAAAGCCAGGTTTTGAGTAGTTTCCTAGAATGTTTGGAGCATTCTTTACTTGGGAGATAAAAAAAAGGCAATTGTCAGGTTATCGCACATTTCACCTCATGTGCATTGGGAGACCCCTCCCTGTAGGAAAGCATGGAGTAGGCCAATTCTTATTGGAAGAAATGGTCCTTTTGATATCTAGGAGCGTGGTATGTAGAACGTTAAAGGGCATAACCAGCATTTGAAATGGACAAGGATCAAATTATCAACTAGTACAGTGAATGAGATATTGGGATTATATTTATAGATATATACAAATCAAGACCTAATTATTGTAATAGTCAGAAAATAAGTTGGAAGGAACCTTGGAGGTTTTCTAGTCCAACCCTCTGCTCAAGCAGGAGACGTTATACTTTCTGGACAAATGACTGTTCAGTCTCTTCTTAAAAATTGTCAGTATGGAACACCCACAATTTCTGGAGCAAACTGTTCCACTGATTAATTACTATCACTGAATCTGTTATCACTCCTTAAGCAAACCATTGCACTTGGACTAATTGAAGCTTCCAAGTCATCTTACAAAGCAGCCCATGTTGTATATGTTACATACTGACAGACAGTATGGTGGGTTCCACCAAGGTCCTCTGATCTGGCGGGAAAATACTGAATGGTGATTGGCTAAGACATTTGACAGCACCCTATAAAAGGGAATGCTGTCAAACAGAAGGCTGCTGGATTGTACATAGTTATCACTAATAAAGAGCTGTTGTTATTGTTAGCTTGATTCTGCCTCTTCCATTCACCCGCTCTAACAGTATATAACATGTTGCAATAGTTTACATTTGTAGTGACAAGGACATGAGTAATTTATCATGGCTTTCCAATCTAGTTAGGCTGGTAGTGTGGCGTCCTAACCAGACATAGTAGTCACAAATAAAAAAAGTGTAGCAACCAACCCCCATTCAAATAGCCTTTGGCCCAACAGAACTTTCTATGATCCTATTCTCTTCCTGTTTGTCAATACATTTAGGACACTTCTTTTATTGATCTTGCTAAGCAACTAAAATAGCCACCAATTTCACAGGCTCGCCTTTCAGGTGGATCTACTCAGTACTACAGCAGCCTACCAAGACTTCCTTTCTATTGCTAAGGTTCTACTGCACAATTGTACAATGTAATATATATTATACTACTACTCAAATATACTATTATATTTGAGTCCTAAACCTATAAACAGATTATAATATTTCTACAGATACGTTATCTATGAGTTCTACTGACCTGGAACTGAATACTTGTTTTTGAAGCAGTTCTTATATATCCTATGCACTTACTCTAACCTGTAAGTAATGCAGTTTCTTCAAGTATCTTCCTTTTCTATAACTTGCATGACACTGCTGGCAGCTTCTTCAGTCTGAGTTCAGGCTTGTCCCTGTCCTTTTATCACTGCTTTGAAATACTACTTATTGCCCAATGATCTCCCCATCATTCCTTATTACTTGCCAACCTCAGCCATACATTGTTAACAAAGGTTAATGGTTCAATTCAAAGGCCTCAGCACTAAAAGTTTCTATGGTAACAGCCCGTATGGCTATTTCTGTGTCTGTGAAAACTTTGATGACTGGCAAATTTTGCCACTTTTTTCCATGGATTGACAATCTCCAAAAAGAACTGAAGGGAAAGCAGCTTTAATTCTATCTGAGGGAGCAAGGAGGAATTAATTAAATGACCACACACTGTTAATAAATCTCCCAGCAGATTGCTGGATGCCTCTCTGATTTACAAGAAACACATTTCCTGTTCTGTGCATTTGAAAAGTTATTGGAATGCTTAGGTCAGAAGAATGTTACAGCTTGGCTGCACACATGCACTGTTGGGAGTATCCCTCCAAAAAGAATTCCTGCAAAAGTTGCACAACTATATAACTATGAACAATACACATTCGCTCAATAATGTAATTATGATATTTTTTTTAATCCTATGCTTAAATTGCTGTCAATGTAGTTGCATATTTGCTTGCTTTTTGTTTGTTTTGTCATATCGACCACAATATTCTTTTTCTTTGACATGTTTCCTAATTTTGTGCATATCTTTGTTCAGCAAGGGATAAAATTCCGAGAGTTCCACACCTTATTAATTTCCTGAGATTTCCATAGATTATTGTGTATGAACATATCAACAGTTGCTAGTTGCTTATCTCATGTGTGAGAGTTTTGCATCCGAACATTGCCTTAAAAATGCTTCCAATTCAAAGATATTTGTCCAGCTTATTTTTATCTCCGTTTTTCTAGACAATTTGATGTGATGGCCTTTTTATCCACAAAGATAGAGAGAAAAACATGATACAGATAGAACAGGCTTCATTTACTAATCTTATGTTTTAGTGTACCATATATACTGTACAGTGTACAGAACTTTAGATGTCTAGAATAAAAATATAGGTTTATATTGCCAAATAACCAAAATATCAGCAAACTTAAAACATATGCCTCAAGCAAACCTCATATTTTATAGAATAGAATCCAAACATCCCAAAGTTACAATGCTAGTTTTCCTATCTAATTTATTTTTTTACGATACTAACCTATTACCATATTGTTTACTTTTTCAGCCTAATGCTTTCTTGTTGAGGAGGATTGTTTTGTCTTTTTGCACCTTTGGGGTCAATCTAGCTTTTCTTTGCTTTTATTCCATAGCTAACTTCTGGGTATATGTCTCCTTTCTCAGTTTTATACATTCTTATATTCTAAACAAGGCACTGGATAACAAATAGTTTGCTTCCTGAACACTTTGACGTGTATCTTATAAATTTTTGGCTGCTAATCATGAATAGTATGTAATTTAATCTATCCAGTACCATTTTATAGAAATCTTCTGTTTTTATACAATGGCAATATTCAATATTTAGTTCCTAGTGGCTCTGCTACATACATGAAAGAAACATAGGAAAACATGGAAATGTTGAAGCACATCCAGTACACCAGTTACAACTAGAATACCCATGGGGATCTAAACAAAGTGGTTCTAATGCTTGGAATGCAGCTTGGATATATGTTGTTTCATATGCAAATGAGGCAAGAGAGTTCATTACATTAAAAAGAAAGAATTTGGTTCCACTCTGAAAGAATTTGGTTCCAGGACAGAAAAATGTGGTACATGAACAACTTATTGGTCCGACAAATTATTTTTGGCTCTGCTTCACAGAAAACTTAGACTGATTAAAATTTTGTGAAAGGGATCAACAATGAAAGTGCAGGTTTTCCTTATTTTAGATAGATGTTTTGAAGAATAACTGATGCCAAGATTAAGAAAAGTATTTTTCCTGACCATAAATCAGATACATCACCAGTGACAAGTGCAGTGGTGGGTTGCGGCGGTATGCCCCGGTACGGGTATATCTGTGCCTGCCAGGAGCACTGGGTACCATTCCGGTACGGTGTTCTGGAGGGCCTACCCGCCCACCTGAGCTCCTTACCTGTATTTGAGCTCTTCGATGCTTCCGCGCACGGAGCGTACGGTGCCTGCGCAATGTTGCACTGAGCAGCTGGAGCATTACATAGGCGTCGTGGAGGTAAGGACGCACACGTGTGCTATATGCATGCATGTGGGAGACGCAGAGCCCTGTTGCACCATACCGGTTGCACCGGGATCTGGAACCCACCACTGGACAAGTGGTTCTCATATCTGCTAATGGGACCAAAGTTATTTGCCTGGAAAGCATTGAAGGATATCATTGAGAATTTTCTTGGTAATTATAGAGCACCAAACTACATTCAGCTGCTTTACAAACTTCTTACAGCATAAAAACCACGAAGCACAACCTGTCAGTGAGGATCCAATTTCTGCATTCACACTTGGACTTATTTCCTGAAAATCTAGGTCTAGTTAGTGATGAACATGGTGAAAAGTTTCACCAGGATATTGCCACAATGGAGAAATGCTATCAGGACAACTGGAATCCATCAATGCTGACTCATTATGGTTAGACATTGCAACACGATGCATCAGACACTGAGTACAAATGAAAATCAGCAGCTAAAGGCTTGTAGCCCTGTTGAACTCATGCAGAGTATAGGAAACATACAATTAAATACATTGTAGTATTAAAAAATTAATTTCATATTTCTCAAGATTCTTACATGATCACCGTCATTCTGAAATTATATTTGTAATCAGCTTGAATGGGTCTATTGTAATTATCAAAAGTTTTTTAGGAAGCAAAACTTTTGAACATTTTTTTGTTATGCAGTGAAACCAGTGCTAGTTACTTTTGTCGGCTCTGCTCTATTTTTGTTACAACTCAATTATATGCACATCTCAAATTTCTGCTTAAGCATGTGAGGCAGCAGGTGCCTTTATCAAAATGACTGAAAAGCAGCTGTTATATGTACTTGCACAAGGGATATAATCAGTATACAGTAGGAATGAAGAAAATGACAGTGTGTGCTAGATTATTATTATACAAAGAAGGGTAAACTTGCCATTTGAATATTCAAACCTTCTGAGACAGATTTAAGAAATTGGGCCATGCAGAAAGAATAGTAGGGAAATAGTTGCTCTGAAACATAGACATATGACTACAGGGGTCTTTTGTCTGCATTAATAGAAATAATCTATTTATCAAATTTCTTCAGTTTGCTATCCAAGGAGGAAAGGCAATAACAAAAGGAAGGAAGAGTGATATGTTACCTTGGATAGCTTAATATGCTGTTTTTACTTATTGGATTGTTCCGTATCCTATTTATTTATTAAATTTGTTTTCTCTCCATCTCGCCATAATGTTTAGACTTTGCTTTTGAACTGAGTTTTGGCACCTCTTCCAGGCTTGGATATATTGCATTGTACAGTTATGAAGATAAGGGA
Organism: Thamnophis elegans; assembly: GCF_009769535.1. Classification (NCBI taxonomy): domain Eukaryota; kingdom Metazoa; phylum Chordata; class Lepidosauria; order Squamata; family Natricidae; genus Thamnophis; species Thamnophis elegans. The sequence goes on from NC_045546.1 coordinate 39,590,096, forward strand.
AATGTGGAATAAATGTTCTACCGTGTAGGAATGAAAGCTTGCTTCACCCAGGAAAAATGTCCCTTACTTGAAACAGTCCTGGGACAAGTGGGAAGTGCCACTTATTAGTATGGGTATTAGTATTAGTATTAGTATTTACTGTATATCAGCCCTATTCAAATACCATGTTACTCATACCTATATTCCTTACTTCAATCTCTAGAAGATAATTATTGTTATTGTTATTTCATTTTTTAATGATTCTTTTTGGCAGCTAAGAGTGCCAAATTATGTAATATATGTACCGTATTTATCGGCGTATAACACGCACCGGCGTATAACACGCACCCCCCATTTTAACACAAAAATTTGAGTAAAATTTTTTTTCATTAAAAATAAATGACTTGGAAGCTCGGAACTTAATGTTGGATTAAAATTTATAACATTAGAACATGAATTATAACATTAACTCCTCTTAAAAGGCAAATATGAAATGAAAAAACACCTCTTTGAGCAAAAGAACTTAATCAGAATCACTGCTTTTTGGAAAACCAAAAACCTCTTCCTCATCTTCACTCTCTCCCTCTTTTTTCCCTTCCTTCCCCCTTCCTCTTGCCTATCAACTTCATCCTCTTTGTCTTTCTGCTCTTTCCCTCTCTTCCCCTTTTCTTCCTACCTTCTTCCTTCTCCCTCCCTTCTTCTTTTTCTTCCTTTCTTCTTCCATCTTCCTCCTTCTTCCATTCTTTCTCCTTCCATCCATCTTTTCTCCTTCCATCTTCTCCCCCCCTCCCTTCTTCTTTTCCTCCCCCCTCCCTCCTTCCTTCCTCTCCTTCCCTTTCTCACACACAGGAAGGGGAGGGGGGCTATCTAGTCGCTTTCACAGCATAATTTCTTTATCTAACTTTTAAAAAACTGTGTGCAAATCAAACGAGATTTTCGTAACCTGCGAAGCACCAAGTTATATTATGTTGTTACAAATTCGCAGCTACTCCATTCTTTCTGATAGGGAACTACATTTCCCAAGATGCCTCAGGTCCTCAAAGCGCTGAACGCAGCTTTGCAATTGACTCCAGCGAGGCCTGGCAGCCGCCGGCTGGGGTGGTTGTCAGGGCGATGCGGAGCGGACGCGCCGTTTGTTACTGCTTCCAGCAATCAAGACGGACAAGGGAAGCGACTGAAACGGACGCTGGCCGCAGGAGAGCGAGGCTGCTGCTGCGGCTTCTGTTTCAGTAGGGAAGAAAACTTCCTTTCGCTTCCCGAATTTGACTGGGTCCCGGGGCTTCTGCCGGGTGGCAGAAGCCCGGGAAGCGAAAGGAAGTTTTCTTCCCTATTGAAACAGAAGCCGCAGCAGGAGAGCAGGGCTGCTGCCGGCCGTTTCACCTTGCGCAGCGAATTTGACTGGGTCCCGGGCTTCTGCCACCCGGAGTATCGGCGTATAACACGCAGGCAGGGTTTAAGCTTGCAATTTTAGTTTTAAAACTGCGTGTTATACGCCGATAAATACGGTAATTATATGATGATGTCTTTACCCCTCTTTTTCTCTCTTCTGTGTGTACCTCTATTTGTTTTGAACCAACAGAAAATTACAGTACTCTTGTTCAATTATTTGCCACTGAATTCATCAATACTATATTACATAGCTCCTGAAGTGGCAGAAGGAGGGTTAGAATTAGCATGCAAACTGCAAGTTGTCTCCACACTGACTCTGGGGGCCTAATTGCATCTATAAGGTCTGGTAGTTCTTTGCTCTCTGCAGCAATTTCTTCTAGATGCTGCAGACTAACACTTCATAGAGCAGCCATGAAGTCATTGGAAAGATGTTCCGATGCCATGATATATCTATTATCTACAAAAATGACAAAAGAACAAGCCTGTGTGTTCCCTGTGGCTCTCTAAGATTTTGAAAAAGCAAAGGAAGAATATTGAAGCTCTTGGTATTAGAGAAGATTCCTGATTATAACATGGGCAGCCAAGAAAACAAACAGAAAGATTGAACAAATCTCTCAATTATAATATCACAGTTTATCACATTCCACAGCCATAAACAACTCTCTTAATAAACTTTTGCTGGTTAAAGTTGAAAGATTAGGTTTTATTATTTGCCAATAGGCAAAAGATGAGATATGGGATAAGAATTTTGGTTGAAATATTAGAGAAAGATTATGTTGAAAATATTTAGACTTATTTTGATGAATGGGCTTATTATTTATTTTTATTTTTTGTTTCTTTTTAAAAATATTTCTCCTTTTCTTCCTCCTCCCCAACTTTGGACACATTATGTGAAAGCCTAGCTCTCTAGTAAAAGTTTTAATCCTGAGAAAAGTGGAAGGAAAGAAAAGAAGAGAATGACTATCAGCAAGATAAAGGAATTCAGTTATATTTGCAATGAGTGCACTCTTGGAAGACCTGAAAGATCAGGTTAGGGGCAGATTGTCATGGAAAAATACATCTATGGGGTTGTTGAGAGTCAACACCAATCGGATGGCACATAATAATAAAAAAGATTTTTGGTTAAAGCAACCTAGAGTTACCTTGAAGTAAAATGGGTGACCTATAAATTTTACAAACAAACAAATAAGTAAGTATAAGAAGGAAAGGAAAATCCTTATGTGCTTTCATAATAAATTCACTTTATTTTCCCCGTTTTTGCCACCACTGAACACCATGCAAAATCCATGTTTTTTATGTGATTTCTCATCAAAGTATATACTGAATGCAGGTTTGATATGCTTCAAAATCATATGATCTCAGATTTTCACTTTAAGAGAAGAAAGTGCCATTATCTTTGGGACTGTTTACAAATTTTTGGTAACAATGAATTGATAATGTGGCAACTACAAATGAACAAATGTGTTGTATAATATAAAATTGACAAATATAAGCAACAATAATCTGTTAATTAGGTATATAATTATATCTCTGTAAATCAAAAGAAATTATTAGCTTCTTTGCCCAACAGCTTACATCCTAAAATTTGATACAACACAGATGATAGTAGATATGAGTGTTAGAAGCAGGCTAGATAAAGGGAGGGGGGAAGGAAGAGAGAAATCTCATATACTGTATTTCATTTGATATGAAACTATGCATTCAGGAGCTTAATTTCAGGGCACAATGAGAGTAAAGGAATTTTGCAAAGATTTTTCAAAACTTGAAAGGTCACTTAATAAGAAAAAGATAGAACATGAACATGAATAGTTGAGTGTGTTAAAATAGATAATTTTGAGGCAATTATATACAAGTAGTTTTATTTAATGACTGCCCTGTTCAGTGATCTTTTGAAGATATGATAGTGCTGAAAAAGTAACTTTATGACTGGTTCTTACATTTACGATTTGCATTGCACACTTCACAGCTGTCTACTGACAAGCAAAGTCTTTGTAGAAGCTGGCAGTAAAACTGCTAGTTGCAGTCTTGTGATGTCTCACCAAATGATCATGTTGTTTAATGACAGGGTTATAGGTCCGAGTTGTGGTCATTAAGCAATGATTACCTTATTCGAATCATATGAGTGAAGAAATAATTGAAGGCAAAGTCAGAAGACCATCAAAGTATGAGTGGACCTTTTGTACTGAATTAAGGAAAGGCAGCATAGAACAATTGTGTATTTTCAATATATTTTTAATAGAATGGTTTTATATACTGATAAGAGATCTAAAGTGTGACAGCATAGAGCATTTCTTCATTACCACAAGTGTCATTCGAATCTTGATTTGATAGAAAATAAAACCAATTTATTTGCTGTGCCTGTTACTAATATCTGATCATTTTGATTGTTTATGTACCATCAAATTGATATCAACTGTTAGTATTCACATATATTTTCTCCAGAAGAGTCTATTTCATCCTAGTCCTTTCAGTGATTTACCCATTGCAGCTATAATTGAATCCATTCATCTTGATGGTTGGTCCTTTTGTTCTTTTTCTTTTTCCTTCCACCTTTGCAAGCATCACAGAGTTCTCAAAAGAATTTGGCTTTTGCATAATGTGTCCAGAATATAATTTGACCCTGGCATCTATTTCTTATTTAAGTGATAACTCTGAATTGATTTGTTCCATGATTCATTAGTTTATTTTGTTGGGTATCTTGGTATTTTCAGGTGTCTTCTCCAATACTAAAATTCAAAAGCACAATATTCTTTCTGTCCTGCTTCAAAGTCCAAACTTCATAAAGTGTCACAGGGAAGCCGTGTCTGATTGTTGTAGGTGTAGACATATATGGACATATCGTGATGTTTGATTATGTCTCCCAAAGTGTTCATTGCTATTCTACCAAGTACTAATCTGTAATATATTTCTTGATTGTTGGTTTCTTTATTGTTGATAGTTAATTATAATAAGCAGAAACTATTCACTTTTTAGTATCTTTTTTGTCAATTCTAAATCTGGGTCTGTTGTCATTTTTTAAATTCTTCTTTCTATTTTAATCTTAGTTCTATTTTTATCACTAGAACATCTATATGATTGATATTTCTAGCTATCAGTGTAGTGTCATCAGCACAGCATGGGTATTGATAGTTCTCTTCCAAATTTATAACCACTCCTATGATCTTTCAATCCGGCTTCCCTAAATGCATATTTAGTATATAGTTTGAATAAATAAGAAAGAATATACAGCCTTCTCTCACTTCTTTGCCAACCTAGACTTAATTTGATTCAGTATGTTTAATTGGTCTGTGGCTTTCTGACCTGTGTATTTTTTGTATGGGGATCTAAAGGCATTGTGATATTCTGAGATGTTCTGAGTTTCCCATTTTCCTAAAAAGCATCTACAACTTGACATTGTTGACACAACTGAGGCTTTTGTGTAAACAGTGAAAAAACGTATTGATTCAATTTGGGCATTCTTTGTCTTTTTCAATTATCCCATGTGGATCAGTGTTGGATAATTTTAAGTATTATTTTATAATACTTCATGTGAAATTAAGGATTTTGTATGATACTTTGGTATTAAGATTTTTTTTCTTTGTTATTGGTGTGTAGAATGACCTCTTCCAATCAGCTGGCCACTGTGTCATTTTCCAGATTTCCTGGCATTGTTTGATAGAACCTTACAGATTCTTCTTTGGCAGCTCAACATATAGTTCTCCCTCCCATATTTCTTTGTTTTTCTTTGATTTTATTTGGGGGGGGATTTTTGTTTTTCTTTGAATCTGTTCATTTACATTTTTAGCATATCAAATACAAACTGAAATGTCCTTCTGAATTTTAAGATCTGAAAGACCTCTTGTTTTTCCTTATCTCTTTTCATCTTTAGTGTCTTCATATGTTGTGTTAATGACGCATTTATTTTCTAATCGCTTTCTATTAAGTTCCTTCCTGGGAACTTTCTGTGTCTTGTTTTTGAATTATCTTTTCTGCTTAGCATTTTTTATTCTTAGTTTGGATGTCTGGATTTCTCTCTTCTTTTTCTTAAATTATGGTAGTCTCTTTTTACTCAGCTATTCTGGTTCTCTATAAATTAGGTTTAAGACTTCAAAGTGATTACTGATGTTTTCTTTTTAAAATGGTAGGTATATGCTTAAAATCATATCATAGAAACTGGTTGGCTTTCTTGTGATGCTTTAGTTTAATTTGGAACTAGCATATGAACAGCTTGTGATCTGTTTCATAGTAATGTCCTAGCCACTTCTTTGCTGTCATAACTGAGCTCATATACTTGCTTGTACCAATAACATAGTCACTTTGATTTCTGTGTATTTTATCTGATAATATAGGGCCATGATGGCGAACCTATGGTACGTGTGCCAGAGGTGGCATGCAGTGCCCTCTTTAATGGCCTGTGAGCCATCACCCCAGTTCAGCTCTGCTGTGCATGCACGTGTGCCTCCTGCTAGCCAGGTGGTGTTTGGGTCTCTGCTGCACATGGCGAGGGATGGGGGATGGGTGCATTAGCATGCGTGAAGGTGGTGTGTGTGTGTGTGTGTGTGTGAGGAGCTGGGCATATGCGTGGTAGGACAGGGGGCGTGCAGTGAGCATGCATGCTTGTGTGATGGCAGGCCACAGATGCAGTGGACGCACATGCATTGCGTTTTGGCACACATACGCAGGCACACATATGCTTTGGGCACTCGCTCCGGGAAAGGTTAGCCATCACTGATATAGGGTATAGGGCCGTAATGGCGAAACTATGGCACGCGTGCCACAGGTGGCACGCAGAGCCCTCTCTGTGCGCACGTAAGCCATTGCACCAGCTCAGCTTCACCACTCATGCGTGCATGCCTCCTGCCGGCCACCTGATTTTTGGAACTCTGCTGTGCATGTGCGGGGGTGGAGGGATGTGGGAGAAGTCCCCAGTGTCCCATTTTTGCCCCTAGGAGGCTGCAGGGAGGCCTACTAGGCCCAAAATGGGAAGTGGGGAGGTGTTGCACACACATATGCGGGGGTGGGGGGCGTGTGGGGTGTCATGTGCACATGGGCAGGGGAAGCAAGGGGTCATGTGCATATGTGCAGGGGTGCCGGGCACATGCGGGGGTCATACATGCATTGCATTATGGGTGCTTTCGGCACACAATGATAAAAAGGTTATTCATCACTGGTATAGGTATTGTTTTGGTTGTTGGGAGACTATGTTAACAACGAAGAATTCACTAGTGTAGCAGAAATCAATAAATCAATGTATTTCACTTGACCATACGGTCCAACTATGTTTTCCTCTTTAATATTTCCAATGTCTTTGGCATTTGGATCTCTTAACTACAAGTAGCACATCTTGCTTGCATATTCAGTCAATTTAAGATTGAAGTTGACCATAAAGCTGATTAATCTCCTCTTTTGCATCAGTGTCAAAAACATCAAAGATACAATTTGGATAATCATCATACTAGAAGTTTTTATGAAGTTTGATTATTATTCAGTAATTGACCCAAGTACTTTCCTTGCTATATCCTTTCTGATTATGAAAGCAAAACTCTCTGTCCTCTCCGCCACCCCTGTTCTCTAGTTTTAATTGTCCGGAAGCAATATTTTCTTTAATTGGAAGTGATATACAAACAAAAACTGCACACATGTACAGCTAAATTATACTTTTCAGCTGTCCTGAGTCAGTGTCCTTCCTCTAAAACCAGGACCTCTAAAAATATTTACAACAAAATGGAATTTTAGGATTAGCTACTTTTAAAAAGTATTTCTTGATAATCATGGGTGTGGAACCAATAGTGAATTACATAACCCCCTTCAAAAGATATTTACTTCTCCATGTGACTGCTAGTTCAACATGCATTGATAAGTACAAAAGAACAACTGAATGATAGGAACAGTCTTGGTCAATGATTTTCAACATTTTCTTAACCATAGGCCATGGGCTTTGGATCACCAAAACTTAAGATTTAAATCATAACATTTCTTCAAGCCTTTGTGGAGCCCCTGTAATGACATCATGGCCCCCCAATGGTCTGCGGACCACATGTTAAGTACCATTGGTCTTGGTAATTACTACACTCTGATTTGAATCAAATGTTTTTAAACAGTGATTCCAAACTAATGTCTTGATCATGATGTATTTGATTTTAATTTGATGCCTGACTACAAACTGATTTTGAGTGATAATTCTAAAGCTTATGTTTATGATATCATAATTCCCAATTTTTATAAATTGTAATCAATTATATCCAGAGGGCCTCATTATTAAGAACATCAGAGTTCTATTCTGAAAATTCTAGCAACTCTACATTTGCTGATCCTTTCCTTGATTTTGCATTCTTTCCTCTTCGAGAAATAAACCTATGGAAATATCATGTAGTCACAGCTGTTATAGTTTGAATATATCATTTTTAATTGATAAAAATGCTTCCATTTTCTCATATCACATTTCTAGCAGCTTCGGAACATTCCCTACCCTAATCAATGTGTGTTCTTTTGTCCTTTCCATATATTTTTGGTTCACGTGTTGCTCATCCCTGTGGGAGGAAAGTTGGCCTTCAATTAGCAAGCATTCATGACAAGCTTGTGTGTTATCTCCTCCTTCTGTTGCTGTGGAAACCACCAGTATTAAAAAGAATGGCTGGGTCAGCTGTAGAGTTTTTCAGCAGCCTACTTAACAGTGGTTATTAAAAATGAGGATCAGGGGAGGAGAATTACACACCGGTAGGGAGAAGGGTTATCACTGAATTAATTCAGTGCATAGGAAAAAAAAATACAATTGTGGCAGAATTACTTAGGTTTTATTTTAAAACAGGTTGGATATTGGGAGTTCTGACACATTCAAATCTTCTAGCAGTCTCAGATTTAGACCTCACTTTTCTACCCAGCCCTTTGCTGAAATGGTTAATAAAAAGAGAGCTTTAGTGAATTCCATTGCAGATTTTATTTCTCAGAACAGTGGTGAGCAGAAGGGGAGGGTGAGAAAAAATCTGTGAAACCAGTAAAGAAAATAGTTTTTCAGAAGGTGTGTACAGTGTCTGAAGAACATTGTATTTTTGGAAGCCAGCTATTAATCCACTCTTGGGAGTGGAACATCCAGGATCATTCCTGGCAGTCCTGACTATAGTAATATGGTTGTTTTCTAAGACTTGACAAAACATGTATAGATAATATTATTTTGTTTTATACCGATCCCAGTTTAGGAGTATTCAGAATGATAAATTTCCAGATCTTGATATATTTTGCATCAATTTTATTGCATTCTTCATTTTCTGTTGGTCTTTGCTGCTATTTCAAAAAATTTCAAAAAATCCTGTTAACAATCCATTTTTGTATTTAACTTATAGAAAATTTATCACAGCTTCTTATCTATCTCAAAGCATCCCAGCTGTTAACTCTGATTAGTCCTGGATCAAATATCCTTGTTTTCTTCTAAATAGTATTTCTTATCAATTGGTTAAATGTGATAAATCCATTCTCCAAAATCCCTCTATCTCCCAAAAAAATCCAGATGAAATTGTTTTCCAGTTGAATATTTCCCTCAGTCTTAAGGAAAACCAATTTATAACTTATCCATTCAGTCAGTTCTAAGTTTGTAAGGTCCATATTTCTTTCAGTTTCAAATTCCACTGAATTTGCCAATTTCAAACCAAGTTCCTTTTGTAAATCTGGTTTAACTATAGTTACTTGCATCTGGGCATTTTTTGTAGCATTATTATTTTGTCAAACTTTTAAAAAAAGTTTTCAAATTGGGTTTGTATGTTAAAAAGCAGTCTTTTCGAAAATGCCAGCCAGAGTGCCTTCTCTATAAACTGATACATTATTTGCTATCTTGTAGTTTAGCAACCCAAGATAAGAAAGCTCTTCAAGGACAGAGAACAAAGAATGGTTAAGTGATATTCCTCACAATAAATAATGTATAGAGAAACAGAGAGGATATTTTTTGGACATTTCAATCCAAAATTAAAAGAAAAAAATTAAAAAATAAGGTCCAAACTTTTGCAAATTAATAAAATGCAAAATTCCTGTAGTGAAAGTCCAATATAAATGAAAATCAAGTCAAAACACTTTCACTACCCAAGAACATGCTATAACAGTGATGGCTAACCTTTTTGCCATCGTGTTCCAAAAGCAGGAGGAGCACAGGGAAGGTGTCATGCACGTGTGCGCACATGGGCATGCGATCACCCATGTGCATGCACGTGCAACCCCTCCCCTCCCTCCCACTTTTGGCACACAATGACATGGTGGACCTGTTTTTCACCTTCCTTAGGTGAAAGCTTTCTAGGAGCCTGGGGAGAGTGAAAACAGCCTCCCCCACCCCCACAGGTCCTCTGGGGGCCAGAAACGGGCTGTTTCCCAACTTTCAGTTTGCGCATAGGGCCGTTTTTTGCCCTCTGGAGGCCTCCGGAGGGAGAAAGATGGTTCTACAGGCAACCCGGAAGTTTGGGAACTTCCGGGAAGCCTCCAGAGGGCAGAAAATGGCCAAAAATGAAAGCCAAAATCAGCCAGACAGCGTGCACATGCATGCTGGAGCTGACAGGGCAATGCCTTGAGTGCCCTAAAAAATGGCTCCATGTGCCATAGGTTCACCATCATGGTGCTATAACTTCCTTACATAAATTGAATAATTATTCAAAACAGCAAAGTAGATCCAAAAAAAAAAAAAAAAGAGAGAGACAGAGAAAACAGATAAAGTGTAGCAGGGGATTAAAATAGGTCAGCATTCAACCAGTCTATTAACTTAGAGATAAAAAGCAAAGTTAAAAATGAAACTTCAAGTAGTGAAACCCCAGTCTTGTTTAAAAAAATGATCAGCCAAGAAGAAAAAATGGGTACCTGACTTTCTGGCCTCTCATACTGGGAATTGCAATCTTCAAGATTCCTCTTCCCAGGTTGGGTCTATGGTCATCCAAAAGTCATCGGGTCATTCCTAAGTGCTTCTATTGAAACTCAGGGAGCAGCAGTGCCAAACAGCCAACTTGGCAGCAAAATCAGTAGCTCATCGGCAGGAGAGAAAAATCCTCTTAATGTTTAGCAACCATCTTATGGAAGGGTTCTATAAAGGAAAATCTTGATATGGTAAAAGAGCAATTACTGTATTCCCACCTGCATTCTTGCGCTGATGACAACCTGATTAAGGCCAAATGAAGTTGCCTCTTAGTTAAGATAAAGCATATGATGTTAAAATCTACCTAAGTGGTGACATTTTGCCATTATAACTTAATGAAATAAAGCATAAAGTTATCCATGCTGGAACAAATATAAAATGCAGAACAGAACGACAATATTCATACATACAGTAAGTTCAACTTCATATGGATTGTGGGTAACTTTTGAAAATCTTAGGTAACGTATCAATATGTAATGGTCAAGAAAACACAAGAGTATCTGTCAAATCCTTATGGTATCAGCTAGCATATGGAATGATGACATAATGAACTTGTTACAATATTTAAAACAGCATTTCATAACACATGCTTATGTCATGAGAAACAAAGCAGAGATGATCAATAGGCTAAAAGACAATATATAGGCTTTATACCATGCAGTTCTATAAGCTTAATGTTGAGACAAAGAATGGGAAGTGATTTTCCTGCACTAACTTCCTTCTTTCCATTCCTCCTGTCTTTTCTAGGCAGGACAGGGATGCTTGCTGGTCTCTTACCCAGATTTGCTGTGGATATTATGTCAGGTACTCTGCTATCTAACGCTTTCTGTTCTTCTGTTTTCTACTGTACTTTGTGAATTTATTCCCTGCTTTTTCTTGTAGCCTTATTGAAGCCTTACCTCTTCAATAACTTTTTTCAATTTAAGGAGAGTAGGGGGAAGTGGTAAGGTTTTTAAAGTCAAGATGAGATGTAAAAAGAGTGTTTTATTGATTTATTAATTAGATTTATATCTTGCTTTCTCTCCCAATAACTCAGAGGCTAGGATTGTATAAATAAATATGGTTACTTCATGGGAAGTATGTTTATGTTCTAAATACTACTTGAAGTATACAAACTTTCTTCTTCAAATTATTAGTATAATTGATATAATTCAGGCAAATATTAAGATCAAGGTTGAGTGAATTTGAAATACTAGGGATGTATGCATGTCAACCCCAAGCCTCATTTCATAGGTTACTATTTGTTTCACACTATGTTCAGTAAGCAAGCTTACATTATTTAGAGATCAAATTTATTGTATTCTTAAAACAATGTTCCCATTTAAAACTTTAAAAAACAGAAATTATTTTCATGAGTGTGTTGCATGGGTCTACTTTCTTTGCGTCATCATCTTCCCTGTTTTAGCCCTCTTATTCCTCCCCCCCCAAAAGATCCTGGCAATATAAAGACTGGCCATTCTTTATCTCACGCTATATTCAGAGCAGATTTTACGAGTATGGTTTTTTTTGAGATGTATTGGTTTTCATTCCTAACAAGAATAATGGCTGCCTGGTCATTTGATTTGAATACCAGCATTTATTAACAGCACCATATTAGGGAATTTTGATTCCATTACTAGCCTTTTCTACCTAGCCTACTGTACCAGTTTACAACATTTGGATGTATATATTCTAGTATAAACATACATTAATAAAGAATTGTTAAATTGTTTCTTGGTCTTTTTTTAAAAAAAATATACTTAAAAATCTAACAGTTCTTTTTCAACACCACAGGCTTCTTTGTAAATCCAATAAAGTCACAATGTTGGTTATATAAAATAGTCATTATTTTAGCTTGTATTCAAATTAAGGATAGCTTCTTTTCTATTGACATTTAGAAAGACCATGAAACTATATTTGATCTGTTGAGGTACCGAACAACAAGGGAATAGCTGGCCAGGGAATGACTAGTTTCAAAATTAATTATTGATAAAAGAGAATATTGTACCTCTGGATTGAGCTGTAGGATCTCTGGTGCTCTTGATAGTTTTCTTGCAGTCGTTTCATTACCTAGTAACTGAGGATCTTATCTAGTTTGGTGACAATGTTACCCAGTTTGTTAATGAAACAACTGCAAGGATAAAAACAAGATGGTATCAAAGAGCATCCAGACCACACACATTGATTATTACTGTAAGATAGCATTTATTATGAGTTTTTATGATTTGTCAACTTTATGATGTTTAAATTATTGCATATTATATTACACTGTTTTTATTATGTCATTATTATAAAATTAATTATTTTATTTATTATTGCATTGTTTAATGTATTTCAAAATAATTCATACTTTAACTTACGTTATGTTCTAGATGGAAATCCTCACACCTCTCCATGCTCAATTTGTTTTAGCTGTTCATTCAGCTAACAAATTCAAATTTCCACAACAGAACAAATACCCATTTGAAATGAGCAAAGAGAGGTCTGCTCTTTCCATCAGCTTATCTTTGGTTATCACTAGTGCTTCTATCAAGATTTCTCTCCTTATCTCCGTTTCCATATTCCGCTCTTGCCATTACCAACCACGCTCACTTTGTTGTCAGTATCCACAGTTTTCTTATCTCTTTGCTCATTTTTTTCTTCCATCTTTTGAACTCTGTCCTCCACTTTCTTCATTTGGTAAACATCCTCAGTTTCTCCATCAGATTTTTCTGTTTTGTATTCCATATTTTTCAAACACTTTTCAATTCTCTCTGTCACAACTAATAGATTTTGAATTTCAAACATAATCATTTGCAATGTTACAGTTTCTTTTTCCAGCTGGGCCATTCTTTCAATTTTGCAGATACTGCCACTATAGGGTTCAAGGCTATTTTAATACACTTCAAACAGGTTCATTTATTATCTTTCAAGTCAAAATGTTGTCTTCTCTCCAATAGCTAGTGATAAAATTTCAAAAAGGCACCTGTATAAACAACTTGTGCACTTCCTACTATCACTGTCAGTAAACAAGCTGAAATAATCTTGAATCTCAAGTGATCAAAGAGAAAGAAGGAAAAACAATGTATCCAGCCTCCAGCCTCTAAGTGGCAGTGTAACTGCTTTTCCTCCTGTTGTTACAACCCTCTTTATAATCTTTCTTATTTTCTTCTTTATATTCCAAGCTTAAGAAAGAAAGAAAAACCTTAAATGGAGATCAAAAACAATCCAATCAACCAAATCAAGCATTATAAAAAAAGAAGGATAATTTTAATCCATAGGTATAAGCAAAAGTAAAAAAAGAAGAAGAAAAATTAATCCATTCAGTTTAAAAAATAGGGAGCCCCTGCAAAAGTTCCATCCATGAAAAAAAAAGAAAGAAATTAGAAACTGGATAACACACTAAGTTCAATACATATCAATCTCGCTGCCTACAGTCTTTTGTCTTCAATCTTAACTTAACTTAAAAAAATTTCTTGGTTAGTCTCTTCCTCTAACAATAAAATTTCCTCACAAATTAGACACACTTTCTTTTTCCACTTTCTTCCCGTTCCGGAACTGTCTCAAGTTCAGCAGCTTCATTAGCTGCGTTTCTGTCACCGGAAAAAAAGGCTATTCCTGGATCTTTCAGGGACTTTGCGGTGTCCCTGAGATCAACAGGAGATGTCCTTCTCAATCACCATCTCTGCGGGACGGTTTAAGTACGAATGGACCATCCAGCAGCAGGAATTCGACTGCGATTCGGAACACCAAGATCTCATGTTGTGCCATCGCGACGTCAGCTCTCTTCTCCACAGTGTATTACTCCTTATAGACCCTCTCAAGAAACACTATTTCTTCTATCTTAAATAGTTCTAGGACTCAGATTCATGGGTCTACTTTTAATTTAAACCAATTTTATCAAATAAGTAGAGGTACTATAAACTAAAGATTAGCATTTGTTTTCAGCCTATGTATTGTGCAATTCATTTATTATTTGTATTTCACTGATCAATTAATCCACGTCCAACTTTTCATTCATGTATCTTCTTTTTGTTTACAGAATGGATGTTTGTGGGCTTGGTGATCCTGGGGTTTTTCCTTTTCTTTCTCCTAGTCGGCATTTGCTGGTGCCAATGCTGCCCTCATAACTGCTGCTGTTACATTCGTTGCCCTTTCTGTCCAGAGACCTGCTGCTGTCCACGAGCATGTGAGTAACTGTATACAATGCAGATCAAAGTGTAAACAAATATTTCATCAAGATACATTGTCTATCTGTCTATATAAAGTACAGGGCGGGGCATAACCTTTTCCTAGGGGGTCACAGCAAGATCGACAGCAGTTTACAACTTCCGCGACACCTCATTTTAAAGCCCATAAAAAACTGAATTGAATGAGCTATTAAATGTTAAATTTGCTTTAAGAATGGCTGGAAAATTCGATTCGGAAGAACAAAGGATCATTGACAGAATAAAATGCATTGCCTTTCGAGAGGCTCGCGATGCTGGAGCGACGTTTATCAATCGAAAATGGATTGCAAACAAATTGAAACGTCATCCGGATTGGGTTACTGATAATTGGAACAAAACAGCCCAAGAATGTTTCACAAAATTTGGAGAAGGGCGTCCTCTGCAACTGTCCCAAGAAAGCAAAGCCATCATTGCAACTGGCAGTCGCAAACAACGAAAAGGAAACCGAAAAGTGGCCCAAGAAATCCTTCAAATTCGTGGAAAACGAGTTGATCAAAGGACAATCGGCCGATATCGAGAACGAGAAGGTTTGAAGCCATTCCACGTCATTTGCAAACCATTGAAAACTCAAACACACGTTCAAGATCGGCTTTGGTTGTGCGATTGGTTGTCTGAATGGACCGAGGAAGATTTTCTTCATTTGGCGCCATCTGACGAATTCTTCGTTTATGCCATTCGAAAACCGAATTTCCAGAACGATCGAATTTGGGCTAAAGACGTCGACGACATCGCCAAACATGAACGATATCGACAAATCGTTCGCAATCCGACTTGCATCGGGATTTTCGTCATTTTCACAGCCAAGAAACTGCATTGGGTTTTGAAGGATAAAGGGGAATCCTGGGATGGCAGTTATTTCCGTGAGAAAATTTTATTGGAGAATGTCATTCCATTTCTCAGTGATCCAGACAATGTCTTGGTGGTTGGTGAGGCTGTCTTTCTTCATGACAAAGTTCCTTGCATGCGTGCAAATGCGACTCAGCAATTGTTAAAGGAAAACAATGTCGAATTTTGGGGCAATGACGTCTGGCCGGGAAATTCGCCAGATCTCAATCCGGCAGAGAACATTGGGGCCATAATTAAGGATGAAGTGGAAGCTCTGATGATTCAGGAGCAAGGTCAAAATCGATATTCGGTTGAAACTTTGAGAATGAATTTGGAAACTGTGTTGAAAAATCTGGAAAATCGAACGGAACTGTTTGAAGATTTGTTGTGTTCTTATCCACCTCGTTTGAATGCTGTTCGAAGGGCTAATGGTGGTCATACTGACTATTAAATCGTGTCAATAAACTCAGTTTTTGATGGGCTTTCGAATGGTGTATGAATTATTTGTGTTGTTATTACAAGTGTTGCTGTGACCCCCTAGGAAAAGGTTATGCCCCGCCCTGTATGTTTCTTTATATAAAGAAAAATTATGTGCTAAGAACTGTGGCACAGTGGTTAGAATACAGTACTGCAGGCTACTTCTGCTGACTGCTCTCACTGGCTCAAGGTTGACTCAGCCTTCCATCTTTCCGAGGTTGATAAAACCCAGATTGTTGTGACAATATGCTGATTCTGTAAACTGCTTAGAGAGGGCTGTAAAGCACTGTGAAGTGGTATATAAGTGCTATTGCTATTCATTGGATTGAAAACTATAGTTAGGGTACATACAGTATAAAAATCAATATAAAAAGTTAAAACTTAAATTATCTGGTCATGAAGAGGACTAAATTTCATATAAATGTTATTCATGGGATAGCAACAAAATATTCCCAGGCTAGGTGAAACCATGTTTAACCAGATACATGTAACTACTGGAGGTTGAATAAAATTGAACTACTTTGTTCTATGACATTTTAGAACACTGTTCCTCAACTTCAGTTACTTTAAGGTGAAAGCCTACGCATCTTAAAGTTGCTGAGATTGGAAACATTGCTTTAGAACAGGAGTCCCAACCTTTCAATTTTTCCATGGACTGGGGGAGGGGGGGATGGTTTTGCATATAAACTAGATTCTGCACATGGGCAGATGAAGCTTCATTTGCTTGCTTACCACTTGCATGGCCTGGTTCCTGATGGGCCATGGAACCGCTACTGGCCTGTGGCCCAGGGGTTGGGGAGCCCTGCTTTAGAACATTTTTAAAACATGTCTGTTAGTATAACTTCCTTTGACCTTTTGTATAAACAAGTTACTGTTTATAAATACAATAAACCTTAACCTTAAACTTATTTAACTTGTTGTATAGCTGACTATCAAAGTTTACAATTTATTTGTACTGCTAGTGTAGGATAATGTACCTAATAGTGAAGGTTTTTTGCTAGCACACCTAGATTTTGTCAGTCTTCTTATCTGCAATTCTACAAGCTTTCTCAAGAGCTCATCTTAAACTGTTGAGATCTTTGGAAATAATATGGAGATTGGCACAGACAATTTGCAGGTTTCTCCAGTTTCAATTAGCAGGTATATTAACAACTAGCAAAAAGCCACTATTGGGTGTGAGTTTGCAATGTTAACTTTTTAAAGTGTTATTTTTTTAAAGCAGCTGTTTCATTTTTGATGATTTGAAAGTTTTTCATAACATTTCAGCAGCTTCAATCAACAGTGGTAGCTAAATGACATTTAAATTCAGAGTTGGCCTCCTCAGGGTGCCGTCGTCCAGACAGTGCCGGCTAGCGACCCCCAGAGGGAGAGCCTTCTCTGTGGGAGCGCCTTCCCTCTGGAATGAGCTGCTCCTGGAACTTCACATAATCCCCGACTTCTGGTCCTTCCGATGCGCCCTAAAAAGTTGGCTTTTCCAGCAAGCTGGCCTGGCTGAATAGAATAAAATACAGGATTAATTTGGTTGTTAATTTTAATTTAACTTTTAAATTTTTATTGTACATATCAATTGGGTTTTTTTTGAATACTTTAAGTCCTTGGGAAAAGGGCAGCATGTAAATCCAATATACCTCAAACCTTAAATTCATCCACAAATTCAGTTAGTTAAAAAGAACTGGATTATTGTACTGGAGAAGATAGGTATGCATTCAAAATTACTGCATGTATAAAATGGTACTCATCTTTCTGAATCAAAATGACTATATGTTGAGAAAGAACAATCATACAATTTCATTGGGCACATTTTTGTTTGTATTAATCCTACTTTGTTACCATATCTGTTCAACAAGTGGTCCTTTTATATTAACTGTCGATGGTAGTAAAGGTAAATTGCTATGAGATTAAGGGAGAATCGCTGAGTTGGAAATATCAAATGAGGTCACTGAGTTCAATCCCCTCATCAGCAAGAGAGTGATTGGTTATATTATTTCAAATACCATTTATCGCATTTTTTTGGAGTATAAGATACACTTCCCTCCCAAAAGTGTGGGTGGAAATGTCTCTGCGTCTTATACAGCAAATATTGTGATGGGGGGTTGGTGCACCGCTGATTAGCTGTTCTAGAATGGGCCGTAGTGGTGGTGTTGAGTGGGGCCATGGTGGCGACGAACGGGCCACGGCAGTGAATGGGCCACAGTGGGAGAGGAAAACTGGCTGCGACAAATGGCTGCAGCAGCAGCAAAGGGGCAGTGGAGGAGTGGTAGCGAACAGGGAATGGCAAACGGGGGTTGGCGGCAAACGGGCCGTGGTGAACGGGCTGTAGCGAATGGGCCAGATGAATACCAGATGGATGCTAGGAGGCAGAGGCAGATTTTTTTTCTTGTTTTCCTCCCCAAAAGCTAAGTGCTTTTTATAGACCAGAGCGTCTTAGAGTCTGAAAAATATGGTATATCCTGGACTTGTCTATTCAGTTGTTCAAATTTCATTGTAAGATACTGCTCAATTTTGTACAAATAATCAGTTCAAAAATCAAATTTTCTTGTGGTATTAATAAGTAAATTATGTTCTGGAATATCTTCTAATGAGATTGCTTCTTCAAAACGACTTTACTAAATTTACATTATAATGTTTATTCCTACATATCCTATCTCCTCCAGGTTTCCAAGATTGAGGAAAGCTAGTCTGACAAATCTTCTGAGTTGTGCTCAGCTAATGATTTTAGGTTTTCTATTTCCATTTCCAATGTAGCCTACACACCTGAGATTTCCTCATGGCCTCCAATTCAAATCAGGATCAGATCCAATCCTCCTTCATTTTTCACATTAGCCAATATCGACTGGGTCATCTGCTAGCTAAACAAGGAAAGGACAGCTGCTGCTTGATATATTTTAAGTATTGTTTGTTACTCTTTTTTCAGTGTATGAAGCAGGAAAAGCTGCAAAAGCTGGATATCCTCCAGCAGTCACATCAATCCCAGGTCCATACTGTATCCCTACTGTTTTGGGTAGTGGCGTCCCATCTCATGCTGTCCTTGTGGAGAAGTCACATCTACCTCCGTTGGCACCAAGTGAATCTGGTGCAGGAACACAAAGTGGTAATCTCTCTCTATCTCTCCCTCCCTCTCTCCCTCCCTCAAATGAAGAGCTATGTTTTATGACTGTCTAAATATGAATTTAGGAGTAGTTGTGGCAGATATCTAGTTGGGAATGTTTCTGTTTCCAAAAGAATAGGAAAACCATGAAGAAAATTTGAATTCTGAAGTCAGTGAAGATTACATTCCATTGATGCTGGGATTCCCAGCAAGCTCTCTCTGTCAGATGTTACTGAATGAGCAGATGAAATTCGGAGAAAGCTAGGGTAAAGAGAGACAGATCGAAGCTGACTCAAGCAGGGCTTTAAAGATGACAAGCAGCACTTTGAAGTGGACTTGGGAACCTCCTCATCATCAGTAGATAGTGAAAGTTTATTATTTAATAAAACATATTCCTAAATATTTAAAAACTCGTAGGATAGTTATACATCATAGCACAATGACCTCCTAATGGAATATTAAATATTTGTGTCCTAGAAAGAATACATTTACTAATCACTTACTTCTCTATGCAGTGCACAAGGGTTACCGAATACAAACTGACAAAGACAGAGATTCTATGAAGGTGCTGTACTATGTTGAGAAAGAATTGGCTCAGTTTGACCCAGCCAGAAGGATGCGAGAGAGATGTGAGAAACAATTTTATCAACTATTTCAAACTAATGCTGTCCTTTCTTCAATTCAAAATATTATGGGATTTTAACATAGACTTCCCACTGCCATGCTCACCACCATATTCTATCCTTAGGTAATGCTGGTTCCAGGTGTTGTTAGAACTGCCCCCTCCAAAAAAGTGGGCTACTTTTCAAAAATCCTTAGGAAAAATTTTCTGGATGTTTGAAAAATCTGTTAGTTGTGTAAATTAAGTTACATAAACATGTTACTTAATTTACATATATTGCAGTTGGAAGGAGGTTGAAACTTTCACGTGACTTTTTCAATAAGTACAAAAAAATTCAATTAAATGAGCCCCTGCATGCAATTGTAATGCTGTATAAAATAAGTCCTTTTACTAAAATAAGAATCAAGGATTAGAACTGCCTATTTCCTCTGTTGCTTAGCTAATCATATATGGCTTCCTTTTTAAAAGTAGTTTAAATATTGTTTATGTCATAAACTAGTAATATATAATACAATCCACTCTTAACCAATTTTTTTTTATAAACCAGATTTTAAAAAGATTTAACAAGTACTTTAGGAAGAAGATAAATTAGCTATATTACCATTTCCATGCAATAAGTTCCACTGTGAATAACTGAGTCATTCATTGAAGTGTTTTTT
This sequence comes from Thamnophis elegans, assembly GCF_009769535.1. NCBI lineage: Eukaryota > Metazoa > Chordata > Lepidosauria > Squamata > Natricidae > Thamnophis > Thamnophis elegans. The sequence goes on from NC_045546.1 coordinate 39,610,185, forward strand.
TCCTAAATAATATTGTAGCAGGTGCATGCCCACAAATTGCTACTCACGGATACTTTATTTCATATCTATCTGTACATAGCAATCATTTCAAATGAAACAAAATAGTAACCCAAGACATTGACTCGTTTAGCCCTCTCAGATTTGATGAATACAGGGAGTTTTATGTAAAAAATAATAATTGCTGCTGTCTATTTTTAGCATACACATTCAATAGACTCACTTTAGAAGAGCCAGTACGTTCTAGCAGTCTCAGACATGCAGGCTGCCTCAATCAATTGACAGGCAGACTGAAGGAATGACTTTAAACACAGTTCTGAGAAAAAACTAGCAAATTACATGGTGTTCTACAACACTCATCACTGAACATGCTGCCATTTCCACCCACTGAGAATACTATAAAAAGGTTCCCTCCAGATTGGAATGCCTCGGATCCAAATGTCATTACATGCAGTGGGATAAGCAATGGGGGTGATGGGTGGAAAACATCAAGTCATTGTGAAAAGCTGCATTTACCATTCCAGAAAAAGTATTACTGAGATACCATATTTCTGACACCGTAAAAATAATGCATATCAAAATGTTCACATTATAATATAAATGTCACATTGGTTTGATATGCTGTTCTATAAGCAGACTTCACTATAAAGGCACCATTTTTTAAGATGTAGTTTCTATGGAATTTTTTTTCTGAACTCCCCCTCCCTCTCTATTTAGCTCTGATCTGCAGTCATTTTTGCAATATTTTAAAACTGGACCAATCTTTAAATTAGACTTAAAAGACATTTAGTTCTTTAAAAAATGTATAGCTTGCCCACTGTTCAAAGAAACTTTTCAAGGAAACTTATAACAGCCATAAAATCTAAATAAAGGAAGAAATCTAAGTTAAGTAGGCAATGCAATAATCACTTCTGCATTCTATATTAGCAACATTTTTCCTGCCATCTTCAAGAACAGACCCAGAGTAACAGACCCATATCATTGCAATAATTCAAATATGCATATGTTACCAGGACATGGATTATCCATGATCAGAAGGGTTGCAGCTGCCAGCATTCAAGTGACAGAAGAAAATCTAATATCCCAACTCTGTATTCCACCTCCTTCATAGGGAATAAATAGTAATCTCACCCAGAACCGAAGATTTTTCCAGTTCTTAGACAATCAATCCACAGTGTTTCCATCTTGTTGGATTCAGCTTCTGGTTATTTATCCAATTCCAAGAAAAAGTAATCTATAAAAAAACTGTACCAGTTAGAGCTATAGATATCATCAGTATACAAGTGATACTCAACTCCAAATCTACTGATGATAACACCAATGAATTAATATAGATAAACAAGAGTGATAAAATGGATTTGGAGTCAGGAACTCTGTAATCCCTTAATTGTTTCTGGAGTAGGCACCAAGCCATTGAAAAATAATGCCTTCAACTTCAGAGGTAGATGGCAAAATACTTAGATTAAATCCAGGAGAGAATAGAAAGTTGCAGTTATCCTGTATTTCCCATTGAATCTGTCATCTAGCAAAGAAACAAAAGTAACTTCAGTGCCAAACAAGGCCTGAAAGCAAACTGGAACAGGTCTAGTGTATCAATATTATTCAATAACTCATAAAGAAATTGTTTATCATCCTATCAAGCATTTAGCCCAAGCAATAATACTTGTAATAGGACAGTAGTTCTCAAGTATCTCCCAAGTCTAAGGTGTGGTCTTTAGAAAGGATTAGATCACCACTTCTTTTACAGCAGAGAAGATACTCTAATGCATTTACCTCTCCCTGGATCAATATCATCAGTTCCAGTCTGCTAGATGTAATAAGCAAAATGGACAAGAATCAAATTTGCAGGTGATAGGTTAACATATCGCTACCCTAAATTCTCGAAACTGAAACTTGTCCCCTAAAACATGAACTGTTGGTGATGTATATATCACTCCAGATTCAGCTATAATAGTTGCAAACTACTTCCTTAGCAAATTTACCACAGTGAACAAGCTAACATTTCAGGAGCTGTCATTACTGGGTCATTGTTGAAGAATCTTTTCACTACCCAAAATAGTTCTGCCAAACAGCAATGTTACAAGTCCAAATTAATGTTTCTTGCTTCTTCACTGTCACCTCTATGGCCACTTCAGCCAATTTAGCCAGAGAGGTTGTTGGAGAACGTAATGATTAATATGCCAGCAATACTACTGTCTTTTCCAGTGCCAAATACATGGAAACAGTTAATATTTCCTTATAAAAATGATGAAATTTTATGAAAACATCATAAACTCTGTCCTTGGCCCTCCAAACCAGGTTGCCCTGAAATTATTACTTAAATTAGCAAAGAGGATGAGAATAATTCTATCAATGTCTCCATCCAATTTTTGATAATGTATGTCAATCAGTCCTTTCATCTGCACTGAAATAATGGGTAGAACGTTAGTAACAAGTGACCTGGTTTCTTAAAACAGCACCAGAATGACAGAAGATGGCCTGGAACTTTTGATTTGGGACAGCTTTCAAACATTTAGCCTGTAGTTTTTCTTTAGTTGACTAATTGTGCTCCCAGTGATACATCTTCCATTGTCTGAAAACTCATTCTTCTATACACTCATCCTGCATCATACATAATATCCATAGATATTGTATATACTTAGCAATAATCAACAGTATGCCAACAAGTATAACAAAGCATACACATATAACACAAGCAGCAGGCCTTGACCTTTAAATTGCTCAGTTTCTCTAGGGATTCCTAATGATGCTATCTTATTTTATTCTTTTGGGAACAAGCACACTGGCAACATTCTCATTGCCCCAAAGAAATGAATCCTTCTCACTCAGGCCTCAGTCAGATGGAGAAATGCTAAGTCAATTATCTCAGGCCTTTCCAGCATCACCAGTGCCAAGGACTAAATGGAAGAACATTCTTCCTAGCGGAAGAGTACAGAAAATCAGCCAGCAAGCTACAAACCAAAAGCCAGCAAGTATTCTGTTCTTTGCAAGACGAGGTTTTATGCTGCAGAATGCTGGTAAATTTCCCAAACGAGAGATTGTTGATGATAATTTTACGTTTTCCTTGGTCAGACAGAACCCATTAAGTAGTACTGTGGAATCCATGTTACATACTGTATGTATATTTATAACAGAAAGGAAGACCAAATAGATGGAAGGCAAAGTAGTCAATCTCCACTTGAATGTGGTGAGACAAAGAGAGTTGAGCATTCAGCAGAGAACCTCCTGGCATATAGCTTTGGAGCAGCTTATGAAAGGATAAGCTTGTTGTTAAGCAAATAGATAAATAAACGTTTTGTGCCATGCCTCATTATTTGGAATAGTTCCTGATTTGCAAAGGTTTCCCAAGTCAAACACTGTTTCACCCCAGTTAATCTCCCTTATTCTTTTTAGAGTTATAGGGTAAAGTTTATGAGCACGGTACTAATGCAAGTTTTTTGTTCTATTTATATCATAATTACTGATATTGATAAACATAATAGCTGAACATATGTTTATATGTATAATACAATTTGAAAATTTTGACTTTTCCCCATACATGGCAGCTAGGTTTTTTTGACAGAATCAGTGATGAGAATTAAAATAAGTAAGGTTGAGAACTATTGCTCGTAATTTCTTCTACATCATAAGTAAACAATGAAATTGTTTATGCAAATAATGTTCAGGGTGGTATAAGCATCTTAAGAAATTGTACCTTTTCTAACACTTTCCCAGTAACTACAATCTTTCATTCCAGACAGTAACACCATCTCAGAGCTCAGTTCTTTACATGACGGGGGTGCCAACTTCCGCCAGTCTTACCGTCAGGTGTGCAGGAAAGCACTTCCTCCTTCAGGAGACATGGGTGGTGATGCTGAGTACTGGACAGGGGTTGTTAGTGGAAGTGGTGCATCCAGACCACAAACACGTTCTGATTACAGGGAACATGGAGGAAGCTTCAGAATGAGGTAGGTTCAGTGCTAAAAAGTGTAAACAGAAGGCTATTGCCTTTCAGTATTTTTACTTTCCTGATTTATATGGATTAATAGCAAGTATGAACATAAGGCATTTTAAAGATCTGATACACTGCACTGGATATGATAAAGCAAGGAAAGCCAGTTCGATGTAGTGGTTAAAACGCTAGATTAGAAACTGGGAGGTTGTGATTGTTGGCCCTCCCTCAGACATGAAAGCTAGTTGGGTGACTTCATGCCAATCACTCTCTCAACAACCTCACACTGCTGTTGTTATGAGGAATGAACATTATGCATATTATCTTGAGTTGTACAAAATAAAGATGAGTTGTATATTTAATCATAATCAAGCTAAGTTACAAAGTAGTTTGCACAGTTGAAGCACAATAAAAGGGCATTGTCTTATCTGGAAAATGTATTGTGTAATAATAAGACCTCCCCGAAAATAAGGCCAAGCACTTATTTGGGGGGGGTGTCAAAAGAAAATAAGACCCTGTCTTATTTTCAGGGAAACACGGAAGTAGATAACTTTATCACTTTCTTTGTGCTCAGAAATAGAGCGATATTTGAAGTGATTGACACAAAATAAAGAACAATCCACTCTTTATTTCTTTTTTCTTCTCCCAAAATATTATACTGCTGTCTCGTTTAGCTGGCAACCAACTACTGTGTCAGATCTTAGTCATATGTACTATTCCCAAATCAGGATTTCCCCAACACATGCCTGGCTTAGTAATAGTCGTCAACTTAGAGGACAGATGAAGTATAAGAAATGACATATTTGGAATATTCTCTTAGTTGATTATTTGCCTGGCAAAGGGCCCAAATTCAATAGCTGCAAATCCAATTGAAAGGGCATGTGGTAAAACACCTCTACTGGAGACTTTGGAGAATAACTTTTTCAGGTAGCCTGATGTAGAAAACTACATAGATAAAAAGTTATGACTTTGTTTAGGTATATACTTTTCCCTGCTCTAGAAATAGGGCGATCAGTGTTAAAAAAGAATTTTCCACTGATCACTTGGGTGCTGCCAGTACAAGTATAATACTGCTGTAATATTTCAAATGTTCATTGGGAATTACTTACATTGACTGAACAGACAAGTAGGTTACATAATTAATCTAAAAAAATTAAACCAAAATTCAAAGCATCTCTTTTATCTCTTACCCAGCCAGCAGAGATCAAAGTCAGAAATGCTTTCAAGAAAGAGTTTTTCTTTTGGAGTGCCAGCTGTCTCCATGGATGAATTAGCAGCCTTTGCTGAATCTTACAGTCAACAGGCTCATCGGACTGAGGCGACTCAAGAGCCACGACACTTTGAGAGAACAGGATCAAGGGTGGGGCCAATACAACATCTGGAGAATTCAGATGATTTTTATAGTAAACGCAGGGGAGGAAATCGTGAACCCATAACAGACCCAGAACGGGGTTGGAGATACAGTCCACCTAGGAGACGTATGCATGAAGAGAAACACCTGCCTCGGCTAGTGTGTCGGACACCTGGAGGAAGTCAGAAATATGATCACTCCTACCTCACTAGTGCCCTCGAAAGGAAATCACGAAGCTATGATGAGAATGGTGAACATAGTGACACACCTTCAAAGCTCAGCTCACAATCCAGTCAAAGAGGAGGATCTTACTATGCTTGGTCACCACAATCAACTTATAAGGCAGAACAGCAGCAGCAACAACCTCCACAACAAGAGGAAGGAGAAGATATTCTGCCACCTTACAGTGAGAGGGAATTGAGCCGGGGTTCTTCATACAAAAACAGAGAACAACCTAACTTCAATTCATCAGAGAAGAAGAGGAAAAAAGAGCCCCCCAAAACAGTGAGGTTATGCTTGATACCCTTGCTCTAGGGATAAATGGGCAGAATGTTTATTGCACTTTGATAGAATGATTCAGAGATGTTGTGTATTCTGGATTTAATGTTAAAGTTGCAGTTGGCAAACAACAACAACCCCTCACTACTTTTTCTTTACCTCAGGGAATCTTGCTTTTACAATTCAAAAATGCCCATTTAAAAATGTGGCCAGATGAAAAGGATAGTGCAAACTTCAGTATGATAGATTAAGAGAAATATGAGTGAAGCAAAATATGAATTCAGCAAGTGTGTGTCATGGGCAGAAGGGTACGCCATGAATTCAGTAGAAATTGTCTTAATGTCATCTTAATTTCATCAATAAAAAGATCATTGTTTATTAATTTACACCTCTAAGTTAAAGAATTTAATATTATGCCACACTTGAAAGACATATTGCCTTATTTCTGAATGGTTGAAAGAGTTGTTATACAGTGAATTCACAATATGAACTTATCCATTGAACATTGTAGCTTTGGTGGTACGAGAATGATAGCAAAAAGAAAAGGATTCTGTATTAAAGTCTGCTCAGATGGTTCTTCTGCTTGTGATACTTCATTGGTTTCCATTGACAGCCTTGTGGTGAACCAGATTTGTGAAGAGTAAATCAAGTGTATTCCTTAAAAATCTGAGTATACAGATAATCCTTTTTAGTGACTGCCTTGGTCAGTGACCATTCACAGTTACAACTATGATGAAAAGTAATTTTGTGATCAATATCCACATTTATGAATTTCACAGCATCTGTTTTTCAGTCACATGTTTGCCATTATAGTATTACATATTGTTCTATGCCTAATCACTTTTTTCCTCCCTCCCCCACTCACAAAGCACAATAATTGTCCATAACCAAAATTTTCACCACAGCACAGTGCATTGCTAAAAATGCTAACCACAAGTTAACAGGCTCAGCTCTGTGATCTTCATTACTTGATAGAACCATGCAACTCACAGCTGCTGCCTGAAACTGACAAGATCCAAATCAGTTTAACACTAAAGGCTTTTGTTTGTCTCTTGGGCAGCTATTGGCTGGCAGCTGGGAATATGCTAAGCAAAAAGCTGGGTCTACTGCATTCCTTTTGATGTAGTGCATTGTGTGTCTGTTACTCTCTTGTATTCCCTTCCGCTTTATTGAATGTAAATGCAAATATCGTTTTTGTTCTTGCTAATTATCCTAGTGGTGGGGAGAACATTCTGAAAGATAAGGGAGTAGGGAAAAGGGGCTATATAAGCATTTGTATCCTTCAAGCTCTGTGAAGCATAAAAAAAATCTGAAGCAATAAGATAAAGACAGTTGCATTCACATGATTTTTCACTTCCTGCTTGAGTTACCAGTTCTAATTGTGATCCCTGAATGAGGACTACCTATATTAAATATAAACTTCAGGTTGTGCTTATGAGAAAACAGTTTAATGGAATGACGACAAACTGTTCAAACAAGTTTTTAAGGTTCCTATGAATGAATAAATAATTGATTCATAGCCACCTTTCTTTTCATGATCATTATATATAATAAACATTAAACAAATCAATGAAAAATCCATATTGATTACAATTAGCACATGACAAGCCTCCAGATAAATTATACCTTATAGGATAGTCCCTTGGCGTGAAATGGCCACTTCATTCTGTTACTTATTTTGTCTCTTGTCTCTTCCTAGACTAACTCGGAAATGGATAAATATATTTTTTTCCAAGCCATTGGGAAAAAACTTTTTTTAAAGGAAGGCTGAATGTTTGATTTCATTGAATTGTGTGTTCCATGTGAAAAGAAGCACAGCAATTTTTTGCCTGTTTCACATGGAGTAAAAGAAAAAAGGAGGAAAGGGAATATGCCTTAACATATAAAAATAGTTGAAGAGCCTTCCTTTTATTTTGTTTCTTTATTTATATCATATAAAGGTCCCTTGCTCTTAAAGTGAAGCCTTTCTTGTTTTTGTGTGAAAGAATAATCACTTGACCACACAATGTTTTAGGCTACTGACTATTGTATTGCTAGGGGATCATTATTTCAAAGGAGAAGAGGAAAACATAGAGCCCCTTTGATGGAGTGTGTACTTGGGAGATTTTTAACTCCAAAAAAGGGGAATACAACATGAAACCCTTCTATATTTTTCATTATTTTCAATTGAAGGGCTGTGCAGGTGTATATTAGGTATATAATATGGCAGAAATGTTTGACCCATTTCATTTTATGTTTTTTGGGGAGGAGGAAGTAAAACATTGGTATGTTATACCCCATCTTTCTTGATTGCTTTTATATTTTATATTTTTGCTTCTCTTTTCTTGTTTTCTCAGAACGAATTCCCAACAAGGATGTCCCTTGTGGTTTGATGTTGATAGAGAAGAGTTTTCTTAATGGACTGGGAATACAGAAGCAAAGTCATGACGTCTTAAAGAAATAAATGCTTTCATAGGGTACATTCAGAGATTTGTATGTTTCATCTTGTGAACTGAGAACTTATATCATAGTCAGTGTTATCCAGCTGATCTCATGCAATTGATGGTCTAACCCCTTGGAAGGGAACAGCTTACTTGACTAGGAAATGAAACACAAAGTTTTCTTTTGGCAAATTTATTCTCGTATGTCTTTCTGAAAAGGTGCTGCCTTTACATTCTATCTTTAGGCCTCGGAACAGTTGCAGTTTTAAAGAAGCAATTTCAACGTATAGTAGAATTTTTGTTTTCTGATATAGCAGACTTTCCACATGCACTGGATCTTATGTTTCACAGGAAACATTGCCGCAGATTCAGCGAGTTTGTCCCATTTCTCTGCTGAATCACATACAGACAGAAATAGAGACTTCATATAAATAAGTAGTGATTGTTGTAATTTAAGAAATACTTTTCAAGAACATCTGGAAAAGGAAATATTCATCCTTTTGGAAATGTCTTGAAACAGAGACATGGAGCATTGGACTATGAAGGACAAAACAACAATGTATGACATGTGAAGTTCATTTATTATTGTTTTTTTAATGTCCTGTTCATTCAGTAATGGGAGATGCCAGTGAGATTAATGTTTTATTTTGAAAGTGAAACTCAATATATTTTGCTGTAATGAAAATGTTCCATGTTATTTTGCTATTGTCTGATATGATGTATCAGCATTGCCTTACAGATAAAGTATAGCCATAAAAGGCTTCAGCTGGGGTTACTGAATGGTCCTATCATAAGATGAGCTCAAGTAAAGGTTCTGTTGACAATACTCTTTGGACAATTATTATTGTTTTAGAAAACCAATTGGGAGGAGACACTACAACTAGAAAGAATAAAATGAGAGGCAAAGAAAATGCATACACACACATACAGGAATACATACATACACAGAGAAAGTCAAAACAAAGAATATATCTATGTAAATCTCTTTCTCCCTCTACATTTTTATACTTATACACAGATCAGTATTACTTTGTGATTATTATTTCTGGTTGAGACTATTCTAAAAGCAATAGAAAAAAAATCCTAAAAATAAAAAAAATTGGATAAACATCACCATTAAGAACTACTTCATGTTTTTTTAAAATTTTTTGTAAAGCATGAATAGTCTTACAATTGGGTGGCAGAATTAGCAGCTTAAAGAGCTCTTGAGTTTGTTATTTTTTGTATTATGTTGAAGGCAAAAAGATTTCCCATGCATTTTTTTTATAATAAAAGGGTTTAAAATGTCTAAACAAAAAGAAAATGTCTAAAATCTTGAAAGATTCCATGTGAAAACCCAGACAATCTGAGACACTTTCCAATCTTATAAAACTTTGATTATTATTTTTTATCAAACTAGCTTTATTTGGTAATATCGCAGAAGCCATGCTGTCACTTTTCCTTCTGTTAACAAATAACACAAGGATCCCTTTTAACAAATAATCGAAATGATTCCTGCTTAGTTGATATCCTAACATAGATCATCTTATTTTATGTGACAACACTAGCAAAACAGTTTGATTTCTTTTTCTGAAATGTCAGGTTTTTTTCTTGATAGACAACTCGTTGCTACGTGTTATCAATATCAGAAAATATTTCAGACTTGGCAGAAACCAGTACATTGTTTCCTAGCTGTACAAATCATTGGAAACTTTCTGTTAACATCTTTGCATAAAAAATTACATTATATGTACAGATCAGTGGTGGTTTTCTACCAGTTCGGCCAAACCGGTAGTGGCCTGGGTCGCTGCCAGTTTCAACAAGAGAACTGGTCCAGGGGCATGATAGGCCTGGGTCACTGCCAGTTACAGCAACCCAGGACTGTCATGACCCCGGACCAGTTCTCTTGCTGTCACCGCCATCTTGTTTTTGGTTCTGTGCATTCACAGAACAATTTTAATTGAACTGTTTGCAAACTGACAGCAAAGCCAGGAAGAACCCACCCCTGGTACAGATGAAAAGAACAGACTGCTATAGTTATTCACAAACTCGTTCCCAACAGATACACAAGATTTCAAGATCAATCAGCATTTTGCTGGAACTTCAGAAATTTTAATTCACAATAATTGAACGTCATCAGCCTCGGGCTAATTGAGCTATCCATATGTAAGCTTAGCCTATACAGTAACTTTTTAGATGTAGAAGACTAATAAACAAGGTTCTCTCTTAGTGACAGTTGTGCTTTTTTTTAATGCTTATATGGCTATGTCTTGTTCATGGTAAATGAGATTGTATTAACTATCATCATAATTGACCTATTGACTAGATTCATATATCATAATAGACTAAAGCTGAGTTTAATTGTGATTTGATGGACAAGTGAAAAGTTTTTGTTGCCAATATACTATATATACTAATCCATCATACTAATACATACTGACATACATCCAACATAATAATCCATAAATCTCAATATACAAATCATACATTGCACCAAAAACCAACATTATGCTGTATCATGATGTGAAAACAATTGATACAATATGAGTATATCTTGAAAGCCCCAGTAGATACGGTGTATATTTTACTTAATGAAGTAATGAGGATAATGGATGCCTGTTAGGCTTAAATGCCCATTAAACCCAAATAGGATCCTACATATGCATATTTTTCATGTACATATTCAATATAAAGTAGTGGATTTTGTCTTCTACATCTGAGGGCTGCTTAAACCCAGTAAATTCAAGGTTTTATGTGCTATCATTTGCAAGAATTCATACCTGCAAGGCAATACATTTTAACATATCAGGTAGTCAACCTATATCATAGTCTCGTAGCAGAAGTTTCACAGATACAACTTGGCTAAATAAATTGCTTTATGGTAGATAAAATGTTATATAAATGCAGAAGATCTGCTTCTAATGAATACAAAAATGAAATCCTGGATATAATTGTCTCAAGTGGTTCAATTCTATATCTTTCCATCCTGCCTTTTGGGTGTCAACAGACTTTGGCCATTCTTTTTCTGGCATTAAAAGTTAGAGATAACTACTAAATGTTTATGTAGCAATTCTGTCTGTGAATGAAATCTGGCTAGTTTCAGCTCTTACACCAATCTACTTAGTTATACTGGTTATAATGAAAAACAGAACATTTTCTAAATCAGGGTTCCACAGCTCCCAGGCTGTGGCCTACTATCGGGCTGCGGCCTATTCACAACTAAATGTGCACATGCACATGTGTGTTGGTCTGCTGTTCATACAAGTTGAGCTGCACACATGCGTATGCTGCTCACATGGCTTGGCTGACCACCAAGTTGGGGACTGCTGTTCTAAATAATGAAGCCTTGATATACATATGTTCTGATCCTAATTAACCTGTAGAATCGGGGTTTGTGGAAGGAAAGTAGCTTAAGTTCTCAAGATAATTTCATATAGAGTGATTCAATTCAATAAATCACCATTGCTTGTAATTGCTGCTTACTTTTGTAGCATATTCCATGCTTGAGTGACAATATAGTATTTTGCTCACAAGTGGTCTAGTAATCAGAGAAGATACTCCTTGTGAATCACTCCAAGGGCACTCATCTGCCCTTAACTCTTCCTTATTTTAATGACCCATTGATACATTATTAAGGATTTTCTAAAGCAGAGTTGGTCGATGTCTTCCTCTCCATTATCTGACCTTGAGATTACTGGAGTTTCTCCTTCTCCAGCATTCTGGCTGCGGGAGTCTTTTGTATGAGTTAAATTTCCATTATGGTGTTTTTAGTGATAACATAGAAACATTTGTGCATTCTCAACAGGGGCTTCTACTACTAAGTTTTCAGAGAACCTTTAAGGAAATTGCTTCTGGGAGATGACTGCTGATAAGCTCAGTTTGACACTGAAGGAAAAAAAATAAGGTCTTTGCCTTAATCACATTGATTCATTGATGTCCCTGTCCAGCATTAGGAACGCTGGTTCAATTCAAAACTAGCTAATAACTCTGAAATATTTTGGGCTTGAAGTGGACAGCCAAAATGGAGTGTGATATATGTAACCTTGTAAATATTATATCTTTACTTTGCTTTAAGATAAATATCAGAAGCTGAATATTTAACTTAAAATATTTCAGAAAATTTTAAAATAAATATATTTATCTAATGCATGTGTGGACAATCTGACTATGGCATCCTTGACCCCATTGATTGCCAGAGTTCATTTGACATTTATCTGAAAAGATAGTCATATGATGCTACAAGTACTTGTGCCAGATGGACTTGCATTAGAATACATTTACACTGACTCTGTTTTCATCTCTTCAGTTCCTCAAAAGTTGGCTGTGTAATGCTGAGAACAAAAATAATCACTTCCTGAACTGGGCTGTAAAAAGTATTGGAAAAGCAAACATCCCTTCACATACATGGTGCATCAAAGAGAAACATATTAATTTCTTACAAACAGACATACATGTCATCCATGAATTTATATTATTTGCATTTCTTTTGCCATGTTTTGAAAAGGAAATTATATCTCTACCTCCTATGATGCAGACTTGCAAAACCATCAGAATAATAAAATAAAATAAAAATGCCTAGAACGGCTGAAGTTCAATTCCTTCCAATGATAGATTGTTTGCTTATTCTCATTTAAGGGAATAGCATTGCAAAACAAACAAATTAAACTCAATCATTTTCAGTCTCAAGCAAATAAACTTGGCTAATTGCTCAAAACCAGATGCCATTGTGCAGTTAGATCCAAAGTTAGTTTTAACTTTCAGAGGGATCTTGTGAAAATTCCTCAGTGAACAAGAGACACCTTTTGCTCTCTGTAAACTTAAGCGCATGCATTTTACAATATATTCTCAAGATATCAGCACCATCTTGTGGTCATACATTAGACATTTCCTTATGTTATTACCTGTTTGAAAAGACAACCTTACCGGCAAGCAGCAAGTAAAGTATTGAAATAAATAGGAAACACTTGGAAACAAGTAATAAATAAATATCTTTTTATTGATTTCCAGAGGTAAAATGTGCAGTAAATTCTCATTTGCTGTCACAGGTCACAATACTGTTAGTAAATGCTGAGAAAATTGTTACATTTTCTAGAGTAGAACAGAATTTGCACTGATGGCGTTACCTAGTTTGGTACTGAAACATCTGCAAGAAAACAACCAAGCTCAGGCAGCCCCAGAAATCCACAGTTGTTTCAGTGCTAGGATAAGCATTCCACTGTTTAAATCATTACATTTAATTGGAATGGAATTTTTTTATCAAGTGGAAAATAAAAAATAATATTGATGATTGATATTCATGAATAATATTTTAATATGATATAGACAATCATTTTAGATAATTGGCACCTTGCTGAGTTTTATACTCCTTACATATTATTTCTTGTACCAGAAAATGTTTATCTCAGAATCTTTCAATTCAAATGGTGACTTGGCTAAATTAATACACTCCTATTGAAGGACCCAGATTGTTTGGAGCAGTATGCTGACTCTGTAAACTGCTTAGAGAAGGTTGTAAAAGCACTGTGAAACAGTATCTAAGTCTAAGCGCTAATGCTATTACTGTTTCATTAACAAGGATTGGAGGGTGGAAGCAGTGGTTGTGCCACTTCCTACCTCATTTTTACTTTGAATATAAATATAAATATAAGTTTTACTGGGTTCTTTGAATTTGTGTAACAGCAGTAGAACTGAACTAGTTTACCAAATGATGCACTATTGTATACATGAAAACTGCTCCAGCTGCATGCAACTGATTCTTAGCTATAAACACATGACTATCATATAGCACAATATGTATAATTCATATTGTGCTTATCACTTTGTTTATGTCAGGGTGCACATATATCTGATCAGGACAGCACTTTTCAGCAATGACTTGGAACAGAGATAATAATGAAGGACATAGATTGCCAAGGACATAGACTGCAATTTCCATGGAAATATTTTTTTCTGCTGACTTGAGGATGGATGGATAAGCATTTAAACACAGAAATGGTGAAAGGGCCTATAATTCATCCAGGATGCATGGTCAGAAGACTTTGACCACACTGTCTGTTGGCCAAACACTAAATACATTTCATGCCAAAACTTTGTATGTGCATGAAGGAGGGAGGGAGAGAGAGAGAGAGAGACATATTCGTCAATGTTTATTCTGTTAAAAATATGCCCAATAAGACTCTCTGTTGCATATAAACAGATGCTGAAAATCTGAGTATGATTGCAATGGGGTATATACGTATAAAGGCAGCTTTCCTGACCAAGGACCCACTGATAATTATTTGTAATGTAGAATCTATTCCAAATTTCTGAAGACTGCATACTGATGACTGGCTAAGACTGGTTACAAAGATAAAAATTAAAACCACACTTTTCAAAAATTCCTGTTTACATCAAGAGGAAAATCTATATTGGCACCATCTGATATTGCAGCTGGGTTATTATTTAAATAAACAAATAACAATGTACTCACCCCAATTCTTTAAATTATCATAATATATTGGATCGTATACTAGTTAGAGATATTTGATTTGTCTGACACACTAGATAAAATAACATTACTAGTTTATAGTATCTCTAGTTTCTTCTTCCTTGAAAACTGCTATTTACATTTTTAAATATGAAGACAATATTATTTTCCTTTTTATTTCAAAATACATATGAAAAAACACATTAATTCGATTGCTATAAGCTAATAAGCTGTTGAACATTTGTTTATCAGTGCAATATCTTTCCTAATATTAATCTAGTATACATCAGGCAAAACTAAAATGTGGTAATTTTCTTCTGATGTTAAGAGTTCTGTGAATCTAATTACTGTAGTCTGTAAATTTTGATTTATGATTTAAGTGTTTGGTAAGCCTAGGGAATTATGTCCTGTTCAACAGACCACAGTTAAGGAAACAGTTAAGATATATGAATCCAATCATTGTGGTATAAACTACTTAGGGAAAATCTCTCTCTCCATTTCTCCATGTCCACAGGGTATGATAAATCACAAGTGTGTGATCAAAGTTCTGCCAGTTTTTTATGTATGTCACACATGGAGACATCTGCATGCAACCTAGTTATCTATTTTCTGTTCTGCAATTAAAGAACTTGAGGGAATATTACAGTAATGGTTAACCTTTTTGGTGCTGAGTGCCCAAAGCACTTGCACAACCCCAAAATGCAATGCGAACACCCCCCCATGCATGCGCTCCCCACATGCACCCTGCTCCCTAACCCATGTGTATTCACCCCTGTGCATGTGCCCCGTCCCTTCCCCTCTCCCATTTTTGGCTTCCAGATTGGTGCAGGAGGCCTTCGATGCACAAAACTGGGCGCAAGGGAGCCTCGCACAGCTCCCCCAGGCCCTCTTTTGGCTTCCAAGTTGGTGCAGAAGGCCTTCCAAGCCTAAAATGAGGTGCAGGGGAAGCGGGCACATGCATGAACCCCCAAAATGCAATGTGAGTGCTCCCCGCACATGTTCCCTGCCCCCCATGCATGCGCAGCAGAGGTCCAAAATCCAGCTGGCTGGCATGAGGCATGCACGTATGCGCGGGGGAGCTGGGCTGGGGAGCTCCACCAGCTGGCTGACATGCCTGCAGAGAGGGCTCTGTATGCCACCTGTGGCACGCGTGCCATAGGATCGCCATCATGGGAATAGTAGCTTAACTCTTCTGAGCAGGAAAACAACCGTTAATGCCTCCCTGTAAGAGGCACTTGAGGGCCTTGTGAAATTCTAAATATTTGCAGATGGACAAATATTGGTGGACAAAAAAAAAAAAACAGAAAAGAAAGAAAGAAAGAAAGAAAAAGAACTCTGTCTGAGATGCTTTCATTTTGATTCTTGCACTGCAAAGAGGGTTGAACCCAGTGGTGGGATTCAAATAATTTAACAACCGGTTCTCTGCCCTAATGACCAGTTGGGTAGTTGGGTGGCTCGGTGGTCATGTAACCGTGTGGGCGTGGCCAACTCAATGCCACGCAGGTAGATGGGCGCTTCACCTTAGCTGTTACAATGTAATAAGGGTTAACCAGAGAGGCAGTTTCTGTAAGCCAGGCAATAAAGATTAGGCTAGAAACAGTACCAGAATGCTTCCAACTGCCTTCCTTACAGGATTAGCCCTGTAAAGTGGAAAAAAACAAAATAAGATTTCTTCCAACAACCGGTTCTCTGAACTGCTTAGAAAGTTAACAACCGGTTCTCCAGAATAAGTGCGAGCTGGCTGAATCCCACCACTGGTTGAACCCAATAGCCTAAACAGTTTGCTGAGCAACATGGTTGATCAGGTTTATACATTAACAGAGCAGCAGTGAAAGATAACTATGATTGCCCAAGGCTACTACTTTTTATATGATTTTATATGTTTAATCTTCTACCAGAAAAAAAAATCCTTGTTGCAACAGTGAAGCAGATGTTAATATGCTTGGAAAGGGGAGGATAATCTTTACAATTGAGCACTGCTGTGAGACTATTATATATGCAAAATGGAAAGGCTGTGAAATACCCACAATGGTTGGTGAAGATGACAAAACTATGAGAGATGGCAAAATGAACTTGTTTGTTTAGAGAAACATCACTAACTATAGGTTTAACCACCATGTTTTCGATTTCTTTTTCTGAGATCTTGACATTTTACAACATAAATTCAGCAACCCTTTCCTTTCCCACACTTTGTTTTAACATGTTAAACATAACAGTTCTAAAAACAGACCAAAAGTATTTTATCTTAACTAATCTAATGGACCATACATATACGCAGAAATAAAAATAGTTACTCTGAAACCACAAATAATTTTGTATGCAGCAGCTTGAGGTAGAACAAGACCATTCAGAGTTCTGTTCAACACCTTACTTGCTATACTCCACAGCTTTAATATGTGCTAATGGGCTAATTTATTTTTGCAAAATTGATTATCAGCTCAAGTACTAAGGTTGTGTATTGTCTCTCGCTTAAGGTTTTGTTAATTAATTTGTTAATTTTTCAAGCAATATTTTTCTGAAAAAACGATTAACTGTTGAGGTAAAGCAATATTTCTTTTATGTGATCAACTGATGAAAATGTTAGGAGCATAGTACTTAATTTAAATTACTTCATTTATTGACAGGCTAGTATTAAAGTTTATGCACGTTATTCAATGTTCAATCAGAGCCTTTTGTCAAACGATCTGTCAGGAATAATGTAAAATAACTAATTATTTTCAGAATCCAATTCTAATTGTAAGAAGACTAATTCTAATATATATAGAGTCATCTTATTAGGCTTTTATTTTACAATATTTCTGGAAGTACTGAGCTCATTTGTATATGATTTTAGAAAATGAAAAAGGAAGGCAGCAGTGGTGGGATTCAAACTTTTTTACTACTGGTTCTATGGATGTGGCTTGGGGGTGTGTCATGGCTTAGTGGGGGTGGCTTGGCAGGCATGGCAGGGAAGGATACTGTAAAATCTCCATTCCCTCCCCACTCCAGAGAAAGGTTACTGCAAAGTCCCCATTCCCTCCCAATCAGCTGGGACTCGGGAGGCAGAGAATAGATGGGGGTGGGGCCAGTCAGAGATGGTATTTACCAGTTCTCTGAACTACTCAAAATTTCCACTACCGGTTCTCCAGAACTGAACAGAACCTGCTGAATACCACCTCAGGAAGGCAGGTAATGAGAGTTGTGCATATCAGGGGGAACAAAAGTAGGTTAAATGGAATGAGGATTATTTAAATAGGTTTTGGGTAAAATGAGATATGAATGGATATTGAATGATCATAGACTGAATAGAACGGTAGTTAATAAAAAGGTTATAGATTGATGAAATGAAAACAAAGAATGGGGATTAATTTGTAAAAGAAATATGTAATAGAAGAGTGAAGGAGTTCTAAGGAACAGAAATTCTGGAAAATCATGGTTTCTTGCAATTAATGAAACTCTCAGAAACAGAGAAGGAAAAAAGCAATGTATAAAGTTTGTGGATAAGCTAAAAGAAAGTATGACTTGCAATATATTTATACAGGTTAAGGCAAGGGTGAAATGTATTAGGTTCCAACAGGTTCTGAAGAACCGGTAGCAGAAATTTTCAGTAGTTTGGAGAACCGGCAAATACCACCTCTGTCTGGCCCCAGAGTGGGGTGGGAATGAAGATTTTGCAATATCCTTCCCCCAGGAGTGGGGAGGGAATGGGGATTTTGGAGTATCCTTCCCCCTGCCACACCCACCATTCTGTAGGCCATGCCTACAGAACTGGTAGTAAATGAATTTCACCACTGGGTTAAAGTCTCTGGGAAACAGCAAGACTGCATTATGGAAACAGAAACAGAAAGTTTCTGGAATGTATCACACAAACTGAAGGAAAACAAATCAAATTGTGGTGGATATCCAGTTCTAGGGCCCTATTATGTGGGGTGCCTCATGGTTCAAATCTCTTTTTGCTCCTATTTCTATATCTGTATATGAAGCTGCTGGGAGAGATTTAGTGTAATTAGTAGGTTTGATGACACCCAATTATACATTTTATGCCAGCCAGAAAAGTAATTGCTCACGTGCTTGCTCAATACCTGGAGCCCTTAGGGGTTTGGAGGGACAGAAACTGGCTGTGACTCAACCCTAGAAGATGGAGTGATTATTGATTTTTTATTTCCAAGGGTCAGGGGAGCTGCTATCTCTGGCTCTGGACAGGGTAACATTCGATTGTACAGTTCTGGTACACAATTTGGGGTTTTTCTTGATGATGCAGCTCCTTCTAGAACCGTAAGTGCCAGTGATGAGCAGAAAAGCTTGGCACAAATCTGTCTTGTGTACCAATTGTACCCATTCCTGGACTGGAATATGAGCATCCATGCTTTAGTCACCTCCCATTGGAATATTGCAATGTGTGCTATATGGGGCTGCCCTTGAAGACATATGAAAGCTACAAGCGGTCCAGAATGCACAAAACATTCAGTTATAGGTTCCTGTGGTTTCCCCAATAATACTATTGTTCTGTGAACTGTATTGGCTTCCAGCTGATTTCCACATTTGCTTTCTAGATGCTGGTTATAGGTTTAAAGCCCTATATAGCATAGGGCCAGGTTATTGTGGGCCACTTCTCCATGTTCATCATACTAGGCTTGATGGGTAGGTGTGTCTCAAGTGCCTTCCCTTAAATGTTGCCATCTGATGGGTCCTGGATTGATTTTCAAGCTGTTACCCCTGAGGACGTGGACAAGGCCATGGGAGCTGTAAGTGCCACCACATGTGTACTGGACCCGTGCCCCTCCTGGCTGGTCGCTAACAGCAGGGAGGTGACATGGGGCTGGATCCAGGCGGTTGTTACCGCCTCCCTTTGGGAGGGGTTCTTTCCCCCTGCTCTAAAGGCGGCGGTGGTGAGACCCCTTCTGAAGAAGCCATCTTTGGATCCAGCCGTTTTAAACAACTATCGTCCAGTCTCCAACCTCCCCTTCGTGGGGAAGGTTGTTGAGAAAGTGGTGGCCTTTCAGCTCCGGCAGTCCTTGGAGGAAACTGATTATCTAGATCCCTTCCAGTCGGGATTTAGGCCTGGCTACAGCACGGAAACCGCTTTGGTATCATTGATCGATGATCTCTGGAGAGCCAGGGATGGAGGTTATGCCTACGTCCTAGTGCTCCTTGACCTCTCAGCGCCTTCGATACCATCGACCATGGTATCCTTCTGCGACGACTGCGGGAGGTGGGGGTGGGAGGCACTGTCCTACGGTGGTTCTCCTCTTACCTCTTGGACAGGTCGCAGTTGGTGTTGGTCGGAGGGCAGAGATCGACCCCTAGGCCCCTGAATTATGGGGTGCCGCAGGGTTCGGTCCTGTCCCCCCTCCTGTTTAATATCTACATGAAGCCGTTGGGTGAGATCATTCGACGGCACAGGATAAAATACCATCAGTATGCGGACGATACGCAGCTGTATCTGTCCGCCCTGTGCCAACTCAGTGAAGCGGTTGACGTGATGTGCCAGTGCCTCGAGGCTGTTAGGGACTGGATGGGGGTTAACAAGCTTGTACTCAATCCGGATAAGACCGAGTGACTGGTGTGTTTCCCTCCTACTAATTGGCCAAGTGTTCCATCTCTCAGGCTGGGGGGTCAAACAGTACGCCCCTCAGACAGGGTTCGCAATTTGGGAGTCCTCCTGGACCCACAGCTGACTTTTGAACACCACTTGTCGGCTGTGACCAGGGGGGCATTTGCCCAGGTTCGCCTGGTGCACCAGTTGCGCCCCTACCTGAACCGGGAGGCCCTCACAACAGTCACTCGTGCCCTTGTGACCTCTAGACTGGACTACTGCAACGTGCTCTACATGGGGCAGCCCTTGAAGAGCATTCGGAGACTTCAGCTTGTCCAGAATGCAGCCGCGCGAGCGATCGTGGGTGCACCTCGGTTCACCCATGTAACACCTATCCTCCGCGAGCTGCACTGGCTGCCTATTGGTCTCCGGATACGCTTCAAGGCGCTAGTCGTCACTTATAAAGCCCTTCATGGTATTGGACCTGGCTCCTTGAGAGACCGCCTGCTGCCAATCACCTCCACTAGACCGATTAGATCCCACAGATTAGGCCTCCTCCGAATTCCATCCGCCGGTCAGTGCCGACTGGCGACTACTCGGAGGAGAGCCTTCTCTGTGGCTGCTCTGACCCTCTGGAACGAACTCCCTGTGGAGATTCGAACCCTCACCACCCTCCAGGCCTTCCGCAAAGCCCTTAAAACCTGGCTGTTCCGACAGGCCTGGGGCTAAAGAGCTGTTGCCCCCGTCTCGAATGGTATAACTGTTGTGTGTTTTTAAATTATGTATTGTTATGTTTTGTCTTTTGTTTTCTGTTCTGTACCCCCCTTCCCTGATTTGAATTGTGAGCCGCCCTGAGTCCCCTTCGGGGGAAACGGGCGGCATATAAATATAATAAAATAAAATCAATCAAATCAAATCAGTCCTCAAGACATCATCGATGGCCATCCCAGTTGTTTGGAACAGCCTTTTGCCAAGCCTTTTGGAGGACTGTGCAGATCTGGTTCTTTTACAAAGTATGGGTAGGAGGGGAGGTTAAACTGTGAGGATGTTTGGTCTGGTGCCTGGGTGAAATGGTATCTTTGTTTTTAACTATGTTTTATTGATTGTTTGGGCCATCTGGATAGCTGAGATAGGCAGCTACTTAAATAAAAAAATATTTGTGTGATTATCTTAATGAAAAATGTAAATAAATAAATACAATTGCCCATGCACATCTTAAGTCATGTCATATATACTTACCTGTTGTGACACAGCAGATGTTTGCTGTGAGTCTTTTCGGGATACAAGATTCATTATGCAGCTGGGGCTTGTTAGAGGCAGGTTTGGAGATAAAAGGACGGATGCTGCCACGCCCTAGTTGCGGGAATCAACATATGTTCCTTCATACGTTCCTTCGTGTGTTCATGGGTTCGTACAAGATTGCTTGATACACTTGGATAAGTGCTTTGGTGTTTCATGTAACCCTGATTCATGGAGACTTTGGAAGAAGTGCATTGCTTGTAAGAGTTGTTTTGTATTCTGTTATCTGCTTGAAAGAGACTGTATTTCTGTTATATTTTCGAAGCCAGTTTGAACTGAGAACTGATAAAGAAAGTTCCTTTTAAGTTTAATTGTCTGCCGTTTGCTAAGAGCCGTGAAGGGGGGACAGAACACTTACCTAGCCATATGCAAAATTATAAGGCTATTTCTAGAAGAAGGTACTGAAAAGGCATCAAACTACTTCAACCTTATTAGGACTCAAGCCTGGGATATGGGAGGTATGGGAGGCTGACATTTCTAAAACTGTGAAACAAAAAGTTGCAGCATTTCAAGTTACAAATACACAGCAACTGAACAGAAATAAAGCAGCTGCTTCTCAAATGTAGTTAACATACTAGTTTGATCACAAAAGTCTAAGAGCCACCTTTGAACTGCACAAAAGTGCATAACAGTCTTATGTAGCCTCTCACCCCCCCCCCTCTTTTCCAGAATGCGGAACCATTTTTCAATTTGTGCAGAAAATTTCTGCTTATTCAGTTCTTGATTCAACTTCCCTATGTTCTTTACTCAAGTTTTGGTCTTTCCTTCTAAGTTTCAAATAATCTTCACCCCCATACCAAAATCATTTGATTTTGGTTTTTCACCTATTTCTTCCTGGGCTTTTTATCCTTTTGGCTTTTTTATCTTTCTGGGGTCTCTTTTCTTTTCTTTCTTAAACTCCAGCTTGTGCCTGCGTTCTTTTAATCACAATCATATCATTTTTTACCCTTTTTCTTCCTAAAATCTAGTTCGCCAACTCCTTTGCTTGCTGAGCAACTGAACTGTTTGTGTCTTCCTTATATCAGCTAAAGTTTTATTCCCATCAACATAAAACAGAACAAGTAATCAGATGCTAATGCATAAAACTTGAGAACTTTCAAATTTTATCAGTTTATTCTCTATTGGCGATTTCTACATTTCATACTTGTTGAGATACATTTTATGCTTCATTTGACTAGTCTTTTCCTCTTTGATATTATTAAAATGATTTTGGAAAGCCTTTTTCTGAATTCTGCTAAGTACATAGCAATGCTAATTAGCACTCATATCAAGATTCTTTTGACACTTGCAGTTCTTTTACCACAGTCAGCAGATATCATCCTAGAGACAGTTAGGGGGGAAAAGCCTAAAATGAAATGGAGAGAGAGAATCACTGAATATTTTAAAGACTCACATTCTAGATTCATAAAAGAACATGAAAAAGCCTACGTCCCTATAAGAACAGTTTCGGAAATGTTGGAAAAAAATCATGCTGATCAGAAAGAAAAAGAGATGATATAAAATATTCACTGACTTTAAAATACTATTTTAAATTGCAAGTGTACACCTTGTAACTGAGCATAAACTATATATATATATAAATATATATATGTGTATGTGTATGTGTGTGTGTGTGTGTGTGTGTGTGTATGTATGTATGTATGTATGTATGTATGTATGTATGTATGTATGTATATATATATATATATATATATATATATATATATATATATATATATATGCCAAAAATGAAAAATATATGTTTGTTAATGATCTGAAATGGCTATTACTGTTTACAGTAACATACATTTAAGGTTGATGAGAAGAGCAAGAGGTATCTAAATATCTTCCACCTTTTTTTTTCTACAGGTAATCCTTGCTCAACAATAAGTCAAAATTAAAAATAAATCACAAAAACGGTATCTACAAAATTTTGGATGCTTGGCAACTGGATGGCATTGATAGCCATTTGCAACATTCCACAGTCACGTGACTGAGATGTTCAGCATATTTTGCCAGTTTTCAGTGTTTACTTCCTGGTTTTGGCAAAAAAAAAGTCTTTAGATACAATGGATTAATTTAACAACTGCAGCATTTAATTAACAACCGTGATGTTTGCTTAATGACCACCACAAAAAAGCTTGGACATGGTCATATGGGGATCTTGTTAATGACCAAAATAATGCTGGTTTTAATTAAGGATGTAACTCAAGGATTACCTGAATTAGAGTCTTGTTGCCACCAAATTGGAAACAATTAATTAGACAGATAGTTATGGAAATATTGCATAACCTTTTTCTGAATAAACTTTTGCAAACAAAATTTCAAATCCTGAAAGAAAAGAAAAGCATTAGAAGTTTTTCTGCTCTACATGAATAACAACTATCAAAGGAAATAAAATTCTTACATTGGACACTTTCGGAATTCATGTTTTTAAAAATAATTATTTTGAATACTTCCAGATTTTTACTAAAATGACTTTCTTATGCCTGGTTCAAAACTGAATTCCAATTTGTTTTAGAAGCAATTGCTATTGAGGTTAGTCTCAAGTTTATAAATGTGAATGTTCTGTTGTTGCTATCAATGGTACTGTCTAAACCTTTCTCTAATAAAGGACCTAATTAAGTTTACTATTAATAATATTCATTGCCCACAACCTTTAAACATGTATTCCAAGGGTTTTCAAGGGTGTTAGTAATTAATGATAATAATGATCAGTAACACAGTGCTCAGGGACATCAAGACGCTGCAATGCTCCTAGAGAACAACATACCGTATAGAAAAGCCTAATAATGACATTTTGCAAAACAAAATTTTTAAATATGTCTGTATTTTCACAGGGAATCTCCTGATATTTAGGTCACTTTTGTTATTTTAATTAATGGCACATACAACATGGTGGGAGATGACAAGATTATTGATAATTTCTATGTTACCTTCACAGATAGAGAGACTATCTTTCTCAAAAATCTGATGTTGGGGTACACAAGCAAGAATATGTTATTCCACCAACAATTTATTGATTGGTTTATTTAGAAAACAAGAGAATAAACTATTGTGGTTTCTGAAGTTCACACTTCTCTAAAGTTCTCACTTTATAGAAAAATAGTCAACCGTGTAGTTAGAACACTCCCCAATCGACCTTGGAGAAAAGCCAACATACATGGTCTCTCATCCAGAAATCTGCAGAGTATCACCTCTGAATACTAACAGAGAGATAACAAGTACCATAGCCCTGGATTGGAATCTTAGTTATACTGCAACCTGGCAGGGCAAACCTGAGAGTGGGACTCTCTTAAACACAGCTTCTGCACATGTGTGGCTTCCACCACGCAGCAAGGATGGACCAAAGAGCCTCTCGGGGGCTGCTCTGCTCCATCTCTGCTCTCCAGCTGCTAAATTGTACAAGAGATACTCTCTCCATTGCTGCTATTGCTGGGGGAGAGAGCATCTCTTGTGCAATTTAGCAGCTGTGAGCTGCCGCTTTCGTCTGAGTCCCATCTGGAAAGCATGCAGCACAGAGAAGCAGCAGCCATGTTGAATTCTGGTTCTCTGCAGCTCACAGCTGCTAAATTACACAAGATGCTCTCACAGCTGCTAAATTACACAAGATGCTCACTCTCCCAATAAGAACAGCAGTGGAGAGAAGAAGCTGCTGATCCGGAGAACACATGGAACATCTCTTCAAGTGACCAAGGCTTGGCAATGGATGGAAGAAGTGGCTTCAAGATCTCTGCTGCAGCACTTTCTGGATGGGGCTTCTTACAGAAGAACTATCCATTCCATTCCCAAACCACTTTGGCTCTCCTGCACCAACCGCCTGGCAGCCCTTCGAGTTAGCGTGGCAGGCCACAGGCCGAATAAATTGCTTTGGACCCAGTGGACTGTAGTTTGAGACCAGCAGCATGCAGGTGGAGGCCTGGGGCAAGGCTGGAGCCAGGGAATGGTGCATTTCCTGACTCAGCCAAGGTGAAGGGTGAGTGGGAAGAGGCTCCAGGACAAGGCTGGAGCCAGGAAATGGCACATTCCTCGAACTAGCTATGGCGAAGGGTGAGCGGGTGGCATGTTTACCTTTAGTGAGGAGTGCAGGTGAGGCATGGAGATTAGCAGGATGGTCTGGATTGCATGGTGAAGGTAAGATAATATATAGGGCAGGGTGGGATGGGGCAGGTGGGGCTAGCTGGTTTTACTGGTTCTCCAAACTGCACAAAATCATAACAACTGGTTCACCTGAACTGGTCTGAACCAGCTGAATCCCACACCTGGTACTAACTACACTTAGCCTGGCCCTCAATCTTTAGTGCCAATAAATCCAACAGATATTCTGACTTCCCTATGGCATGCTTAACTAAACTTGAAGTGTCTAAATACAAGAGTGCCTTTACTTTATCCCCTCCCCTCAGCTGTCCCTGAGGACCAATATAGGAAGATTCCCTCATCCAGAGAGACAATGCCCCAATACTTTGGATAGACAGAAACAACAGAGTCTGTACTTCTCCAGTGCCTACATTATAGAAACAGTAATACTATCTTAATCTCAGCATTACTGCACAAAAACCCACACAGGACAATTCTATATTTCTTTGCTGCTTTGAGATATCAAACTTGTTTTAGCATAGTGTTGCCAGGCTTTGTGCAGCAGTGTTTAAATTTGTTGTATGATGACCAGTTAGACTTAATGAGCACCTGGTTCACCATACTAAATTTATGTCACCTTTGAAATGGATCGGGCCTGGTGGCGCAGTGGTTAAATGCAGCACTGCAGGCTACTGCTAGATCAGCAGGTCAGCGGTTCAAATCTCACCGGCTCAGGGTTGACTCAGCCTTCCATCCTTCCGAGGTGGGTAAAATGAGGACCCAGATTGTTGGGGGCAATATGCTGACTCTCTGTAAACCGCTTAGAGAGGCCTGAAAGGCCTATGAAGCGGTATATAAGTCTACTGCTATTGCTATTGCTATTGCTATTGCCACAGCCATCTTTCTGTTTGTCATATTGCCACATAGTGTGAGAGGAGGGAAGTGTTGAATGTCAGACCAGACAAAACAACTTGTGGGAATCAAGGTCATCTTAATAGGTGCTGGCCAGAGACTGAGTGGAGTTGCCAAGGAGATGCCAGAACAACTAATTAGACAATGTGACCTGGGACCATGATGGGGGGAATTATCTTTTTATTTAATTATACTGAAACTGCAGGAAATATTTAGAGCTGGTTTTATTTTCATTCGTGTCAAAATGATGTACTCAATAAAACAAACCTGTCATTTGATAGCTATATTTTTCCAACTACTACCCTTTATTGCCCCACTATATTCACTTAATACACCCCCTTCTCCTTTTAGACTTTGTTTTTTTATGTATGCTTTCTGTTTTAATACACCTATTTTAATATCTTTTAGTTTTTTTATATATATTTTTTATTCTGATGGATCACCTATGCTTTTTAATTGACTGCCGTACCTTCCTCATGCTGGTCTATGACCACAATCAATATTTGATTTAATCATATGTGTGATTGGAAATATCACTTTAATAACTATTAAATATGCTTAATTAAAGTATATTAATTAAATATCATAATTAATATTGGTTTGGAGGAAAGACAACACGCATTGCCTTTCCTTCAAACCAAACGCTTATACCCTGAATTTTACCTTTGAGTTTTTATTTATTCAATTTCTGTAGCCACAAAACTCAATCAAGTGACTATTGGCAGTTTATAATTCTAAAATTATGAAATATTAAAAAAATAAAAACACCCAGAAAATAAATAAGTATAAACAGCAGCTCTGAGGATTAAGCAACTAATAGTAAAGCCAAATAATGGGGCCTTAACACATTCCAAGTCCTAGGCCAGGGTACATAGCCAGATTTTTAAAGCTTTGTGAAAAGCCAACAGATTGGGGCCATTCTAATCTCCATGAGGAGAATATTCCATAAGGCAGAAGCTACAGCAAAAACAAAAAGAAAAAAAGCAACCCAACTTCTAGTTCCCACTAGTCAACACTTTTT
Source organism: Thamnophis elegans (assembly GCF_009769535.1). Classification (NCBI taxonomy): domain Eukaryota; kingdom Metazoa; phylum Chordata; class Lepidosauria; order Squamata; family Natricidae; genus Thamnophis; species Thamnophis elegans. The sequence goes on from NC_045546.1 coordinate 39,637,630, forward strand.
GGCTGATGGGATTTGCAGCAGGTCCATTCTATTGTAATAGTTTTCTATATTTGTAGAAATCAAGTGTTAATTGTTCTTCTCATTTATTCAATAGTGCTATTGACATTTCACACATGACTTTAAATGAAGTGGATGTATGGAATCAGGGACAGCAAATGCAAAAGCAAGAACTTGCCAATGGTTCTTTGAGTGAGGAATTAGAAAAAGAATTAGAATTGGAAAAAGTCTTTCCCACATTTTAGCACTCAGCTGCCTGATTCCAGTGCATAAAATTGCTGGAAATAATGCCATTTTAAAGGATCATTTTCTGAATTTCAACCTCTTACTTTGCTCTGACCATGGCTGGCATAGTACCTAACAGAAGTGGAGGGGTTTTTCTTAAAGGAATTGAAGCACAGAATGGAAGCAGGACCACACAGTTTGAGTTGCAAAATATGAAAAATAATACCTTTGATATGCAGCTACACAGAAATTTCATTAGCAATTGGCTATGAATAGAAATATAGGTGGGTTTAGGTCAACATCATACATTCATGTCTTTAAGAAATTACCTTGTGCCAGGAAACCTGGAAATTCAGTTCTGAATGACAAGGGAAACCTAACTATTATCCTAAGTCATTTTAGATATAACTGAATTTGCTTTACATACTAAATATTTAGTTCAAGAAAAAAATCTTAATTTTGTTTGCTTCACATTTAAATAGTTTTTCTAAATTCTTCACCAAATTTGTTGGATTGAAAAGAGACAAAAGTAGCATTTCTCCAACAATTTCTCAAGGACAGCATTCCACTACAGGTTGATGGTAATACTATTACTGAAAAAAGGAGAAAGAATTATTTCATTCTGTTGGTCCTGGGAAATTGATTGGTATGTAGAAAGTTAGGAAAGCTTTAGACTAACTAAGAGATGAACGTGTAATATGCTCATATAACCTTTGCCATCTTGTTCAGTGCATCAGCGCTCCACTCATAAGAATCATCCAGAATTCTCTTCTCCCTTGAAAAAGACAATTGCTGTCATTAAAATAAACTTTTTTTCCATCGGAAATAATTTATCTTTTTGCTATACTGAACAAAAATTGCTAAGAAAGTGCAGGAAGATTTTCTTGCCATTTTCTATTATGTTTACCTAGAAAAGAAGGAAGTTAAAGCTACCATAAGTTTTGGTCTTAGCCTCAGAGCCCCCGCCCCCCCCCCCATCAATTTCATCCAACTCTCCCTTCAAAAATAATTTACATTCTAAAATTTTGGGTCCAGCTATTATATGAACTTCCAACAAGGTCTCTAATATAGTCTTGATCTCTGACATTATAGCAAATTAAAAAGGCAGCTATTAGTGATGAGAGCTGGTTAAAATGTTACTGCTATGTGCCATTGTTACTCAAAAATGAGAGGAACTTCTTCTAAAGCCCAAGGTCTCTTTAAATATGAAGTTGACCTGACTGCAATCTTCTCCTGAATATTTCTCTGTTCACCTATATACACTATTTTCACATTTGGGCCTTTATTATTCTCAGAATAGATATAACTAGAAGACCAGCAAGAATAGCCAGAATAATTGCCATTTCTAAGTCCACCTGACATTGCAAATCCGCCAGGAACTACGCATTTTGGATTGTCCAATAACGCAGGGCGAAATGGGATTGGCTCTTTTATAGCTCATGATGCTGCTGTGCAAATACAAACATAATTGCAAGATCCCATTCTCTCCGTCTTACCTATTTTATTTAGGATGGGAGAAGAGGAGCAGCCTATTAGCATAGAGTTGGCGCAAATCCAAAACACAAAGGACAAGGGCATCCATGGGTACCTTTCTAATTGCAAATGTCTTTTCTCCCCTCTGTGCTGGCCTGCAGATGTCTGGAGATTCAGATGACTGCTTTTCTCACGGAAGGCTATTTTTGTCACATCTTAGATCACTTATTTTTTTAAAAAAAGAGAGAGCAGTAGAGACAAAATTAAGTTATCATGACCTTCAGTCAGTTCTACTGCTTTTAGCAATGGAGTCTGATATTTTGGGGGTAGGTGGAGAATCCACCAACATACTAACTATAAACTTGACTCTGCTTATTTTTTTTTTGTTAAATAGAATTTTTGCCACTAAATGGAAGATATATTATATACAGTACATTGGATAAATATATGTGCAAATCGGTGTATACTTATACCATACAGATAATTAATATAATATTCACAACAATTGTATATGCTATATTTCTTTGTTGGTCAAAATTGCATATTTAATGCAGCTCTAATACAAGCAAGACTTAAATTTGTATTAATATTGAAAAGAGAATGCTGCTATCAGTATTACTGTATTATTGCTATTTTTCCTATATTAGAGTCATCTGGTTGCCATGAAAGTGGCAATAATGATAAAGGTAGGTACGATCTAGCAAAGAAAAGAAGCCATAGCATGCACAAAGAAAGGGAACCAATTACATTCTGATGCTAATGATCTAATCCTTCATTTCTTCTTTGACTTAATTCATTAATATACACACACATACATTCAGATTCTATTTGAGGTTAGCAATAGTTTGAAGGTAACTACTATGAGAAATGATGCCTATGGAAGGCAAGCTGGGGTGATGGACTACAGTAAAATGGCAGTTTCTCAGGAAGGAGGGAGCTAATTCCAGAAATGAGATGGAGACAAGAGGTAGCGTAATCCCCATAGCAGACAGATGAAGAGGGTGATGATATCCATGTCCTAGAATCTTCCAGGGTATATTCTTAGGCTAAGAGTAGTAAGAGTTTCAAGATTCTGTCTGCTGTATGTAAACAAATAAAGAACTGAACTCTGGCTAGATTGTCCCATTTCATTCTTGGACTTGTTCTGACATAGTCCAATTATAGGTAATCTTGATTTAACAACCACAATGGGGGAACCAGTCAAGTAATACAGTTGCTAAGTGAAAAATCCCATGTCTGCGATTTTATTTCAGCTTCCCTTTACTCCCAGTCTTTGGAATGCTCACTGCAGTACAGGAATAATAGCAAGAAGGGAAATCATGTTTTTATTTAAATTCACTGGAAAGAAAAAAAAATACAAGAAAGTAAGCAAATGCAGAATGGGGAATACACATTGAAGGGAATGCATGAGTGCTGCTGCTTGACTAGAATGTTCATGGGTATGTGTCCCAAGCTGCTTAGGAGAGAAACAAACCTGTTGGTGTGAAAGTTTTTAAAGTCTGTCAGTTACAGGCAGCAGCTACAAGCCATCTAATTAAGGGCAGAATGCTGAGCTTGTTATCTTATGATACCTGTTGGAGACACGGTACATTGTTGAGATTGTTTAAGCAAAGTTTTTCTATTGTGAGTAAAGAAAAAAATTAGCCAGGCAAACAGTGCATGCTAATTGACTATAATGGTGAACGCATCACTCACTCACACACACACACACACAGAGAGAGAGAGAGAGAGAGAGAGAGAGAGAGAGAGAGAGGGAGAGAGAGAGACAGACAGACAGACAGACAGACAGAGAGACAGAGAGACAGAGAGAGAACAAACTAGTCATTAATTTTGATCTCTGTTAGGTTGGTAAAGTACAGTAGATTATTTTTAATATTTCATAAGAAATACTGTTTTACTTATAGAAGTGAATGGCTATATATGAAGTTTCACTTATAGAACTGAATGGATATAAATATATGACAATTCAGATGTTATATGACATTTGCCATCTTGACCATGATTTATACAAGCTGGAGGTGATAAGCAATTGGAGACCAACTACATGTGGAAGATTACAGATGTTCACTGTGACTTGTAATATTGTTTATAAGTAACATGTCTTGGTGAGATTTTAAGCTTTCCCTGTTGGTTCTCTTTCTATAGATGTAGAACATAAATGTCATTTCTCCTTCATGCTTAGAATATATTGGCAGGTACCAATTTTGCACTTTTGTTCCAACACACAGTGTTTGCAACTAGCTTGGTTCACTGTTTTTAGTCATTTTTTTTTTTTTAAAAAAAACTGTCATTATTCGCTTCATCTATTTAAGAAAAGACTTAAAAAACAGGAAACTGGTGTAATGTCAGAATTTGCTTTTTTTTTCTTAGCTTTGACCTGTAGGCTAAGATGGTCTTGCTTAGATTACTATTTCATCTCATCTTCTGAATTTACTCTTACACACCCCACTTCCTGCGTATATGGCCATTGAAATAGATCATCTTGCTAATGTGGCTATAGCATGAGGTCAGTCAACCAAACAACCTTCCATTCTATTTTGATTCTACATTAATCTTGGATCCTTCCAGTATTCGTTCTTTTTTTATTTCATTTTTTGTTACTGCTTCTGACATCATATCCTGAGTAGTACATTGGTTTAACAGCAAAGCTAGATCCTCTCAGCATACAGTGCAAGAAGATGTTTAAAATGGATTTCAATTTTTCATTTTTCCTGCCATGTATATTGATGATCCTGACCATTAGTGGTAAGTCAAACTTTATTTTATAAAATTAGCATGATGCCTACTTTGCACAGACATTTATACCTTTTTAAAAGGTGTCAACAAATCTCAGCAAAGTCTTGGTGTTATCATCATCAAATCATAAAAAGGGGTAATTAAGTCTATTCTTTTTGAACTACATTTATCTTTTTTTTTTGCCTACTACATTTATAATGAAAATAAAACTGATTGAAGGGCTTTGCACATAATACAGTGGGTAAAACGGGAATTTAAACACCAATAATTCTTAGGCTTTCTTCTCTTTTCTTAATATGTCCTTGAGTAAATATGCTAAGAAAAATCATCCCAAATCACTTAGGCCAGTTGTATATAGTTTTGAAAATAAATTTCAAGATTTTATCATACTGCTTTGTTTTTAAAATTTGAAATACCAGAACCATTTACATTATTCCAGAATCAGTGAATATATATTATAAAGAATATTACAAATTCAGATATATATGTGCTGGTCATGTCCTTATTTATATTTTTATTTAACAATGGAAATTATTTCTCTTACTGGTTTATTATATGTGTGTTAGTGTAGAACTGTGAACAACATCTCCTAAGTTTTGAAGCCACTGAATCAACCAATATAATTAGATACACCTATATTCATTATAAATGACAATTATAAGGCATATTTAATTACACAAATAAGCAGACAAATAATATATTTCAAATTTTAAATATTTACTCAAGTAAGAGTATATATATGTTTTAGTTTTGTTTTAGTAACACATTAGCAAGTATTCTCATTTAAATCTGAGATCTGTAAACTCATCTGCTTTAATTTATTCATGTTCTCATATATATATATATATATATATATATAGATAGATAGATAGATAGATAGATAGATAGATATAGATATAGATATAGATATAGATATAGATATAGATATAGATATAGATATAGATATAGATATAGATATAGATATAGATATAGATGATATAGATATATAATATAGAATAAATATAGAACAGGAATTACTCTCAGCTATGATCACATCAAATTGAGCTTTATAAGTAAACCAACCAGGTAATTATAGCATTTGTAAGTTTCCTTAAACAGTTATCTACTGTTTCCCTGGGCTTTGATGAGGTAAACATGTGAGCTAAGAAAAGCAATATGAAGACACTTTAAATCTGTTCCAAAAATAATAAGGCTATGCTGTTTTATATTAGCAATCACAATGATACTTCTTTTCTCTTGCCAATTTGTATGATATAAAGAGAGATAAATTAGTTAAGTGGATTTTTTTTAATAGTAAGCTTAAACCCTAAGGATATCCTTGACTATCTGGGATTATCCTTTGATGTTGATAGCTTTACTTATCAGAATTTTAATTATATAATTTGACTTTAGTTTTGACGTCTATTTGTTGTAGAACCCAAGTAGTAGTGAAGATGTTTTAATGGAGTACTTGGACTAACTAAAAAACTGATACTTAAAATCAATTGGTTGCTAATATAGTAGCTGATTGAAAGATGTTGACAGATTATGTGTTAGTGTGATTCATCTACAACATTTGTTTGAGAATTAGATTAAAATAGATTATGTGTATATTTCATTTCTCTCTCTCACTCTCACTCTCACTCTCCCCCTCCCCCTCCCCTTCTCCCTCCCTCCTTCCCTCCCTCCCTCCCTCCCTCTCTCGGTATTATGTGAATTGTGAAGTGAAAAATGAGGATTTTGAGTTTTAGAGAATCAAGAGGTCTAGGTGTTAATCAATATCAGTTCACCAGAAAATACAATTTCATATTTATTGTAACTCTCAAAGCAAGTTTAAAAAAGTTTCGATATCTGATGTGTAGTAAGAAATGTTATTTCATTTATAATTTGATCGTGTCCAACTTCAGTGTTGCTTTGGTTTTAAATTAAAATGACAACTGAATCACAGAAAGGAATATTATATTTAAGAATGTCAATTTGATGATGAACTATAGTCCTAAAGATTTAGTCTGCCATGTCATTAGGAACTTTGGGTCTGTCAAGCCTGAGTACCATTTTACAATTTATTTTATGAAATTTGTTTGCCCCCATCTTGATTTGAAGTGAATCTGGGTGGCTTATAGTATTAAAAGCAATAAATCCTTACAAGATAAACATTTCTAAGAACAATAAAAATACAATGACAATCCAAAGTAAAGGTAAAACAAAAGATGGGAGAGAGCAAGAGGAGGGGAGTTGGGCTTTTCTCTTAAATCATCAGCCACCTCCAGTGATACTCCCCTGTTGGTGCCCCAAGACAGTTGGAGAGCGGGTCTTCAAACCCTTATGGATGATCAGAAGGGTGGGAGCCAATTTTACTTCATGGGCCAAGATGTTCCAAAGGGCAGAATCCATGGCAAAGAAGGCTCTTCTCTTGCACCCAGCCAAAATTTCCCAACAGACTCACAGCATGCCACTTCTATCAGCATGGGTGGGGTCAATCCATTGGGTGAGACAGTTTATCAAGAACCTGGACTCATTTGATGCAGGGCTTTAAAAGTAATAATCAATGGTGTGGCATGGACCACCCTAGGGACCCCAAGAACAATCTGCAACATCGGATCGGCACCAGTTGTAGCTTCCAAATGTTCTTCAACGCTAGCCCCATGTATAGCGCATTGCTGTAGTCCAAGCATGAGAATGGGAAATGATAAGGGATTGAGTGAAAAATCTCTCTTCTAAAAATGAACAAATGAAACAAAATGGTATATATGACAACCAATTTGGCATAGTGGTTAAGGTACCAAGCTAGAAATCAGGAGACAATAAGTTCAAGTCCCACTTAGCCATAAAAGCCAGTTGAGTGATTTTGGGCCAGTCTCTCTCCAACCCACTTCACAGGGTTTTGTTATAGGGAAAATAGGAAGAGGAAGGTGTGTTGGATATACCTATGTGCCGCTTTGAGTTATTTATAAAAATAATAAAGGTGGGATACAAAAAAATAAAATAAAATAAATAAATAATTTAAATATAAATTATGTTAGTACTGAGTTAAAGTTATATTATTGTCTATGGTTATTAGATTAATCTTTTTGTAAGTTTTTTCTTTAATCATATTATATTGTTTTAATCATTATAATATTTATAGTATATTCACTATTTTTATGTTGATGATGTAGTTTTTTTCTTGCATTTAATTTACATTCCCAAATGCAATACCATTCTTTTGCTCAGTTAATTAATATATTCATCTCTATGTCAATGTTTTCTCTGTTTTACCATTATAAAGCCAGATACATATAACATCCACTATAGCAGAATAGTTCAATAATGAATGGGTTTTGTTTTCTTTTTATTATAGGCAAGACTTGTGCTGCCAATAATTTAACCACTCAGAATAATTTCTCAGAAACACAAGTATTGCAAGATAATCGATCAGGGAAAGGAGACGTAAACTGTGTACACACCTGCCTTGGAAACGAGACATCTTTTCTTTGCATGTGTGGTAAGTATTTTGATTTTGGGGTCAACAATGACAAAATATAAGAACTTCATTACAATTCCTAATGCATTATACGTATTTATGTCTTAAACTTGTTTACTTCAGTTAAGCATCTAATCGTAAACCATGATCTGCAGTTAAATGAACCTGAGTTTAACACAGTGGAGCCTAAAGGCTATAGCACAGAGAACATATTTTGTAATCAACTGGCATTCATCATCACTTCAGGTGGCACATTATTATGATTGTCAGTCACAACTTCAACTATCTTTATGTTCGCCTACCAGATGCCATATAGACATACTAAATAATAACTGCAGCGTATTATTGACATTTCACATTATTGGTTTTACCATGAACCTAAAATAATTTCGACTGAAATTAGAAGTATATAGCTCATCCTAGAAAGATTATGGGAGTTTATCATCCTAGTCGCTGACTAACAGGGAACAAAAATGTTTTAGTCATTTCACATTACAATAAAAAGATTCACTTGATAGTGAGATGGGAGGCAAAAAAAAACATGAATGAATGAACAAACAAACAAATGAATAAACAAACAAACAAATAAATAAATAAAATAAACAAATTTTGCACAAATCAACAGATTTGGAACAATGAAAATGCTCTTTACTCATGCTGTATTTATGAGCACATTATTTCTCTTCCAAATTTCTGAATACATAGGTCCAGCCCTAGATTATTAAAAATAACAATCTTTAATTCAAGTATCACCCCCACAAAAATGCAGTGTTCTTTCTCTAACCACACATTTGTATTTTTCAATGTTTTCTGTTCTTATTTTTATTTTGTGCAGGAATAGGAAGCAAATAAAAGGCCCATCTTATTAACTAAACAAAACTAACCCTGCACAAGAACATTTTTGTCAAAAGTATTCCTATGATAAGTGAGACAAATAAGTAGTTGAACAAATTCCTCAGGCATCTGGGAAACAGGCTGTGAAAAGAGGAAGCTTTTTATTCAAAGCACCTTTTCTTCTGTTTCTGCTTACTGTACATAGTTCCGATTGTTAAAAATCTCCATGTCATACTTTTGATTATTATATTTGAATGATGGAGTTCAATTCTTATATCTCTATAATATTGGCAAGAATATTTTTATCCATTTGTTTTACAAATATTTTATATACATTTCCTCATAATGTTGACTTCATTCAATATCGATGCCGTTCAATTCATCTTTAGTTTCTCTATTGTGGATTTCCTTCCGTCACAGCACAATTTCTGCCCTGTACACAATCCAGTATATCTCACTAAGTATATGGTTGATGGAAGAGTTGTTAGGGAGATTTGTCCAGCTCTACTTGGCCACTTCATTCTGCTGCAGTCACAGACCCTTCTGTGTACTTGCTGGCCATTGTCTTCTGTGTTCATTTGAGCCTTGTGTACAGATGAGCTGTGACATCTGGCTTCTGAATCATCCACCTACAGCATGTAAAGCTTGCCCAGGCTTCTTTTATACATATATTTAGTGCTGTTTTGAGAAAATGCTAGACCTGAGTTGGGCAAAAAACAGTTTAAACCAGGAAAGGCAGCCGGGCCCTATCACGAATGAGTGCTTCAGTTGTTGTATTATTTCTGTTGACAAGGTGTTTCCTGTGGCCGTGCTTCTACTGTATTTATTACTTCGCTGGCATGTGTGTGTTTTGTGCCAAATTAACCTGCTACTTACAAATGCTGCAGAAAAGGTAATTTGCTAGCAGCTCTGTCATTCTCTGGAAATAAATAATAGAATTCACTCATTATTGATCTTTTCCCCCTGCTTCAGCCCATGTTCTGTCTTTACGTCTGGTGATTCTGTTGACAGTCATAGGCATGAATGAGGCAGGAAGGAACATTCAGAGGCCTCTCACAAGTCTTTGACTTGTCAGTCAGGCTATTTCTGAACATGGGTCTATTACTTTTTTTGAAGAACTGCTGACTTGTGTCCAAAAATAGCCTGGCTGACAAGTCAGAGATGCAGAGAACAGATGCAGAATGAACTATGAGGTATATCACACATTCTTCAGTTTTCTCAACAGTGTCATCCTTGTAACACTCAGTACTCCACAAAGGTGACCAGGGGAAAGCATAAAAGCTAATTTCCACACTTCTCTCATTCCCCATCTCCATTCAAATCTTTTTCAGTAAGTCATTGTGTTTGTTTTCACTGGGAGTCAAAACTGGTCACTTAATTTAAAAATGAATGATATGGTGCTGTGGCTTCAATTGAGTCAGGATGAGATGGGAAATTCTCATCAAGTGAAAACTGCTGATATCATAGATAAAATGCTGCAGAATTGTTCTGAATTTGGTAGAGCTGAAGAAACCCAGTAACTAGGGGAATGTTCAGTGTGGAGGGGAACTTATTACCCTTCCCTTCAGTGTTAATATATGAGCTGTGGCCAGTTGAGGAATGTCATGGATATAATGTTTGAAGAACATAAGTATTCTTTAAAAACTCAATTCCATTTTGCATATTTTGCCATTTGGCTGAGGTTCAACTACCACTAATTTATGAAGGCAATTGGGATTTGAATTGCCATCCCTAAAAAACATGTGATATTGTGGGTTCATGTAGCAGTTCTGGTTGATTTTGTTATGCAAAGACCATGCAGCTCATTAAATGAGGACCTCATGTAGCCACAACTTCTGACTTTCTGACAGCTTCCCCGTTGAATTTGCTTGTGGAAAGGCAGCAGAAACATAGAAAATTGCAATCACATGACCACAGTTTGCTGCAATGTTGCAGTGGTGAGTGGTGACTGCAAAGACATTGTGACAGCTGAAAATCTGAGGACTGGTCATGTATCACATACTCAGTGGAGTCATAACTTTGAAAGTTGCAGAATATAACCTAGGGGCTACCTGTATTATATCTTCATCGCAGTGTCATTTCACCTTAAACGAAGTACTATGTTATATTTGTATTATCATGTGATTTATTTTATAAAGTTCCTAGACTTCATCCCCTACCCCCTCCACAATAATTTGTGTAGAAAAAATATTATTTTCCAGGAGGCACAGAATAGTAAAAATCTTTTTTTCCCCAGGAGAATAGGAAAAATCTATGAGGATTTTTCAAGTATGTGCAATTGTAGTTTTTCTAAGTAAAGAAGTTGATAGACATTTTGTGAAAAGCATAGTAATTTGGTGTTGAATGATTTTGAATAAAGAGATACAACACATCAGGAGGTATACCACATGTTAGCAAGACACACTGTGCATCTTTTATTTATAAAAATGAAATGTGATAAGGTTTTTGTTGGAATAAAAGCTTCTTATTTGTAAAACTACCCAGGGCAAAATTCTGATATATTTTCCTATGACCATTAAATCAGGTTGATTTTTATTCATTTTATTATGTTTTATTTTATATATTTGAAACAGCATTATTGCCATAACCTATTGAATTCTTCTCTCCCTTCTGATTGTTGATATCCCATCATTTAGATCTGCTTCCAACTGTTCACATTCATTGTTTGCCTAATGGAAAAATCAGCCTGTTGTGTGAAACAGGTGGCCAATTCAATGACAATGTTCATTGGACTCTGAATGGAAATCCTGTAAGTGATGGCTGTATCAAGGATAATGGCACTAGAATTATTTTGGAAAAAGGTAAACATGGCAAGTACGTTTGCCAAAAAGGAAATCACTGTAAGAGTTCTCCTGTTGAAATGAAATGTGATAACGGTAAGTTATATTTTATCTAACTTGTCATTGGAGTTATATAGATAAATATACACCTGAGCATATTTTATTCCTTTATGTATCCTTCATTTAATCTGGCCAGAGAAAATATGTTTATTTCTATCAAATCCTTTTCTCCTCCGCATTAGTGTGAGACTACAGATCTTGTTTAGGTAGTGTAAATGATAAGGCGAACTCTTCCCTTTTCTCATATTTTAATCTTCCTAATTATTTTTTCAAATACCAAGCAGCACAAGTGATAAAAAGGTAGCACTTGTGATCAATGGGGAACAGTAAATGCACTCATTAGATGTGATTATGCCAGAGTGATGATCTAATATCACCACCAGCAATCTGGCCCTATCCTGGCTTTTCTAAATTCAAAATCCTCTAGCATGTAGCTCCTATGAAGTTCATCCTTTATTCCAATAGTGGGTTTCCCTTTTTTTACTACTGGTTCGCTTATGTGCGTGTACTCTTGCTGCTTCTGCGCATGCGCAGAAGCATCCGGGTGGGTAGGCGGAGTCTCCTGCTGCCACTACAGGTTCGCCCGATTCAGGCCGAACCTGAAGCAACCCACCTCTGCTGTATTCCAAACTTGACACTGAATCTGGCTACTACAGTTTCTGCATCTGTATTTATTTTCCTGAGTCTTAGTTTGGATGTAAGAAAAAAGGGAGTCAAAGAGAGAGAGAGAAATAAAGGCTACATCGATGGTCTGATGTGGATATGATTAGATATTATGGATATTTGAAAATATGATAATTATGTATAATTCAGGGAAAATAATTTGCTTTTCATTAGTATAATCTAGATGACACTATTTAAAGAAATTAAATAATTAACAAGGTCACCCCACAAAAAATCCTCTAGATATTGCGTGCAAACTCACTAATTGCTTTGAAACTCAATTTTTCAACAACTTTATCAGAAAATAAAATACCTGGCTGTTGATGCAAATACACAAACAAAGTGAGTCTGGAGTAGTCTAATGGTTAAGGTAGTGGGCTAGAAACTGGGAATCTATGAGTTCAAGTCCTACCTTAGGCATCAAAGCCTGCCAAGTGTCTTTGTACCATTCCCTCTCTCCCAGCCCAACCTATATCACAGGGTGTTGTAGTATAGAAAATAGGAAGAAGAGGAACTATTATCCAGGTTCACCCCGTATAGGTAGTCGTGAAACTTTTTGATTCCAGACACTGCAGCCAGAGCCTCCTTGTCAATCTGGCTGTAGTTCCTCTCAGCCGAGGACAGTGTTCTGGAATAAAAAGCTATGGGGGCTTCTGAGCCGTTGGGCAGGACGTGACTCAGAACAGCCCCCAAACCGACGGGGGAGACATCACATGCTAGAGTCAGGGGCATCTTGTCGCTATATTGCACTAAGACTGCCTCTGACGTCAGCAGGGATTTGACAGCCGCGAATGCATGCGCTTCGCGGCTGCCCCATTGCCAAGGCGCGGATCGGTCGAGCAACCGATGTAGCGGCTCGGCTAGTGATGCCTTGTGAGGGATGAAAGGCGCATAGAAATTTAGAAGCCCCAGGAACGATTGGAGCTGCGCCTTTGTAGTAGGAGTGGGAGCGTTCCTGATAGCTGCCAATTTAGAAGGGGTAGGATGAATTCCCTGGGCATCAATTGTGAAGCCCAGGAAATCCACTTGGGGCACAGCAAAGAAACATTTGCTGCGTTTAAATTTAAGACCCGCGCCCCTGAAACGGTCGAGGACTTTCCTCAGTACTTTGATGAGGTCTGAGCAGCTGTCAGCAGCGATCAGGACGTCATCAAAGTAAGGTACCACTCCAGGGAGCCCATGGAGCAGACGTTCCATGAGGCTCTGGAAAATCCCCGGGGCAACGGAAACGCCGAATTGAAGGCGGCGACAACGGAAAGCCCCCCGGTGGGTGACGATGGTTTGGGCAGCCGCCGCATCGTCATCCACAGGGAGTTAGCAATAGCAATAGCAGTAGACTTATATACCGCTTCATAGGCCTTTCAGGCCTCTCTAAGCGGTTTACAGAGAGTCAGCATATTGCCCCCAACAATCTGGGTCCTCATTTTACCCACCTCGGAAGGATGGAAGGCTGAGTCAACCCTGAGCCGGTGAGATTTGAACCGCTGACCTGCTGATCTAGCAGTAGCCTGCAGTGCTGCATTTAACCACTGCGCCACCTTGGCTCTAGTTGCTGGTAGGCCTGCGCCATATCCAGTTTAGCGAAAATACGGCCCTGCCCCAAGGAATGGAGCAGGTGCTGTACAACAGGGACTGGATAGGGGTTTGCCTGAAGGCCAAGGTTGATGGTCGACTTATAGTTGGCGCAGATCCTAATGGAGCCATCGGCCTTCACCGCAATCACAATGGGGGTCTCCCAAGGTGAGTGGTCGATGGGCTCCAGTATGCCCTGCGCCACGAGCTTATCGAGCTCAGCTTCAACCTTTGGCCTTAATGCAAAGGGCACCCTGCGGGCCTTCAGTCTGATTGGTGCAACCTGGGGGTCCAAGCTAAGGGATATGGGGCTGCCTTTGTAATGGCCTAGCTGGCCATCAAAGATATCAGCATAGTCTGACAAGACTGCTGCTATGTCTGGGGGCGTGTCCGCAGTAGAATGAATCCCCTGAAGGGAGATACCCAAGGGAGAAAACCATTCTAACCCCAGAATTGCTGGTAAAGGTTTCTGAACAATTAAAGCAGGTAAAACAACGCAAAACTTGCCATAAGAAACCCTCAAGGCATATGAACCTAGGATAGAGATATGGGAGCCTTGATAGTCTGTTAAAATTGCGTTAAGGGGTGACAAGTGACAACGTTTCACGTGGGGGCACAACATAGAAAAAGTGTCCCAAGAAAGAAGGGATTTTGATGAGCCGGAGTCCACTTCCATCTGACACGGCTTCCCTTCAATCAGTATTTTAATATTGATTTTGTCCGTACCCTGTGAGGATGAGTTGATGGAGGTGTCATGCAGGGACGAAGAAGCTTGATTGATGTTAAAGCATTCGTCTTGACGCTGAGCAGGTTTCCGCTGCTGCGAGCTCTTCGGCGGGGGTGGAGGAGGACCATATGGAGGAGGTGGCTCGATTGCTGCAGAAGGAGTAGGAAGTGAAGCCTTGCAGACATGGGCTAAATGTCCTTTCTTTCCGCAGCGGCGGCAAACCGCTGCCTTGAAGGGGCAATTAGCCCGGGCATGCGCTCCGCCACAGCCAATGCAAGCAGAGGAATTTGAAGGGAAACGGCTGATGGCTTGACTCTGTCGAGGCTGCTGACGGCGGGGTTGTGCTCCAAGTCTATCTACCTGAAGTTGTTGTAGATAGTCAGGCAGGGGGGCTAGCTCATCAATTAGATTTGTAATGTACGTTGGCTGCTGGAGCGGAGGAGGAGTTGGAACGGTTGAGGCTTGAGTGGCAGGTAACCCTCCAGCAACCGTCATCTGCGCGAGGTAGCGTTCTATTTCGTTGGAGGATGAATCTGCCAACTCCGCAGCGCGAGCCTCGTCTATGGCATAAGCTAATGTGACCTTAGGCTTGCCCAAAAGTCTACGCCTGAGAAAAATATCCTTTAGGCCACAGACGAATTGCTCTGCGAGATTTGCCTCAAGATCTGGGAACTCACACTGCGCTGCAGCAACTCTCAAGGCTTGCAAAAATTGATTTACCGTTTCTGCAGGCTTTTGGACTCGCCTGCGGTAAGCGAAGCGTCTGGCTATTTGAGATGGAGTAGGTGCGTAGTATGCCTGCAATCCGTCTGTTAGTTCTTGCCAGGTGAGGTCGTACACCGCTCTAGGGGCGGCAAAGGACCTTGCGGTGGCAAACATTTCTGGGCCACAAGCCATAAGGAAGAACCCACATTTCCTCGCTTGAGACTGACCTTGACGGTTGTTAGCGATTAAAAAGCATTCAAACCGTTCAAGAAATGCCTCCCAGGTTTCACCTCCAACCCCAAAAGGGGCAAACATTGGCATTCCGGCCATAGCAGTTGGTTGGAGAAGTGGCAGTTGGTTCCTTTTTCTTCTGGTTACAGGTCCCCAGTCCTCGTCGCCAGTATTATATCTTCAGGAATGAGACAGAGGCTCGTGTCCGGTAACTCTGTAACCAATTTATTTTAACACAACTTGTAACAGTAACAGGTAACAACCAGGCAGGGTGCTGGTTTAACAATGTAGCAACAGAAGGATGATCTGTGTAGAGAGAGAGGCAGAGAAGCAGCTCCAGCTGGACTGGAGTGTTCGTCTGCTCTGGTGCTGAACAACTGACAGTTTGAACGAGTCTGCCTTTTATAGTTCCTCAGACTCGCCCGGCAACTGACAGGCACGTCTGATTGGCTAAGACGCGCCTGGCTGCTGCCGAGCTGTCATTCGTAACAGCGAGGACTAACTTTTACTATACAACAACTACCTTTAGTTATGTATAAAAATAGTAAAGGACGGATAAAAATAAAATAAATAAACTGTGTTTGTTAGATTATTCAGCCTTAGCCTAACATGATTTCTTTGTTAAGATTGGCTTATACTTGAACTAACATTGAGTAATTCCAGTGGAGGGTCCTTACCAGTTCGGACTGGTTCAGCCGATCCGGTAGTGGTTTGGTGGCCTGGGTCGCTGGAACAGGCAGTGACCCAGGCCTGCCACACTCTCAAACAGGTTCTCTGAGTGGCACTGTAGGCGACGCCATCTTGTTTTTTGCTTCTGCCCACGTGCAGAACAATTTTTATTGCGTGGCACACCCACGAGTGAACCGGCAGTAGTGACTGCTGGAACCCACCCCTGAGTAATTCCTATAGTTTATACTCTATCACGATTGCAAGGTGCAAAAGAGCATAAAGAATTATCTCTGAGGGGATTGTGCATCAGTCACTGAATCATAAATATCAAAACCACACACAACTATTTGCGGATAGCAGCTCTGACAAAACACTGACATAGAATAATCCAAATAAATAAGGGAATCAATGAATTAATAATAACTTTATCCTTAATTGTTTACATTATTAAACTTTTATTAGTATTTTATAGGATGTAAACATTAAAGTAGAAAATATTTTGTCTTTGGTTTCTGCAACTGTTGATATTGGCAGGTATTTTATAAAAATAGTATGTTAAAGTCAAGGAAATTTCATTGCCTTGAGCATTCAACTCAGTGCTATTAAGCTGAGGGTATCTCTCACATTATGATCATGATAATTTTGTGATTCAAAGATCTGGTGTATAGTATATCAGCTGACCAAAGAAATAGCCTGCTCTAATGAATACAAAGTATAGACCCACACTTATTCTTCCTACTGTTAATCGTAGAAGACAAAGTTTATATCATGACCATGTGAGTTTCCTCTAGCCTTCCTCTCTCTCAGCTCCCAGTGGATTGCCTTGCCAGAGGGGTGACAGATCCCTCCTATTCTGATTACTTGCCAAGACTTTCTTCTTCAAATTAAGAACTTTCCTTTTCCTTCCTTTTTAATGAACCAGAAGTGACACTAAGATTATATTCACAAACCAATTGACTCATAGTTACCTTAGCTGGATGATTTTCTCAATCCAATTATTATAGATACACAGAACACACTGAAATGGTTTTAGACAGCATGCTAAATTGGAAAATTGGTGAAAAAGCATGGATTCAGTGAGCTGCAGAAAGAGAGTCTAATTGGGCCTTTGCGTCTAAGTCAGTGGAAGACACTGGTGGAAGATTTTCTAACCTGCAAGTAGCAGTTTCTGTGTGTGTGTGGGGAGGGGGGAATTATTCCAAACTGCTGCAGAAAAGGAAAATGTTATAGTCTTCCCATGCACAGCAGATTGCAAGCAAGCCATGTTATGCTATTTTCATTTATTACTATAAATAAAATTACTATAAATTGCTGCAACTAGAAAGAGAAAAAAGAGAGAAAACCTCATAAAATCACAACTCTTATAAATAAAATATTTATTTTGGATTAAGCATATATACTAGAATATGCAATCCAAATCTCTAAAAATATCGTGCAGGTAGATTTCAAGCAGTTCGATGCTTACTCAGCTATATTAAAAGTTTTTTTGTTTGTTTGTTTAATTTGTTTACTGTCTGACTCTCAACATCTCTGGGTGTCTCACAAATACATTAAAAAAGTACAGTAGGATACAAAAATAAAGAATAAACGATAGCAAAGAGGAAAGAAACCAGACAGGAATGGAAACTCTCCCCTTCAAAGATCCATATTTAAAGTGGGGATAAAATTGAGAAGGACTTGGATCACTTCCAGATAATTAAAATCTGGAGCTCGGCAACTACAAAAGCAATATTCATTTTCAATTATTTCCTAATTGGTTTCCAAACAATTCACATTTAATGCAAAAACACAAAAAAATCTACAAAAAGCAGTGAGTTTTCAGAACAAAATTAATATGTGAAATAAAAGGAGTTGCTATAACATGTTGATATTATATCAAATATATATTTGTTAATTATTCTTTCAGCGTTATATAGATTTTTGTTTAATTTATTTTAATTTAATAAAAACTTATTTTGAATAGCATCTATTTTGGAGAAAATTGATAGATTTCACTACATTGACAGTTTCCTCTTTTTCTGAATAAGTATTTTACAGTCCAGAATTCCCTTTGTAAAACTAATAAAAAACTTGGTCTATGTATATTAATTCATATGTTTTATTCTGGCTTCTAGTTGTTAAATCACCACCCAAAATCCTTCTTTCACCACCCAGAGACCCTCTTTGAGTTCAGAAATGTGAAAAATAAAATATAATAAACTGACCTCAGCATTGTGGAATTTGACATGAATAGATACGTAGCACTAATTTTATTTAAGGCATAAGATATATATGCTTTGTGAATCTTTTTCATTTTATAATATTTGTGCATATATTTAAACATTAAAAAAATAAAACTCTGCCTTTTTTAGTGTCAAGATGCATCTGACATCAGCTCTAGTTCTGATGGGGTTTAATGTTTAGAAAACCAGCACTGATTTCTTCTACTTTGTCAACTGCTAAAGACCATCTCTTTCTTTCTACCAGGGGATCTGCTGCAAAATCCACTCTTCCTGTATGTCCTAACAGCCTGTGGAGGTGGTGCAGTTTTGCTAGCCGTCACAGCCTCACTGATCACATGTTGCTGCATGAAAACCAAGCACAACTTTGTTCGGGTCCCTGTGGGTGAGTAATGCTTTTTTCTCATTGAAGTAGTGTCTCATAATGCTGTTCTGACTTAGGCTTCCCCAGCAGCACAAAGCCGAGTCCTTGTCCCTTTTATTTAATTTACAGTGAATTCCTCTCCAGCAAAGTCCCGACCAACAGTCTTTCAAGGTAGTTCACAATTACCGACTTTTATCAGGCTTGGAGAATGGCCAGGCCGTTATCTTTCAGATGCTGCAATACTTGGCAAGAATGCAGGAATGAACTAATAGTCTCCTGCAAACACCCCCATTCGCTCCTCTTTTATTCCCTATGGGAGGGGCCACTCACTGTCCATCTGTGGCTTTACTCCCAAGTCGACCCTTGTTCCTTAGCTGTTCCCTTCGTCTGGCAACTCTGTGCATGCACACAGCAGGCTCCAGCTGTTTGTCTGCCTCACTGATGTCTGACTCTGAAGGCAGCTGATAACTGTCAAACAGCCCTGGTCCCATCTCTGCCTCCGACGCAGAGCAGTCGCTGGCGGGCCACAAGAAATGCAGCCCCATGTACGCTTATTTGAAAACAAGTATTTAAACAAAATAATGAAGAAAATCAGAAAAAACTAGACAGGAAGTTTTTTCCCATTTATATTTATTATTAAAAACTTCCTTTAGGAGAATTGGAAAATAATTAGCAGATATTTTTATGGAAGACATCTCCATCTTTGATGAATACTGCTGCTGTTGGTTACCTTCTCAGACCACTTACCAAGCTGACTATTGTAAGCAGAGCATTCACCAGAGCATGACCTTCACCAAAGCAGTTGACAAATAGTCTGGAAGAACTCCAGGCTGTGCAATCTCAGTGTGTTCCCATGTTTGCCAAAGTTGGCCTGGAACTGGAAGACCCGTGGCAACACATGTTAAGTTGCTTTTGACTGGCAATCATATAATGATGGTTAAAGTCATTCATTGTTGATGGATCTTGGTTAGCTTCATAGAACAAGCATTCTTGTCCAAGACCACTCAAGACCATTTGCCAAAAATAAAAGAAAAAAAACCTTCTCAGTTCTTTTCTGTGATGTAGCATAATGCTATGGGGAAAACATAGGCTCTCAAACAGAGCCATGTGTAAGAGCAGGGGTGTCAAACTGGCAGTGTAATGTTATTGTCACATGAATTGTGATTTTCCCACTTTTGCTAAACTGGAGGTGGGCATGGACAGCCTGTGATACATCTGGCCTGTGGGTCATGAGTTTGACACCCCTGTGTAAGAGTATGGTCATACTGTTTCACTCTTTTCAAAACAGCTCATGTGGATATTCATTTAAATCTTCATCAGATCAAAACATCCCTCAAAGCTTCACTAAACCCTAATATATAAGATATATATGTATATTGATGTTGTAAACCACAAGAATTGCCTTGCAGAGAAATGGGTGGCAAACAAATGTAATAAATTAATAAGACAACAATATGACCGTCATAAAGCCCATTAGGACTTCTTTCCAGATACAAAGGGTATAGTACTGAAGCATATCTCTGTTCCACATTAAGAATAAAAAAAAACACTCATGAATTGCAGTTTTCAGTTTCTGACTGTGCTTTTCTACAGAAGACGAAAAGGATGAGGGCATAACCATGTCTGCCATTTCTAGTGAAAGACCAAATCCTCCTCCTAATGGAGACCATTGTGAAATTACAGATGTTCTTGTTGATAGTACTCCCAATACTAGTAAGTACAGAGACATGAGCGTTGTTATTATACAACAGAAAGTAAATGTAACTGTGTTGTTCTAAAAGCTGTTTTCCCTACTGTCTACTTTGGCATGGAGATGAGCTATGGTAATACAACTTTTTCCAGTATCCTTTGAAGTAAGCCATATTTTGCACTTATTGCAAGTGTAATAAGAAATCTTGTAACAGTTTCTATGTAGTGATTGTTCTATAAGTACATGTATTGTTTTAAGCAATTGTTTATGCAAAGCAAACTTGCTAAAATGGGTTGTGTCCCAGAATTCCTTGTCAAATGCTTTCTCACAACATCAGGAGAAGTAAAACTGATATAGATTTTCCTTCTAATAATAACAGTTATATCCTATGATTTCCTGAAGACTTCCTCAAATAAATGGAGCTTAACTAATCCATAAACAGCTTCACAAGAAATAAACTTTTAAGTTCAAGAATTCAGTTCTCATGTTAGGGTCATGTACAAGAATGAAAAGCAAGACAGCATGAAGATTTGATGAAAGATTTAAGAAAATGTACACAATACTAAATTATTACTTTATGAATTTTCCTGACATTCTTTTAAAGGTGCACAAACCTGTGAAACTTTCAAACCGGACCATAAGGAGGATCCAAATCCTCCAGTGGGACCTGAGGTGAAATCAGAATGCAGAAAAGAGGAGAAAGTGGGGACAGAAACAGAGTTCCAAGAGGACACAATTGACAATGCAGCCCAGGAAGTTATAGACGACTGTTTTCCTGATCCTATTGTTGCTTGATCCAGTGTGCTCCTTTTCCCTTCTCCAAGTCTGGGGAACTGGGGCTTCTTCATTCCAAGCTTTCTCAGAATAGTATAATGTCCTTTATAAATTACTTACCTGCTAATAGCATAAGTCTACAAACCATTTGAAATTAGCCCCAAATGTGGTTTTCTTCTGTGTTCCTATTCCTAAGGGCATTTATAGAAATGATATGGATATGAGAAATCTAAATATCAGATACCCTTCTCCCCAAATTGGAATAATTTCTCTACCAAGTTAATGTTTGGCCTTCAAGTCCCCAAGATTCCTAGTTCATCTTAAGTAGACATACAAATGATGAAATTCTTTTGAGGAATTCTAGCTCTTTTTACATTGAAATCAGAATCAAGAATTCTGTAGAAAATTCTAGAGCTGGTTTTAAGCTTCCTTGCTGAAATGTTTAGCTGTTGCAGATTTTTGTGATTAAACATGTCTATTTTACTTCTGTGCTAAGTGTTTACATGAACCAAAACTGGTTCTTGAACCACAAAATCCAGGGGTTAGCAGCAGGCTCCTTAAGCTACACAGGATGTTCTCAAACTGCCTATGACATTTTGGGTGTTCTGCATCCTCTTTCAACAGCAGTCCATACACCGATGTTTGGGCCCACAATTTTCAAAAGCCATCTGAATTATGAACAAAAACCCTTTCACCACATTTTTATAACGCTGAGGGTGAGGATTCTAATCATATATTTCTCTTGAACATTTGAAGAGAATTATGCAAAAGTATTTTTCTATACATACTCTAGCTCTTAATGTGTGACTAACAGGTAGAGAATAACAGAGCAATTCCCTCACCGCTGTTTTTGCAGATGATACTATCATCTTAAATCCACTTTTCAGCAATATTTTCATAATTGTTCTCATCTTTATTTAAGATGTGCTTTGTGTTTGTTTTAAAAATAAAGAGTAGGTATCTTGTGACTCTTGTTGAATGTGAGAAATGTTTATAGAAGGTGCCCTACTGTGGAATTTTGTGAACAAGTTTATGCAAGAAGGTAAGACTTCTAGTTACAATAGCTACCGGTACGAACAGCTTAAAGGACCGGTGCTTCATGCTTCTAAAACCATCCTCCATTTTCTGAAGGGCAAAACCAAGAGAAGTAATTGCCCCCATATTGTCTTGTGTATTTTCTGTAAATGTCAGATCAACCACTGTGGCAACTATGATGCTGAACATGTTTGACCATTGATCTAAATCAGCAACAATTTTATGCTGATCTTGCCATAAGAAAAAAAAAAGAATTAAAGCTTTTATTTTTTTAAATGACATAGGCTTTAATTTCATGAAAACCTGAAACTAAGGCTTAAAACTCTTCCTTTCAGGGAACAAAAATTTTCCAACTGCTTAGTCTGCTATCAAAAAAGAAATGCAGGAGTGTCTACTATAGTATGAATTGGCTGTAGGTGTTTCCAGTGCACTTAAAAAAAAGAAAACAACCAAACAATTTGGTGATGACAAATACAGCTTTGGCATCTACTATAACCATCATTTAAAGCATTGTACACTGAAAGATTTTAAGAATAATAAACAAGAGGCAGAATAAAGCTGTTTTTTTCCCTTCTACTTTATTGCCATCCAACCCTTTCTAGGGGCTAAATGTTTATGCTTTTTCTTTTCAGAAAAACATGGTATGTAAACAGGACATGTAATAATAGTTACCTTGATTGCAAAGTGTATTGTACCACTTGTATATAGTTGCAGGATTTTCTTTTTTATCTTCCTAAAGGCTTTAAGGTAGATTTGGCCAGGCTCATTGGGGGGTTATACAATTAAGAGTATTAATTAGGAAAAAGTAACTAAATCAAAATGAAAGTACTCTGGTGATACACATTTTTAGAGGACCCCTTGGACAATAAAACAGACACTTCCTGCTTTTTGAATGAGGAGCATCTTTACTACACCAAAGAAGATGCAAAGAACACCCAGGCACGAGGTAGCTTTGTATATTCTGTTGAATAGCTATAGCTTGCTGCTTTGCTCAATTCCCTCCCCCTTACCTTATATTGCAATAATACAATGTCTGAAAAATCATTCTCCTGTAATGCTTTGAGCTGTATTCTCACTGTGGTGATTTTTTTATGATGCTCTCCTTCACTAATAAAGAGGTTGTTTTATATACCTAAAACGAGGAGTTGGATTCTTTGTATTACCTGCTTATTTTTCAACATTGGCTAAAATTCTTACCTGGCAGCATATTCAGCAATCTTGGCATTTTTTAAACCAGGAGTCACCTTTATCCCCCAGCAATCCAAAGCTGGTTCTCTTGCCAGTCTAATTTTACTATTCCATTTCCCAGGGAAGAGAAGAAATCCTGAGAATTATGTATAAACAACAGTCCTATTCATACTTATCCCCTGTTATTGTATGTGGGAACTTTAAATTCTGTCTTCCATCTGGAAACTCAGGATAGCCTATATAAAACTCTTTCCGTAAATTCTTTTCCTACAAATGTTACATATAACATTCGTAACTTATAAAGCCCTTCATGGTATTGGATCTGGGTACTTGAGAGACCGCCTGCTGCCAATTACCTCCCACAGACCCATTAGATCTCACAGGGTTGGCCTCCTCCGGGTGCCATCTACCAGCCAATGCCACCTGGCTATTACCCGGGGGAGGGCCTTCTCTGTGGCAGCTCCAGCCCTCTGGAATGAACTCCCCGCAGGGATTTGGACCCTCACCTCTCTCCAGGCATTCCGAAAAGCCGTCAAAACCTGGCTTTGCCAGCAGGCCTGGGGGTGATGAGTTCCCTCCCCTCTCGACATGTATGGTTGTGCGACTGTTGTTTACTTTTATTATTTGTATTTTTTTTATGTCCCCCTTTTTCCCCCTTGAATTGTTCGCCACCCTGAGTCCTCCCGGAGAAGGGCGGCATACAAATAATAAAATTCTAATTCTAATTCTACATGTTGAATTAAAAGAATCTCAACATCACCCAGGGACTAATGATGGACTTGAATCGGGATTCCTTCAGTCCTAGTCCAATATCTTACCTACTTCACATTAACTTTCATTGTTAAGTAGACTGGCACCAAATTTATTTTAAAATAAGGGGAGATACTGGTATTTAGTATACTGGTATTTGGAGATACTTTGCTTACTTCTCTTTAACTGCTTGCTACTATCAGGCTACTGCAATCACTGCACACAACGCGGAAACATGA
This sequence comes from Thamnophis elegans, assembly GCF_009769535.1. Classification (NCBI taxonomy): domain Eukaryota; kingdom Metazoa; phylum Chordata; class Lepidosauria; order Squamata; family Natricidae; genus Thamnophis; species Thamnophis elegans. The sequence continues at coordinate 39,662,003 of NC_045546.1, forward strand.
CTAGTTTTTTCTTTTTCTTTCTTTCTTTCTTTCTTTCTTTCTTTCTTTCTTTCTTTCTTTCTTTCTTTCTTTCTTCCTTCCTTCCTTCCTTCCTTCCTTCCTTTCCTTTCCTTTCCTTTCCTTTCTTTTCTTTTCTCCTTATTACTTGCCTTGGGATTATTCTTTATACTATTCATGTTGTTTGCATTTGTTCTCATGGATTGCACCAGTAGGTTAAAACCAATTTTGTTATATTTATTTTGTACAATGATAATAAAGGCTATACTATAATATTAATCTTCAGCATTGGCCTCAGTCTTAAGTTATCATTAACTGTACCAGTGTTAAAGTAGACTCCCCTTAAACTTACACTATTCTACCACAGCTTCATAATGTTTAAAACTGTCCTGCTTTATCACTTTGTACTTTGAAGATGAAATCAAGTGATTGATTGTATATAATTATAGACATGGGTATGGAATTTTGGAAAACTGTAGGAATGACCTCTTTCTTCTGCCTGTCATGTCCTTTTCATGTGGAAGCAGGAGCTTAGGTCCATGTCACTGTTAGTATCTTTTTACGAGAAGAGGAACTGCCTATAAACTTGAAGAAGGCTGACCTATGCCCCATTCTGAAAATGAAGTGTCTATCATAACTAAAACCTAGCTAAATCTACTTCAGCATTAATTTTGCTGTAGGACCAAAGTTTTGCTAGGCAGCTCTTAGGCCAAGTATTATTGCTTTTGTCTAGCTGGTTTTTTTATAATTCATATTTTCATCCACTACCAAATTAAGAATACATAATCTTATTGCATATAGTGTTGAATTATCCATTAGCACCTTGAGCCTATGCAATCTGATTACCTGACAGAGGGATGAGCAAATGAAGTAAAAACTACCATCAAATTGGAGGTCTCTCTTCTTTGTAATGATCTACCTGATATTATTTTTTTTAGTATATATCCTTGACCCAGTTATATAGAGATATAATAACTCATGGCCCTGGTTATCAGTTTTAGTTGTTCTGCTCTGCCTGATCAGTGGTGGGATTAATTTTTTTTACTACCGGTTCTGTGGGCGTGGCTTGGTGGGCATGGCGTGGCTTGGTGGGTGTGGCAGGGGAAGGATGCTGTAAAATCCCCATTCCCTTCCCACTCCTGGGGGAAGGGCACTCCTAGGGAAAGGGTCTCCATTCTCTGTCCACTCCTGGGGGAAGATTACTGCAAAATCCCCATTCTCTCCCCACCCCACTAACCTACTTTTTCAGCTCCATTCTCCTGTCATGGCAACAAAAGAAGACCCAGCCAATCAGCTGGGACACGGGAGGCAGCAAATAGATGAGGGTGGGGCCATCCAGAGGTGGTATTTTCCGGTTCTCTGAATTACTCAAAATTTCCGCTACTGGTTCATGAGAACCGGTCAGAACTGGCTGAATACCATCTCTGGCCTTGATCTAAAATCTTATATCCCCAGCAGTTAGTCAGGTTAAGTTTTCTAGCTCTGTAGGACCTAGCTTGCAAAAGTTCTTTATTTTGAATGCAATGACTTAGGACTACCTTTTATTTTCTCATGAGAACTTATTGTTGTTGCTTTTTTTGTAGCTATAACAGACATGAGAGTAGGAGAGATAACATCCATTCTCAAAGCTAATGCATTTCTCATAGAAAAAAGAAGAAAAAAGAGCCAGGGGAATAGAAAAGAATGGGAAATATAAAGAGAAGGTTTCAAAGGATGAGAAGGTAAGAAACATTATTTGGATAGGCTTCACAAAGACCCAAAGAAGAGGAGAACCAGTCAGGCAGAGTTTCATATCTTTCTCATTTATACCACAGTGTCCTATTGGTAAATGCATTATGTTATTTTCACCTTGTAGATATTGTTAAAAAAAACTAGCCTTAAAAATCTAAGTTGCCAGTTTTTCAGGGCAGCAAGAAAATACCCATGCTGCCTTCTAAAATGTACCTTTTGCTTGTTAGTATAGACCACAGGCCTGGGTATTGCCTAATGGTCAGCCAATCAAATAATAACCAGGCATGCTGTTTAGCTTCTGGACCAGAAGAGTTGCCCAGCTAACAAAGACTAACTATGGGACTGTATAACCTCCAGGTGATACTAAACACTGCATGTTAATGTGTGGCCAGTTTTAAGGGAGATTCAATGTCCAGTTATTGACCAGCATACTTTTCATCATTTGCTTTGATTGCTTTCTTTCTTCATGGGTAGATTTCTTCAGTCTTCGTGGGTAGGTAGTATTAGATACAATATTTCTAGCGGGGAAAACCAAGTTGGGGGTATACAAGTTATCCAGAATTCTAAGGATTGTATTATGCTGAGGAGTTTAATTAATACATAATTTAACATGCATTCAGGAAGCTACATCAAGCATTGGACAGCAGTGCAATTTGACAATTTTGCCACCAGGTGACAGCAAAGGGCAAAACTTCAGCACTGGAAGTTTGAGCAAAAGCTTTTTGCAGGACCCATTACTTTTTGAATGGAGAGGGCATAGTTTTCTTTCTGTATTCTCCTTATGCTTCTTCAGATGATGATTGGGAGGGACACTTAAACTGAATGTGAAACTTGCTGTTTGCTCCTGGAGGACAATTTCTCGGAAGCAGAAGCAGATTTGTTTTTCTTGTACTAATCAGGCTGTTTGCTGTTTGCTGCAAGAAGGTAAGTCAATAACTGTAAATGCCTATATTATTATGCCTCAAATTATTAGACTTATTTTTTAAAGACTGCTTTATTATTGTTCTAGACAGCTTAACAAAATGAAGAAACTTTTTAAAATAAATGCTTGATCTGAAGAGGCCTAGCGCTATTGTATTTTCTTTTCAATAGCAGAGAATACCTATACTTCCAGAAAGGACATAAATTTTAACAGCATCTGTAAAAGTATAGTCTGAAATGTAACACTACAAACAGTGCATATCGTCTGTATTATTTGCTGTTTGTTGCAGGAGGCAGATTGCTGGGAGACAGAGGCAGATTCACCCCCCCCCCCCTTGTTTTCCTCCCCAAAAGCTAGGTGTGTCTTATACTTTGGAGCATCTTATACTCGAAATAATATGGTATGTTTAAAACTTTGGTTCAGTGAGGTCTTCAAACTCACTCCCAGGCCTATTACCTGCAACTTTCCAATGGCTATTTTTCTCCCTTCACAAAATGATGCCTCATTGTAAATATTAGATAGCATATGTAAATTTTGTAAATTTAATTATGAAAAGGTAAATATTTCTGTAAACATGAAGCCTAAATTCAAAGATGACTTTCTAATTTATAGATCATTTCTGCAATGACCTTGCCTTCTTTAATTCCATTATTATGAATTCTGTCAGTCATTACTAACTAGCAAATCCTGCAAAGATGCTGCAAATAACATCACACTTTGGAAAATAATCATTCATTAATAACTAATATTTTGTCTAAGAAAGACTAATACAAGAGGAGCGAATTCAAAATTGTCAAGTCTGGATTGCAAGCTACTCTTATCACTTTCAAAATGCTTAATCCATTAGAAGCCAGTTTAGAGCTTAATAAATATGGAATTAGCTATTGGCCCTTATTCTTTAAGAGGTGGCTCAATGGCTAAGATGCTGAGCTTGTCGACAAGAAAGATCGGCAGTTCGGCGGTTCGAATCCCTAATGCCATGTAATGGAGTGAGCTCCTGTTATTTGTCCCAGCTTCTGCCAACCTAGCAGTTCAAAAGCATGTAAAAAATGCAAGTAGAAAAATAGGGACCACATTTGGTGGGAAGGTAACAGTGTTCCATGTGTCTTCAATGTTTAGTCATGCTGGCCACATGACCATGGAGATGTTTTCGGCCAACGCTGGCTCTTTGGCTTTGAAACAGAAATGAGCATCACCCACTAGAGTCAGGAACGACTAGCACATACTGTATGTGCAAGGGGAGCTTTTACCTTTACCTTATTCTTTATTTTATCCAGCCTTTCTACAGGACCCATTTCAAAGATGATGATGATGATAATAATAATAATAATAATAATAATAATAATAATAATAATAACTCCGCCATTGCCGGTCCCAAGCCCGGATGAGAAAGGAGGAAGGTTGGGATCAGGTTGGCATCTGGTCCCGTAAAAAACCCCCCGCCAACCCATACAATATGGTGAAAAAAACAAATAAGAATTCCATACCGCATCGGTCGTCGCGCGGGTTAACAAGGGCCGCGGCGGATGTTGGGGTCCCTGGACATCTGTCGACAAGTGGGCTACAAGTGGACCAGCCAACAAAACGACAAAAATATAGTGCAGATGAAAACCGTGCCATAATGGCCTGTTACTACAACTCAGAGCCAGAAAAAAGAGGCTATTTAAAGCGAATGTATGAATTATGGAAACAACAATATCCAGATTCAAATGTTAGTGAACAACGACTAGCAGATCAAAGGCGATTTATTATACGGAATAAAGTGTTTAGTGAAGTTGAACATGAGGAAATTCAGGCAAATTGCAAAACCCAAAAAACAATATCACAAGCGGAAATAACTGATATTCAAGACACAACTAAAGACATTATAGTAGAACTCCCAGAAGAAGCTCTTGGGGAGGAAATAACACCACCACCACTAGAACCAGTTATCACTGAACCAACTGATGAACTAACTCAAAAACAAAAAGAATTGAAGGATAAGATCATGGAGCATTTTCTGCTTAATGAGGAAAGGCAACGTTTACCATCACTAAAAACTGTGCCTAAGAAAATTTTGGCCCCTATCATGAAAATGGTTAATGCAGTGTTTTCAACAATTGAACCGGGATCCATCTTGGAAACAAACCAGTTAATGTACAGCGCAGCTGTAATAGTCACTAATGAACTAGGCATTAAAATTAAAGTACCTAGTCATACAACAGAAAAAGCATCAAAGCCAAAGTGGAAAATCCGTTTAGAACAAAAAATAAAAAAATTAAGGGCAGATGCTAGTAACTTAAAGAACATGCATGAGCAACGGCTTAAAAACAACAAAATCATAGATCGGCTAATCAGGAGATATAGATTGGATACAAGAAACATCAATGAAGCTGTAGAGATTGTAAAACAGCAGATAACAGCAACAGCTAGAAAAATTGAAAGATATGAGGCACGAATCATCCAACATAAACAAAATCAGCAATTTCGATCAGATCAACGGCGTTTTTATCAAAGTCTTAATGTAAATGGTGACACCAAAAGTGAAAAACCAGAAAAACAGGCCACAGTTGAATTCTGGAAAGAATTGTGGGAAAATGCAAAGGACTACAACAAGGAAGCAAAGTGGATACATGACTTTGAGAAAAGCATTGGCAACAAACAAATGCAAGTATTAGAAATAACAACTGAGATGGTCAAAAATCGAGTTAAAAAGGTAAAGAATTGGACATCACCTGGAAGTGACCAATTACATGGTTTCTGGCTCAAATATCTGACCAGTTTACATGCAATATTGGCCAGGCAACTGAATGAAATTTTACAAAAGGGCCAAATTGATGAATGGTTGACAACTGGAAAAACATACTTGATTCAGAAAGATCCAACTAAAGGAACAACACCAGAAAACTATAGACCAATAACATGCTTGCCAACAACCTTCAAATTACTCACAGGCATTATTGCAGATAACATGATGGATTATTTGGAAACAAACAACATCTTGCCAGTAGAGCAAAAAGGCAACAAAAGAAGGAGCAGGGGCACAAAAGATCAGCTTCTAATTGATAAAATGATATTAGAAAATTGTAAGAACAGAAAAACGAACTTGAATATGGTCTGGATTGATTACAAAAAGGCATTTGACTCACTGCCACATAGTTGGATCATAAAATGCTTAGAAACAACTGGCATTAGCAAAAATATTACATCCTTTACTGAAAAGGCAATGAAACAATGGAAAACTGAGTTGGCAGTAGGGAATGAGAGCTACGGAATGGTTAATATCAAACGAGGAATTTTCCAGGGTGATTCACTTTCACCTCTTCTCTTCATCATCGCAATGATCCCACTATCAGTAATCTTAAAAAAAATGAAATTAGGCTACCAAACAGCCAAAGAAGCTGAAAAAATTTCACATTTACTATATATGGATGATTTGAAACTCTATGGAAAGTCAGAAATAGAAATCCAATCATTGACAAACACAGTCCGAGTATTCAGCACCGATATTTCAATGCAGTTTGGCATGGAAAAATGCGCCACTGTATCCATAAAAAGGGGCAAAATCACTGCATCTGAGGGAATTGAAATGCCCAATGGCCAACTAATTAAATGCAAAGAAAATGAAGCCTACAAATACTTAGGCATTCTGCAGTTGGATAACATCAAGCATGGGGAAGTAAAAACTATTGTCAGACGAGAGTACACCAACAGAGTTAGGAAAATTTTGAAATCTAAATTGAATGGTGGAAATACAATCAAGGCCATAAATACCTGGGCAATACCAGTTATAAGATACACAGCTGGCATAGTTAACTGGACACAAACTGATTTGGACCTTTTGGACCGAAAAACCAGGAAACTAATGACAATGCACTACAGTTTACATCCACGTGTTGATACTGATAGACTATATCTGCCCCGAAAATCAGGTGGCAGAGGATTATTACAAGTGAAGCAAACAGTTGAAGAAGAAAAACATGCACTGGCTGATTATTTAAAAGAAAGTCAAGAACATCTATTAATCGAAGTAAAGAACAAAAATCTACTGAAGGCCCAACAGACAAAACAAGAATACAGAAAAGATGTGATAAAATCAAGAATGGAGAGTTGGCAGAACAAAGCACTGCATGGTCAATTTCTGGAAAAAATAAAAGATAAAGTGGACAGGGAACAAACTTGGTTATGGTTAAAAACAGGTACATTAAAGAAAGAAACAGAGTCACTAATCCTGGCTGCGCAAGAACAAGCTATCCGCACAAATGCCATTAAGGCCAAAATCGAAAAATCCTCTGATGATGCCAAATGCAGACTTTGCAAAGAAGCTGACGAAACTGTTGATCACATTCTCAGTTGCTGTAAAAAAATCGCGCAGACTGATTATAAATTGCGGCACAATTCAGTAGCACAAATGATCCATTGGAATTTGTGCAAAAATTATAATATTAAAACAGCAACAAACTGGTGGGAACATCAGCCTGAAAAAGTCACCGAAAATCAGATGGTCAAGATCTTGTGGGATTTCCGTATACAAACCGACAAAATACTGGCGCATAATACACCAGACATCACACTGGTTGAGAAAAATAAGGTCACAATCATAGACACCGCAATACCAGGTGATAGCAGGGTCGCCGAGAAGGAACATGAAAAAATCGCAAGATACCAGGACTTAAAAATCGAAATTCAACGACTATGGCACAAACCAGCAGTGGTAATTCCAGTGGTAATTGGCACACTGGGTGCTATTCCAAAAGCACTGGAATTACATTTAAAACAGTTTAAAATTGACAAAATCACCATCAGTCAAATGCAAAAAGCCGCACTGCTTGGATCTGCACGCATATTACGAAAATATGTTACGACGTCCTAGGCCCCTGGGTGGGGCCCGACTAGTAACCAATGCCAAATCTGGCGAAACAACTGGCCGCTGTGATACAATTGTACAATAATAATAATAATAATAATAATAATAATAATAATAATAATAATAATAATAATAATAATAATAAAACTCCGCCGTTGCCGGTCCCAAGCCCGGATGAGAAAGGAGGAAGGTTGGGATCAGGTTGGCATCTGGTCCCGTAAAAAACCCCCCGCCAACCCATACAATATGGTGAAAAAAATGAATAAGAATTCCATACCGCATCGGTCGTCGCGCGGGTTAACAAGGGCCGCGGCGGATGTTGGGGTCCCTGGACATCCGTCGACAAGTGGGCTACAAGTGGACCAGCCAACAAAACGACAAAAATATAGTGCAGATGAAAACCGTGCCATAATGGCCTGTTACTACAACTCAGAGCCAGAAAAAAGAGGATATTTAAAGCGAATGTATGAATTATGGAAACAACAATATCCAGATTCAAATGTTAGTGAACAACGACTAGCAGATCAAAGGCGATTTATTATACGGAATAAAGTGTTTAGTGAAGTTGAACATGAGGAGATTCAGGCAAATTGCAAAACCCAAAAAACAATATCACAAGCGGAAATAACTGATATTCATGACACAACTAAAGACACTATAGTAGAACTCCCAGAAGAAGCTCTCGGGGAGGAAATAACATCACCACCACTAGAACCAGTTATCATTGAACCAACTGATGAACTAACTCAAAAACAAAAAGAATTGAAGGATAAGATCATGGAGCATTTTCTGCTTAATGAGGAAAGGCAACGTTTACCATCACTAAAAACTGTGCCTAAGAAAATTTTGGCCCCTATCATGAAAATGGTTAATGCAGTGTTTTCAACAATTGAACCGGAATCCATCTTGGAAACAAACCAGTTAATGTACAGCGCAGCTGTAATAGTCACTAATGAACTAGGCATTAAAATTAAAGTACCTAGTCACACAACAGAAAAAGCATCAAAGCCAAAGTGGAAAATCCGTTTAGAACAAAAAATCAAAAAATTAAGAGCAGATGCTAGTAACTTAAAGAACATGCATGAGCAACGGCTTAAAAACAACAAAATCATAGATCGGCTAATCAGAAGATATAGATTGGATACAAGAAACATCAATGAAGCTGTAGAAATTGTAAAACAGCAGATAACAGCAACAGCTAGAAAAATTGAAAGATATGAGGCACGAATCATCCAATATAAACAAAATCAGCAATTTCGATCAGACCAACGGCGTTTTTATCAAAGTCTTAATGTAAATGGTGACACCAAAAGTGAAAAACCAGAAAAACAGGCCACAGTTGAATTCTGGAAAGAATTGTGGGAAAATGCAAAGGACTACAACAAGGAAGCAAACTGGATACATTACTTTGAGAAAAGCATTGGCAACAAACAAATGCAAGTATTAGAAATAACAACTAAGTTGGTCAAAAATCGAGTTAAAAAGGTAAAGAATTGGACATCACCTGGAAAGGACCAATTACATGGTTTCTGGCTCAAATATCTGACCAGTTTACATGCAATATTGGCCAGGCAACTGAATGAAATTTTACAAAAGGGCCAAATTGATGAATGGTTGACAACTGGAAAAACATACTTGATTCAGAAAGATGCAACTAAAGGAACAACACCTGAAAACTACAGACCAATAACATGCTTGCCAACAACCTTCAAATTACTCACAGGCATTATTGCAGATAACATGATGGATTATTTGGAAACAAACAACATCTTGCCAGTAGAGCAAAAAGGCAACAAAAGAAGGAGCAGGGGCACCAAAGATCAGCTTCTAATTGATAAAATGATATTAGAAAATTGTAAGAACAGAAAAACGAACTTGAATATGGTCTGGATTGATTACAAAAAGGCATTTGACTCACTGCCACATAGTTGGATCATAAAATGCTTAGAAACAACTGGCATTAGCAAAAATATTACATCCTTTACTGAAAAGGCAATGAAACAATGGAAAACTGAGTTGGCAGTAGGGAATGAGAGCTACGGAATGGTTAATATCAAACGAGGAATTTTCCAGGGTGATTCACTTTCACCTCTTCTCTTCATCATCGCAATGATCCCACTATCAGTAATCTTAAAAAAAATGAAATTAGGCTACCAAACAGCCAAAGAAGCTGAAAAAATTTCACATTTACTATATATGGATGATTTGAAACTCTATGGAAAGTCAGAAATAGAAATCCAATCATTGACAAACACAGTCCGAGTATTCAGCACCGATATTTCAATGCAGTTTGGCATGGAAAAATGCGCCACTGTATCCATAAAAAGGGGCAAAATCACTGCATCTGAGGGAATTGAAATGCCCAATGGCCAACTAATTAAATGCAAAGAAAATGAAGCCTACAAATACTTAGGCATTCTGCAGTTGGATAACATCAAGCATGGGGAAGTAAAAACTATTGTCAGACGAGAGTACACCAACAGAGTTAGGAAAATTTTGAAATCTAAATTGAATGGTGGAAATACAATCAAGGCAATAAATACCTGGGCAATACCAGTTATAAGATACACAGCTGGTATAGTTAACTGGACACAAGCTGATTTGGACCTTTTGGACCGAAAAACCAGGAAACTAATGACAATGCACTACAGTTTACATCCACGTGTTGATACTGATAGACTGTACCTGCCCCGAAAATCAGGTGGCAGAGGATTATTACAAGTGAAGCAAACAGTTGAAGAAGAAAAACATGCACTGGCTGATTATTTAAAAGAAAGTCAAGAACATCTATTAATCGAAGTAAAGAACAAAAATCTACTGAAGGCCCAACAGACGAAACAAGAATACAGAAAAGATGTGATAAAATCAAGAATGGAGAGTTGGCAGAACAAAGCACTGCATGGCCAATTTCTGGAAAAAATAAAAGATAAAGTGGACAGTGAACAAACTTGGTTATGGCTAACAACAGGTACATTAAAGAAAGAAACAGAGTCACTAATCCTGGCTGCGCAAGAACAAGCTATCCGCACAAATGCCATTAAGGCCAAAATCGAAAAATCCTTTGATGATGCCAAATGCAGACTTTGCAAAGAAGCTGATGAAACTGTTGATCACATACTCAGCTGCTGTAAAAAAATCGCGCAGACTGATTATAAATTGCGGCACAATTCAGTAGCACAAATGATCCATTGGAATTTGTGCAAAAATTATAATATTAAAACAGCAACAAACTGGTGGGAACATCAGCCTGAAAAAGTCACCGAAAATCAGATGGTCAAGATCTTGTGAGATTTCCGTATACAAACCGACAAAATACTGGCGCATAATACACCAGACATCACACTGGTTGAGAAAAATAAGGTCACAATCATAGACACCGCAATACCAGGTGATAGCAGGGTCGCCGAGAAGGAACATGAAAAAATCGCAAGATACCAGGACTTAAAAATCGAAATTCAACGACTATGGCACAAACCAGCAGTGGTAATTCCAGTGGTAATTGGCACACTGGGTGCTATTCCAAAAGCACTGGAATTACATTTAAAACAGTTAAAAATTGACAAAATCACCATCAGTCAAATGCAAAAAGCCGCACTGCTTGGATCTGCACGCATATTACGAAAATACGTTACGACGTCCTAGGCCCCTGGGTGGGGCCCGACTAGTAACCAATGCCAAATCCGGCGAAACAACTGGCCGCTGTGATACAATTGTATAATAATAATAATAATAATAGACATCGCAATACCAGGTGATAGCAGGGTCGCTGAGAAGGAACATGAAAAAATCGCAAAATACCAGGACTTAAAAATCGAAATTCAACGACTATGGCACAAACCAGCAGTGGTAATTCCAGTGGTAATTGGCACACTGGGTGCTATTCCAAAAGCACTGGAATTACATTTAAAACAGTTAAAATTGACAAAATCACCATCAGTCAAATTCAAAAAGCTGCACTGCTTGGATCTGCACGCATATTACGAAAATACATTACGACATCCTAGGCCCCTGGGTGAGGCCCGACTAGTAACCAATGCCAAATCCAGCGAAACAACTGGCCGCTGTGATACAATTCTGTTGTTGCGATAATAATAATAATATATGAAGCAGATGGACTACCAATAAAGAAAATGTAGGCCTTCCAACATGTATGCCTAATTGCAGCATTTATGTCACCCAGAAACATATTTATCTTTTTATGTCTCCATGACATTGCCTTCATCTTATCGAAGAATAAGTCAGAGTTATGTTGTTCTGAATTGGTATCGAAAAAGAATTTACTCCATTATTCCTGCACAGCACAGAGACAACTTCTATTTGCCTAAAATCTGCTTTGCTTTCTTGCTTATTGTTTAGGCTGGACAGTGAATGGCATGGTGGCCTAGAGGTGAAGATGCTCATCTCCCACTTAGAAGGTTGACAGTTCAATTGTAGTAATGGCATACGTTTCTCTATCAAGGTACAAAGAGAAAATGGGGAAATGGCTGCAGACAAAAGAGGATTCTTCTTTAATGGAAGACAATATAAAGTATAATATTAAGTGTGGAATGGCAACTATTCAGTGACTGGTGTTGTCTGTCTTTCAGCCTAATTGTCCTATAAGATTATGTAAAGATAAAACGGGAGAAAGAAAAAAAGGAGGGAAGGAAGAAAGAAAGAAGATAATACTTATGTCTCATTTCTGTCTTGCCCAATATTACTTACACCAGGAGTAGGCAATCTGTGGCACTCTCGACACTGCTTCATTCGATGCAATTCTCAGTGATCCCAAACAGTTTAGCCAATGGGATGATGCTATATTTAGCAGCATTTGAAATGCCACAAAGATCATTTGCAGGTGATTTAGCTGCAAATATATGAGCCAGTAAAGCAGGGCTGGGCTACTGGGGGTTCGCAGGGCTTCAAGAGAAACTCTAGCTAAGATTCTGTGCATATCCCACACCTGGCTGGCCCGCACAACCCACTCACCCTCCCAAAACCCCTATCCGTTTTGGATGCAGCTACTGTAATTGCAGGGTGCACACAGAGTCTCAGGGAAGGAGAAAAATGGGCCTACCGGAAGTTCAGGAAGGCTGGAAATGGGCCCGTTTCTAGCATCCAGATGGCATCCAGAGCCTGGGAAGGCCATTTTCGCCCTCCTGGAGGCTTGAGGAAAGCCTCTAGAGCTCGGGGAGGGCAATCCCCCCTCCATTGTGATGCAGGAGTCTGACCAGGCCACGCCCACCATGGCCATGCCCACCCAGCAGTTCAGTTCAGTTTATTTCATTTGTATGCCGCCCTTTTCCCCCGAAAGGGGACTCAGGGCGGCTCACAACTCAACCAGGGAAGGGGAATACAGACAAAAAGAAATAAAAAAAAAAAACAAAGCATAACAATGCATAATTTAAAAACATACAACAGTCATACCATTCGAGACGGGGGCAACAGCTCTTTAGCCCCAGGCCTGTCGGAACAGCCAGGTTTTAATGGCTTTGCGGAAGGCCTGGAGGGTGGTGAGGGTTCGAATCTCCATGGGGAGTTCGTTCCAAAGGGTCGGAGCAGCCACAGAGAAGGCTCTCCTCTGGGTGGTCGCCAGTCGACACTGGCCGGCGGATGGAATTCGGAGGAGGCCTAATCTGTGAGATCTGATCGGTCTAGTGGAGGTAATTGGCAGCAGGTGGTCTCTCAAGTACCCAGGTCCAATACCATGAAGGGCTTTATAAGTGACGACTAGCGCCTTGAAGCGTATCCGGAGACCAATAGGCAGCCAGTGCAGCTCGCGGAGGATAGGTGTTACGTGGGTGAACCGAGGTACACCCACGATCGCTCGCGCGGCTGCATTCTGGACAAGCTGAAGTCTCTGAATACTCTTCAAGGGCTACCCCATGTAGAGCACGTTGCAGTAGTCCAGTCTAGAGGTCACAAGGGCGCGAGTGACTGTTGTGAGGGCCTCCCGGTTCAGGTAGGGACGCAACTGGTGCACCAGGCAAACCTGGGCAAATGCCCCCCTGGTCACAGCCGACAAGTGGTGTTCAAAATTCAGCTGTGGGTCCAGGAGGACTCCCAAGTTGCGAACCCTGTCTGAGGGGCGTACTGTTTGACCCCCCAGCCTGAGAGATGGAAGACTTGGCCAATTAGTAGGAGGGAAACACACCAGCCACTCGGTCTTATCTGAATTGAGTACAAGCTTGTTAAGCCCCATCCAGTCCCTAACAGCCTCGAGGCACTGGCACATCACGTCAACCGCTTCACTGAGTTGGCACAGGGCGGACAGATACAGCTGCGTATCGTCCGCATACTGATGGTATTTTATCCCGTGCCGTCGAATGATCTCACCCAGCGGCTTCATGTAGATATTAAACAGGAGGGAGGACAGTACCGAACCCTGCGGCACCCCATAATTCAGGGGCCTAGGGGTCAATCTCTGCCCTCCGACCAACACCGATTGCGACCTGTCTGAGAGGTAAGAGGAGAACCACCGTAGGACGGTGCCTCCCACCCCCACCTCCCGCAGTCGTCGCAGAAGGATACCATGATCGATGGTATCGAAGGCCGCTGAGAGGTCAAGGAGCACTAGGACGGAGGCATAACCTCCATCCCTGGCACTCCAGAGATCATCAGTCAATGCGACCAAAGCGGTTTCCGTGCTGTAGCCAGGCCTAAATTCCGACTGGAAGGGATCTAGATAGCAACCGGGCAGGTAATCCCTTGCTAACATTTTTTAAGCCCACCCCTGCAGTAAAGTAATAACTAATTACTGTAGCCTAGAATGAACATTCTGCACTGAGAATAGTGTAGGTAAAATAGGTTCAGACTGAAAAGGCTAATTTGATAACTAGCAAAATATTCCAAACTAAAAAGAAGAAAGTTCAGTTGCCATGATTCAATTTCTGGACAACCTAAATAAAATAATTTGCTATTGCAAGTCTTTCAGTATCTTTCCATAGAATGTTGTTTTGCCCTCCACTGCACATTTTTAGAATCTGGATTTGTGATTTCTGATATACATTATGAAAATAAAAAAACAGCTTTCATTTTTGTTTCCACTACGCATGTGGAAACACTATAGTGTTTTTTTTAACTAGTTTCCTCTTCCTGTAAGTGCAAGACTGCTGAGATTCACAGATTATGATATTGATAACTCCTTTATGGTTATCAGGAGAATAACTTTGCAATTGTGCACTAATGTTGAGATAAAACAGAGTAAAATGATAACCAGAAGCCAACGACACCTGGATTTTGATAACTACATTTTTAGCTATTTTATCATGCTTTTGACTCATGTTTGACTTGTATCGATGAAAACTACAAGCCAGTAGATACAGCTTTCTCATTGGCCAGAGTTACCTATCTGTCTATGGAGATTCTCAATCAACTAGGTTGTGGTTGTCCCAAAGGGGCTTTTTTCTAGAAAAACAAAATGCACTTGTCTTTTGAAAAAACAAAAGGGCAATGACAAGAAGGGGCAAGATAGTACTGCAATTATTTCACAAGAAGTGGCTGGACAAGAGATGATTTTTGTGCTCTTTTTCATCCTGTGCATTTCTATTTTTTTAATAGCATATATGGCTGAAAATACGTGTTTTATTTCATTTTCTACTGAAAGTCAGTGAAAAAAAAAATCCCCACTAGACTTTTGTGGAGATGCAATCTCACATGGTTCACATTGCTGAAAGAAGAAGTTTAGCTTCTTTGAACCAAAATATCTTTCTTCTGCTAGACATTCCTGCCCTAAATAAGAGACTCCACTTCCCTACATCAATGCCAGAATGCCTGGCAGCCTTGGTTTTACCCTTAAATCACATAAAATTGATCTTTACTTATGCACAAACATATTTCCATAGAATTACAGAAGTGGAAGGGACTTGGAGATCCAAGTAGTCCAACTCACTGTCCAACATGGAAATCTTCATACTGTCTTAGAAAAATTGCTGTCCAATATTTTCTTGAAGAGCTCCAGTGTTCAGAAGGCATGTTATTCCACTGCTTATTTAGCATTAATAGATACTACTAATCTGTTTGATACAGATTCATGACATTCTGGAAAGTAACAAGTTTCTCTTCCAAAGTCTAACATTGAGCCATGGCATGAAATCTGATGTGTAATATGCCATTGACAAAAATGAGGCCAAGTTGTGAGCAAGTAACTTATTTGGCCATTGTTTTCTGAAAATATTTTCTCAGAATATTGCCATCATCATCTCCATATGGAGAAAAATAAAAATGAAGACAAAGGTATGTCTGTCTTCATGTAATGTGGCCTTCCTTGTAATGTCCTTCTCAACCTAAGATGATAGCTGGTCTCACACAATTGGAGCAGCTACCCTCATGCCTTCAGAGCAATATCTGTCTTCATTGCTGATTTGAATACATTTTAAATTGTTCCTTCACTTTCATGTTTACTGACAAAGGAGTTCCTATAAAAAGTTCTAGTGCTCTGGATTGATACAATCCTTTCTTTGTACCTGTGACATGTCACTTGTGCTATTTCTGAACAGAGCACTATCATCCAAAAATGTGCTAAACATGTATCCAAAATATCTTATTTGATAGATAAAAGGATCAGAGGACTGGTGCAAAAGGAAATGGGAAGCCATGATAACATGAATAAACTCTATTCTTGAATCGGTGACCAAGGAGTACAGTTTTGACTTGGTGGCTGACGGTACCTGGAAATAATTGAAATAGGAAACCTGCTGTTACAAGGGATTCACATAGCAACAACGGTTGAAATGGGGAATCCTTGGTGCTTTCTGAGCTTGGTTGTTTTCCTCTAGAGGTTTCATTACCAAATATCATCATCATTTATAACATCATTGCTACCATAATATGGAGTGGGTTACTCTTATTTTATATTCTAGTGGTTTCCCTTGTCATTGTTTCTTTTTTTGGGTGATCATTTACTTTTGTATTCAATGTTAATTTATTCACCACCCATTCTTTATTTCAGCTTTATTTTATTGTACAAGTCATTTCCATTTAATTCCATTTCTTTTTACCTTTTGTTTGAAATTCTAACAGTTTCCTGTTATAGTTTCCTATAACAAAGTAATTAAAGACACACCCTCATCTGCAGTCATTTTGCTTCTCTCATTAAAAAAATCATTTTTGCAACAAACCATATCCTACCCACTTCCTTTTGTTGTCATTTGCATTTGCATCCATTTTCCTTTGGTTGGTCAATATTCTACCAAGGAATATTAATTCACCGCTTTCTCTTATTTTTAAAAAAAATATTTTGGCTTAACTTTTCCCTATCAATACAATTGTTTTGGTATTCAATACATTTTTTCAGCCCCATCCTTCTTATATCAAATAATCTATTTAATATTTGATGTCTGTGAGTTCTTTTTAGGTTCTCACTAAGAATACAGTTCCAAACCAGCATATCTCATGTTCCCACAACCATTTCTTATCCATATCGTCATAAATATCTTAAACAAAAAGACATCACAAAGAATTGACTTACTTCCTACACAAAATTGAATCATTTGCTAAGCAATAATTTATTATACTGCATACTTTCTTCTGTCATATATTATTTTACTGAATTAAGCAGCAAATCTACAATACGTGCATCATATTCCACAATTCAAGGCTATTCACTTACATATTTACATATGTATTTATGCACACAATAATTTTTCTCTTATTTATACATTTTGCTGAAGAGAAAAAATTTGCTCAGCATAAAGCATCTACTTTTACTAATGTTGAATCAGGTCCCCTATCCTTTGATGTGTTGGCCATGATTTTAACAATTTGACAGACATATATATGATCTGTATAGAAAACTGCTGAATGTAACCCTCCAGTTGTGTATTGACACTTACCAATACACCTTGTTCGATTTTTCTTTGAAATCACAGAAGAAAATAAAGATTTTGGAAGGAAAAGAAAAAACATCAGTTGTATATATTTTCAATATCTGCTTATAAAGATACTGACTCTATTTCCATTACTAGAGAAATAAAAGCTGAAGTGCAGGTGGTGTGGGTGATGGGAGGGAGGGAGGGAGAGAAAGACAAAACGAAGAATGTGATGTACGGGTGTCAGATACTGCAAGCTGTGTCATATACTTCTTTCTCACTCTAGAGATAAATACAGCCTTGAACATGAACTTGGGCAACCCATTCCTAATTAAATTCCTAATGATCTTGTTCAGCTTGGAAGGTGAGTTTAAAAATGCAACATTCTTTGAATTTCTTTGCAAATGCGAAGAACTCTTATTGCAAATGTTTTCACTGTAGTAACAAGGTTATTACAGTTTAGTATCTTTTAAAATATTTTTTTTGAAAGTGAGAATATTCAGGCTAAGATGTTGAACTTGGAGGTGTCAGTGAAAAGTTAGTGAATGTCTTTAGGCTAATCTTTGAGACATTGGATTTAGAGAAAAAGATTGGTCCAAAATCTCCCAGTTGGTTGCTGCAGCTGAGACTAGGACTAAAACCTGGATGGTCCTAGTCCAAGTCTAACATTTTACTGTAATCACTATTCTAGACTTACAGCTATTAAGATTGGGAATGAGTCTCCTAGGATTTAGTAGAGTTTGGGTTTTGTACAATTTTATTGACGTTTATGAAAGTCAGCTATTGACATTCTAGAAGTTATGGAACGTATGATGCAATATTGTGAATACCTGCTTTCACCCAGCAGTTTAATACAAACTTTTACAAAAAAGATATCAGAGAAAATGCAAACACTGAAAAACAACAAATCTGAAATAGTTTAGAATCAGCCAAATTGCTTTCTTAAAAATTAAAAACAGAACACTTCTATCAAAATTTCATATAAAATACCATACTGAACCCCATTTTAAATAAAATAGAATCCATTTATTTATCATCTTTACTGTCAAACTAAGTTGATTTTTCTATAACAAAAGCTCTGAAATGTAATTTTTTTAATAGTTTGCCTAAATATTAGAAAGATATGTGTATCTTGACCAAGCTGTTCCTAAATGTGAAGCCTTTCCCTCCTAAACTTTTGTTTATATAAACCCATAATGCTCCCTTCCAACTGGCCTAACTTTAGAGAAGATGTGAAGGCTCTGGTGGACTGATGTAATCTGAATAAAGTAACCTGATTCTAAGTGTTAATAAAACAAAGTAGGTCATTGTAGATTTTAAAAAGAGCTAGCGTAGTCATATTCCATTCAGTATCAAGGGTGCAGCTTTAGAGGTGGTAATCAATATTAAGTATCTGGGGGTGCAGATAACTAACAATCTGATCTGGTCTCTCCACACATCATCCTTAGTGAAGAGTGCAAACCAGCATCTCCATTTCCTACATTGCATTAGATGAGCACATCTTTCTCCTTCTGTCGTGGCTACTTTTTACAGAGGCACATTTGAGAACATTTTAACAAATTGCTGTTTGGTTTGGTGGCTGCAGATAGAAAGTCCATACAAAGACTGGTAAGGACAGCCAAGAAGATTATAGGAAGCTCTCTTCCTGTCATTCAGGATACTGCTTGTAAGCGCTTTGTGCTTAGAGCTCAAAGCATTGTTAGACACCGCCCCCCCTACTTTACAGTCCATTTCTGTAATCCCCTCCAGAAAGAGGTTTTGGAGTATTTCTAGCAGGACTACTGATTCTGTAACTGCTTTGTTCCCTATGCCATCATCTGTTAAACTCACCATGTACATGTATACATCTGAACTACAGTGTGTTGTTTCTCTGTGTCATATATTATATGTGGATATATACATAATTTTGTATTTATTTATTTATTTTGTAATGTTTATGTAGTGACCCTTTGTGAACTGTATGCAACAAAGTTTCATTTTAATGCATGCCAATTAGTGTACATTCAAAGTGACAGTAAAGTTATTATTCTATTCTATTCTATTCTATTTTATTCTATTCTATTCTCATAAACATATCCATATATATCTAATTGTGTTTCATTCAGTTTATCACAATTAGGATGGAAGTGAATGCATGTGTTATTAGCTTTTCTTTCTCCTTCTCTTCTTAATCTAATTACAGACTCACAATTTAAATTAAAGATCATAGCTCAGAATAGGCAGTTTTCTCAATGAAGAGAAAGAAATAGACTCCTTCAAGGACCTGTGTTTAGACCAGTATTTTTAATTTGTTCATAAAAATTAAGGGTCAGCAGTTTGTAGACAATACTAAAATATTCAGGACAATAAAAAACAAAAGTAGTTATGAAAAGGATTTTATTAAAGTGGATGAATAGTCAACTAAATGGCAATTTGAGCATTTGGGAGAAATGGAATGCTAAACTAAAAAGGGCCTATTTTTACTTTCCTCAAAGCAATTGTAATGATTTTGAGGGCTTTGTGAAATGGCTCTGAGAATAAGGTAGCCTGTGCTTATGACTGGTTGCTTAGCAACTGTTGAAAGTTACAGCAGATAGCCCAAAAGCTGCGCCAGAGTCAAAATTCTGATGTCTGGGGCCCTGCCATGGTCACATGACTGCATTTTAAATGCTTGTTTACCAGCTGTATTTACAATTTGCGACACCCCATGACCACATGACTGCAATTTTTGGCATTTTTGGCAGAAACTGGTGTTTATTTCCAGTTAAATCCCTCTCCATAGCGATCAATGGATTTGCTTAACAATTATGGCATTCAATTATCAACTGTGACATTTGCTCTGACCAGAATCTAGTTGTGAGCTATGCTTCCCCTTGTTGATTATTCTTTAGTAGCATCTCTCTTCATCTCACAAAGTCATGTTCCCAGTGTCCAGGATCCCAAGAGCATTTGCCTTTATGGACCTAGCCAACCTTTATTCCTAGTGAATCCAACAGGTATTCTGTCTTCCCTCCCTTTATGTTTTAGCCTTCACATTCAGCTATGTTTGCATAATGCTGTGCTAGAATATATGTCCTCCAATAGTTAGATATGTCAATATTAATTAAATTTGTCATAAGGGAGACAGAATACCTGTTGGATTCACTGGGAACAAAGGTTGGCTAGGTCCAATTATTGCTCGGTGTTTACTACAGGATGTTTAATGAGTGCTTTGGGCTGATCATATTCATGCTGAGTAGACAACCCGGAGAGAAAGCCAAAGATGGGATTTTAGTTGCTGCTTCCCTTTTCCATGTGAATTAAACTAGTTAATGGAGCAAAGCTAAGGGGGAAATGAAGAGTTTGAGTCAATAGTTGAGTGTGATCATCTACATTCTAGCCTCCATTTTCATGAGGTCTATCTCCAATCCCTGAATAGTATCAGATACACATTTTGGGTCTTAAAAGGCCAATATTAAAAAAATATTGAATTGAACAAGTTC
The DNA here is from genome assembly GCF_009769535.1 of Thamnophis elegans. Lineage (NCBI taxonomy): Eukaryota > Metazoa > Chordata > Lepidosauria > Squamata > Natricidae > Thamnophis > Thamnophis elegans. Next base: position 39,682,748 of record NC_045546.1, read on the forward strand.
TAATGATGTAGAATAGGAAATGGGACTCATCTGGACACCATTAAGAAGTTATGTTATTGGCTCAGTTTTGAATAGTTTGAATGTTGCAAGTAAATAGTAGCCTCCTCTTGTCTTGAAATTCAAGGATGGCAGATGAGTGTATCTGTGCATTTTCAGAAACATAGTTCCCATGAGGTTTCCTACTGTTGATAGAATGTTTACCCCAGCTATTTGAAACAGGAGGCCTGGTCAATTTTGTGCCCAAGGTTCTTGGGCCTTTGGCAAATGCCTTAATTTTGGTTTCTGATAATTGAGTATTAACTAGTCTTCCTTGCAATACCATGTTAGTGTGCTCAATGCCCATCTAAGGCCAATAGGTATTTTTGAACCATCTACATTATCAGCACAGAGTAGAACAGAGAAATGTCTTCCAGTTTGGGGGTTGGATGGATCAAAATTTATATTGAACAGATTGAATAAGAGTGGGCCCAGTGGTAGGAAGTATGCCCCGATACGGGCGTACCAGAGCCATCCCGGAGCACCGGATACCATTTCGGTATGGTGCGCCGGAGGGCCCACCCACTCACCCGAGCTCCTTGCCTGTGTTTAAAGGCTTCTGCACTTCCATGCACACACATGGTGCGTACAGCACTGTGCTACGCTCCGCGAAGCTGCTGGAGTGTTGCGGAGCGTCGCACAAGTGCTAAGACGCATGCGCATACTGCCCGCCTCCATGAGGCTGCCACTGGGCCCATTCTAACAATACCAGTGGGAACGGGATTTGAAACCCACCACTGAGGGGGCCCAATGCTTGACACCTTTCTTGATTTTAGCAGCACTGACAAGGTGGTCCTGGGGATTAAATTTATAATTCTAAATTCTAATACTGCCTTTAAAAGTCAGCTGAATAACTTTGATCAATCACACTTTTTGAACCTTGGGAAAAAGACTAATCCCCAAAATGTCACCTATAAAACTGGATGGACTTATTCGTATAGTCACCAGGAGTGAAAAGTGATTTGAGTTTAACACACACACACACACACACACACACACACACACACACACAGACATTTTACAAAGTATCAGAATTTTTCAGAGTCAGTGTATTACATGTTCAGTTCATGCATGTTTAAAATTAAACAAAAGAAAAACTGAAGCAATGGGGATTTTAAACTTCCATACCTCTACTTTAACCAACATCTAATATGCGATGGTAGGATTCAAATAATGTAACAACTGGCTCTTTTTTTTGTAGGTTCTGTGTCCATGAATGACAAGATTCACGGTCATGTAGGAGACCAAATTATTCTTTCAACACCCAAAACCAGTGCCAGACCAACACTTTTAATATGGAAAAAGAACTCTACGTTTATTGCAGACATTACAAACAATAATATTTTTATGTCAAAAAACCAACCAGAACCAAACAAATACAACTTATTTCTTAATGGAAGTCTGAAAATAAATAGATTGAAGAAAATGGATGCTGGAACTTACATTGTAGAAGCACATGGTGAAAAAGGCACAGCATTATTTCGTGAATTAATTACATTGCAAGTTGATGGTGAGTTTTTGAATACCAATCTACCCTCCATCAACCTATGAACACCTTTATTTTACTCCTTTTCTCCTTCAAATTGGCACTTTGGATTGGCCATAGTTGGATTTCTGTGGGTACTGAGGGTTCCCATATGGTTTTTACTGTAAATTATGAAAAATTGAAAAGCATTTCTAAGATAGACAACCCTCAGAAAATAACATCTTAGATTCCCAAGTCTCTAACAAATACCAATAGATTGAAGTGAGCCAAATAACCTGTCTGCCACTGGTATGTGGTATTCAGCCAGTTTACACCAGTTAGCGTGAACAGGTGGGAGAAATTTGGCCACAGTCGCCAAACTTCTTTCAAAAGGAAATTAAATGCCTTTTTTCTTACTATGCAGTCTTTGAGACTGCAGCTCCCTAAAGGTAATGCTGCCTGCTATCAGTGAAGCTGGGCGCCAGTGAGGGATAGCTTTTTACCTAGCTTTATCCAGTTGTCTTAGCTTTATCCAGCTTGAGGGGGGGAGAAACAGACAGAGGCCTGGGGAGGAAGCAATCCCTCCCCCACAACAGCAGGAGAAAGCTATGCAAAAAGCCAGCTCTCACCGGCACCCATCTTCATTGACAGCGGGCTTGCAAAAGGCGGTGTGGCTCCGCCTGCAATCAAGCTAGACTAGGGAGTGGGAGCAGGAGTGAGCACTGAGGAGACCACAGGAGGAAGGAAGCCAGGCAAAGGTGTGAGTGAGGGTATCCGCAGCATGCTACAGCACACACACTTTCCCTCAATCCCCTTCTTTCCAAGGGCTCCGATTGGCTCCCCTCTGGCTTCTCTGCCTCTCCTCTCACTACATTATCCAGCCTGACAGCAGGAGATGAGTGGGTGGGCTTTATTGCATTCCAGGCATTTCCCACCCAAACAGCATGTTGCATTTGCAATGGGGGAGGTGTTTAGGGAAGGTAGCGGAGGAATGGGGGAGGATGGCAGAGGAGCTGCTTTCAAGCCATTGTTTTTTGTGGAGTGGAGAGTCTCTCCCTAGTTATGCAGGCAGAGGCATGCTTCCCATTTTGGTAGTCCCCGCCCATAAGGAAAAAAAATTTTTAATCCCTCAAGCAGCCTGCGCATAGGCAATTTACTTTATTTTTAGATAAAAGAAAACAAGACTCAGATGGAACTCATTCAAGGATCTATGTATTATTATTATTATTATTATTATTATTATTATTATTATTATTATTATTACATTGTATTGTATTTTACTCTGCTCTATTTGATAGTAGTAATAGTTGCAGAATTCAGTGAATATTTGTCATTATTAAATAACCAAATACTGTTTTCCCCCCATTATTTTTGTTTAATTTGCAGTTTGTAAGATAACTTTAATATATCTTTTTTTTTTATATGCTGCTTATGCATTCTAACGTCCTTTGTATATTTTGGACTTCAATTCCTATTTGCCCCATCCAGCAAAGCCAATAACAGAAGATTATAGAACTTAGATTTATATATTGCCCCATTACAGCACTCTGGGTGATTTACAATATCAGCATATTGCCCACAACAATCTGGGTCCTCATTTTACCGACCTCAGAAGGATGGAAGGTTGAGTCAACCTTGAGTCAGTCAGGATCGAACTCCTGGCCGTAGACAGAGTTAGCCTGAAATATTGAATTTTATACCACTAAGTCACCATGGCTCTGCATGGAAATAGTAGTCGAAAAGATAAAGATTTAATCCTCTATTATGCAATTCTTGGTTTTTTTAAAAAAAATAATGGCATATTTAAATCTTTTAGCAGAGTTTATTTCTTTTCTTTCAGAGCTTCTACTAGAACTCAATGAGTTTTGTTCCCAAAAAACATTGACATGTGAGGCGAAATATTCTGGGGAATCAAAACCCAGATTTAAATTGCTTCAAGATACTAAAGAAATTGAATCTGTACAACCAGAATATTACAATGCAACATGGAAGGTGACATTACAATTAAATGTCAGTTCCGGAAAATTCAGATGTGAGGTTGATGTTCCTACTAAGAAGAATTATATCGAGAAACAAATCACATGTCCAGTTGCAGGTATTAACCTAGGTTCGCAACACACTTCTGAATGCTAGACTGTATAGCCTGGAATATTAAATATGTAAACCATAATAAATAAACCATGTTTAGTTTCTGGCTTAATGTGTAAATTCAGACTGAGTGGTTTGTAATTTGTAATTTTTAACATGAATCAATTCAATTGTGAGACATTCCACTTATCTAAATATATACAGCCCTGTAATTGTGGCAGAGCCAATCGGTTACATGAATAAATGTTAAATGAAATTGTGGTTTGATTGTTTATGCCAACTGTGATATATTCAAGAAACCATTTTTAAGGACCCCATAAATAAAAGTTTTGTGTTTTCCCCCCTTATTTTTAATATGTTAGGAGGGCAGAAAAAATAATAGATTGTTTTTTCTCTTTTGTATATGCTCACTTTCCCTTATCTATGTGCATGCGTATATTTGTATAAGTTCACACATACAGTCTTTTCTTATGAGTTGTTCTGTGTTTCAGATGTATTTTATTCAGTACCTATGCTCTTCATAATCCTGATAATCATGGGAAGTGTAGTCATATTGATCATCTTTTTGGCTCTGATTATTTACTGCATCAGAAGGAAGAAAGCAAAAAGACGCGAAAGGAAAGGTAAGCTTGACATTCCTTCCATTTAAAATTTAACAAGCTTCTCTCTTTCTAACAATCAAGCATGCTAAACCTATTAATCGCTGTGAAATATATATATGCACTAAATCAATTTCTAGATATATTTTAATGAAAACTAAAGTTCAGGTCTGGCCCATGGAGGAAGGGAAGAAAGGAAACACGGAAAATACAGCATTTTACTTAATGTGTCCCAAAAAGCCTGATTTTTATGAAAGTATGTGATATTTTTTTTTGCTCTGCTTTTCAGCCTTGGTTCCTCAAAGATGAAATCATTAAAATGTGCTCTGTGGGTGCGTGGTTTTTATTTTCTTTTTCACCTGCCAAGCATACATTTTTGGAAAACCTCACATTAAATGCGCCGACATGGGACATATCCCTAAGATTAACAAAGAGTAGACAAAAGCTAGATTTGATTTTGTTAAATTAACTTTTAAAAGGTATTAAACTTGGGTTAGAATGATTATGCTTAAATTTGTCCTGTCAAATTAAACAATCAAATTTAATACTGTCCTTTTTTTTCTCATAAACTTCACAACCCTGTCCTAAAAAATCTCTTCAGTCTCGGGGTCAATGCACTATGGTACTTCTCCCTATCTTTGAGCAGGAGCATCCCAACAAAATCTACTCAGTCATGTTCTTTGGGTACTTTTGGCAATCCCCACAACTCCAACAGGAAAGTCAAGGTTGAAAGTCTTTCAGAATTATTAGTCCCACTATTTTGTAATTGACTTTTTATTCTTTGGATGATAGATGACTTTCTTGTTCCCCAGTTTCTTTAGTTTGACTTTAAGGAATAGGAGTAATCCTCTGGTTGGGCTCTGTGGCTTCTGACTAGTGTTGGTAGTAGACTTTCCTGCCTTTTATATTGTATACTAGTTGATAACCCAGTGTTGTCTGGGTATTTATTTATAGGGGGAAAATGTCCAGACCAAACATAATTTCTAATGTCGGATTTTCCCTCTTACCAGAGGTAGCCCCCTTGTGGAGTACTGTGAAGCCATTACCATGGCAAATCCATTATGCTGTACAGTAAAACCCATTTTATGGCAGTTCAGTAGAAGCCATTTTAAGACACAACAGGTTGTATCTTAATAGAACACACACCCAAGGGACGTTAGGAGTATCGTACTCCTACAGCATTTTTCCCCAGAGAGTAAGTCATCTGTGTACCAAGTTTGGTTGAAATTGCTCAAGGTGTTCAAGGTGTTCAAGAGTTATGCTGGAACATACATGCACAGATACATATACAAATACCCCCACACACACACACATTATCTGATTTAATTATGTATATTTTGTTTGTATGACTTAGGATCTAGCTTATTTAATTTTTTTATGATAAAGACCTTTTTTGTATTTTAGTATTTCTATAGAGTTGTGCTACATAAGATTTTTGTACAGAACATCTATTTTGTACTTTTGTATATATTTCAATTAACTGATATTCTTTATTTCTGATCCATGTTTACTTTTTAAAGTGGATGATGATGATTTTACCCAAGGCTTTCTGAGACTGTGTCCTGAAATAAGTTTTTTTTAAAAAAAAGTGATATCAAGTAGAGATGACTAGAGGTGATGAGAGACAAAAGGCAGCCAAGTGATAATCACGTCATCATGGTGCAGATTTCCCCAACCAATAGCCCCCAAATACATTGGATTACTACTCTTCATTTCGATGCTGGCTGTTGTAAGGACATGTAATGTTACCAATTTGGGGAAGGATGACTTAGACCTTGGTGTTGGATTGGAAACTTTGATATGGCAGGCTCCTCATTTATGAGACTGTCTACTTTTGAACAGATTTCAATTAGTATTGGAAATTGAGGACTTGACAATAATCCTATGCCACTTTACCTTGTGATAGCCTGCATAAAATTTGTGCCATCCAGAGCTGATTTTGTACTGCTGCTGTTCAGTTAGGCCAGGGGTAGTCAACCTTTTTATACCTACAGCCCACTTTTGTATCTCTGTTAGTTGTAAAAATTTCTAACCGCCCACCAGTTCCACAGTAATGGTGATTTATAAAGTAGGGAAGTAACTTTACTTTATAAAATTTATAAAGCAGAGTTACAGTAAACCCCTACCGCCCACCATGAAAGCCAGAACACCAACTAGTGGGCGGTAGGGACCAGGTTGATTACCACTGAGTTAGACCATCAGTGTTACTCAGAGTTTTTGTTTGCTTGTCCTTACTGCAGCTGAGGAGTATGCCCTGCAAATCCAGATTCAGAATCACATGCAACAAAGAAAACTTCCGGAGATTCCTGTTTCTTCTGGCTCTACTCCAACAACTCAAAAAAGCAGGTCACCTCCTTCTGAACTGCAACAACAGATTGCTCCCTCCAAATCATGCCCTTATCCAAAACCACCCCGGCGCACAAAAGAAAGACTTTAAGTATTTTTGTGTTTCATGTTTCCTTCTCTCAGAGGAAATACTTTTGCTTTCCATATTAGCATTGCAATGTCTATAAACTTATGGTTAGCCAGCCAACTCTGAGCAGGCTTAAAGTGTGGCTGTTGGAAAATAGATTAGAAACAAAACTAGAAAATCAGAAGGTTCAGAGTAATTTATTATTCCCCACAAAAAGCTATGTAGGACTTCATGACTAGGGAGGCTGTCGCCTGTTTTAATGATTGTATGATTGCTGTTGTTTTCAAGCAATTTAAGTATTTTCTTGTATGACATTGTTCTATATTTATATTTCATATACTATATCTTTGTAGTTTTGTACTATATTTTTGTAATACATACGCAGAGAATTGCATTTAAAGCAATAAAAAAAAAAAGAAATTTAAAACTTGTTCTATATTTACATTGTTCTATATCTATATGTCCTATACCCATGATGGCAAACCTATGGCATGTGTGCCTGAACTGGCACATGGAACCATGTTGTCTGGCACCCACAGTGTTGGCTGTTTATCTTCTGGTTTTCTGGTGCGCATAACGCATGTGATTTTCAGCTGGCCTTTGTGCGTGCTACAGTGCCGGAAACTGGAAGAGCTGGTCTTCCATTTTCCGGCATGAGCCTGCACGCTGGCCAGCTGATTGGCGCATGCGCATGCGTTCCAGAAACCAGAAGACTTGCTGGTTGGAAGTTCATTTTCCAGCACACACATGCCCCCTGGGAAGCCACTCTTCCTGTTCACAGCTGAGACGTGCGCGAAATGCTCCCTTTTCGGCACCTGGTGCTGCGCACACGCATGCACACACACACATACAGGCACACCCTTTTTGGCACTCAGTCCCAAAAAGGTTTGTCATCACTGTCCTATACTATATCTTTGTAGCTTTGCACTATATTTTTGTAAGACATACACAGAGAATTGCATTTAAAGCTATAAAAAGAAGAAATTTGAACGGAAATAAGATCAGAAGATTAAAAAGGCGGTAGGAGATCAAAAAGACAGACAAGTTAGAAAGTGAAAAGTAGAATGAGACAAATAAGAAAATAAATATGGAAAAATGACTTCCAATTTTATTTGTACCTATGTGGACGAACATTGATGTTTGTGTAGGAATGTGAATATTTTTTAAAATAATTTTCTGCTTTTTTCATTACAAAATAAATGATTGTCCCATTTCTAGGATGGTCATGAGGAGAAATATGAAAGTTCACCTCCAGATCAGAGTTATATCTCAACTTTAAAAACTACTTAATATCAATTATAATTACCAAACAAGCCAGAATCAAACTTCAGATAAAAAGGATGGTTATTTCTAATAAAGATAAATAAGGTTCATAGTTTGTGTTTTATATTTTACATGAAGCTATAATCAATGAAAAATAGAAGTGCAGACCTTCAGCCACTTTGCAATTGCATGGCAGGGCTGGCTAAGAGAAACAAGTAAAGCTACAATGTCAGTCTTATTCTTTGTACACCAAACTATAGCTTAGCACTGTTATGGTGGTTGATGAAAGCCATTTCTGGAGTCAGCAGGGGTGCTCCCCATCTCTGTCTTTCCCAACAGTTTATTGATCAACTTGGGGGGTATCACCATGCCCTTTATCAGGAAATCCTTGGGAATCCCATGTTTGTCCATGGGAACCCTGTGATCTGAAGCATGATGAATGGAGTACAGGAGACAAGCCTCTTGTATAAATGTCACTGTACATGAAATTAATGGTGGGAATGGAAGCTCTTGCTTGTATTTTTGCTCTTATTGTGAGTTTGGCTCAATTTATATATTTCACTCTCTGATTCATAGTTTGTCTTCTAGGGACACTCAGTCAGTTAGAATCTGAGAAAGAGCAGGATAAAAATAAAATATAAAGTAATAAGAAGAGCATGGAACAAAAGACAATTGAAAAATATATTTATTTCAAACATTCATTTTCTGTTTTTCAACTTGAAAAGCATTTGCAGTAGGCTGATAATCTGAAAGAGAATTAAACATGCAGCTAGTATTAAACAAACAATAGCAGTTTATCAGAAAGATAATAAAGGAAGCATTTTTATTCTGAGTCTCTGAGCTTCTTAGTCACAAAGAACAAAAGTTTTGCTGCAAATGTTTAGCAACATTTTTCACAGGAAACTATTGAACTTCCTTGCAGCCTGTGGTTCAGTGTTTTTTCCACATGTGACCTAATTGAGATGCCTCAGTATTTGAAAAGCTTTGCCAAAGAGACAGAAGAAAGAAATTTTAAAATCCAGTGGTCTCTTTTCTACTGCCACCACATACATGGAATGCTGGAATTTAAAGCATGTCAGTAATGAAATGAAGTTATTGTCAAACTTCTGTCCAATTTCCAGTGAGCCTTAAAATGGTAAATCAAAGAATTTGGGGGAAGGGGCAAAGAGGAAGTGGAAAGAGAGAAGGAGGAAAAATGACAGTTAACTCAACCCTGTACATCTTTATTCAGAAATCCAGCGTAATCCAGCATTTCTCAATCTCAACAATTTTAAAATGATTACACTTCAAGTCTCAAAACGTCCAGACATCTAAAAAACTGTTAAAACTGAGAAACATTACCCTAGTCCAGTGGTTCCCAAAGTGGGCGGTACTGCCCTCTGAGGGGCGGTGGGATGACTTAGGGGGCGCTAAGAGGCAAGGGGGGCAGCAGGGGGGCACTAAGAGGCAAGGAAGGTGGCAGAGGAGTGCTGGAATTGACCCCCTCGCAGGGCGCAAGACTCTACTTGGAATGACAGGGCCATAGAAGGGATATAGTATGTTGTGTGTAAATAACAAGCCCCAGAAAGGCCATCCAGCCTCCAGCGAGAGCCTCATACCAGAGATGAGGCCTACACACCTATGGGTGCATTTAAAAGCAAAGCAGAGAAGCCAACTCGTTTCTTTCCCAAGGCTCCTTCTCCCTCTCGAAATCCTTACCCACAAAGCAAGGGCTTTGCCTGGCTATTCCATTTTGTGCCCCTCCTCCCTGATTTATTTATTTTTAAAAAACCTGGATTGAAAAAAGCGATCCAGGGTCGCCGTAGGAGCCGAGCTTCCTTTGGCGAGTTGAGGCACCAAAGCCCAAGCGTATCGGCCTCCCGTCTGCTTTGCAGCTGGGAAGTGGGAGAGCAGAGAGGCAGGTTCCGAAGCCTGGGAGGGAGGGAGGGAGGGAGGGAGAGAAAGAGAGAGAGAGAGAGAAGAGGGCTGCTGAGTCTCTTTGCAAGAGGAGGCAGAGGATGGGCTGCCTCTCTTTCTCTGCAGGCCTGCGCTGGAGCAGCAGCCCTTGCCAGCCAGAAGCATGGAAGGAGGCTCCGCTGGTCCCGCCGTTAGAGCCTGTTTCTCTCCCACCCAACCACCCGCCCACCTCAGCCCATCACATGTCAAGCCTGCAGCGCCCCCTGGCTGCTTCGGCCCAGGCCCCGCCAGTTTCATTAAGCGCAGAGCAGGCCAAATGTGAGGAAGAGCAGGTTTTAAGGGAAGGCGAGCATGCAAAGGGGGCTGCAGGAAGACCTAGTAATGCAACAGCAGAGGCCTTCCTGCATGGCGACAGAGCTTTATTCTCCTCCAAAACCATGTCTTCCCTCCCTCTGCTCCACCTCCCCCAAAACCTCTGGCCCAGATTTTTCTGCCACTGCCCTTCCTGCCGCCAGTGCTCGGGCTGCTCCCTGGCCCCAGAGAGAAGAGTGCTGTCTTGTAGTTCAGGGAATTGTACTATTGTACTTTCACCTGAAGATTTCGCACAAGTTCAAAAGCTGCTTCAAACATCTATAATTTACTAGGAGCCACAATCTGAGAACAGATTCAATCTATTTTGACTTCCTGGAGCACATTTGAAGTGTTGGAAGAAATGTCCATCTGTTTCAGTTCCAAGTGGGGAAAAAGACACTGGAAATATAGAGAATGCATGGAAAGATTTAATGGTGGACAGGATCACATGGCTTGAGCTCCTGAACAGAAAAAAAGGGGAGATGCTGAGAGTACCCTGGTTTTATGCCCTCTCTGGGTTCCACACCAGAGCCCCCGTTCATGTGTAAGAAATGCATTCTGATTGGTTGTCAGACTCCCAGGGGGCGGGGACTCTTAGCTAACTTTGTAGGCTGTCCTGAGACCCAAGCATGTTTGCCTTGCTGACATGTAATTTCCCCAGGTGCCTTATGGTGAGTTTCTGTTTGCTAGATGGGTCTGCCTGAAGTGGGTAGACTGGCTCAGGCCTTTATGACCTATTGACAAAGGGGGGGGGGGGAGAGCTGATTTTCTGCCTCCCTTTAGAGGCAACATTCTGCCCTTTTAATATTTCCTAAAATAGTTCAATTTCTAATACCGAAGTGTGTTTTAATTTCCTACAGAAACTATAACCAAATTAGAATTTACAGTATCTTGCAGCACTTTGCTCGACAGATCTCATGGCAGTCCACTTTCCACATTAGTAAAAATTCTCACTTCATCCCTTTATCTAGCTCCTAAATTCAATCCATTGATTAAAGCCACCCTCCTCCACGGTCTAAGTAGCAGCTTCTGGTTGCCTACTAAACAGCAGAAACAGAACTCCAATTTGACACCTGCTTGTTTTGTCTCAGCTACTTCTTGCTGTGGGAAAAGTTGCACATTTCTAAATAAAAACAAAAACATCCCAGATCAGTCTCAGTCACATTCCCCCATTACTGCTGCCATAGCAACAAAGTGCTATCGTTTGGGCAATTGTTAGAAGTGTCTGATTGCTACAGGCTAATGTATGTCTCAGTGGCTTCACTAGTCTTTCTGGTTCTGTATAGAAATAGAATAAAATAGAAATATATTCCCCTCATATTAATTTCTCAGCATTTCAGGCAAATAGTAAGACAAAAGCATACAACGTATTCTGAAAAGATGGAGAATGGTAGCATTTAAAAAAATCTCTTTTGAGTAGAGCAGTATCTATTCCTAGGGTAGGACACTGATCGAATGCCAGACTTTATACTGTACGGAGTGTTAATTTTTTCATGTAGTCCTCTGCCTAATTTCAGCAAGCTAGCAGATGTGAATGGGGTCAGAATTTGGCTTTAACATGCTTTGAAAGATTCAGAAGGGCAGATGGTCCTGATATATAAGTGTTTTCAAGGAAAAGAAACAATGATTAAACTAAGAAAAATGTTGGGGGTTGAGAAGCCTAGGCAATTCATGTGACTGATTTTCTAGTCCATTATGAATATCTAACAACAATAACAACAATATCCAAACCAACTAGATTAGACTGAGGGAAAATAAAAGTTTACAGATGTTGTTAAAGTGCATGTCCAGCATGACCAGTAGGGAGAGATACTGGAAGATGTATTTTAACTTTATCTCCTAACTTATATTGGGGGTATATATCTTGTCCCCATGTCCACCAATACTCCGTTCTGTTTTCATAAGGATATGCTGTAAAAACATGCAGAGTATTTGAATGACTTTCTCAGTCTGGATATGGATTTATTGAAATATATTGCAATATATTTTATATATGGAAATATATAAAAATGTGATTCCCAACTTTCATCACAAGTATAAACAAATTTAGACTTTATACAAACAATTATTTGTTCCTGTGTTATTCCATCCCTTACAGTGGTGGGTTTCTACTGATACACACTGGTACGCCCAGACCGATAGCAGAAATTGGGTGTACGTTTGCATACCCATAGAGCCAGAGGCCTTGTACCAGTATGGTATCTCCCCTGGCCTGCTCCCTCTCGCTCCCCTCGCCAATCCAGTCACTGCTCACTCTCTCTCTCGCCCCACCTGTCTGCACCATGCTTGACCCACCCGCCCACTTCCTTTGCCATAGCAGAGGATTTGGTGGTTGGAAGACGCCAGTGCTTCCTTCTCTTTGACAGCCACCTCATTTGCAATGGGGTAGGGAGAGAAATCCATGCATTAGAAGGAGGAAAGGCTGTACCTAGCAGAAGCGTGGCCTCCCCCACCTCTAACCCATGGATTTCTCCCCACCCCATTGCAAACAATATGGCTGTTAAAGAGAAGGAAGCACGGGCTTCTTCCAACAGCTGAGGAAGGAACAGGAGCAGAGGAATCAGCGGTTGGAAGAAGCCTGCACTACCTTCTCTTTGAAAAGCAGCTTGCAAAACGAGGTGCTTCTCAAAGAGAAGGAAGCGGGGGGGGGGGGGGGCGGGGGTTACTTCTTTAGACAAGCCCAGTGTGGATCAGGCTTCAATGCTGCTCTGGCCTGGGCTCATCTGAAGAAATCCTTTCCAGCCATTTCCTTCTCTTTGACAAGCAGCTTGCAAAACCAGGACTTTGCAAACTGCTTCTAAAAGAGAAGGAAGCTGGGGGATGGACGGACGGACTTATTCAGATGAGCCCAGGCTGGATCAGGCCTCAATGCTGCTCTGGCCTGGGATCCTCTGAAAAAGCCTCCCCCCAGCTTCCTTCTTTCCCCATGATTTCTCTCCATCCCACTACAAGCGAAGTGGTTGTCAAAGAGAAGGAAGCGCGGCTTATTCCTACAGCCAAAGCCTCTGTCTGCTCCTCTTCCTTCCTCGGCTGTTGCAAGAAGCTCCCATGCTTCTTTCTCTTTGACTTCTGTCAGTGGCAGACATGAGGGAAATGGTGTGTGTGTGTGTATGTGTGTGTGTGTGTGTAATGACACACCTACAGTTCGTGCATGAGGCAGTCAAGACCCAGTAATCCGTGCTGGCAAGCAGGAGTCTTCCATCTATCCCCACCTTTCTGGCAGAGCTGTAGTGTTGGAACTTGGAGTTGAGATGGATTCCCCCCCTCTGCCATTCTGGAAGAAAAGAAATCTAGTGCAGGCGGAGGGGCAGTGTAAAGCAGCACCACCTTAAACCAAAGCCTCTGAGTAACTGGGAAAGAAAGCTATGCTTTTCGAGCAGTGGTTTTCGGTAGGTTCCAAGTGAGGTGGCGCTGCTTTACTCTGCCCCTCTTCCTTCACCTGAAAGTGACAGGTGCCTCAGAGATTCAGCGGGCAGCTCAGGGGAGACAATGGCCACAATGACTTCACTCGCCAAGAGCTGCCACTGCCACCAGCACCTAAGCCCTCCCAGGAGCCGACTGGAGCAGGAGCTCTGAAAGTGAAACATCTCTCCTTTCCAGTCATCACTGCCCATTGGCCTGATTCCCCGATGCAATTTATGGAGCCGCTTGCCCTCATGAAAATGTGGGGTAGTGGCATTTTCAGGCTTTCAATGCCTATGGTTATATGTAGGAAGATGGGAGTGTCTTGGGAGTGATGCCTTCGGTGCCAAGTGCCAAGTGCCCCTTCTGCCCCCATGAAAATCACCCCCACCCCACTCACTCCAGTTAAATGTATGTAGGGTGATAGGGTTAGTTTTAAATAGATAGTGAGGTTTATTTGCCAGCCTCCCAGTTGGCAAAACAGATTTTTTTTGCCAACTGGAAGGGATGTGTATGTGAGAGAGGGGGGGGGAGAGAGAAAGAAAGAAAAAGAGTAAGAGAGAAAGAAAGGAAGGAAGGAAGAGAGAGAGAAAAGAGAGAGATAAAGATAGAAAGAGAAAGAGGGAAAGAAAAGAAAGAGAAAGAAAGAAAGTAAGAGACAGAGACACAAGAAAGAAAGTAAGGAAGAAGGAAGGAAGGAAGGAATTAAGGAAGAAAGAAAGAAAGAAAGAAAGAAAGAAAGAAAGAAAAAGAGAACTTACGATCACTATTGAACCCAAAATTTTGGTTGCTAAGCAAGAGGTTGTTAAGTGAGTTTCACCACATTTTACAAGTTGGCCATGCCCACCCAGTCACATGATTGCCAAGCCACTCCAAGCCAGTCACATGACCCCCAAGCCATGCCCACAAAATAGGCCACTTCCACAGAATAGGTAGTAAAAAAATTTGAAACCTACCACTGATCCCTTATCTAGGGATACGTCCATAAAACACAATCTTCTGACTCCTGGTATTAGCAGAAAGTCCATAAAAGACTTCTGAAAGTAACAACATAGCTTGTATTAAACTTGATCAAATAAATACATTTTGTATTTCTTTTCCTTCTATTAATCTTAATATTTAGTTCATTCAAATATTGTCATAGGATTTGATTTATCTTCATTTCTTCTTTGCAGCATTGCACATAGTTCTTTAAGCTTTAACAAGCTTATTTTGTGCATCAGGAAAATATTGTTCAGATCAATTTCTTAGTTCATCATGAAACTGAATTTAAGACATCAGTTGATTTCTTTTGTAGATCCATTGAAACAACCCTTTCCAAATTCTCTTGGCCTGACAGTTGTAAACCTACTTTCAATACCATATCTATCTTTCCAGATAAAATTTGTTCTACATCTGAAGCAGACATAATTATTGACATTGTTGATATTATGGCTATTAATTTCTGATTCCATTCTTCAAAATCTCCTTCAATATTTTTTATTGTAGGCTTGTATTTTTATCCCTTCATAAAATGTTTAGTTTTCCATAGTGTCAATTTTTAGATTATGAAATTGCTTATTTTTGTTATGTTTCTGAGAAACCAAAACAGATATATTTCTTATGAGAAGCTATGCGTTCTTTGTAAGTAATTCCAAAATCTTATTCTAACAGTTTCAGTGTTTCAATATTCCAAATTCAAACTGTTTTGAATACTGTCATTCCTTGCCTGACATAGTCTTATGAATTAACTCAACATGAGGTTTTTAGTTCAATGCAATTTTGTGAATTCAAAGTACTAAACAATTTAATGTTAATGAAATGTGGAGTTAGGCATAAGTTAAATAGTGGTTGAGAACCTCACATCAAAAGGAGTATCTCAAAATTTCAGATTTTGCTTCATTTATTACAGTTTTACTATAATTTCATATATGAACATAAATTAAAATTTTATCAATAGTTAAGATATGTTTTACTTCTACATGGATTCATACCATCTGTTCAAAGAGAGCCCTTCTTCACTCTATCAGGGGTTTGCAATGCATATCAGCAACATGCTTTCCAAGTTCATTTATGATACAACTTTATTTATTGTTAGCACTTGCCAAATAGAGCTTCTATGATTTCCATAGCTTAAGGCTTCATCATATCTAAATCCAGTTTTGATGTTAATGATTATTTTAAGAATCAAAAAATATTAATGCTGCCATCTAGTGGAAAATGTTTCTTCACATTTTAGATATAAGTGATCTCCATTTTTCTTACATTGTGTCAAGCAGTTACTAGCCATGTATAGAAATGTATTCCCTTCTAAACACATTTGAGTAAAGTACATCATCTATTTTTGTGTAATCTGTAGAAGTATTACACCTTATAAATGCATTAGGCACAATTTTATCAGGGGACATCTATCAACAAGGACTATGCATCTTTTAATTATCTACCTAAACATTCCCGACAAAGATATAGAAAAAAACAGGAAAAGAAATATATAAAAATATATATAAATGTCTTAGATAGTGGAAACTTGAGAAAATGTTTCTGTTTGCAAGATTCCCACTGCCTAGTGCAATAACGTGGATGGTCTGTTTCCAGTGGAGGTTCTTCTATTTAGTTGCCACTTGAGGTTGAACATAGTAGCCCAGGATTTATGAAAGTCACAAGACAGTATGGAGGTTGCCAACCACATGGGCATTTTAAAAAGCTCCAGAACCATTTGCCAATTGGCTCACAATGTTTAATAATTTCTTCATTTTAAAAATAATTCTAAGATGATGAAACAAAGAAGCTTATTTTTGGAAATGGTTCAAAAGGGAGCACACACACACATGAGAGAGAGAGTGGAGAAAGAGAGAAGGGGGGGGAGAGACAGAGATGAAAGGAAGAAAAGGGGAGAAAAAGAAAGAGGAAAAAGAGAGAGAAACAAATGACAGAGAGAAAGGAGAGAGGGAGAGATATATGAGGGACAGCTGGAGGGAGAGATTGAGAGTGAGAAAAAAAGAGGAAAACAGAGAAACGGGGAAGAGAAGAAAGAGAGCGGTAGAGAGGGAGAAGAAAAAGAAATATGAAAGGGAGACAGAGAGAAATGAGAGAGAAAAGGGAACAAGAAAGAGAGAGAATGAGAAAATGATGGAGGGAGAGAATGAGAGAGGAAAAAGAAACAAATGAGAGACAGAAGGGAGGGAGGAAGAGAGAAATGAGCTGGAGGGAGAGAAAAAGAGAGGGAAAAGGGAAACAGAGAAGGGGAGAGAAAGAAAGAAAGAGGGAGAGAAAGAAAGAAAGAGGGAGAGAAAGAAAGAGAGAGAGGGAGAGAGGGAAAGGAAAAAGAGAGAGAAACAGAAATGAAAGGGAGAGAAAGAGAAATGAGAGAGACAAAGGGAGAGAAAAAGAGAGAAAGGATAAAACGATGGAGGGAGAGAATGAAAGAGGAAAAAGAGAGAAACAAATGAGAATGAAGGGAGAGGGAGAGAGAAATAAGAGAGGGAAAAAAGGGGGAAAATGAGAGAGAAAAGGAGGGAAAGAAAGAAAGGAAATAAAGAGGGAGAGGAAAACCAAAACAAATGAGAGAGAGAGAGATAAATGGAGAGAGAAAAAGAGGAGAAAAGGATAAGAAATGTAGAAAATGATGGAGGGAAAGTATGAGAGAGGAAAAATAGAAACACGAGGGAGAGAAGGGAGAGAGAGAAGGAGAGGAGAGAGAAAGAGAGAGAGAGTTGGAGGGAAAGAATGAGAGAGAAGGAAAAGAGGAAACAAATAAGAGAGGAGATGAGTGAAAGAAAGAAAGAAAGAGGAAGGGAGAGGAAAAGGAGCAAAACAGAGGAGAGGGGAGGGCTGAGAGGGAGAGAGACATTTTCCACAGAAAACACCCAGAGCCACAAAACCCAGGTAGGCATGGTGGGGGCAGGTCATGTGAACGGATGGGAGTGAAGTTGAATTGGTCACACCCACCCACCCAGTTTTGTGACTCCTGGGATTTTCTTTCCATGGGAAGTAGGTCCAAATGGCTCCTTGAGTGTTTAAGGTTTCAAACCCTGGCCTGGACCCAGTGGTGGGTTCCAGATCCTGTTGCAATCAGTACTCTGTGCCGGATGTCTAATTGGGCACGCACGCTGCACATGTATGCTCACAACCACCTCCCTGCGACACCCAGTTGCTTGGCAGAGGTTGCGCAGGCCCTACATGCGTGATGCATGCTCAATTGGCTGGTTGCATTATAAACAGCTATGCAACGTGGGTAGGTGGTTGTAGGTGGGAGCCACTGCTCCTGGCTACTACCAGTATGGCCATACCAGGCCATACCGCCCAGAAACCCCACCTCTGCCTGGATCCTAATTTTGTATATATGAATGTTGCTCAGTAATAGATCTTTCCTCTTTCCTCTGGTGGCAACCAGAAGTGGTGGAAATTCTACTAGTATGTAGTCCAAGACTCAGACTCTGAATCTGATATTTTAAAAGGTGTTCCAGCAGAATCCATCAGCTTCAGGAGACACAATCAACTCAGGCTGATCAAATGCAGGAATAGTTGGATGATGACAACATCAGGCCTCCCACACCCAGTGAATAGAGAGAAGAGCAAAGCAAAGATATTCTATAAGGGTCTTTGCCAAGCAAGAGATTAGATTTCTTGATTAAAGACCTTTGCTACAGCACGATTTAAGAGGCTGCTTTGACCCATGCTCTTTCACTGGAAACCACCATCTCATTCCTACTGTGGTATGTGATTCCTATGAATCTTGGTCATCAAACTCTAATATAAACTGGCTCATCAATAGACTTGCCTATCTGACTTCTCATTGGATTTCACTTCTCTTCTGTGTCTCATTGCATCCATTCATATGGATGTATTTATAATAAAAGCGTAACCACTCCCTGTTCTACCTTCTAAGCCCTCCCCTGAATTTCTTCACAAAGGCAAAATTGTGCCATCAAAATTCAGTAGCATGATCAAGGAGTGCTGAAGGGTTGCAAATGTTGCTCCATGTGTTACCTTATTAGAGTACTGCTGTTGCTTCTTGTTTTATTTACAGGTGGTTCTCAGTTAATGACAGCAATTGGGACTTGAATTGCTGTTGCTTAGTGACCATTAAAGCATGACATCATGTCAACTGTTCCTTTTAGCAATAGCAATTCTGCCCTTGCTATTGTTAAGCAATTACTAGGTTGTTAAGTGGGGACATCATATAATTGCCATTTGCAGTCTCCTGCCAGTTTCCCCAAGAATTTTGCTTGTCAGAAGCTGGCAAATGAGGTGTAAATGGCAATTATGTGACCATGGGATACCACAAAGTCACAACTGCAATCCGGAGGTTTGGGACATTGATTATGATCACTGACTTCAATGATGCTGCAATGGCTGAACATTCAAGGATGGTCATAACTATCACTCACTTTTTCAGCACTGTTGAAAGTTCAGATGGTTGCTGAAAAATTGGTTATTAAGTGAGGACCACCCGTCTTTAAGTGCAAAAAAATCATTGGACTCAGGTACTTTTCCCTTGGTTTTATTTCAGCTTTTAGGGAAAAAAACCCCATATCTCATTACAAAGATTTTGCTGAGTTGAAATATATAGAGTAGAGCACTAAATGCAAATGAGTCTATCTTGTATTGAAAAATGATTGAAAGGAAAGGACATTTTTATTTTCCTTATTTTATGATATCATGATCTATCAAGGTAATTAGACAAAATAAAAACCCTAGGAGTGAACACTAGGGGGGGCACAAGAACAAGGCAACTGTTTTCTGTAGCAAATTTTTGAAGAGATTTTTCTTTCTTAATTTTCAGATATTAAAACAACTGGGTTGTAGAATATTAGAAATCTGTTTTTTCATTACTAGGGCCTTTCCCCAGGCCTCTACATGATCCATGATCACTGGCAAATTTATATGGAGTTTTATTTATACATTTAGTGTTGTCCTTTGCACAAAGGCAATTAACAGCAGACACACTTGTTCCTTTCATGCACAACTGCCTGTACTTATCTGTCTCACATACATAATCTAAAAATATACAAAGCCTGTTTTTATCAGTGAAGCATGGATGGTTGAAGAGAATATGTGACTACTCCTGAAGTTAGAGAAAATGAATTAGACAATTATTTGTTCATTAATTAATTTTATTTTTAGTCTGCACAATATCTGATAGGTCATTCTCTAGAATATGTTCAAGTAATATTCAATCTATTTGAAGGTGCAGTCACAGAAGTGGGCAAAGTGAAATGGCTTATGATTTACACCCCAAATATTTTATCTGGCCATAGTGAAATGGCCAGATTAAATATTTGGGGTGTCAAATCATAATTAATTATGTTGTCTTATGACATAGTGGAAAGAAATGTGACTTGAAGTAGCACATAACTTCAGCAGACTATATTAATTCAGAAAACAACATTTTTTAGAAGTAACTATTGGCCAGCTATTAGAATCTTATCTCAGCTAATTTTCCTGGCCCTCATCAACTTTCAGCTCCAGTTATATTGTTACCAATTTTAAAGAGCAAGGTGCGTTATCATTGATCTATAATCTCTCCAGTAATTTATTTCCACATGACACTTGGACAAGACTTCACAAGAATATTCCTTGATGCTACAGATTATTAATATGATTTTCAACTTCATCCCATTTTTACCCCTCCCTGCCCTGCCATTCAAATTGAAAGAAACCCAGGTAATATTGTGGTGGAAGGGGTGATGGATATCCTTTATAGATTGTGTTGGGCCAGGGTAAAAGATTATCACTGGACTTTTTCAATTCTATTGACCTCAATCACATTTTTGCTGTGAAAGGTCAGTGAAAAGATAGCACTGTCATCTTTTTCAAGAGCCATTATGTTGACGATTAACTTCAAATACTACTAAACTGCAATCCAGAAAGCAGAGCTAACATGATGAGGATGTGTTAGTTGTAATTCTGTCTGTTCCAGAAGGTCATGTGTTTTCACCCATGTATCCAGCAAAAGAGTGTTTCAATATAATCCAAGATAATTTAGTTATGACACATAGACATTAAAAGATTATTGAGCTGTAACAGTTCTAAATTCTTTCTATTACTCACCTAATAAGAACATGAATTCTGATACTGATTTTTAAAAGAAAATACGAAATCCACTATAGGGTGCATCCTTTGTAGCCCAAATGTTCCAAACTTCTTCAGCTTATGGCACTTTCTGTTAAAGTAAGTAAGCTGGAAGTAAGTATTCTGAATGATCCCTTCCACATCAGTTTCAGGATAGTTGTTTAAATAGGTATGAGCTAATAGCTTGAAATAATCAGATCACAGATTTGGAAAGACTCATTAAAACCATAAAGTCTAATTCCCTTGCTAAGTAACAGAATCCAAAATAAGCCTCCTATAAAATGGCTGTCTAGCTTCTGCTTAAATGTATTCCCAGAAAAGGAGATCAACACTTCTCTTGCGAACACTATTTCCCCCCTTAATATTCAAGAGGTATATTCCTTCTTGTAAGTTATGTCCATGTCCTATGCTCTTGGATAATTATAACATATATTGATCGTTTATTATGACATCCCTTTAGGTATTCAGAAATGTTGTCATATTATCTGCCTCTGGTGTTCTCTTCAATATCTTTCTCTAAATCAGGGTGATAATAAATTTTCTCAAGGGGCCACATGAGAAACTGGGATTGTTGTAGAGGACTGCTGCTGCTAATGCCCTGCTGACAACCACTCCTTGTGACTGATGTCCCATGCCCTGATTATGCCCAATTCCCTGCCACCAATGACATCCCATCCCAGTTGTCAGATTGGGAAAAGTCACAATCTGGATGTGGCCCATAGGCTGTAAAATGCCCAGGTCTGCTCTAAACTATTCTACATTCATTATAGAAACTAAAACTTTTAAATGTGGGATGAGAGTTCTAATGAAAACAGATGAGATTGTCCAGTGCAGAAATCTCTTTCTCAATTGAAGATTTTTGATTTAGAAACATTGGAAATTGAATTCCTTAAGTTTTATGACTCTACTGGGTTAGGGAGAGTTACAGAATCATCCCACAAAAGCTCCATACTGCAGCATATTCCTTTGCAAAGAGACTATGAAGCAGCACTCCAAAGTAGCCAGGTGAATCATTCATAAATTGGCAACCAGAGCTACAATCATTCATTGTTGAAAATGCAGCCATTTTGAAATCTATTTTTTCAAATGGATAATAACTCATGACGTTTACTTCTTAAGCACTATCTTTTATTTTTATCTTTAATAAGTTTAAACAGCTTCTCTTCAGTCTTAGACTGTTGCTTCTTTTTGAAGATCTATGCCATTTTAGGGCATTATCCTTGTTGAAAAATGAAGAAGAGTATTGCTGAAGGTGAGTTAACAGATGAGTTTAAAAGTTGTGGTATTATTTCCTTATTTCCTCATTTTCATAAATTTTCCACCTTTATTTGATGTTGGGAGTTATAACCATAGCCCTAATCCTAACTCCTTAAAGTAAAAGTAAAGTAAAATAAAATAAAATAAAACTAAAGCAAAAAAAGCTGAATCTTCTGACTTTAATGGATGACCAGGACATACCAGCTGATTTACAAAAAGCTTTAAAAAAAAGATATTTCTTTGACCACATGAGGGAGTGAAAGAACTGAAACAACACATAAGGAATTTAACCCAAACAGAAATTGCTGAAAATATTTAAACAAAATAATTCATTTTATAGATCAACTATGTTCCAAAGATGTCATGAAAGAGGAGCAAGAGGAACAAATTATTCTAGTAATTGGAAGAAAGAATAATTCAGAGATGCAATCAAGTGCAGAATGTTATCAAACTACTACAGCACAAGTATTTGACAATGCAAACGATTTAACTCTAATTTTGGAATATAAACCTGATACCAACTGTCCCTATTATGAAGATTTAATTACAATCCAGAATGTAATTGAAAGAAGAGTTGCAAGTAAATCAATAATCCTCAAGTGAACAAGTTTGGGATTTGAACTTTAAAATCAAAATAGAAATAGATAACATTGCAGTGGTGGGTTTCTGCCGATTTGCACCAGTTCAGGCGAACCGGTTTGTGAATTTCAGCGAGCTGGTGAGAGGAGGTTCGACTGGTGGACCCGGAAGTAACTTCTGGAACACCTGCCCTAGCCCTGTCGCCCTTGCTGTCCCACCGCAGCTCACTCGCTCCCCCGCCGATCCACACTAAACTAGGCTAGCCTAGCCCACCGCTCACTGATTGGCTGGAGTCCAGACAATCAGTGAGCAGGCTGGAGGCAACCCATTTAAAAGCGTGGTGCCAATGACCAACATTCCTCTTTAGAAAAGAGTCTTTCTCTTTTGGAGTCTTTCACGCTTGCTGACCGGGTCCTCCCTTCATTTTGTTTTGTTTCCCTTTGCCTTCCAGAAGCTTGCTGCTTCCCTCAGGTAAGCAACAAAGCATGAGGAGGGGGTGGCGGGACTCAGGAGGCTAGCTTATGCCAGCTCACAAAAGCCGTGAGTTGGTGTATGTTGTGTGGCTGAAAGCGGGTGGGCGGTGGCAGAGGTGGTGGTGGTGGCCTAGCTTTCGCGAGGGAAGGCCTGCAGGCCTTCCCTAGCGAAAGCCGTGGGCTGGGGTATGGTATGC
The DNA here is from genome assembly GCF_009769535.1 of Thamnophis elegans. Taxonomy (NCBI): domain Eukaryota; kingdom Metazoa; phylum Chordata; class Lepidosauria; order Squamata; family Natricidae; genus Thamnophis; species Thamnophis elegans. Next base: position 39,705,820 of record NC_045546.1, read on the forward strand.
GGCCGAAAGCAGGTGGGCGGTGGCGGCGGTGGCCTAGCTTTTGTGGCTTTTGCCAAAGCTGCGGGCTGGTCTACGCCACACAGCCGAAAGTGGGTTGGTGGCGGCAGCCTAGCTTTCACGAGGGAAGGCCTACGTTCATGCCTTCCCTATCAAAAGCAAAGTGGTGAGGTAGTAGTGCAGAAGACACAAAAAAGGACAGTAATTTTCCTTTTCTATTATTTTTGTGCTTGTTTCATCCTAATGCAATGCATGCAATTAAAGTCTTGCTTTCTGTGCCTCTCCTTTGTGCAGGTTATTGGAGCAAGGTGGTGAGGTAGTGGTGCAGAAGACACAAAAAAGGACAGTGATTTTCCTTTTCTATTATTTTTTGTCCTAATGCAGTGCATGCAATTAAAGTCTTGCTTTCTGTGTCTCTCCTTTGTGCAGGTTATTGGAGCAAAGTGGTGAGGTGGTGGTGCAGAAGACCAGCAAGGTAGTAATCTTCCCTCTGTAAGTAGCTGTCTTTATTGTTTTGTGTGCTGGTTTCATCCCAATGATGGCAATGAAAGAGTTCATTTCTGTGTCTCTTCTTTGTGCAGCCCATCCATTGGAGTCAGTGATACTGAAAACTGGCAAGTACAGCCATCTTCCTTCTATAAGCAGCTCTTTTATTGTTTTTGTACTTATTTTAATCTTATTGTAGTTCATCCATTGGGGCAAAGAATTTAGTGACATCATCTTGGTCACTACCACCCAGTCACATGGCCGGCAAGCCACTCCCACCCAGTCACATGGCCGGCAAGCCACTCCCACAAAGCAGACCACACCCTCAGAGTATGTTCCAAATTTTTTTAAACCCACCACTGTAACATTGACATATTTTTTTTAAAAAAATCATATTGGAGAATCTTTTGAAAAACAGAAGTTTATATTTAATAGGCGTTCCAAAGAAAGAAAGCATTTTATGACTACATACCGGAGGGAAATACTGAAATTTAATGTTAACTGAAGTTAGAAAGGCTTTTCTATTGTTTGATATATGTAATTGAAAGTTCCATTATTTTGTGCTTATAAAATGAATGTGAAAATGGATTGTTTCTTTCCTTTTTGTTTTGTTACTTTTCTTTTTTCTTTTTATATGTTCCTTTTTGTTTTTTATATTGAGTAATTCCTAAGTTTGAAAAATATTATTGAAAGTGAATTTGAAACTATGTATGTTTAAAGGGAGTTTAAAATGAATAAGAATTAATTATTTTAGTCATAAAGATACATTTAAAAAGAAATGTTTTGAATTTTAAAACGAATATAAAGAGTTTCCCCTTTAAGATTAAAAAAAAATTAAAAGAGCATAGTGATTTTATTTAATATGAATGATCTCTGTTTAGAAAAATTAATAAGTGTAACAGAGAAGAAACGAAAAAATGGATTTGGTTAAGAAGATGTAAATTGTTTTAAACAGAGATTTTATTGGGTCTTGTGTCTATGGGGATATTACTACTGTGTTTTGTGCTTGAAATTGAAAAAAATGAAATTCAGAATTTAGATTGAATATTTATTGAATAATTGTGTAAAAATTGGTTTGTAATAATTATGGGCAATGTAAAAAGGTGTGGTCATGTTAGTTGTATTAGTTTTTAGTAGTTGCAAAGAGGAAGTAGTTGCAAAAAGGAAGTCAATGCCTTTTTTCTTCTTTTCTTTTCTTTTTTTTCTTGAAAATTCTGTACTTTTTTCATTAATCTATTTATTATTTGTTATTTATTATCTATCTGTCTGTCTGTCTGTCTGTCTGTCTGTCTGTCTATCTATCTATCTATCTATCTATCTATCTATCTATCTATCTATCTATCTATCTATCTATCTATCTATCTATCTTTTGCCATATTGGTATAGCCATACATTTCACAAGAAAGTGATTCTGGGCAATGAATAGCACTTAATAAAATAAATATATGCATGCATAAACAATCTTTATATCACTAAAATGGAGTGACTCCAAATATGTGCATTTATTTACTGGTGGATGTAATTATTAGTTTGGGAGATTAAAATGAAAATCCATTCTCAGGATTCTGATTCTTTGTTCTTATTAACTTTCTCAAACAGGCTTTTTCTACGATGCTTTTGTTTTGTTTTTCTTTGAAGATGGCATAGGTTGTCGTCATTGCTAAAGATGTACAGTATATGTCAGTAGTTTTATGAAGTTTGCACAATTATGCTGGATATAATTAAATGAGACAGTACCAAATTCTATTTTGATTCACACAGCCTATAGGATTAAACATGATGTATCTCAGTTTCCTGGAACTAGTTACAATACATACCAAAGGTGTTTTCTGGTAACTGATAACCCTAATGGGATTAGAAAGATTGACTTACAATAATAGGGTTGGACAGAGTGAAACAAAGTATGGTAGAACAAGACTTCCTTATGGTAAATGTACTCTTGCTTACATTATTCATGGAATGATGATAGATGGTATACAACAATACGTCAAAAAAAAAAGCAGGAAAAGAACTGAAAATAAAACTATGGAGCTGTTTATATGTGCTTTAATACAGTGCATGCAAGTCTACTCAATTCAGTCTTGAGTGCCAGGACAAGCCTCTGTAGCTTTCTTGTCAATTTTTTCTGAAGTGGTTTTCCATTACTTTATTTCTAGGGTTGACAGTGAGTAACTGACTAAACATTAACCAAATAGCTTTACACCTGAAGCAAAACTTGAATCCAGTCTTCCGGCTACTAGCATGACGTCAATAACAAGAACCACTACTAATGTTTCCCTGAAAATAAGACCCTGTCTTATATATATTTTGCCACCAAAAAGGCACCAGGTCTTATTTCCGGGGGGTGGGTGGGTGGTCATCCACTGACTCATCTCACTTGCTCGCATTGCCCCTGGCCCCATTTTCGCTGTCAGAGGCCTTCCAGAACTACTTCTGAGGCTGGCAAGTCTTTCCTGAAGGCCTCTGCAGCCGATAACAGACCTCTGGATTGATCCAGACCTCTGTTATCAGCTGCAGAAAGCCTTGCAGGCCTTGCTGGCAGCAGAAGAAATGAGATGACAAGGCAGGTGTTCGGGTGTGTGAGGCCTGGCTGTAACTGTCTGAAGGTAAGTAGTATGACAGCTCCACACCCCATCCCCCTAGCTTTATTTTTGCCCAAGTGGGTGGGATCTTAATTAGGGCTTATTTTGAGAATAGGACTTATATTGGGCGCAGATGTAAAAATCAAACTAGGACTTACTTTTGGGGTAGGTCATACTACTACTACTATTACTATTACTATTACTACACACACACACATACAATATTCTCTCTTAAAAAGACCTTCTCAACTTAAAAAAAATCAAATTAAGAGGGGATATAGTTGAAGTGAATAAATTTTGCATGACTGACAGTGGTTCTTACACCACTCTCTATCACTGAAAATACTTAGAAATATGAATATCCATGAAAGTGACAGGTGGAAGAGTTAGTGCTGACAACATGAAATACTTATTTGCATAGTATGTACTTAAGTTGGGAATTTATTATCTCAAAATACAATGATGCTTAAAGACAACGTTAAAAGGTTGATTTGGATGAAATGCAACTCTATCACTGAGTGCCAAAATGTTATTTATAGCCCATTTTTCATTCTGGAGCTCAAGAAAGCACATAACATGATCCACTCTTCTATTATCCTCACAGCAGCTCTGTAAGAAAGGTTGCACTGAGAGGTAATGACTGAACAAAAAAGGATCTGAGAAAGTAGAAGGACTTGGTTGAACATTTCCAAGTTTGAAAATCAAAGAAGACAATAGTAAATCACCTTATTATTATTTCAGGTAAAACTTAGGGATCATTTCCATGTAGTCAATAAAGTCAAACTTGAGTCAAAAACAAGATAAGATCTGGAATTGGAAAGCTATATATGTCATTGCATTTTCTATGCAAAGCTAGTGGAAAAACTTAAATTTGATAAAAAGAATTATGAGTTTGAAAATGATAAGACTGATTTTCATATGGACATGTATACTAGTGATGACCATATAATTGCTAAGAAATACAAACTTTCACAAACATGGAAACAGCATGAACAAGTTAAAGACCATTATAAAACAGACAAAATATAATATACAGCTGTGTCACTATACAATAAAGTCTGAAATTTAAACTGAATTATAATTTTAAGCAGAACTTTTATAAAAAGATATATTGATGGTTTTAAAATCTCAAAAATTGTAAAAGCATAAAATAAATTTCAAATGTTTGTTGAACTGAGGATAGATTCTTTTATCTTTAATAAACATGTAAGAAAATTAGTAGATATTGGGATCAAATGTATTTTGATACAGAAAATTTAAAAAGTGAATGTACAGCATATTATATATTTTGGGTTAATGGACAAAGATTGAAAGATCTTATGGAACTTTGTTTTTATACAGGGAACAATGGTGGTGAAACAGATAGAATTGGTGGAGAAGGCAAAATTGACAGCTTTGGTTAAAGAAAAGACTTTAGCCAATTTTATTTTCGATTTTTCATGACAAATTGAAAGAAATGAAGTTTTTATTTTGGAAATCGATGATTAGAATTATATGTGATTATAGCAACAATGTCAACTATTTAATTTTAGAGTAAGAATCTGATTTATTTTTTATCTATGTATTAAAAACAGTTGGAAGTCATTCTTTTTTCTATTTTCTTTAATTTCCTTTCTTTTATCTTTTTGCACTTTTGTTTTCTCCCTGACTTTCCCCTTTTTACAATTTTTTTCTTGCTTGTTTATCTTTTATTTTCTTTTTTTGGGAAGTTATACAAGGGCAGACTTGATTCAAGTCTTTACTTTCACTTAAGAAAAGGCAGTATGCATATACACACATTTACAGATAGGGAACTGTGTGGATTTTGGAGCAGCTGAAAGGACATTTTTGGTAGTAAAGAGCGAAGTCTTGCAATACTGTCCTGAGGCAGGGATTCTTCCTGTTAAAATAAAGCAAAGGGTAG